>NC_137077.1:101163386-101805886 GCF_951640355.1 Cnephaeus nilssonii
GAGGAAGTGAATGACCTTCACTACTGGACTTTTTTTTAAATTTTAATAAATTTTTAATTTTTTTTTCATTTTTTGCATTATTTACTTAAGGAACTATTTTTTCCTCACTTGATTTTACCTTTTTAATTATTACATTTTTATTTGTAATCAACATTATTACTACAACTATTTTACCTTTTTTATTATATTTATTGTTGGGTCTTTTTTATTACTATTTTTTAAAGTGTCTTTTTATTTTCTCTTTATTTTACTTTGGGATTAGTGTTCTACAGTCCATTTTCGCCTTTCCTTCACCATCGTTTTATTCTACCTCAACTCTTTCTTTATGCCATCACTCTCTGCCTAACCTTTCCCCTTTTGGTGTCCTGTTTATCTTAACCCTTTCCTGCTCTAGATTTTCCCTATTCTTTCTGCTTACCCCCAGCTAAAATTTCACCCTACCTATATATCTAATCTCCAATTCCCTGTTCCAAGTCCATACACACCTCTCTCTTCACTGTCTTTAAAAAAAAAAAAAAAAAGTTTTTCTCTCTGTCCTTTAGTTGTTGTTTACTTGAATGTTGATTATATCGAATTTTTATGCATTTTTGTGAGATTGTTTTGCTTATTTTTTTTTTGTTTGCTGTGTTTTTGTTTGTATTTTACTTCTGTTATCCCTTACCTCGCTTGATATTAGTTGGTATTGTAGGTTGTATTAATCACCAGATACTTGTTGCTGGCATTTGCTGTGATCAGTGGTTGTTCTATTGGAGTTTTCTCCCCATTTATATAGTTTGTTCCTCTCTCTTAGTCTTGTTCTAGTCTCACTTATTTTTTTTCTCATTTCCCCAATTTCATTTTCGACACTCCTTTTTTTTTTTTTTTCCTTACTTTCATTTTACTCTTCTTTCTCTCCTATCCCCTAATTTACCTTTCTCTGGTGGTCACCTTTATTGGAGATTATTAATATAGTGAATACATCGCTGTTCAGTGCCTTGTGTGTTGTACCTGGTTGTGTTGTATTTTGTGCCTTTAAATCAACGCAGGAGAGAGAGAACTACATAACCAGACATCTGGAGAAGAGAGACCATGGGGAGACAAAGAAACAGCCCGCATAAGAAAGAAAAGCAGGCATCACCAGAAAAGGAATTAAATGAATTAGAGGCCAGCAACCTATCAGAGAAAGAATTCAGAGAAATGGTCATAAGGTGGCTGAAAAGAATGGAAGACAAATTCGACAATATGAGTAAGAACCAAGAGGAAATGAAGAACCAAGAAGAAATGAAAAATGACATTGCTGCTGTAAAGAACTCAATAGAAAGCATCAGGAGTAGACTAGAAGAAGCAGCGGACCGCATCAGTGAGCTAGAAGACAAGATGGAAAAAAATACCCAAGGAGAGCAGCTTCTAGAAAAGAAAATGAAAAAGCAGGAGGAGAGCCTAAGGGAACTTTGGGACAACACAAAACAAAACAACATCCGCATAATAGGGGTTCCAGAAGGAAAGGAAACTGAGCAAGGAATAGAAAACCTGTTTGAAGAAATAATGACAGAAAACTTTCCTGAAATAGGGAATAAAAAACCCACACAAATCCAAGAAGCTCACAGAGTCCCAAGCAAAATGAACCCCAAAAGACCAATGCCAAGGCACATTATAATTAAATTGGCAAACACCAACGACCAAGTATAAATCTTAAAAGCGGCCAGAGAGAGACAGAAAGTTACATACAAAGGAACCCCCATCAGACTAGCAACTGATTTCTCAACAGAAACTCGTCAGGCCAGAAGAGAATGGAATGAAATATACAAAGTCATGCAAGGGAAGGGTCTCAATCCAAGAATACTGTACCCAGCAAGGCTATCAATCAAAATTGAAGGTGAAATCAGAAGCTTCACAGACAAAAAAAGGGCTAAGGGAATTTATCACCACCAAACCAGCAATGCAAGAAATGCTAAAGGGTCTGCCGTAAAAAAAAAGAAAAGAAAAGAAAAGAAAAGAAAAAAAGAACAACAACAACAAAAAAGAACTAGAAAGCAAAGAAGAAACACAGGAGTATAGAATAAAAATGGCGACAAATAAGTACCTATCAATAATAACTTTAAATGTAAATGGATTAAGTGCCCCAATCAAAAGACATAGGGTAACAGATTGGATAAGAAAACAAGACCCATATATCTGCTGTCTGCAAGAAACCCACCTCAGAAAAAAAGACACACACAGAATGAGGGTGAAGGGATGGAAAAAGGTTTTCCAGGCGAATGGAAATGAAAAAAAAAGCTGGGGTAGCAATACTTATATCTGACAAATTAGATCTCAAAGTGAAGGACATAACAAGATTTAAGGAAGGCCACTTCATAATACTAAAGGGAGCAATCCAAAAAGAAGAAATAACTCTGGTAAACATATACGCACCCAATACAGGAGCACCCAAATACATAAAAAAAACACTCCTGGAGGATATCAAGGGAGAGACTGACAGCAATACAATCATAGTAGGAGACTTTAATACACCATTATCACCACTGGACAAATCCTCTAAACAAAAAATCAGCAGAGAAACATCGATCCTAAATGACTCACTAGACCAGATGGAATTAACTGACATCTTCAGAACATTTCACCCCAAAGCCACAGAATATACATTCTTCTCAAGTACACATGGGTCATTTTCAAAGATAGACCATATGTTAGGACATAGGCAAAGTCTATCCAAATTCAAGAAGATAGAGATCATATCAAGCATCTTCTCAGATCACTGTGGCATAAAACTGGAAATCAACTACAATAAAAACAATCCAAAGAAATCAAACACATGGAGACTAAACAGCATGCTATTAAACAATGACTGGGTTACCAGGGACATCAAGGAAGAAATAAAAAATTTCATGGCAACAAATGACAATGAAAACACAACAATCCAAAATCTATGGGACACAGCGAAAGCAGTCCTGAGAGGGGAGTTCATAGCTCTACAAGCCTACTGCAAAAAACAAGAAACAATGGTATAAATTACCTAACTCAACAACTCAAAGAGTTAGAGAGAGAGCAAGAAAAACCCAGTGTAAGCAGAAGGAAGGAAATAATAAAGATTAGAGCGGAGATAAATGACATAGAGACCAAAAAAACAATACAAAAGATCAACAAAACCAAGAGCTGGTTCTTTGAAAGGATAAACAAGATTGATGAACCTCTAGCCAGGCTCACCAAGAAGCAAAGAGAGAGGACCCAAATAAACAAAATCAGAAATGAAAGAGACGAAATAACAACAGACCCCGCTGAAATACAAAGAATTGTTTCAAAATACAATGAACAACTCTATTCCAACAAACTGGACAACCTGGAGGAAATGGACATATTCCTAGAAAAATATAACCTTCCAAATCTCAATCAGGAAGAATCTAAACAGCTCAATAGCCCAGTAACTATGGAAGAAATTAGAGCAGTCATCAAAAAGCTTCTGGCAAACAAAAGCCCGGGGCCAGACAGCTTCACAGGGTAGTTTTACCAAACATTCCAGGAAGAACTAAAGCCTATCCTCCTCACACTATTCCAAAAAATTCAAGAGGAAGGAACACTTCCAAGCTCCTTCTATGAAGCCAGCATTACCCTAATACCAAAACCAGATAAAGACAACAAAATGAAAGAGAATTACAGGCCAATATCCCTCATGAACATCGATGCCAAAATCCTCAACAAAATTCTAGCAAATCGGATCCAGCAGTACATCAGAAAGATCATACACCATTACCAAGTAGGATTTATCCCAGGAATGCAAGGATGGTACAATATCCGTAAATCAATAAATGTCATACATCACATCAACAAACTGAGAGACAAAAATCACAGTCATATCAATTGATGCAGAAAAAGCATTTGACAAAATCCAACACCCTTTCTTGATAAAAACTCTCAACAAGGTGGGAATAGAAGGATCATACCTCAACATAATAAAAGCTATCTATGATAAACCCACAGCAAACATCATACTTAATGGACAAAAACTAAAACCATTTCCCCTAAGAACAGAAACAAGACAGGGATGCCCACTCTCACCACTCCTGTTTGACATATACTGGAAATATTAGCCATTGCGATCAGACAAGAAGAAGAAATAAAAGGCATCCAAATTGGAAAAGAAGAAGCAAAGCTATCCTTATTTGCAGATGACATGATAGTGTACATAAAAAAACCCAAAAGACTCCATCAAAAAATTAATAGACTCAATAAATGAATTTGGCAATGTAGCAGGATACAAAATTAACATCAAGAAATCTATGGCCTTTCTATACACCAATGGTGAACTTACAGAAAGAGAGTAAAAAAGCAATCCCATTTACCATCGCACCAAAAAAATTAAGATACCTAACAATAAACTTAACTAAGGACCTATATGCGGAAAACTACAGGACACTGAAAAAAGAGATAGAGGAAGACGTAAACAGATGGAAAAACATACCATGTTCATGGATTGGTAGAATCAACATCATTAAAATGTCCATACTGCCGAAACCGGTTTGGCTCAGTGGATAGAGCGTCGGCCTGTGGCCTCAAGGGTCCCAGGTTCGATTCCGGTCAAGGGCATGTACCTTGGTTGCAGGCACATCCCCAGTAGGGGGTGTGCAAGAGGCAGCTGATCGATGTTTCTAACTCTCCATCCCTCTCTCTTCCTCTCTGTAAAAAAATCAATAAAATATATATTTTTTTTTTAAAAGAAAAATGTCCATACTACCCAAAGCAATCTATAGATTCAATGCACTACCCATTAAAATACCAACGGCATATTTCACAGATTTAGAAAAAACTCTCCAAAAATTCATCTGGAATAAAAAAAGACCCTGAATAGCCACAGCAATCCTGAGAAAGAAGAATAAAGTAGGAGGGATCTCAATACCAGACCTCAAGCTGTATTACAAAGCCACTGTTCTCAAAACAGGCTGGTACTGGCACAAGAACAGACATAGAGATCAATGGAATAGAGAATCCAGATATCAACCCAAACCAATATGCTCAATTAATATTTGACAAAGGAGGCATGCACATACAATGGAGTCAAGACAGTGTCTTCAATAAATGGTGTTGGGAAAATTGGACAGATACATGCAAAAAAATGAAACTAGATTACCAACTTACACCATACACAAAAATAAACTCAAAATGGATACAGGACTTAAACATAAGACAGGAAACCATAAAAATACTAGAGGAATCCACAGGCAGAGAAATCTCAGACATATGCCAGAGCAATTTCTTCACTGATACTGCTCCTAGGGCAATGGAAACTAAAGAGAAAATAAACAAATGGGACTACATCAAAATAAAAAGCTTTTTTACAGCAAAAGAAACTATCAACAAAACAACAAGAAAGCCCACTCTATGGGAGAACATATTTGCAAATGTTATCACTGATAAAGGTTTAATCTCCAACATCTACAGGCAGCTTATGCAACTTAATAAAAGGAAGATAAATGATCCAATTAAAAAATGGGCAACGAACCTAAATAGAATCTTTTCGAAAGAAGACAGAAGAAGAAAGGCCAAGAGACACATGAAAACATGCTCAACATCACTAATTATCCGAGAGATGCAAATCAAAATGACAATGCGGTACCATCTCACACCCGTCAGAATGGCTATTATCAATAATCAACAAATGACAAGTGTTGGTGAGGATGTGGAGAAAAAGGAACCCTCGTGCACTGCTGGTGGGAATGCAGACTGGTGCAGCCACTGTGGAGAATAGTATGGAGTTTCTTCAAAAAAACTGAAAATGGAACTCCCATTTGACCCAGTAATCCCACTCCTGGGAATATATCCGAAGAAACTAGAAACACCAATTAGAAAGGATATATGCACCCCTATGTTCATAGCAGCACAATTCACCATAGCTAAGATTTGGAAACAGCCTAGGTGCCCGTCAGCAGATGACTGGATCAGAAAACTGTGGTACATCTACACAATGGAATACTATGCTGCCATAAAAAAGAAGGAATTCTCATCATTTGCAGCAACCTGGGAGGAATTGGAGAACATTATGTTAAGTGAAATAAGTCAGTCAATGAAAGAAAAATACCACATGATCTCACTCATTTATGGATAATAAAGAACATTATAAACTTGAACAAAAAGATAGATACAGAGACAGTAAAGCATCAAACAGTCTGTCAAATTACAAGGGGAAGGTTAGGGAGAGGTGGGGGAGATAAGAGATCAATCAAAGGACTTGTATGCATGCATATAAGCATAACCAATGGATGCAAAACTCTGGGGGGTGGGGGCATATATGGGAGTGGGGTGTGGGGGGAGGCAATGGTAAGATATGTACACATATAATACCTTAATAAAAAATTGAAGTAAAAAAAAAAAAAAAAAAAGCAACCTGGATGGAATTGGAGAACATCATGCTAAGTGAAATAAGCCAGTCCATGAAAGAAAAATACCACATGATCTCACTCATCTATGGATAATAAAGAACATTATAAGCCAAAACCGGTTTGGCTCAGTGGATAGAGCGTCGGTCTGTGGACTGAAGGGTCCCAGGTTCGATTCCGGTCAAGGGCATGTACATTGGTTGCGGGCACATCCCTGGTAGGGGGTGTGCAGGAGGCAGCTGGTTGATGTTTCTCTCTCATCGATGTTTCTAGCTCTCTATCCCTCTCCCTTCCTCTCTGTGAAAAATAAATAAAATATATTAAAAAAAAAAAAAAGAACATTATAAGCTGTTGAACAAAAAGATAGATACAGAGACAGTAAAGCATCAAACAGAAGGTCAAATTACAGCGGGAAGGTTAGGAAGAGGTGGGGAAGATAAGAGATCAACCGAAGGACTTGTATGCAAGCATATAAGCATATCTAATGGACACAAAACTCAGGGGGGTGAGGGCATGTATGGGAGTGGGGTGTGTGGGGGGGCAATGGTAAGATATGTACACATATAATACCTTAATAAAAAAATGAGGAAAAAAAAATTTAGCTGATGCATGTGAAACTTCACACAACTTTTTTTAAAAAATAAATTTTTATTAATTTCAGAGAGGAAGGGAGAGGGAGAGACAGAAATATCAATGAGAGAGTCATTGATCAGCTGCCTCCTGCATGCCCCACACTGGGGATTGAGCACGCAACCGGGGCATGTGCCTCGACTAGGAATCAAACCCTGACCTCCTGGTTTATAGGTCGATGCTCAACCACAGAGCCACACCAGCTGGTTCAACTTTTAACTAAAGATAAAAGTGAAAAGAAGACTGGGAAAGCACTAGATCTGACATAATAACCGAAAAAGGGGCAGATACACGGAACAGGCTGGGGCCACACCCAGCTGTGGCGGTTTAAAATTGGGAGGCATGGCCAGGGGAGGGATGGCCTTGACTTAGTAACTCAGTTGGTTAGAGCACCATCCCAATATGCCAAGGATGCAGGTTTGATTCCTGGTCAGGGGATATACAAGAATCAACCAATGACTGCATAAATAAGTGGTACAATAAATCAATGTTTCTCTCTCTCTGAAAATAAATTAATAAAATTGGGCCTTGGCCAGTGTTGTTCAGTGGTTAGAGGGTCAGCCCGCACACCGAAGGGTCATGTGTTTGATCCCCAGCCCTGGTCAGGACATGTGTGGGAGGCAACCAATCTATTTGTCTCTCTCACATTGATTATGTTTCTCTCTCTCTCCCTTCCACTCAATGGGGGAAAAAATCTAGGTGAGGATTAACAAAAAAATAAAAAATATAAGAGAAGTCCCCATAACTTCTGGCTGGAAAAACCACCAGGGACTGTGGCTGAGGGAGATGGAGGGCTGCTGGAATCCCAGGCAATTCCTCTTAAAGGATCCATGTATAGACTTAGTCCAACTCACTCCCTTTAAGCTCCAGTGCTGGGGTAGTAGCTTGAAAGGAAACAGGGACTTACGAAAAGGAACTGAATTGTCTGCCATGAGGGCAAGAGCAGGGAAGGGGGCAGTTTTCTGTCCAAATGAAAAGTGCTGGCAGAGGCCATATCTCAGTCTCCATTAACCTGGCTCACACTCTTTACCACACCCTGGTGATTCCCTGAGACCCCATCACACCCAGTTTGTGGACCCACCCAAGCCATTTCCAGTGGCTTTTCCATACAAATGGCCTCTCTTGCCTCATGCTTCAAACTTACTGAAAACCTTTCAAACATGCAGCATCTGGTCTCTGCATATCCCATACCTCTTGCTAAGTGGCCTCAGGCTCAGTCAGCACTACCAACAGCCAACCTCGTTCACAGCTTTGCCTCTCCTGGGCACCTCCAAGCCCAACACAAGTAGCAGCCATCTGCAGATCGCTCTATAGCTCAATGCCAGGTAGCTGACCTTACATTTCCATAGCCAGGGCATCTAGGGGACAGCTGCAGAACATACCAGATTGCAACCCTACCAACTCCAAAAGTGATACATTCAAGGGGCAGACTCATGGACATCAAAGCCCCACTGAAGCAAGTACTGCTCCATAAGATCCACTCCTGCACAGCAGCAGCTCTGCTGTAGTTGCAGCAGGGCCTCACAGCCAATCGGCCTGGGAGTCCATCGCTCTGATTGGCCAAAAACAATCAACACTCAACTACAACAGGACAGTGCACACAGCTCAGACAGGAGCACACCTGGAGTGCCCAGCTCCAGTGACTCAGGAAGGTGTGCGACAGGGCCCTACAGGACACCTACTACAAAAGGCCATTCTACCAAGTCCAGGAACACAGCAGCTCTAATACATAGAAACAAATACATGCAGAGACGAAGAAATGAGTTCCAAATGAAAGAACAAGAGCAATCTCCAGATAAAGAACTAAATGAAATGGAAGCAACCAACCAACCAAATACAGAGTTCAAAACAATGGAACTTAGTGAGAACTTCAACAGCATGAAAAAGGACAAAGAAACCATAATAAGAAATCAGTCAGAAATGAATGGTACATTTACTGAAATGAAAAATTACAAGGAATCAACAGTAGTGTAGATGATGATGATAATCAAAGCAGCAATTTGGAATACAAGAAAGCAAACAACAACAAAACAATCAGAACAACAAAAAGAAAAAATCCAAAAATATGAAGATAGTGTAAGGAGCTTCTGAGAAAACTTCAAGCATACCAACATTTGCATCATGGGGGAGTACCAATTGAAACAGAGAATCAGAAATTAAAAACCTATTTGAAAAAATGACAGCCCTGGCTCGTGTGGCTAAGTGTTTAGAACTTCAGCCTATGCACTGAAGGGTTGCGGGATTGATTCCCAGTCAAGGGCACAGGAATTGAGCTGCAGTTTAAATCCCCAGCCCTGGTCAGGGCATGTGCAGGAGGCAACCAATTGATGTGTCTCTCTTGCATCAATGTTTCTCTCTCTCTCTCTCTCCCCCCCTCTCTCTCTACCCCTCTTTTCTTGCCCCCCGCTCCCCCTCATCCCTTCCGCTCCCCCTCATCCCTTCCCTCTCTTCCATTCTCTAAATATCCTCTGGTGAGGATTAACAACAACAACAACAAAACATAGCAAATATCCCTAACCTGGTGAAGGAAATAGACATACAAGTTCAGGAAGCGCTGAGTCCCAAACAAGATGACCCAAAGAGGCCGAAACCAAGACACATCATAATTAAAATGTTCAAGACAAAGAAAGTGTCTTAAAAGCAGCAAGAGAAAAACTGTTGATTACCTTCAAGAGAGCTTCCATAAGACTGTCAGTTGATTTCTCAACGGAAACTTCACAGGTCAGAAAGGAGGTTGCAAGAAATATTCAAAGTGACAAATAAGCAAGGAGCTACAACTAAGATTATCCAGTAAACCTATCAGTTAGAATTGAAGGACATATAAAGAGCTTTCCAGGCAAGAAAAAGTTAAAGGAGTTCACCACCAAACCAGCATTACATGAAATGTTAAAGGGTTTTTTTTTAAGAAGAAGAAGAAAAAAAAAAGATTAAAAAAATGAACAAAATGGCAATAAATATGTACCTATCAACAGTTGAATCCAAAAAAACAAAATAAGCAAACAAGCAGAACAGAAACAAACTTATAGATACAGAGAACATTTTGAAGGTTGCCAAGATGGGAGGGGGGGTTGGAGGAATGGGTGAAAAACGTGAAGGGATTAAAAGTACAAACTGGTTTTTACGAAATAGTCTTGGGGATGGAAAGTACAGCATAAGGAATATAGTCAATAGCATTCTACTAACAATGTATGGTGTCAGATGGCTGTGAGATTTACTGGGATGATCACTTAGTAGTTATATAATATCTAATCAATGGGGTGTACACCTGAAATTAACATCATAATGTGTGTCAATCTAACTGAAAAATAAAAAAATGATTAAAAAATAATAAAATCTCCAGTTCTGTGACATTGCAGATTAGAAGAGAGAGTATCCCACAGTAAATTTAATTCCTTGTATAAAAGATGGAAATGGTAAATAGTAGTATTAACACTCACTGTTTAATCCCTTTGGCTCTTTGCGGCCTTCCTTGTCCAAATCATGCCTTTTTTGATATTTTTCTTTGGGTTCATTTTTTTTGGTCTCTTTCTCCTGAAAGAGAAACATGTAAGACCCAGAACAGGAACATATAAGAGTTCATACCACCTGACACTAACACCTCTGAGTGCCATAGCACCTGACTCTCATGATTCCAATCTTGTTTATATAAACTGCTTCCCCAAGCGAGATTATTTCTCAACAATAATTTACAAAACGTCAAATTCGAAACCCAACACCAATTTCCTCAAGTCTATATTGAGTATTTTTTACTATCAAAAATAAAGAAAATTCAAAAAAATGGTGCCCTACAATCCTACTAACCAAACATGACTTTGTATTTCTGCACATTCTTACCTACTGAGTGTTCTAATTTTGCAGATAACTTTGTTGTTTAAAATTCATTTTAAAAATTTACATTGCATAGATTTTTTTACATCACTATGTTCATATGTATGTATGTTTTCTTCACCATAAAATTTTGTACTTTTGATCTCATGATTAATATTTCTGGATATATAATAGTTCTCAAATTGATACAACATTTTCTTAATCATTTCCCTCATAGCTAGACAGACTGGTTTTAGTAAAGATAACACTACTATAAATATATTTGTCTACATAACTCTTTCTCCCTTAAAAATAATTTCCTTAAGTCTACAAAACTGGGAATAATGAATGAAAAAAATTCACCACTTTTATAGCCCTTGATATGTGAATACCTTCATAATGTGTAAAACAGTTTCATTTTGAAAATCCATATGAAAATAACTTTTTAAATAAGGGGGCAAATTATTTAATATATTTTTGTAAGAAAAGACTTTTAATTGTTAGTGTACTCTGTGCACTATTATTTGAGTAAAAAGTGGTAGATTCTTAAGACAACAGGGGGGAAATACGAAGTAGGATGTGAAAAGCTAAAAAAAGACAACTGATGAAGCTGTAAGCTTTACAATACAATGCTACTAGGCACACTAAACACCCTAACAGGAGAAAAATTGTTCCTATAGTTCCACTGTTTCCTCGTTATTTGTGAAACTTCCTGGCCACTCAAAAGAGTGCTAGCTAGAGGGGAATATTGCTTATCCTGTAAGATTTTAACACATAGTCCTTCAACCAAACCCTCCCGGAGTACTCACTTCTCCAGCAGAGTCAGTGGACCGAAGGCCCCTCTCTTCCCCACCCACCCTTGAGCTCTTTTGTGTCTGGGCCAGTCCCAATGTCAGATTATCTGACTCAGTTATACTTCTGCTTTTGTCTTGATTCCTCTGCTTTTTATGTGCATTTTTCTTCTCTAAAGAAAGGTTCTTGTTTTCTAGCTTTTTGCTCTCTTTAAGTTCCTCAGCCTTTCTGGGTTTCTTTTTGTTTCTCCTTCCTCTCACATCAGCATCTTCATCAGCACTTCCAGAGCTGTCCAGGTGTTTATCTAGAACAGCATCTTGAGCTGCATCTAGCCCTGCTTTGTCTTTTCCACTTTTAATCTTTAGTTTCTCTTCTCTGTTGTCAGACTGTAAATTTTCACTGTCCCCCTCCTGAAAGGAGAGATCATTAAGTACATCTGATTCAGAGTCCAACTGAGATTCAACACATTTCTCTTTTCTTGTTTTTCTGTTTTCTTTGGAATCTTCTTTTATTTTAGTCTTTAAATCTCTTATTTCACCCTTTTTAACTTTCTTTAGTTCCTTAGTTTCTTTTATATCATCTTTTTTGGGCTTTTTGGATTCCTTTAATTCTTCTTTGGCTTCTGAAATTCTTTTCTTTGTCCTTAAATCAAAAAATGAAATTTCAGAGTTCTCCAAGTCTGGTTTGGATTTCTCTTTTTGTTTCCCAGGCTTTGCTTTTTTCTTCTTCAGATCATCTGGACTTTTCTCTTCTCTCTGCCTTAATTTTTTCTTTTTCTTTTTTGGAGAAGTATCTTCTTTTGTCTCACTTTGCTGATCGCTATCAGAGTTTGCCTCAAATATGTCATTATTTAAAGATAATCTCTATAAAACAGAAAATATTTAAATACTCATTAACATAGTAATTCAGAAGGTATTGGAAAGTAGTACTAATTATATATGGTAGAAATGTCTTTTTTCTCCCCAGCAATTTCTAAACTCCTTAAAATTACTTACCTAAACAGAAGTTGTTTAATATTACTTATATCTCTGATTTAGCAAATAAGACTTGGTAGTGATGATGAACTTCAATTTAAGAAAATAGATAAACACATACAGAGGAACAAAACTGTTAGCATTGCTGAAGGTCTGAAGCTAAAGGTCAACCCTATGAACCAAGAGTTCAAGGTTCGATTCCCGGTCAGGCACATGCCCAGGTTGAGAGCTCGATCCCCAGTGTGGGGTGTGCAGGAGGCAGCTGATCAATGATTCTCTCTTATCATTGATGTTTCTATCTCTCCCTCTCCCTTCCTCTCTGAAATCAATAAAGAAAAAATAATAAACAATAAAGCAACTTCAAAAATAAAAAAAAGTCTTACGTATGGTGGTGGTAGTGGTGGTGGTGGTAGGGAATGGGGTCGTACATGATTTGAACCTCAAAATACTCCAAAACACCAAGTAATTTGTACAGACTTTCTTGGTTGCCGAAAAAGTATTTACCAATCCAAAAAAATTTTTTTTTGTTTTATTTTTTTAAGATTTTAGGTCCCAGAATGGTTATAAACTTGCTGTTCAACTTCACTGTTGCATATGGAATAAGCTAAGATGGCATCCAAATCTCACCTCCACAACTGATTTGATATATACAGTTGATCCTTGAACAACTCAGGAGTTGGGAGTGGGGCCACAGACTCCTGCAAATTAGAATATAACTTTGAACCCATCAAAACTTTACAGTCGTGCTTCAGTATCCAGGGGACCCCCACCTCCACAGATAAAAAGATCCATGAATGCTCGTCTATTATATAAAACTAGAGGTCTGGTGCATGAAAATCCATGCACTCGTGTGTGTGTGTGTGTGTGTGTGTGTGTGTGTGTGTCCCTCAGCCCAGCCTGCCCCCTCTCACAGTCCAGGAGCCCTCAGGGGCGGGAGGCGACCTGGCGATCAGGGGAAGGCGACACCCCCATCACACCTCTGCTGCTGCCACTGCCAGCAGCGCAAGCCTCGGCCGACCCTGGGCAGCCGCCATCTGAGGCTTGCCTGTGCCTTGGGCCCGCCCTAGGTGGCTGGGGGGCTGAGGGCAGGTCCGGTGCACCTGCTCCCCCCCCACCGCCGGCGGGGCTGAAAGGACAAGGTGCCGCCATCTTGTGGCTATGGGTGCCACCATCTTTGTGACAGCGTGATGGTCAATTTGCATATTCCCTCTTTATTAGATAGGACTAGGGGCCCAGTGCAAGAATTTGTGCACCTTGAAAGGAACTGTGGGCTGCCAAGCTGTGGTGGGCACAGGGGCGGGTCTCGGCCCATCCTCTGTGCCCCTGCTGGCCCCTCCTGCCATGGACCCCAGTCCCCTCTGCTGGCAGCCCTGCTCCTGCGCCACCACTCTCATAAGCTGACAGCGCCAGCCCCCCTTGCACCTGCTGAAGCGATTGGGGCTGGTGCCAGCAGCGGGTGCAAGCAGGACCGGTGCTGTCAGCAGGTGCGAGCAGCAGCTGCTGCTCTGATCACCCTTCAGGAGCAGGGGGAGGTGGAGAAGCCCTCAGGGGCAATCGGGGCCAGCAGCTGCCGCTTGCACCCACTGTCGGTGACAAGTGATTGGGGCTGGTGGCAGGCGCCGGCAGCGGGTGCAAGTGCTGGGCGGGGGACTGCAGCACATGGGAGCAAAGAATTTTCAGTAACCACCAGAGGCTCGCCCCGATGACAGTGATCAGCACCCCCCTGCTCACCTGCTCCACCATCAGGCCACAGCCTACGCCCACCATGTTCCACACTCTGCCGCCTGCTGCCAACGCATGCCATGTTCCACGCGCGCCCCCTGGTAGTTGGCACACGTCATAGCGACTGGTTGTTCTGTTGTTCTGCCGTTCAGCCTATTTGCATCTATATATATTATATATATAGACGGCATAGATCAATGTATACAAGTAGGACCTCACATCCACAGACTCTCACAGTTGAATCCATAAATGAGAAAACTGAGAATAGGGAGGGCTGGGCTAAAGGTATATTTATTGAGAAAATCCACACATAAATGGACCTGTGCAGTTCAAACCCATATTGTTCAAGGATCAACTGTACTTCAAATTAGGTATGGACTGGGAGACAGGGAGAAAAAGGTACTAATTAACAAATAAATGAACCTGTCTATCAAATTGATAATATAACCAAACAAAATAATTAGCCCAAATAACTTTAACACTAAACACCCTCAGTGAATTTTGTATGTACAAAAAAAACCTGCATCTAAATTTGGAATTTTACAGTAAGATGGGTGTAACAAATCTGAAGCTAATTCCTAATCACTGTTGTACTGAGTAAATTAGTACAGATAATGTTGATGGGAACCAGTATTCTCAGAGTATAAAAAGGGAGCTAGAACAATGACCAATGTGAATGAGAGGAGGGCATTGTAGTGTTGGACTGAAATTACAGATATCAATATTAATTTATGATTTAAAACAAAGATGTACATTTTCCTTAAAGGGCATAGAAATAATGGTACCCTACTAGCAGTGAATACATCTTGGCTTCTAAACTAAGGTGACCAGACGTCCCGCTTTTGGCGGGTCAGTCCCGATTTTTAACAATTTGTCCCGCGTCCCGCGGCGTTTTAATAAAGTCCTGATTTTTGGAAAGAATGCACGACAAGCTAGGGAACGGCGGGAGAACGGGAAGGGAATATACGGTTTTCGGCGGCCATGTGGCTATTTAGCCAGGATATGAGTTTTATATTATTTTTGTTAATTTTATGATGTTAAACTTTAATAAGAACAAATAATTGTTGAGAACTGATTATCGAGAACTGCTTATCAAAGTTCGCATTGTTGATCAGTTGTTAGAATTCGACCACCATTGTTTGGACTTAATGAACAATGGCATTTTTTGGGATTGGCAACGACGAAAACATTTTGTAACTGTCTCTCAGACGATACACATCGTACTGCGTGCTAGTAAGCTAGTTAAACAAGTGATGTCATTACAAATCAGCTATTCAGATAATTTAGGCAAGTAATTTATTTATTTATTTCATAAATACATAAATTTTCTTGAATTTAGCAGACAGTACTCGTATTATTTATATTTTATAGTGGCGGCAAAGTCTAGTGCCGGCCTTGAAAGTGACACGACTTACGTTACGGCAAATTCATGACCTTTTAAACAACGACAGCAATCTACTAAAAAAACTTCACTCAAATGAGAAATATGCCAAAGAATAAAATACTATACATAATTTTTTATTTGTTATATTTGTAAATTGTACTTATGTTGAAATTTTAAAAAATATATCACAATACTATTTTTGCATTCTATGAAAATTTTTGTTGCTCCATATAGACCAAATTTTTAATCAAGAACCCCCCCTCCCCCCGGTCAATGGTGTCCCGCTTTACCAATGTTAAAATCTGGTCACCTTATTCTAAACCCTATTCCCCTCTAGAGAATGAGTGCTGGAGCAGAAAAGTTCATGGCAAAGCAAGGATTTACTCAAAACTGACAAGGGAATATCAAAAGGACACAGGAGGTGGATTGAAGGGGCTCCCACTAGACAAATTAGGAACCATTTTAGCATTAAAATGAATAACAACAGGAATGCACCTAACACATTCACTAAAAAGATTCCATGAGTGTACTGACACTAAGAAAACTTGAGAGAGAAGGGCTGCCTTTTATAAGACACTGACTGAAAAACTCAGAATAACAAATAGAAAAATCAGTATTTTGCAACCAACACAGTAAAAGCTAATTGAGGCAAAAATCATCCAAGTATTTTAAATGATGGTGTGACAGGTTGTTGGGGAATAAGAGATTCTTACAGTTTCAAAGATTACAGTCAAAGCTTGGTTCTTGAACACCTCCCATCTGGAACAATTCAGTTCTCCACGAAATAGTTCATGGGTAAAAATGTCTCTGTTGTTGAACAAGCTTCAGTTTTTTACCTGACAACCCTTTCCCACTGTATATCAGCATGACAAAAAGCATCTCTCAGGCCACAAACAAAGGAGAAAATGATCCAGTATGAGTCAGTTTATGGTTAACATCTCAAGATATTGTGCTGTGAATATTTTTTAAAAAAATATTTTTATTGACCTCAGAGAAAGGGAGAGGGAGAGAGAGATAGAAACATCAATGATGAGAGAGAACCATTGATCGGCTGCCTCCTGCACACCCCCCACTGGGGATTGAGCCCACAACCCGGCATGTGCCCTTGACCAGAATCAAACCCGGGACCCTTCAGTCCACAGGCCGGCGCCCTATCCACTGAGCCAAACAGGCTAGGGCATGCTGTGAATACTTTTGTGCGTTTTTTTTTTTTTTTTTTGCTTTTTTGCTGGCAAATGGACGATTAGCACAATTTTAAAACAGAATGAGGCCATCAAGAGAGCTAATGTTACTAATGGTGTGAAAGAATGATCTTGAGGAGAAACCAAGATGGCAGTATAGGTAAACACCTGAACTGCTGCCTCGCACAACAATTTCAAAACTACAACTAAAAGACAAAACGGACATCATCCAGAACCAAAGGAAGGCTGGCTGAGTGGAAATTCTACAACTAGAAGGAAAGAGAAAAGCACACTGAGACTCAGAGGAGCTGCGGAAGTAAAAGCAGAGGTATGGAGGCAACTTTTTATGGAAGTAAAAGTTGCGTGGAGAGGGCTGGCAACTGAGTACATAGCTGGCTTTCTCAATCGGGAGGGAGACGAAAGCTTCTGACTGCTCTGAACTCCAGTTCCGGGCAAGACTCTGGGGACCCAGACTCATACGGGGAGAAACTGGACTGTCTGGCAGCGGGCGGAACTCAAGGGCGGCTTTCTCTCAGAGGTGCTTGCAGCGATTACCGCGGGACACTGAGGCCCAGGAGCCACTTAGGGCAGGGCTGGCGGGAAGCCATTGCTGTTTTCTCTGCCCTGAAATCCTGCCTCATAAAGCCATTGCTGTTTGCTCCGCCGAGACTCCGCCCCATCTAAGCTGAGCACAGAGGCTTTTGCATATGAATGGCCTGGTCCTTTGAATTCTAAACTTACCTAACAAACTGCAACTGAGTCAGTGAGACCCAGAACATCCAAAAGAAGGCCCAAGCCCCGTAGCAGCTTGCACTGCTTCACAGCTGGGCCTCATCTGGGCACCTCCAAAACCCAAACAAAGAAGAGGAATCTTCAGATCTCTCTGTAGCTCCTGCTGTGTGGCCTCAGGCAGAGGCTAAATTAGCACCTCCTTGGAGATCCAAGAGCCAGTGTACCCAGGGGTCAGACTCAGTGAGCACCAAAGCCCCACTGAAGCAAGTCTTGCCCCACAAGGGTGTCTCTAGCACAGAAGTTCTCCCATCGTAGACACAGCTGCTCCTCACAACCAATTGGCCTGGAGGTCAATTCCTCCCAGTGATACAAACAACAGTCAAGGCTTAACTACAACAAGACTGTGCACACAGCCCACAAAGGGGTGCACCAAGAGTTTCCACCTCAGGTAACTGGGGAGGCTGAGCCACTGGGCCCTATAGGACACCTAGCACACAAAGCCACTCTATCAACTCAGGGAAGCAGCCAAAATGCAGAGACAAAGAAACAGGTCTCAAATGAAAGAAATGGAGGAAAGCAAATGACTGGATATAGAGTTCAAAACCACGGTTATAAAGTTTTTCAAGAATTTCCTAGAAAAGGCCGATAAATTTAGCAAGACCCTCGAGGATATGAAAAAGGACGAACTAGAAATTAAGCAATACACTGACTGAAATTAAAAAAAAAATATACAGAGATCCAACAGCAGACTAGAGGATCGCAAGAATCAAGTCAAAGATTTAAAATACAAAGAAGCAAAAACACCCAACCAGAAAAGAAAAAAGAATCCAAAAATTTGAAGATAGTGTAAGGAACCTCTGGGACAACTTCAAGCGAACCAACATCAAAATTATGGGAATGCCAGAAGAGAGAGCAAGATACTGAAAACCTATTTGAAGAAATAATGACAGAAAACTTCCTCCACCTGGTGAAAGAAATAGACTTACAAGTCCAGGAAGCACATAGAACCCCAAACAAAAGAAATCCAAAGAGGACCACACCAAGACACATCATAATTAAAATGCCAAGAGCAAAAGACAAAGAGAGAATATTAAAAGCAGCAAGAGAAAAACAGTTAGTTACCTACAAGGGAGCACCCATACAACTGTCAGCTGATTTCTCAACTGAAACTATGCAGGCCAGATGGGAGTGGCAAGAAATATTCAAAGTGATGAACAGCAAGAACCTACAACCAAGATTACTCTACCCAGCAAAACTATCATTCAGAATTGAAGGTCAGATAAAGAGCTTCACAGATAAGAAAAAGCTGAAGGAGTTCATCACCACCAAACCAGTATTATATGAAATGCTGAAAGGTATTCTTTAAGAAGAGGAGGAAGAAGAAAAAGGTAAAGATAAAAATTATGAACAACAAATACATATCTATCAACAAGTGAATCTAAAAATCAAGTGAATAAAAAATCTGATGAACAGAAAAAACTGGTGAATATAATAGATTCAGGGGCATAGAAAGGGAGTGGACTGACAATTCTCGGGGGGAAAGGGGTGTGGGGGGTGCAGAAGAGACTGGACAAAAATCGTACACCTATGGATGAGGATAGTGTGTGTGGGGGGGTAAGGGCAGAGGGTGGGGTGGGAATCGGGTGGAGGGGAGCTATGGGGGGAAAAAGAGGAACAAGTGTAATAATCTGAACAATAAAGGTTTATTAAAAAAAAAAAAGAAACAATGATCTTGCACATTATTCATGGTGGCCAAGACATGGAAACTACCAAGATGTCCTGTGATAGAGGACTGGATAAAGAAGATGTGGTACATCTACAAAATGGAATATTTTTCAACCATAAGAAAGGATGAAATACTGCCATTTGCAACAACATGGATAGACCCTGAGAATATTATGCTAAGTGAAATAAGTCAGAAAAAGCTAAGAACCATATGATTTCACTCATATGTGGGATATAAAACAAACTCATGAACACAAACAGCAGTGTGGTAGTTGCCAGAGGGAAGGGGGTGGGAGAAAAGGGGGACCAAATATATGGTGACAGATTTGACTTCTAAATTTAATTAAAAAAACAAAAACAAAAACAATGATCAATCACAGACAATTGAAGAAGAAGAAACACTGCTGATTTGCATAAATGAAAAGCACTTGGCTGGTGACAGCATTTGGAGGCAATGACATGTCAAAAAGCTAAGATGCCACATACTGACCACCTGAAAGACAACCTGGAATGAGTGTTGACAGTGACTTGTTTAACCTTTGCACTCGGATGTCGAGTGTAACTCGACACGGTTTGCATCGGTAGCAGCAACAATAATTTGAAATATAAAAAAATCCAAATAAATACGTTTGTATGAAAAGAAACTCCAGTTTTTTATTCTACTGCCGCTCTTTGTAAAATCTGGGCTATTTAAAAAATTAAATCCCGAGTAGAATAAAGGAATCGAGAAAAAAGCAAGCGAGTGCAAAGGGTTAAGGCTAGTAGGGATTGGTTTGATAAATTTAAGAAAAGTGTTTATTTATAGGTTTAACAGTACTGTATTAAACATGTACTGTATTTAAGAAAGGTTTTAAAAACTGAATCATTTGGGGGTCTGGGACGAATTAATTCAATTTACATGATTTTTAATGGGAAAAAATGATTTGGTTTTCGAACAAATTGCTTCTCCAACAGCCTTGTGGAATGAATGAAGTTCGAAAACTGAGGTTCCACTGTACTTATTAAATTACTAGAGGCCTAGCGCGCAAAATCGTGCGAGACCCAGACCCAGCGCGCTGAGGGACCCAGTGTCAAGTCCTGCCGGCGCCACAGGACCCAGTGTCAAGTCCCACCGGTGCTGTGGGACCCATCAATGCACCTCCTGGTGACCGGTCTTTGGTCGTTACGGTGTTACGACCACTGGGTTTTTATTATATAGATTTATTATCAGGTTACTTAATATTTTAAAAGTAAAAAGGTATTTTTAAAAAGGGTGAAAAAAATAATGGGCCTGATTATCACATAACTATCCTCTCTAATAAAATGGTAATATGCAAATTAACCATCACTCCGCTACATAAGCCACGCCCACCAGCCAATCAGGGAGAGTATGCAAATTAACCCCATCCAAGATGGCTACAGCCACAGAGAGCAAGGTTTCCCAGGTAATAGAGCAAGCCAAGCTTTCCATAGCCGTTGCAGGCCTAAGCCTCCACTCAAGCTACGAAGTTTCAATTATAGAAGGTAAACAAATTCAAACAAATGGCGGCAGAATGGAGCTTGAGAGAGCAGGCCAGGGTTGCCGGCGGCAACAGGGGAAGCAAAGCTTTCCGCACACCCTGGCCAGGCTCACCCGCTTAAGGCTACAAAGTTTCAATTGTAGAAGGAAAATAAATTCCAGATACCAAGGCCTCCGCTTGGGTTGCCAGGGGGCGTGGCCATCCTGCAAACCACCACAGGCCCCTCGCTCAGGCCGCCCCACGCCCCAAGGGAACCCCACCCTGATCCGGGACACCCTTCAGGGCAAACCAGCTGGCCCCCACCCATGCACCAGGCCTCTATCCTATCTAATAAAAGAGTAATATACAGATTGATCATCACTGCAACACACAATATAGCTGCCCCCATGTGGTCAAAGATCCTGCCCCCATGTGGACACAAGATGGCCACTACAAGATGGCCAGCAGGAGAGGGCAGTTGGGAGGCACCCGGCCTGCAAGGGAGGGCAGTTGTGAGGGACCAGGCCTGCGAGGGAGGGCAGTTGGAGGTGATCAACCCTGCAGGAGAGGGCAGTTAGGGGTGACCAGGCTGGCAGAGGAGGGAAGTTGGGGGCAAACAGGCTGGCAGGGGAGCAGTTAAGCATCAACCAGGCTGGCAGCGGAGTGGTTAGGGGGTGATCAGGCTGGCAGGCAGAAGCGGTTAGGGGCAATCAGGAAGGCAGGCAGGCAAGCAGTTGGGAGCCAGCAGTTCTGGATTGTGAGAGGGATGTCCGACTGCCCGTTTAGGCCCGATCCCACCAGAATCGGGCCTAAACGGGCAGTCGGACATCCCTCCAGGAGTCCCAGATTGGAGAGGGTACAGGCTGGGCTGAGGGACAACCCCCCTCCGTGCACGAATTTCGTGCACCGGGCTTCTGGTAATTTATAATGAGCAATAAATTAGAAAACTGACATCACAATCCTTTTTAAAAAAATTCTCACCTAAGGACATGCTTGGAGAGAGGAAGGGAGAGAGAGAGAGAAATATCAATGTGAAAGAGAAACATCAATGGAATTCCTTTCATAGGTGCCCCAACCAGGGATCAAACCTGCAACCCAGGTAGAACATGCCCTGATGGGGAATCAAACTGGCAACCTTTCTGTGCAGGGGACAATGCTCAACCAACTGAGCCACTCCAGCCAGGGAGACATCCTATCTTGATGTAATTAATGCACACCACACAGAATCTAATCAAGAGAAAACAAATCGTTTTATTCCAATTTTTAAAAATACTGTTTATTTGTGATTTAACATTAATTAATATTCATTTAATTCCAATTTAAATGACCTATGAAACAACTGGCCTAGATTCATAAAAAACTGTCCACATCATGAAAGACAAAAGGCTATGGATGTTTTCTAGACTAGGACAGGAAACTAGAAAGACATGAAGCAAAATGCCCTGCATAACAGGAAGCAATAAAGGACCTTCAACAAGGACAATGCGGAACACAGAAATGTGTCAGCTAGATATTAGACAACAGTGTTGCTGATGTAATGCTACTGATAGGTACAGTGAATTTTCCTGAGGATGTCTCTGTGGTTATGAGACACATGCTGAGGATTCAAGATATAGTTTGCAATGTGCTCTGAGGTTATCATGTCTTCATCCTACAACTACCTGTTTTGTTTTGTTCTTTTAAAGGGATGTGTTTTTTATTTTATGTATTTTTTTTATTGATCTTAGAAAGGGAGGGGGGGCGATAGAGGAATAAACAATCAACTGAGCCACCGCAGCCAGGGCAACAAATACCATTTTCTGCAACGTGTATTTTCTGGTAAACAGCATTAACAACGATTTCTAGATTATTTTAAGAAACCATTTCTAACTTCTTGTTATACTTACTAAGTCCTTAGTAGGAAGTGCTCCCAGAATTAATGAGAGAAAGTGACAAATATTCTTACAGATGCTACTTTGTTAAAACCTCTCCTTAAGACAAAAACTTTCGTGACTGGGAAATACCACAACTTTCATAGGCAGCACATATGCTACTTATATGAATGCACACAGAGATGAATGAAGGCGCTGGCCAGGTAGCGCACTTGGTTGGAGCATCGTCCTATAAAACAGAAGGTTAGGGTTTGATCCCGGTCAAACGAGTACAGGAGGCAACTGATCAATGTTTCTCTCTCTCTCTCAAAATCAATTAAAAAAACATTTCCTTGGATGAAGATTAAAAAAAAACAAAGAGGAGATGAACAAAGAAATTTCCTCCTACTTTTTGTTGCTAAACCTCACCTGAGGATATTTTTTCTGCTGATTTTTTTAGAGTAAAACAGAGGGTGGGAGAGGGAGAGAGAGGAGGAAAGGGAGACGGGGAGGAGAGCAAAATCGACTGGCTGCTTCCAGCAAGTGCCCTAACTGGGGAGGGGATTGAACCTGGAACCCAGGGATGTGTCCTTGACGGGAATCAAACCTGCGACCCTTTGGTGCTTGGGCCAATGCTCCAACCACTGAGTAACACCAGCCACGGCTCTCCTACTGACTCCTAATTTCTCTATCTACAGTCAAAGAATCACGAGAGCTTATGAATAGCAAAACTAGCAGGTCAACAAACAGTTGTATTTTTGCCATATTCCTGTTTATTGACACCACTTCAATTATTAGGCCAAAGAGTCATAGCAATATAAATACTGGAAATACTTTATAAACAACAATCCATGAGAAAGCTTGCCTGATACAGGAAATTGAGATTTCATGCTTATAAAGTTTCAAAATGTTAATAGTGCCTAAAATTTTAAAATATTTATGAAATAGGAAGGATAGCTCACAAAAAGATACTTTAAAGTGAAGAAGTAGCTTTCTAAAATTAGGACAAAAAATTTTAAGCTTAAGAATATGCCTCATACATCAAACTAAAAAGTTTTTGCACAGCAAAGGAAACCCATCAACAAAATGAAAAAACCCACTGAATGGGAGAACATTATCTGCGGACACATCTGATAAGGGACTAATTTTTAAAATTTTTAAGACTGTATAAAATTCAACACCAAAAAACCCCACAATCCAATTTAAAAAAGGGCAAAGGACCTGAATAGACACTTCTCCAAATAGGACATCCGGATGGCTTAAAGACATATGAAAAGATGCTTAATGTCACTAATAATCAGAGAAATGCAAATTAAAACCACAATTAGCCAAGATGGTGTGACTCAGTGGTTGAGCAAAGACCTATGAACCATAGTTAAGATTCCTGGTCAGGGCACATGCCTGGGTTGTGGACTTGATCTCCAGTGGGGGGCGTGCAGGAGGCAGCTGATCAATTATTCTCTCATCATTGATGTTTCTAGCTCTCTCTCCATCTCCCTTCTTCTCTGGAGTCAATTATACACACACACACACACACACACACACTTTAAACATACTGAGATATCACCTAACACCTGTTAAAGAAGCTATCCTATCTAATAAAAGAGTAACATGCAAATTAACCATCACTCCGCTACACCCATAAGCCACCCCCACCCCCACCAGCCAATCAGAAGCAAATATGCAAATAAACCCAACCAAGATGGCTACAGCCACAGGAGCAGGAGGGAGGCTTACGTTTCCCTGGCAATAGAGGAAGCCAAGCTTTCCACCTGCCCTTGCCAGCCTAGGCCTCCACTCAAGGCTAAAAAGTTTCAATTATAGGTGAGAGGGCAGCTGCTGTCGGCCAAGTCTCTGTCTGTCACCTGGGCCCTGATCTGAGCTGGGCATGGGGGTAAAGGGGAGAGATCAACCAAAGGACTTGTGTGCAAGCATATGAGCCTAACCAGCGGTTAAGGACAACAGGGGGGTGGGGGCATGTGTGGGGAGGGGTGTGGGATGGGAATGGGGGGATGAGGACAAATATGTGATACCTTAATCAATAAAGAAATTTTTTAAAA
Source organism: Cnephaeus nilssonii (assembly GCF_951640355.1). Taxonomy (NCBI): domain Eukaryota; kingdom Metazoa; phylum Chordata; class Mammalia; order Chiroptera; family Vespertilionidae; genus Cnephaeus; species Cnephaeus nilssonii. The sequence continues at coordinate 101,188,069 of NC_137077.1, forward strand.
AATGCAAAAAAAAACCAAACAAAAAAACAAAACAGTATTAGAATAAACACACATATATGATAAAAAAAAAAAAGTTTCAATTATAGAAGGTAAACAAATCCAAACAGAAATGGCGGCAGCCACGGAGCTGGAAAGAGCGGGAGGCTAGGGTTGCCCCTGGCAATAGAGGAAGCCAAGCTTTCCGCACACCCTGGCCTGCCCAGGCCTCCGCTTAAGGCTACAAAGTTTCAATTATAGAAGATACATAACCCCCAGATACCAGGGCCTCCGCTTGGGTCGCCAGGGGGCGTAGCCGGCCTGCAAACCACCACAGGCCCTTCGCCCAGGCCACCCCACGCCCCAAGGGAACCCCCACCCTGATCCAGGACATCCTTCAGGGTAAACCAGCCGGCCTCCACCCGTGTACCAGGCCTCTATCCTATCTAATAAAAGAGTAATATGCAGATTGACCATCACTCCAACACACAAGATTGCTGCCGCCATGTGGTCAAAGATCCTGCCCCATGTGGACACAAGATGGCCACTACAAGATGGCCAGCAGGGGAGGGCAGTTGGGAGGGACCAGGCCGGCAGAGGAGGGAAGTTGGGGGTGACTGGTCATGCAGGGAAGGGCAGATGTGGGGGGACCCAGGCCTGCAGTGGAGAGCAGTTGGGAGGGACCAGGCCTTCAGGGGAGGGCAGTTAGGGGTCACCAGGCCGGCAGAGGAGGGAGGTTGGGGGTGACTGGGCCTGCAGGGAAGGGCAGTTGGGGGAGACCCAGGCCTGCAGGGGAGGGCAGTTAGGGGTGACCTGCAGAGGATGGCAGTTAGGGGCAAACAAGCTGGCAGCGGAGTGGTTAGGGGGTGATCAGGCTGGCAGGCAGAAGTGGTTAGGAGCAATCAGGAAGGCAGGCAGGCATGCAGTTGGGTGCCAGCAGTCCTGGATTGTGAGAGGGATGTCTGACTGCCCGTTTAGTAATATGCAGATAGACCATCACTCCAACACACAAGATTGCTGCCACCATGTGGTCAAAGATCCTGCCCCCATGTGGACACAAGATGGCCACCACAAGATGGCCAGCAGGGGAGGGCAGTTGGGAGGGACCAGGCTGGTAGAGGAGGGAAGTCGGATATCCCTCGAGGGGCCCCAGATTGGAGAGGGTGCAGGCTGGGCTGAGGGACCCCCCACCCGTGCATGAATTTCATGCACCGGGCCTCTAGTCATAAATAAATCAACAAACAAGTGTTGGCAAGAGTGTGGAGAAAAGGGAACCCTGGAGCACTGCTGAAGTGAATGCAGACTGGTACAGCCACTGTGGAGAAAAGTATGGAGTGTCTTCAAAACATTAAAAAATGGAACTGCTGTAAGACCCAGCAATTCCACTTCTGGGAATTTATAAAAAACAACAAACACCCAGAACACTAATTCAAAAGAATATGTGCGTCCCTATGTTCATTGCCAGTCTTATTTACAATAGCCAAGATTTGGAAGCAGCCCAATTGTCTATCAATAGATGAGTGGATAAAAAAAGCTGTGGTATGTTTACATAATGGACTACTTACTCAGGTGTAAAAAAGAAGGAAATCTTGCCTGGCCAGGTGTGGCTCAATGGTTGAGTCTATGAACCAGGAGGTCACAGTTTGATTCCTGGTCAGGGCCCATGCCTAGGTTGAGGGCTCAATCCCCAGTGGGGACCGTGCAGGAGGCAACTGATCAATAATTCTCTCTCATCATTGATGTTTCTATCTTTCCCCCCCTCTCCCTTCCTCTCTGAAATCAATAAAAATATATTATAAAAAAGAAATGCAACTCTTAAAACAAAAAAAGCCTTAGCCGGTTTGGCTCAGTGGATAGAGCATCAGCCTGGGGACTGAAGGGTCCCGAGTTTGATTCTGGTCAAGGGCACATGCCTTGGTTACAAGCTTGATTCCGGTCCTGGTTGGGGTGTGTGCAGGAGGCAACCAACTGATATGTCACTCTCACATCAAAGTTTCTCTCTGTCTCTGTCTCTCCCCCTCCATTGCACTCTCTCTAAAAAATTAATGGAAAAATATCCTCAGATGAGAATTAACAACAAAAAAGAAGTACCGTATTTTCCGGCGTTTAAGACGACTGGGCGTTTAAGACGACCCCCAACTTTTCCAGTTAAAATATAGAGTTTGGGATATACCCGCCCTATAAGATGACACCTGGCGTATAAGACGACCCCCAACTTTTGAGAAGATTTTCCTGGGTTAAAAAGTTGTCTTATATGCCGGAAAATACGGTCAATGTTTTGTTTTGTTTTTTAAAATATGCTTTTATTGACTTTTAAAGAGAGAGGAAGAGAGAGGGAAAGAGAGGTAGAAACACTGATGAGAGAGAAACATTATAGATCAGCTGCCTCCTGAGTGGCCCTGACGGGGAATCAAACCACTGTTTGGTTAACAGGTGGAAGCACAATCACTGAGCCCACACTCATAGGGCATAAAAAATAAGGAAATCTTGCCAAAACCGGTTTGGCTCAGTGGATAGAGCGTTGGCCTGCGGACTCAAGGGTCCCAGGTTCGATTCCGGTCAAGGGCACGTACCTTGGTTGCGGGCACATTCCCAGTGGGGGGTGTGCAGGAGGCTGCTGATCGATGTTTCTCTCTCATCAGTGTTTCTGACTCTCTATCCCTCTCCCTTCATCTCTGTGGAAAATCAATAAAATATAATATACACATATATATATGTATATCTATACATATATATATATATTTAATATATTTTTTATTGATTTTTTACAGAGAGGAAGGGAGAGGGATAGAAAGCTAGAAACATCGACCAGCTGCCTTCTGCACATCCCCTACCGGGGATGTGCCCGCAACCAAGGTACATGCCCTTGACCGGAATCGAACCTGGGACCTTTCAGTCCGCAGACCGACGCTCTATCCACGGAGTCAAACCGGTTTCGGCAAAATATGTATTTTTAAAAAAATAAAAAATAAGGAACTCTTACTCTTTGTGACAGCATGAATGGACCTGGCGAGCATTATGCTAAGTGAAATAAGCCAGTGAGAAAAAGACAAGTACCAACGATTTCACTCATATGTGAAATCTAATGAATAACAGATTAACAAGCAAAATAGAGAAACAGACTCACAGGTAGAGAACAGGCTGACTACTCAGTATGTATGTGGGGTGGGAAGGGGGCTGGGTGAGGAGGGTGTGGTAAAGGGATTGAGCCAAAAAGAGAAAAAACTCATGGACATGGACAACAGAGTGGTAATTGCTGTGGGGAGGGGAGGTGGAGGAGGGAATAGGAGGAATAAATGGTGTTGGATGGAAACTTGATTTGGGGTGGTGAATACACAATACAGTGTACAAATTATGTGTTGTAGAATTGTGCACCTGAAACCTGTATAATTTTGTTAAATAATGCCACCCTAATAAATTCAATAAATAGGGAGGGGAGAGTATGCCTCAAACATTGTACCAGTCATCATCAATCATTTAAATCAAGAGAGTTGCTGCTGGGTTACACTGGAAGCTTAGTAAAGTGAAATAAAGGGATGAGAAAGCCAAAGTTGTGTAATACAAGATTTCATGGGAGAAGTGTGAGCAAATATCTTACTAATAAAGCAGGAAAGTGAGAAACTGAGAAATATACATTAGGGTGACTTTAATCACAATATCTACATTTTGGGAGTAATATGAACCAAATCACTTATTAAAACATGTGCATTGCCCTAGCCGATTTGGCTCAGTGTATAGAGCCTCTGCCTGTGGACTGAAGGGTCCAGGTTTGATTCTGGCCAAGGGCACATGCCTGGGTTGCGGGCTTGATCCCCAGTGCGGAGCGTGTAGGAGGCAGCTGATCAATAATTCTCATCATTGATGTTTCTATCTCTCTCTTCCTCTGAAATAAATTATATATATATTTTAAATGTGCATTTGTGTGAATTTTTAGGGAAAGAATTAGGGATGGAGGGAGTAGGCACCCATTCTAAAAAAGTGAAATATATCTAGAGCAAAAAAATTGGGTGGAAAAAAGTTTCTCCCTTAACCTGAACTCATTTTGGAAAGGGTTTCATTTATAAAAAATTTAAAAACCCTATTTATTAAAGGCCTTGCCACAGTAGCATAATTTTAAAACACTGATACTCCACTTCTCTAAGTAGATTTCAAGATATTGCCCAAACCAAAAGGCAACCTACAGTGGTTAAGAGTGCAGTAGCCTGGCTCTGTCATTACTAATGGGTGAATTTGGGCTAGTTACCTTATCAAAGCCTCAGGTTCTCATCTTAATCCATATAAAGTGCTGATCCAGTGTTCAGTAAATAAAAGCTGCTTCTGTTGTTGCTGTTATTATTATTAACAACAGTACACATAGTTAAAACTGGGTCTTTGGACACAGACAACAGGGGGGTGAGGGCATGAGTGGGGGGGGTTGGGAAAGTAATGGGGGGATGAGGATAAATATGTAATACCTTAATCAATAAAGAAATTAAAATGCAAAAAAACACATACACAAAAAAACTGGGTCCTAATATTGTTTTGATAATTTAAAAAAATACTAAGTATTTTTTAAAATGTGGCTGAAAACTCAAATTGTAGGGAGAGAAGGGATCAATATTCAGTCCTTACATAAAGACCTCAATAAGTAAGAATCCGTTTCTTGTGAAAATTTTCACTACATAGTTCTAAGTTCAAGAACCTTTGCCAGTATTAAAAAAAAAAAAATTATTCCTGATGAAAATGAAAACTCAAAAGCAAGTAAGAATTGGTTCAATATATAAATAAAAGCTATAAATGAAATTTATATCATAAAGAAAAATGGGAAATTCTTCCAAGACTGATAAATAAAGCCAAATCAATTATTTGTGAAACAATAGAATCGAGGATAAAACAGTGGACACATCATTAAACCAAATTTATGTGTTATGTTTTTTTTTGTGATTTTTTAAATCCTCACCAGAGGATATTTTTCCATTGATTTTTTAGAGGGAGTGGAAGAGAGAGGGAAAGACAGAAAGAAACACTGATGTGAGTAAAACACACCGACTGGTTGCCTCCTGCACATGCCCTGGTCAGGGCCCGGGCCGGGGAGTAGCCTGTAACTGAGGTACGTGCCCTTGATGGGAATCAAACCCGGGACCCTTCGGTCTGCAGGCCAATCAATGCTCTATCCACTGAACCAAACCGGCCTGGGCTGTGTGTTAGTTTTAACATTATTCCTCTCTAGCCCACAATCAAACATTTTTCCAAATTGCTGATGAAAAAATTTAATTTCAGTGAGTTCCTTCCATCTTTTTATTCTTCCTTACCATCAGGAAGAGCTACAAAAAGCAATAAAGTAACTAAAACTGAAGTGGGAACAGAAGAGAAAAACAAAGGACCTGGATAACCAAACCTGTGAATAATCTGAAATGGATTAAATTGATAGTTTTATAAAAAGATCTAAAAATTGTGTTATTTTAATTAGCAGTAAAATCAGAAATAAAAATATGTTAATAATGCATATTAGCTCTGGCCAGGTGGTTCAGTTGGTTGGAGTGTCATCCTGTGAACCACAAAGTTGTGGGCTCCATTCCCAGTCAGGGGCAAATATGGGAGGCAACCAATCAATGTTTCTCTTTCACATCTGTTTCTCTCTCTCTCTCTCTCTCTCTCTCTCTCTCTCTCTCAAATCAATACAGAAATATATTCTCAGGTAAGGATTTTTTTAAAAAATACGAAAGTATGCACTATATCTGTAGAAGTAATGTGAACGGCACACAAAATATTCCTTAGGTATTCAAAAACAAGATGCTCATCTCATGGATAGTTTTGACATGTCTTTTCCCCACTTTCATCTTACTCTTAACTTAAAGGAAAATATTAACATGTCTAAGCTATACCTGTTTGTCAACTGCAATCACAGGTTGGCTACAAATAGTATGGCAGAACTCAATGAAAGCATTCTGTGAGAACTAATCAGCTATATAGAGTCTGCAATAGGAATATTATCTATTTCATTACTTGTAAGTTCTTTATTGCATTCTCTATATCAGTAAAATTTATAAATTTATTGTACACACACAAAAAAAGAAATGAGATAAAACACGATACCTGAATATCTTTCTTGACTGGTTTAGCTTTGTTATCCACAACTTTCTTCCTAAATTCAAGAAGAACTTCTTTACAGTCTTCAAGATGAACCTCAGGCTCCCAGGTATCATCATCTGAGGTGTATCCTTTCCACCGAACTTTGTAAAGGATTTTACCCTGTTACATAAATTAAAAATAGGCAAATAAAAGACATTACTGACTTGATCAAATTTCCAAAACAATACAATTACTGAGAATATGGGAACAAACTTGAAATGGAGATTACTATCATTATAAAGTATGTTCATCTCCTGAAGTGGCTTAAGAAAAAAACAGGAGCACACCAAAAGCAACAACAAAGCTTCCGCACAGCAGAGGAAATAACAAACAAGATGAAAAGGCAGCCCACTGAATGAAAGAAAATATTTCCAAATTATATAAAGGGCTAATATACAAAATATATAAAGAACTCATATAACTCAACAGCAAAAAAACAAACCAATCTGATTTTAAAATGGGCAGTTCTAAATAGACATTTTTTCAAAGAAGATATACAAATGGCCAACAGTTACATGAAAAGATGTTCAAAATCATCAATCATCAGGGAAATGCAAATAAAAACCACACAGGTATCACCTCACACGTTAGAATGGCTATTTTCAGTAAGACAAAAAATAACAAGTGTTGGTGAGGATGTGCAGAAAAAAAACAACCCTATGCACCATTGGCAGGAATGTCAATTGGTGCAGCCACTGTGGAAAACAGCATGGAGGTTCCTCAAAATATTAAAAATAGAACATGATCCAGCAATTCCACTTCTGGGTGTGTATCTGAAGAAAATGAAAACATTAACTCAAAAAGACGTATGAACCCCCATGTTTACTTAGCATTATTCACAAAAGCCAGATATGGAAGCAACTTTGGTGTCCATCAACAGATGGATGAAAATGCACAGGGTGTGGCAAAAGTAGGTTTACAGTTGTTCATATGGAAAACTAGTGGCCCGGTGCACAAATCCATGCACATTGAAAGGAAATTAGAAGAAATATTTTAATACTGCTATTCACCTTTTCTCTATAATTGAAGGGTCAACCAAATTCACGATTGATAATGACAAATCGAAACACGCATATGACTGGCACCAGTGAGAGCTTTATATGTATCGCGCATGTACAAGTCAACTTAGCCTTTTATAGATATAGAATAAACTTGCTTAATTAGACCTGCTTTCTGATTTAGCTAAACTTTTTCCAGCCCATTGAAGCACTCCACTTCTCTTTTGAGGTAATTGTCAGCAACACAGCAGTAAATATCAACATGAAGCAGATTATTATTGTAGATCATGCAGAGAGAACAAAGGGTAAAATATTTAACTGCAGCAGTGTTTGACTATATTCTGCGCAGTGAGAAAACCTAAAGTCATTTTCAAGGTCCACCATTTCTTACTTCTTCTCAGTCGGGTCAAGTTTCTAAGCTTTCTAAATCTCCGTTTTCCGGCTAATGAAAAGAAAATAGGATGCCACTAAGTCTCCTATCTACCTACTCCAGGATTTCTGTGAGTATCAAATGAGATGAGGAACGGGAAAATGCTTCACAGACATTTGGTTAAAGTGTGAAATGTTTGCACCTGGCTATAAAGCAAATCGTGTTCCTGGGCTAAAGAAACTTGAAGGAGGCTAGTCGTTGCTAGAAAGAGGAAGCCAAGCGTTGCTACGTGACGTCATTACCCGGCACCCACAGCGACCGTTTCCTGGCTGGGCTGGGCTGTGGGCCACATTTTGCACCATGGGGTCTCGGCAGCATCGGCTGTGATTTGGTGGGATGTCGCTCTGGGGTGGTGGCGGGGCCTGTGTCCCACTTGGGGGAAGCCGAGTATTGCTTTGTAGGCACCAAGTCCATGGTGCCGTTTGTCTATAAATGGCCAGTGTGCGTCACAACAGCTCCTGTGTTGAGCATGTCCCCTGGTGGTCGGTGCGCATCATAGCAACCAGTCAGATACTTAGCATATTAGCCTTTTATATACATAGATAATACAATAATTAATGCCTAATAATATAAGAATAAACTGTTTTGCATACTCACAACTGTAAACCAAGTTTTGCCCCACCCTATATATTATTCAGCTGTAAAAAAACATGAAATATTGGCTTTTGCAACAACATGGATGGATCTAAAGCAGTGGTTCTCAACCTTTTTATGGCCATGCCCCACCTAAGCATCTCCAAAATCCTAATGTCCACCCTGTGATATATAATTCTTATTATTCAAAAAGTGAACTCCTATTCATGTGGAGGAAGACTAAAAGGCCATTAACTTGGTCTAAACAAGCTTCCAAAAAATATGGCATCCGTGAAAGAGAAAAATAAAAGAAACGACAGTTGAAGTACTGAGGAAGAAATCACTAAGAAACTGTTTAAAAAATAATAATATGAAGTGATATGAAAAAATAGCAAATAAAGTTTCAAAACATATAATAGAGAACGGAAATGCATAAATATGTCAGAATATATATTTATATACTGTATATGAGGCCCCTAGAACCATAAGAAATGCAAAAAATTCACTATTAATAACTCATTCTCGAATTGCCCTCCTTAAAAGTCAAATTGCCCCCACTGTGGGGCGTGTGCCCCACGTTGGGAACCACTGATCTAAAGAGTATTATGCTCAATTAAATAAGTCAGACAGAGAAAGAAAAATACAGTATGATTTTACTTATATGTGGAACCTAAAAACAAAACACCTAAACTCATACATAAAGCAACAGATTGTTGACTGCTAGAGGCAGAGCAGGAGAGTGTTGGAAGAAATGAGTGACGAAAAGTCAAAAAAATTTTTCAAAAGAAAGTACAAGTTTTCAGTTATAATATCAGTAAGTCATGGGGAATATAATGTGCAGGTGATGACTATAGTTAATAATACCGGACTGCATATTGAAAGTTGCTAAGAAGATCTCAAAAGTTCTTATAACAAGAAAAAAATATTTTTTTTGTTAACTATGTGAGGTTACTAATACTAACTAAACTTACTGTGACCTGGCAGTGTATAGAAGCATGGAATGATTATGTTGTAGGCCTGAAATAACTATAATGTTATATGCCAATTATACCTCAATGAACAGTATCCTTGATCCATTTTTAATAAACCGAAGGCTGAGGTCTTTTATTATATAAATATATAAACAATGAGTAATCATTGAAAATCAATGAAAATCAAGAAAGACCAAAAAATAAAAATAAGAAAATAAAATAAAAACAAAACAAGAAATGACCACCCAAAAAAACAGAAACACCAATCAGAAAGGATATATGCACCCCTATGTTCATAGCAGCACAATTTACAATAGCTAAGATTTGGAAACAGCCTAAGTGCCCATCAGCAAATGAGTGAATTAAAAAACTGTGGTACATCTATAGTACACAATGGAATACTATGACGCTATAAAAAAAAAAAAAGGAGCCGAAACCGGTTTGGCTCAGTGGATAGAGCGTCGGTCTGGGGACTGAAGGGTCCCGGGTTCGATTCCGGTCAAGGGCATGTACCTTGGTTGTGGGCACATCCCCAGTGTGGGGGGTGCAGGAGGCAGCTGATCGATGTTTCTCTCTCATCAATGTTTCTAACTCTCTATCCCTCTCCCTTCCTCTCTGTAAAAAATCAAGAAAATATATTTTTAAAAATTTTTTTTAAAAAAGGAACTTTTACCATTTGCAACAGCATGGGTGGAACTGGAGAGCATTATGCTAAGTGAAATAAGCCAGCTGGAGAAAGATAAGTATCACATGATCTCACTCATATGTGGGATATAATGATCAACATAATGTGATGAACAAGAATAGATCCGGAGACAAATGGCAGGGGAAGTGAGGGTAGGGGGATTAGAGAGCAAGGTGTGCGGGGGGTCAATTGGGGGAAAAAAAGACATATGTAAAACTTTAGACAATAAAGAAAAGAGAAATGACCAAATAAAAGTTACCCAAAGATATTGACAACAATTTGATCTATTTCCTTCACCTTTTACATTTATAACATATTTAATATATATCTTTTTTTTATATTTGAAAGTTGTAAATGTTAAGTTATTTTGGTTAAAAAAAAAATATATATATAAAATTATTTTCATACATCTAAAACTAATATAATATTATATGTCAATTATATCTCAGTACAAAAAATAGCTTCATGGTTGACAAAAACATTTCTTCAGTTGTGTAAAAAATACTTCTATTTTCAGGAAGATGATAAAGAGGAAGAAAGTCATTATCTTTTATATTCAAACACTAATGAAAACAAGACTGACATTTCAGGAACAATTCATGACATAAATTCATCTTTAATACTTGAAGCACCCAAGGTATTTAGTAAATTTATTTCCCATTTGAATGGTTTGCTGTGAGCTAAAGTTGCTATAAAGAAGACAATCTTGTTTCCACTACCTTACCTAAATATATAAAATTTATGTATTTTTCTTCCCCGCTCCCCCATTACCCCCAGCACCAGCCCAGACCCTAACCGCCCCAAGTCTGTGCCCACGAGCCAAGCATATATGCATACAAGGTCTTTGGTTGATTATCTCATGCCCACCCACCCTCCCCCCACCTTCCCTCGAGTTTCCACAGTCTGTTCCATGCTTCCTTATCTCTGGACCCACTCTGTTCATGTTTACTTTGTTACTTAGATTCCACATATGAGTGAGATCATGTGATACTTGTCTTTCTCTGACTGACTTATTTTACTTAGCATGATATTCTCCAGGTTTCTCCATGCTATCTCAAAGTATAAGACAGGCGTCCTCAAACTACGGCCCGCGGGCCACATGCAGGTGTTTTTGCAGTTTTGTTTTTTTTACTTCAAAATAAGATATGTGCAGTGTGCATAGGAATTTGTTCATAGTTTTTTTTAAACTATAGTCTGGCCCTCCGACGGTCTGAGGGACAGTGAACTGACCCTCTGTTTAAAAAATTTGAGGACCCCTGGTATAAGAGATTCTTCTTTTTTTTACTGCTGAATAATATTCCATGGTATAAATGTACCACAGCCTTTTTATCCGCTCATCTACTGATGAGCACTTGGGCTGTTTCCAGATCTTAGCTATTGTAAATTGTGCTACTGTGAACTTTCTTTTTCATTGCTAGTTAGGGTTTCTTAGGATATATTCCTAGAAGTGGGATCACTCGGTCAAATAGCAGTTCCATATTTAATTTTTTGAGGAAAACTCCATACTGTTTGCCATAATGGATGCACCAGTCTGCATTCCCACCAGCAGTGTACCAGGGTTCCTTTTTCTCCACATCCTCACCAGCACTTGTCATTTGTTGATGGTAGCCATCTGACAGGTGTGAGGTGACACCTCACTGTCATTTGAATTTGCATCTCTCTAATGATCAGTGACTTTGAGCATTTTTTTATATGTCTCTTGGCCATCTGTATGTCCATTTTGGAGAAGTGCCTATTTAGGTCCTTTGCCCTTTTTTTAACTGGATTGTCTGTCTTCCTTTTATTATGCTGCATGAGTTCCTTATGTATTTTGGATATTAACCCTTTATCAGATGAATCATTGCCAAATACATTCTTCCACACAGTGGACTCCCCTTTCGTGTTTTGTTTTTATAGAAAATCAAACATTAAAAACACTTCAATTCTAGCCTAACAGCGCCAGGTGCAATGTCTGTGGACAGACTCTTGGTACACACGTGGCTCCAAGAAGGCCCCTGAGGGGGACTTACCTTCAGGGGGCCGACCCAAGGGGAAAAGGGAAGGCCCCCAAACAGGGAGTAGGGGCAAGCATGGGGAAAAGGTGCTAATTCTTGGCAAAGGAGATCTTCATGGTGTTGTTCTGGGTGATCTTAAAGCCCTGTAGGGCACTGCGAGCAGCCCCTGCATGAACCTCATTGTCAAGCTCCACAAAGATGATGTTGTGCTGCCCTGGGACCAGCTGGACCTCCTTGAAGCCAGGGAACTGATTGAAAAGCATGGACAGCATGAGCTCATTGGTCTCCTCTGGCAGGTTGGTGAGGAACAAGATGTGATTTGATGGGTTTTCTGAAAGAGGTTGAGCAGGTGGCATCTGCCATGGCATAAGCTGCTATGGGGGCATGGCCCCCGGTGGTATCTGTCCAGGTGCGAGGCCTAGAGATGGGATCATGTTAGGGGGTGGCATGTAGAGAGACTGGCCTGGCATGTGGTGCATGATTCGGGGTGCCTGAATCATCGACGGCATGCCTGGGACAGGCCCCGGAACGGCCCCCACTACAGGGGCAGCTGCCCCGCCCTGCACGGCCTTCTTTGCAGCTGGGGTCTCCTGGCTCTTGGGCTTCCTCTTCTCCCGCTTACGTTCATGCTCCACGAAAGTGCCCTTCATTTTGGCAATGATCTCCGAGTCGGTCTTGGCATACCGGATACGCATGGGCTTGTCATAGAAGAGAAATCCCTGCATGGAAAAGATGACAAAGGCCCGGCCCCTGATCTTCAGGCTCTGTGGCACCAGGATATCCAGGATCTGGCCAAACTGGGAGAAGGTAACATACAGGGACTTCTTCAGCTCACCCTTTTTGATCTTCTCATTGAGGTTGTTGATATAAATAGTATGGTTCGGTCAGGTCTTTGGGAACTGCCATGGAGGGAGGTGCCGTATTTCTGAATGCCAAGCACCTTCCTTTTCATTTTGTTGATCATTTCTTTTGCTGTGCAGAAGTCTTTTAATTTATGTAGTACCATTTGTTTATTTTCTCCTTAGTTTCCTTTGCTCTAGGAGATGTATCTGTAAACATATTGCTACGAGAGATATCCGAGTTTTTGCTGCCTATGGCTTCTTCCAGGATTTTTATGGTTTCACGACTTACATGTCTTTTATCCATTTTGAGTTTATTTTTGTGTATGGTGTAAGTTGGTGGTCTAGTTTCATTTTTTTTTTTTTTTTTGCATGTATCTGTCCAATTTTCCCTGCACCATTTATTGAAGAGACTCTCTTAACTCCATTATATGCTCTTGCCTCCTTTGTCAAATACTAACTGAGCGTAATGCTTGGGTCAATTGCTCTGTTCTGTTCCATTGATCTATATGCCTGTTCTTGTGCCAGTACCAGGCTGTTTTGATTATGGTGGCTTTTTAGTATAACTTGATACCTGGTATTGTGATTCCTCCAACTTTGTTCTTCTATCTCATTTGCTGTGGCTACTCAGGGTCTTTTTTTTTGGTTTCATATAAATTTTTGGAGTATTTGTTCTAGATCTGTGAAAATGCTGTTGGTATTTTAATAGGAATTGCATTGAATCTGTAGATTGCCTTTGGTATGGACATTCTAATGATGTTGATTCTATCAATCTGTGCTTCCTGGACTTGTGTGACTTTTTCCTTTACCATGTTAGGGAAGTTTGCTGACAATATTTCTTCAAATACATTCTCTATCCCTTTCTTCCTTTATGCCTCTTCTGACACACCTGCTATTTAAATATTGTTACATTTCATGTTGTCCCACAGCTACCTTAAGCTGTCCTCCTGATTTTTATCAGAAAGAATATATGCACCCCTATGTTTACAGGAGCGTTATTTACAATATCTAATATCTAGAAACAGCTCAAGTGCCACTAGTAGACAAATGAATAAAAAAGCTGTGGTACATGCCCTCATCAGTGGTTAGAGCATTGGCCTGTGGACTGAAGGATCACGGGTTCGATTCCAGTCAAGGGCATGTACCTCGGCTGCAGGGGGTGCATGCAGGAGGCAACCAATCAATGTCTCTCCCCCACATTGATGTTTTTCTGTATTTTCCCCTCCTTTACACTCTCTCCGAAAATCAATGAGAAAAAAAAAATCCTCGGGTGAGGATTAAAAACATTTAAAAAAGCTGTGGTACATATACACGATGAAATATTATGCAGCTGTAAAAAAGAAGGATCTTGTACCCTTTGAGACACTATGGAGGGACCTGGATATTATGCTAAGTGAAATAAGCCAGATAGAGAAAGACAAGTATCACATGATCTCACTTATATGTGGAAACTAATGAACAAAATAAACTGACAAAATACAATCAGCAACATTGAAGCATGCAACAGAATGAGGGATCTCAGAGGGACGCGAGGGGGGAGGGGATTATGGATGGGAAAAGATTAACCAAAGAACTTATATGCATAACCCATTGACAGAGACAATAGGGTGGTGAAGTCCTGGAGAGGGGCAGGGATCAAGGTGGAGTGTGTCAGTGGGGGGAAAAAAAGGTATCTATAATACTTTCAATAAAGATAAATTTAAAAAATAAAACACAAACGAACAAAAAATCCAGCAAACTTTTGGTACACGGGACGACACCCAATCAACTGAGCCATACCGGTCAGTGTGGTAAATAAGTATTTTTGAGTAAGTAAACAAACAAAAACAGAAAACAAAAATGTATTTATATTACATTTATTAGGATAACATTGGTTTCAGGTGTACAATCCTATAATACATCTTCAGTACACTGCATTGTATGCTCACCACCCAAAGTCTAGTGTCCTTCCATCACCAAATATTTGAAGCACTTTACCTTATTCAACCTCCCCCCAACCCCCTTTCCCTCTATTAACCACAATTTTGTTATCTGCGTTTGAGTTTGTTTGGTTTGGTTCATTTGTTGCTTTCTGTTATATATCAAAATTGAGGTCCGGTGCACCGGTGGGGTCCCTCAGCCTGGCCTGCACCCTCGCGCAATCCGGGACCCTTCGGGGGGTGTTGGACTGCCGGTTTTGGTCCAATCTCCAATGGCCTGAGGGATATAGTGCGCAAAGCAGCAGTCAGCTGGGGAGGAGCCCGAGCCCGGCTGAGAGCCACACCATTCCAGCTCATCCTGGCCTCGCTACCACCGCTGCTCAGTAGCACTGCAGCGGAGGCGGGAGAGGCTCGCACCCCTACAGCTGCGCTCGCCAGCCATGACCCCGGCATCTAGCGCCCATCAACTGAGTGGTGCTCCCGCTGTGAGAACACACTGAACACCTGGGGGCAGCTCCTGTGTTGAGCGTCTGCCCGTGGTGGTCAGTGCATGTCATAGCAACCGTTCAAACAGTGAACCAGTCGTTTGGTTGCTTAGGGTTTTAGATAGATAGATAGATAGATAGATAGATAGATAGATAGATAGATAGATAGATAGATAGATATAGATATAGATATAAGTGAAATCATAAGGTTCTTGTCCTTTTCCATCTGACATATTTCTCTTAGCATGATATTCTCAAGATCCATCCATATTGTTGCAAATGGCAATACAATATTTCATCAATTTTTATGGCTGAGTTGTATTCCATTGTATATATGTACCACATCTTCTTTATCCATCGAAGGACACTTAGCATATTTCCAAGTCTTGGCTACTGTGAATAACGCTGCAATGAAGATAGGGGTATATACTAATACTAGAGGCCCGGTGCACGAAATTCGTGCGGGGGGGGGGGGGGTTGTCCCTCAGCCCAGCCTGCACCCTCTCCAATCTGGGACCCCTCAAGAGATGTCCAACTGCCCTCTCACAATCCAGGACTGCTGGCTCCCAACTGCTCGCCTGTCTGCCTTCCTTATTGACCCTAACCGCTTCTGCCTGCCAACCTGATCACCCCCTAACCACTCCCCTGCCAGCCTGTTTGCCCCTAACTGCCCTCCCCTGCCAGCCTGTTTGCCCCTAACTGCCCTCCCCTGCAGGCCTGGTCACCCCTAACTGCCCTCCCCTGCAGGCCTGGTCCCCCCCAACTGCTCTTCCCTGCAGGCCTGGGTCTCCCCCAACTGCCCTTCCCTGCAGGCCCGGTCACCCCAACTTCCCTCCTCTGCCAGCCTGTTCACCCCTAACTGCCCTCCCCTGCAAGGTTGATCGCCCCCAACTGCTCTCCCTTGCAGGCCTGGTCCCTCTCAACTGCCCTCCCCTGCTGGCGTGATCGCCCACAACTGCTCTCCCTTGCAGGCCTGGTCCCTCCCAACTTCCCTACCCTGCTGGCCATCTTGTGGTGGCCATCTTGTGTCCACATGGGGGCAGGATCTTTGACCACATGGGGGCAGCCATCTTGTGTGTTGGAGTGACTGTCAATATGCATATTACTCTTTTATTAGATAGGATAGAGGCCTGGTGCATGGGTGGGGGCCAGCTGGTTTGCCCTGAAGCATGTCCCGGATCAGGGTGGGGGTTCCCTTAGGGCATGGGGCCGCCTGGGCGACGGGCCTGTGGTGGTTTGCAGGCCGGCCATGCACCCCGGCGACCCAAACGGAGGCCCTGATATCTGAGATTTATTTATCTTCTACAATTGAAACTTTGTAGCCTGGAGTGGAGCCAAGCCTTCTGCTCACTCCGTGGCGGCAGCCATTTCTGTTGGGATTTATTTATCTTCTATAATTGAAACTTTGTAGCCTGGAGTGGAGGCCTAGGCCAGCCAGGGCTGCAGAAGCTTGGCTTCCTCCATCACCGGGGCAACCCTAGCCTCCTGCTCTCTCCAGCTCCATGGCTGCCGCCATTTTTATTGGGATTTATTTATCTTCTATTATTGAAATTTTGTAGCATTGAGTGGAGGCCTAAGCTGGCAAGGGCAGGCGGAAAGCTTGGCTTCCTCCATTGCCGGGGAAACCCAAGCCTCCCTCCTGCTATCCGTGGCCGCAGCCATCTTGGTTGTGTTTATTTGCATATTCGCTCCTGATTGGCTGGTGGGCGTGGTTTGTGGGTATAGTGGAGGTATGGTCAATTTGTATATTACTCTTTTATTAGATAGGATATCTTTACAAATAAATGTTTTCACATTTTTCATCATTTAATCTTTACAACAATGCTGCAAAGTACTATTACTCATTTTATTGATGAGAAAACTGAAACTTCTAGACAGAGTAACTAGTGAAGATTATCCTATATAATAAAAGCCTAATATGCTAAGTGTCCAGTCATCTGTTCAACCAATCTAAGTGTAATATGTTAATGATATGCTAAGGCCACTCAACCGCTCGCTAGGATGTGCACTGACCACTAGGGGGCAGACGCTTCAACCGGTAGGATAGCTTGCTGCTGGGGTCCAGCCAATCGAGACTGAGTGAGACAGGCTGGACATGCCCTGGAACCCTCCCGCAATCCCTTCCTGGCTGGCCAACCTCCTGCGTCCCTCCCTGGCCTCAATTGGGCACCAGTGGGGTCCCTTGGCCTGGCTTGCACCCTCTCGCAATCCAGGACCCCTTAGGGGATGTCAGAGAGCCGGTTTCGGCCTGATCCTGCAGGCCAGGCCGAGGGACGCCACTGGTGCATGAATTCATGCACCGGGCCTCTAGTTACATAGATAATGAGTAGAGCTGAAATTCAAATCCAGAGCCTGGGCTCCTAACCTACTTCTGCACATGAAGTTTTCCAACCCTGGAGGGCAGGCTGTGTAACTGCCAGAGGCAGACACAGGGAATACATTACATTTCAGCGAGTTCCCCAGAGGGATGTTCATTGTCTTTGAGAGAAGGAAGGTTTTCTAGGAGAATGAGATCACATTTCTACCACGATAGCAAATACTAACTTTACACCACAAGGTCTAAAATATTTACTATATGCCCAGCCGGGTGGCTCAGTTAGTTGGAGCATCGTCCCATAGACCAAAAATGTCACAGGTTTGATCCTAGTTGGGGTGTGTATGAGATGGGGCAGAAACAGAATACTGGGAACCAACTAGAATGTTAAGAAATATTAATCATGCTCTGTTAACCATGATTATTTTATTCTGATTAAAGAAGGCACATTCTAACCTGGCTGGCAGTTACACAGGACCTGGGAGCTCACCTGGAAATGCAGCCCATCCTACCCATTTGGAACAGCCTATTATCATGGAAAGATTAACAACTCTGCTACATAAACCAGAAACGCCAGCCCTTTGAAGACCCCCACCCAGCCCTTGCATATCACTAGCCCTTTGAAGATCCCCAGTCCTCGGCTTACCTGTTAACTGCCTATTTGGCATATCCTTTGGCTACTTCCCCATTTAATCTTTGCCTTTTACCCCAAATAAGTAGCTGGCTTATGGTGGGGTGCAGAACAGATTTTTGTGGTAACCTGCTGCTCTCCCATATTGCTGGCAGTATTGGAATAAATGCTCATATATGATTCAACCCTGTCTCTGCTTAATTGGCTCAAGTAGTGACAGGCAGCACAGACCCATAGTTTGTCTGGTTACATATGGGAGGCAACCAATTGCTGTTTCTCACATATGTTTCTCTCCCTCTCTAAAAATCAAACATATCCTCAGGTGAGGATTAAAAAAAATATTTACTATATGGTGACTTATCAAAAATGTCTGTTGACTTCTGTTGTATAGCATGTCCACTTACAAAATTATCATTAAGCCATTTACTTTTTTCTTTAAAAAAAGTACCTGTTATGTGCCCATGTTCACCACTGTTATTCAACACTAGAGGCCTGGTGCACGAATTCGTGCAGAGGTGGGGTCCCTCAGCCTGGCCAGCAATCGGGCCCTATCAGGGGGGCTGGCCAGCTGGGGGGATGTGGGAGGGGGACCACGGGAGGTTGGCCAGCCAGCCATGGGAGGTTGGCTGGCCGCAGGAGGTTGCTGTTGGAGCACAGTGACCACCAGGGGGCAGCTCCTGCATTGAGCATCTGCCCCCTGGTGGTCAGTGCATGTCATAGCAACCAGTCAACCAGTCATTCAGTCATTTGGTTGCTTAGGCTTTTAAATATATAGATCAGGGGTCCTCAAATTTTTTAAACAGGGGGCCAGTTCACTGTCCCTCAGACCGTTGGAGGGCCGGACTATAGTTTAAAAAAAAACTATGAACAAATTCCTATGCACACTGCTAAGTCGGCTGCTAAGCAGGACAGGCAGCGGCGGCAAAAACTCCCGGCGGGCCGGATAAATGTCCTTGGCGGGCCGCATGTGGCCCGCAGGCCATAGTTTGAGGACCCCTGATATAGATAGTACTGAAAGTTCTAGCTAGAGCAATTAGACAAGTAAAAGATACAAAAGGCATACAAGTTGAAAAAGAAGAATCCTATATAATAAAGAGGCAATATGCAAATTGACCGTTACTCCAACACACAAGATGGCCGCCTCCATGTGGTTAAAGATGGCCACCCCCATGTGGACACAAGATGGCCGCCAGGGGAGGGCAGTTGTGGGGGAACAGGCCTGCAGGGGAGGGCAGTTGGGGGTTATTGGGCCGGCAGAGGAGGGCAGTTGGGGGCAACCAGGCCTGCAGGGGAGGGCAGTTAGGGGCGACCGGGCCAGCAGGGGAGGACAGTTAGGGGTGACCAGTCCTGCAGGAGAGGGCAGTTGGGGGCGACCAGGCCTGCAGGGGAGGGCAGTTGGGGGCAACCAGGCCTGCAGGGGAGGGCAGTTAGGGGTGATCAGGCCGGCATGGGAGGGCAGTTAGGGGCAATCTGGCTGGCAGGGGAGCAGTTAGGTGTCGCTCAGGCTGGCAGAGGAGTGGTTAGGGGGTGATCAGGCTGGCAGGCAGGCAGGCTAGCGGTTGGGAGCCAGCAGTCCTGGATTGTGAGAGGGATGTCCAACCGGGCCTAAATGGGCAGTTGGACATCCCTCGAGGGGTCCCAGATTGGAGAGGGTGCAGGCTGGGCTGAGGGACACTCTCCCCCCGTGCCCCCCCCCCCCCCCCGCACAAATTTCATGCACTGGGCCTCTATTGAAACTATATTCACAGATGACATGATTCTATATATAGAAAATCCCAAAGAATCCTCAAGGAAATGACTAGATCTAATAAGTGAATTCAGCAAAGTTGCAGGGTTCAAGATGAATACAAAATCAGTTGTTTTTTAGGGGCATAAAAAATAATTTTTGGCATATAAATAAAGTTTGTGGATAATTTCAGTCCATAAAAAAAATTTTCTTCCCACCTTCCAAGTTCTTTTACCTGGGCTAATAATCAAATTAACAGATACAGATTAACAGGATAAAATCAAATTTCAAAACATGTACCTAGGGAATTCAAAGGAAGTATGAAATTCCAAAGACAGTGAGGAAAAATGAGGTATATACTGGATATCCCAAGAAAACGTATACACACTTTAACAGCTGATAGCTCAATTTTGAAAATGAAATGTACTTTAATAAACACTGCCTTTACAATTGTTCAAAATGTGTGTATACATTTTTTGGGGGACACCCTATATGTCATTTTGGACACTGCAGAAAGTAGGGGGAAGGGTTCTGGGATTTCAATGGAGAATTAGGCAATTCACAGGTAGCAAACAAATTCTTCCTAAGCAACTCAGAAACAATGAGACAGAGGGAACTCTAGTGAACAGATTTTTGCATGATCCTTCCTGTAGACCATACTTAATTCAGATGTGCTAAAGTGACTATGTTAAGGCAATTATGCTTAAGGTTCCCTTCCCCAAGCAGGTTTTCCTATCTGAATCTATTTAAGAGAGAAAAAGGGGTAAAAAAAAAACTCTTCCTGAGTTTGTTGGGCTTTAATTGTTTTCAGCAAAAAAATAATCTGCCAGAGTGGCACATTCCCAGGAGACTCACTCCTGACCTCCAGTTTCTATATACCTATCTGCAACACACAATCCAAAAAGGAAACTAAGAAAGCAATTCAATTTACACCAGCATCTAAAAGAATAAAACAGAAATATTTTTAACCAAGGAGGAGAAGACTTGTACATTAAAAACTAGAAAATACTGCTGTAAGAAATTAAAGATAAATAGATGGAAAGATATCTGTGTTTTTAGGTAGAAAGACTTAATATTGTTAAGTAAACACTAACAAAGTGATCTGCAGATTTATCTCAATCCCTCTCAAAGTTCCAACAGCCTTGTTTGCAAAAATGGAACAGCCAATCCTTGAATTCATATGGAATTACAAGAAACCTTGAATAGCCAAAACAATTTTGAAACAATACAAAGTCAGAAGATTCAAACTTCCTGATTTAAAACTAATACAAAGCTGCAGTAATCAAAACAGTGAGGTACTAGCATAAGGACAGACACAGAGAGTCCAGAAACAAATCCATACATGTATGGCCAATCAATAGGAAAACAGATTGTGCCAAGACTTGCAAAAGATTGAAGTTAAAACTGGACCATAAGAAACCGGACATGTTTTTACAGTATCCTATAAAAAAAAACACAGGAGGCTGTTCTCAGTCTATCCACAAGGATCAGCCAAATTAGCTAACATCGCCTGAAATGAGTCCAGCTAACTAACCTAAGTCTGCAGTTAGCAGTTGAATGACCTAAGGTGACCTTGAGAGCTCAGCAGAACCAAAATTCACTCTTACAGAACTGTCATGTAAAAACCTGGTCCTCACAGACCCATTTCTAAAGCAAGAGGTACCTAAAACTGTTGACCAGCAGGAAAAACCAGACACCACTAGGAATGTGTGACTCCAATCAACTAGACCAGGCATCCTCAAACTACGCCCCGCGGGCCACATGCGGGTGTTTTTTGCCGTTTTGTTTTTTTTACTTCAAAATAAGATATGTGCAGTGTGCACAGGAATTTGTTCATAGTTTTTTTTAAACTATAGTCTGGCCCTCCAACGGTCTGAGGGACAGTGAACTGGCCCCCTGTTTAAAAAGTTTGAGGACCCCTGAACTAGACCCTGCCACATTGGAATTCCTTTGTGCCTTCTCTCACCCTTCCCCAGACCTTATCTTAAATGGCTAAGTTTCAAAATTATCCAGTCAGACCCTCCCAAATCAGAATTTATTACTATATATATAGGTTGTCCCCTAAAAATGTATACACACTTTAACAGCTGATAACTCACTTAATTTTGAAAATGAACTGTATGTTAATAAACACTGACTTTATAATTATTCAAAGTGTGTATACAATTTTTGGGGACATCCTGTATAACCTCTACTTACCTTTTAAAACTTGTCTCTTGCCCTGACAGATGTGGCTCAATGGTTGCAGTGTCTGCCCACACATCGAAGGGTCTTGGGTTCGATTCCAGTCAAGGGCACATACCTGGGTTGCAGGTTCTGTCAAGGTGTGGGTCTCTCTCTCACATCGATGTCTTTCTCTCCCTCCTTCCCTCCCATTCTCTATCTCTCTCTCTCTCTCTCCTGTCCTCCTTTCCCCCCTCTCTAAATATCAATAGGAAAAATATTCTCGTGTAAGGACTAACAACAACAACAACAAAAAAAAGGGCAAAGGAGGACATGAAGAGGAGAAAGTCAGGTGGCTGCTACCGCCAGTTAGTAGCCAGAAGGAAAATGGAGGAGCAGTTATCTGATGAGAAGTGGTAGAGCAGCAAAACTCATCATGCATGCCCCTCCTGGGGAATTCAATGAGGTGTTTAATGATGCTCAGTTACTGCTTAATAATTAGATAATCTTATCAGGGAAGGAGCAGCTCATGCATTTGCATATAACTTGGACCAGTTTATTCCAGCAAAAATTCAAGATTATAATAAACAGTATCAGGTACTGATAACAAAACATGGTGACATGGGAAATGACAAGTTTTGGGATCCAAAAACAGAATCAGTTTCAAATTTGAAGCAACTGATCCAAGACTGTATGAAGCAGAGAATGCAACTGAATCATGGAGAACTTCAGGAGAAACTGCTCTGGGAGCTTATGTAAAAGAACATTACCCAAATGGGGTCTACACTGTATATGGTAAAAAAAAAAAAAAAAAAGGATAGAAAACTATTATTACATGCACAGAAAGCCATCAGTTCCAAGAAAAAAACCTTTGGAATGGTGACTGGCAGTCAGAATGAAGTTTACAATCATTCCTTTAACCACTCTGACATGTGGTTGGCATCTTGAAAATTAAGGTTCATTATTATGAAGATGGTAATGTTCAGCTAGTGAGTCATAAAGATATACAAGATTCCCTAACTGTCTAATGAAGTGCCAACAGCAAAAGAATTTATAAAGACTGTAGAAGATACAGAAAATTAATACCAGACTGCTATCAGTAAGAATGAACAAAGACAACATCAGACACTACTTTCAGGCCTTATGTTAGCGGTTGCCAGTTACACGCACTAAGATTAATTGGAACAAGATTTTACAAGATTGGCAAAAAGATGCAAAATGCCTAAGATGAACATTGCATGATCGAATCATTTTAGTGTCCTTGCATTTAAAAAAATTATTGCAAAATTATTAAGAACTGTCCAGCTACCTAGTCAGATGGCTGCTGCCATTTAAAGATCACTGAAATTAGTTTGGTTAGAGCACAAAGCTTAGCTAATCAACCATTATGTTTCATTTCTTTCATTCAAAGAGGATTGAAAATCAATTTAGTTTAAATACCTTTCACTTTCGGTTATGCCTTTCTTACAATGAAGAAATGATTCCTAAGTTTAATATAAAGTTTTTGAAGTGTTTCAAAAATTTTACTTACCATAATCCTAAAATTATTTTCTTTTGGTTTATGAAGTAACTTTTGATATTTACCCAGTTCTTTTTTGTTGTTGCAAATCCTCACTCAAGGGTATTTTTCCATTGATTTTTAGAGAGAGTAGAAGGGAGGGGGAGAGACAGAGAGAAACATCAATGTGAGAGAGCACATCAATTGGTTGCTTCCTGCACACGACCCGACCAAGGCAGGGATCGAGCCTGCAACCAAGGTACACGCCCTCACCTGGAATTGTACCCAGGACTCTTCAGTCTGAGGGCTGACGCTCTACCCACTGAGCCAAACAGGCTAGGCCTCCCAAGTTCTTTTTAACAGGGTCAATAATGGACATTAAAGTTTAAGGTGGTTGATGGATTTAGCCATATATACTGCTAAAGAAATTGTCTACCTTTTTCTTCTCACCTCTTCCATTTATGTAAGATTGAGATTAGAAGGAAAGCATTTTCTATATCAATTGTGTTTAAAGCTTTCAAGGTTATTTAGCTAGCTGAGTGTTTAAATAAACATTTTTAAAACAAGGGCAATGTCTAAAGCTGTTTTGAGATTCCAGAATTAAATGAAAAAACTTATTTCAGAAATGTATTTAATGTTTTCTTGTGACAATTACGCAAATTAGCTTGAATTCCTTATGTTCCTGAGGTTTTTTTTTTTTAAATTGGTTTTTCACAGAGAGGAAGGGAGAGGGATAGAGAGCTAGAAACATCGATGAGAGAGAAACATCGACCAGCTGCCTCCTGCACGCCCCCTACCGGGGATGTGCCCACAACCAAGGTACATGCCCTCGACCGGAATCGAACCCGGGACCTTCCAGTAGGCAGACCGACGCTCTATCCACTGAGCCAAACCGGTTTCGGCCTGAGTTGTTTTTAACCATAATGGTCTAAATTTATAACAAAGCAAATTTATAATATATATAATCCTGAAACCCTAAAAAAATAGGCAAAGGACTTTACTAGACATTTATAAGATATACAAATGGCCAATAAGCATATGAAACAATGTTCAACATCATTAGTCCTTAGGATAATGCACATCAAAATCATAAAATACTACCTCACACTACTCACACCTACTAGATGACTAACAAAACAAACAAAAGCATGAAAAATAACCTGTATTGGTGAGGATGTGGAGAAATTAGAACCTTTTTACATTGCTGGTGGGAATGTAAAATACTGCAGTTGCTGTGGAAAACAGTTTGGCAATTCCTCATGACCCAGCTAATTCCACTCCTAAGTATATACCCCAAAGTATTAAAAACAGGGACTTGCCCTAGCTGGTTTGGCTCAGTGGATAGAGCATCAGCCTGCGGACTGAGAGGTCCTGGGTTTGATTCCGGCCAAGGGCACATGCCTGGGTTGTGGGCTCGATCCTCAGTGTGGGGTGTGCAGGAAGCAGCTGATCAATGATTCTCTCATCATTGATGTTTCTATCTTTCCCTCTCCCTTCCTCTCTGAAATCAATACTAATATGTTTTAAAAAATAATAATTTAAAAAAAAAACACAAAAAACAGGGACTTGCCCTGACTAGTTTGGCTCAGTGGATAGAGCGATGGCCCGCAGGCTGAAGGGTCCTAGGTTCGCTTCCGGTCAGGAGCACATGCCCTGTTGCAGGCTCTATCCCCAGTAGGGGGCGTGCTGAAGGCAGCTGATCAATGATTCTTTCTTATCATTGATGTTTCTATCTCTCTCCCTCTCCCTTCCTCTCTGAAATCAATCTCTACTAATAAAAGGGTAATATGCTAATTAGACCGGACATCTTCCAGACGTCCATCCGGACAAAGCCACAGCAGCTGCGAAGGCCGAGGACTGGCAGCGCGGGAGAGGTGCAGCCACGAGAGTGGGAGCAGCGGTGGTGGCGGTGCCTCCACCACCACCCCTTTCACAGAGGCGGCGTGAGAGAGGCCTCAGTGCGGGCCGGTCCAGTGCCAGGGCCCCTTCCTCAGAGGCAGCGGGAGAGAGGGCTGTACGGTCCGGGTCCCAGTGTTGCCGCTTCTGCAGAGGCAGCCACAGAGTCAGTGGCATGAGTGGCACGGGCAGTCCTGGCGCCATGCCGGAAGGGGTGCGACCTGCTGTGCCTCAACCTCCCACAGCCCCTCCCCCAGCCAGCCTGGCCCCAGGTGGGTGGGGGGCGGGACCAGCGCTAAGAAGCGAGGGCCGAGGGCCTGCAGCGGTGGTGGCAGCGGCAGCGGTGGCAGCAGCAGCACCAGCGGGGTGATGGGAGCACCGGGCATCTAGTAAAAACATTTAAAACAATAACAAAAAAACACAAACAAACAGGGACTCAAACAGATACCTGTACACTCATGCTCAGTGCAGCACTGTTCACAATGGCCAAAAAGTAGAAAAAACCCAAGTGTCCACTGATGGATGACAAATGGATAAAGCGTGGTCCATCCATACAATGAGATATTCAGCTTTAAAAGTGGAGGAAATCCTGACAGATACTCAACATGGATGAACCTTAATAACATTAAGCTAGATCCCTGGCCAGTGTGGCCTAGTTGGTTGGAGCGTTGTCCCTATACTGAAAGGTCATGGGTTTGATTACCAGTCAGTGCACATACCCAGGTTGTGAGTTCGATCCCCAGTCAGGGTGAGTATGGGAGGCAACCGATCCATGTTTCTCTCTCATAATGATGTTTCTTTCTCTCTCCCACTCCCTTCCTTTCTCTCTAAAATCAATAAAAACAGCCCTAGCCAGTGTTGCTCTAAAGTTAGAGCACCAGCCCTCGAACAGAGGGGTCACGGGTTTGATAACAATCAAGGGCACGTACCTGGGTTGCAGGTTCAATCCTTGACCCCGGTTGAGACATGTATGGGAGGCAACCAATCGATGTGTCTCTTTCACATTGATGTTTCTCTGTCTCTCCCCCTCCCTTCCACTCTCTAAAAAAAATCAATTGAAAAAATATCCTTTGGTGAGGATTAACAACTACAAAAAGGTTCCTGACACAGTATTTGTTGAATGAATGAATGAAACAAAACTATAGAAATAAAGGCTGACAACAATGATCAGTAAATTAAACCTGGAGCTAGAATTGAAATGTGCTCTTTAATACTCGAAAATGATAATGAATACCTTTACTCATTAACTAGATCAAATTTAATTGATAACTAACATTAAATTTACAGCTGTTCAATGTAGAAGTAAAAGTTTATTAGTGTTCTGCCATTTTTTTACCAATGAGGAAAGCTGTAAGAATACATAGAATTCCCATTAGATCTTCATCCAGATCCCCAGTTTTTAATACTGGCTTTATCTTTTTTCTATATATCCATTTTTGTTCTGACCTATTTGAAAGTAAGTAGTGTGGCTCTGGCCAGGTAGCTCAGTCGGTTAGAGCTGATACACCACAGCTGTGGGTTTAACATAAGCAGCATTCAAACCGGTGAAGAATTTTTGTGAGTTTATTTGAGCCAAACTGATGACAAATGCCGGGAAACAGAATCTCAATGGATTGCAATAATGCTCCAGAGAATGGCAATTTTGCACTTTGTTTTATACGTTACAATCAAGAGATGTAAGAGGGTTACATGAAATCCATTGGTAATAAATTAGGAAGTCGGAAGCAAAGGGGGGTGGGATAATCTCTGGGACTGGATAAAAACTAAAATGAAGAAAACATACTTCTTTTACTGGTGGGTCCAGGATAGTTTACAGTCAACAATTAACTCAATAACACTGAGGGAATTTGTGGGGTCTGCAGAGCGGTGCCTGTGCCTTGAGGGGTCCGGAAAAAGGAAAATTACTTGGACATTACAACCATATGATATGATATATTAGCAAAGATGCAAAAAGATAATAGGCTCAGTTAAGGTAAAGATTGACCTTTGTCAGGGAAGATACCAGTCTAGGACATGACTACCCACCATAAACTGCTTTTTAGTTAAAAAGTTTTCATTTCAGACCATCCTTTGTGGTTACTTTAGATCTCAGAGTTTGCAAGGCAACCACGAAAGCCTTCCCTGAGCTAGTCAGGTTAGCACGTGGCCCCTTTTTGTCCACAGGCTCAATCTCTAGTCAGGTCACATACAGTATAAGAGCAACCAACGAATGCATAAATAAGTGGAACTACAAATTGATGTTTCTCTCTCTATCCCTCCCTGTCTCTAAAATCAATAAATAAACAAACATTTAAATAAATATGTAAGTAGTGTTTTTGAAAAGCTATATTGAGTGACATTTACCGCTATTTTTATGCATACACAAAAATAATATGGCGGATCATTAGTTTTCATGCCCTGTTATTGAATAAACTAGAGGTCCGGTGCACGAAATTCGTGCACGGAGGGGGAGGGTGTCCCTCAGCCCAGCCTGTACCCTCTCCAATCTAGGATCCCTCTCACAATCCAGGACTGCTGGCTCCCAACTGCTCGCCTGCCTGCCTTCCTTATTGCCCCTAACCGCTTCTGCCTGCCAGCCTGATCACCCCCTAACCACTCCCCTGCCACCCTGATTGATGCCTAACTGCTCCCCTGCCAGCCTGTTTGCCCCCAACTTCCCTCCTCTGCTGGCCTGGTCACCCCTAACTGCCCTCCCTTGCAGGCCTGGTCCCTCTCAACTGCCCTCCCTTTCAGGCCTGGTCCCTCTCAACTGCCCTCCCTTGCAGGCCTGGTGCCTCCCAATTGCCCTACCCTGCTGGCCATCTTGTGGTGGCCATCTTGTGTCCACAAGGGGGCAGGATCTTTGACCACATAGGGGCAGCCATATTGTGTGTTGGAGTGATGGTCAATCTGCATATTACTCTTTTATTAGATAGGATAGAGGCCTGGTGCATGGGTGGGGGCCAGCTGGTTTGCCCTGAAGGGTGTCCTGGATCAGGATGGGGGTTCCCTTGGGGCATGGGGCGGCCTGAGCAAGGGGCCTGTGGTGGTTGGCAGGCCAGCCACGCCCCCTGGCGACCCAAGCGGAGGCCCTGGTATCTGGAATTTATTTACCTTCTACAATGGAAACTTTGTAGCCTGGAGCGGAGCCAAGCCTCCTGCTCACTCTGTGGCCGGCAGCCATTTCTGTTGGTGTCAATTCACCTTCTATAATTGAAACTTTGTAGCCTGGAGTGGAGGCCTAGGACAGCCAGGGCAGGTGGAAAGCTTGGCTTTCTCCGTTGCCGGGGGCAAACTTGGCCTGCTCTCTCCAGCTCTGTGGCTGCCGCCATTTCTGTTTGGATTTGTTTACCTTCTGCAAGGGCAGGCGGAAAGCTTGGCTTCCTCCGTTGCCTGGGAAACCTTGCTCTCTGTGGCTGTAGCCATCTTGGTTGGGTTTATTTGCATATCTGCTCCTGATTGGCTTGTGGGTGTGGCTTGTGGGTGTAGCAGAGTTAGGGTCAATCTGTATATTCCTCTTTTATTAGGTAGGATTAGCATATTCCAGCATTCCATCGTATAATGATGTAACTCTTCATATGATGTTTCTATCAAGACCAAGCATACTGCTTTTTTTAGGTGGTACTGCATACTGCTAAGATTTCTTTTCGTTTCCCTCATTCATACAAGCTTCTTAAACCTTGTTTATCTCACCCTTATCTTCGGTTTTACCTACATCTTCATATAAGCTCCTTCAAAGTTGTATATAATAGTAGGTTTTCTTTTTCACACTTATACTAAAAAGTATGTACATACGAAAAGAAGATGGCTGCCGATGGGAAGGCAGACTGCAAGATAGTGTGTGAGAAAACAAAGGGAGAGTGTGTGGTCGCACGGGGAGTGTTTGTTGGCGAGTTGAGGGACAGCTATACTCCAAGAGACGGTAGGGAACTGCTGGACGGGGCTCCCCTGACCAGGCAGCCCCCACTGCAATTGGGTTCCCTCCAGGAGCGACCAGATCGGATGTGGAGACCACACCATCTTGAAGGAGAAAGTGGATGTTATCGGAAGCCTGAAAAGCCCGGGAATCTACAACTACGGCACCCAGCAAACAGCTGCAAACCCAAGAACACCGGTCCCCAAGTGGCGCAAGCACACGATTCAGAGGAGCTCTGCACCCCCTCACGGAAAGGTCAGATTTTGCCCGGGATAAGGTGAGGTCTGTGGTCCCAGGAGAGAGAAACGTGCACTGCAGGAGCTGGAGAACCTAGGGAAGTCTGCGCCTAGAAAAATCCGTGACCCTTGGGGCTGGTGTGATCCGTGAATGTGGAAGGGGGTCTGCAGAGCTGCTAACAAAAGGGAACTCTAAAAAGCAACCCATTTTGATCTGGGCGCAAAAGGACAGCCTAAAAATTTTAAAAGTGCCGGCTGCTTAGACCCAAGGGGAAAAAAGACTGCACAGACTTACATGCAGCCCCGGAGTTCACACACTTACGCTGGCTCTCTTTCTTTTTTCTTTTCCTCTTTAAATCCTTGCTTCTGATTACTAACCCCAATACATAGGATCACCCAGTTGGGGACACCCTAGGAGACTGCAGGGGAAAGTTGTTTTTCTGGAACCTGGGTATCAGAGCGGGGAATAACCATCAGAGAACCAGCTCTGGGGCAACCCACTCCCCAAAACTGGTATTAAGTGCCACAGGGAAAACAAATCTAAACACTAGCTAGAGAGGACCTATAGACCCAGAGGTCAATCCAGAAACACTGCCACCCAGGGGTTAAATCACAAATTCACTCTTGTGTAAACACAAATAAAGGAATATAAGAAATAAAGACGCACTGCCTGCTTAAAAATAAGGACTGGCTTACAACACTGAGGAGCAGTGGAACACAGGGAACTTCAATACTGTCGTGACTAGCTAACAGGTGTGCCAAACAGAACAGTAGAGGAAGTGAATGACCTTCATTACTGCACATTTTTATCATCTTTTACTTAAGAAACTAACTTTTTTTTCTTTTTTCCTCACTTGATTTTACCTTTTTAATTACTACATTTTTATTTTCAATCAGTATTATTACTACTACTATTTTACCTTTCTTTTTTTTAAAAAAAGTGTCATTTTATTTTCTCTTTATTTTACTTTGGGATTAGTGTTCTACATTCTATTTTCACCTTTCCCTTAGCATCATTTTACTCTATCTAAACTTTACCTTTATGACATCACTCTTTTCCTAACATTTCCCCTTTTGTTGTCCTGTTTCCCTTACCCTATTGTTGTTTATAGTTTGCATTCATCTCCAGGTACTTGTGCTGGATTTGTTGGGATTAGTGGCTGTTCTATTGGAGTTTTCTCCCCATATATATAGTTTGTTCCCCACTTCTTTCTTATTCTCTTTTTTTCTCTCTTACTTTATTTCCTTTTCCCAATTTCATTTTTGCACTCCTTTCTTTTTTCTCACTCTTCTTCTTTCTCTCCTATCCTCTAATTTGCCTTTCTCTAGTGGTCACCTTTATTTGGGGTTATTAATATTGTGAATACATTTGTGTTAAGTGCTTTGTGCATTGTGCCTTGTTGTGTTGTATTCTGTGCCTTTAAATCAACGCAGGAGAGAGAGAACTACATAACCTGACACCCAGAGAAGAGAGATCATGGGGAGACAAAGAAACAGCCCACATATGAAAGAAAAGCAGGCATCACCAGAAAAGGAAGTAAACGAAATGGAGGCAAGCAACCTGTCAGAGAAAGAATTCAGAGAAACGGTCATAAGGTGGATGAAAAGAATGGAAGACAAATTCTACAATATGTGTAAGAACCAAGAGGAAATGAAGAAGAACCAAGAAGAAATGAAAAATGGCATCGCTGTTGTAAAAAACTCAATAGAAAGCATCAAGAGTAGACTAGAAGAAGCAGAGGACCGCATCAGTGAGCTAGAAGACAAGGTAGGAAAAAAATACCCAAGTAGAGCAGCTTCTAGAAAGAAAAATTAAAAACCAGAAGGAGAGCCTAAGGGAACTTTGGGACAACACAAAACAAAACAACATCCGCATAATGGGGTGCCAGAAGGAGAGGAAACTGAGCAAGGAATAGAAAACCTGTTTGAAGAAATAATGACAGAAAACTTCAGTAATAAAGGGAATAAAAAACCCACACAAATCCAAGAAGCTCACAGAGTCCCAAGCAAAATGAACCCCAGAAGACCGACACCAAGGCACATTATAATTAAATTGACAAACACAAATGAAAAAGTAAGAATCTTAAAAGCGTCCAGAGAGACAGAAAGTTACCCTCAAAGGATCCCCCATCAGACTAGTGACTGATTTCTCAACATAAAAAAATCAGGCCAGAAGGGAATGGAATGAAATATACAAAGTCATGAAATGGAAGGGTCTGAATCCAAGAATACTGTACCCAGCAAGGCTATCATCAAAATTGAAGGTGAAATCAGGAGCTTCACAGACAAAAAAGGATTAAGGGAGTTTATTACCACCAAACCAGCAATGCAAGAAGTACTAAAGGGTCTGCTGTAAAAAGAAGAAATAGGAAGCGAAGAAGGAACACAGGGGTAAAGAATAAAAATGGCGACAAACAAGTACCTATCAATAATAACTTTAAATGTAAATGGATTAAATGCCCCAATCAAAAGACATAGGGTAACGGATTGGATAAGAAAACATGACCCATATATCTGCTGTCTACAGGAAACCCACCTCAGAAAAAAAGACACACACAGACTGAGGGTGAAGGGATGGAAAAAGGGTTTTCAGGCAAATGGAAATGAAAAAAAAATCTGGGGTAGCAATACTTATACCTGACAAATTAGATCTCAAAGTGAAGGACATAGAAAGAGATAAGGAAGGCCACTCCATAATACTAAAGGGAGCAATCCAAAAAGAAGAAATAACTCCGGTAAACATATACGCACCCAATACAGGAGCACCCAAATACATAAAAAAACTCCTGGAGGATATCAAGGGAGAGATTGACAGCAATATAATCACAGTAGGGGACTTTAATACCCCACTATCATCATTGGACAAATCCTCTAAACAAAAAATCAGCAAAGAAACAGCAATCCTAAATGACTCACTAGACCAGATGGAATTAATTGACATCTTCAGAACATTTCACCCCAAAGCCACAGAATATACATTCTTCTCAAGTGCACATGGGTCATTTTCAAAGATAGACCATATATTGGGTCACAAGCAAAGTCTCTTCAAATTCATGAAGATAGAAATCATATCAAGCATCTTCTCAGATCATAGTGGCATAAAACTGGAAATCAACTACAATAAAAACAATCCAAAAAAATCAAACACATGTAGACTAAACAGCATGCTATTAAACAATGACTGGGTTACCAGAGAGATCAAAGAAGAAATAAAAAACGTCATGGCAACAAACAACAATGAAAACACAACAATCCAAAATCTATGGGACACAGTGAAAGCAGTCTTGAGAGGGAAGTTCATAGCTCTACAAGCCTACTGCAAAAAACAAGAAACATTGGTAATAAATCACCTAACCCTACAACTCAAAGAGTTAGAAAGAGAGCAACAAGAAAAGCCTGGTGTAAGCAGAAGGAAAGAAATAATAAAGATTAGAGCAGAGATAAACGACATGGAGACCAAAAAAAAACAACATCAAAAAACAAACAAAAGATCAACAAAACCAAGAACTGGTTCTTTGAAAGGATAAACTAGATTGATGAACTTCTAGCCAGGCTCACGAAGAAGCAAAGAGAGAGGACCCAAATAAACAAAATCAGAAATGAAAGAGGCGAAATAACAACAGACCCCACAGAAATACAAAGGATTGTTAAAAAAAAATACTATGAACAACTGTATTCCAACAAACTGGACAACCTGGAGGAAATGGACATATTCCTAGAAAAATACCACGTTCCTAAACTCAATCAGGAAGAATCTAAACATCTCAATAGGCCAATAACTATGGAAGAAATTGAAGCAGTCATCAAAAAGCTTCCGGCAAACAAAAGCCCGGGGCCAGACGGCTTCACAGGGGAGTTTTACCACACATTCAAGGAAGAACTAAAACCTATCCTCTTCAGACTATTCCAAAATGTTCAAGAGGAAGGAGCACTTCCAAGCTTATTCTATGAAGCCAGCATCACCCTAATACCAAAACCAGATAAAGACAACACAATGAAAGAGAATTACAGGCCAATATCCCTCATGAACATAGATGCCAACATCCTCAACAAAATTCTAGCAAATCGGATCCAGCAGTACATCAGAAAAATCATACACCATTACCAAGTAGGATTTATCCCAGGGATGCAAGGATGGTACAATATCCACAAATCAATAAATGTGATACATCACATAAACAAACAGAGATTAAAATCACATACATCAATTGATGCAGAAAAAGCATTTGACAAAATCCAACACCCTTTCTTAATAAAAACTCTCAGCAAGGTGGTAATAGAAGGATCATACCTCAACATAATAAAAGCCATATATGATAAACCCACCGCCAACATCATACTCAATGGGCAAAAACTAAAACCATTTCTCCTAAAAACAGGAATAAGACAGGGATGCCCACTCTCACCACTCCTGTTCGACATAGTACTGGAAGTATTAGCCATTCCAATTAGACAACAAGAAGAAATAAAAGGCATCCAAATTGGAAAAGAAGAAGTAAAGCTGTCCTTATTTGCAGATGACATGATATTGTACATAAAAAACCCAAAGACTCCATCAAAAAACTATTGGACTTAATAAATGAATGTGGCAATGTAGCAGGATACAAAATTAACGCCAAGAAATCTATGGCATTTCTATACACCAAGTGTACTTACAGAAAGAGAGACTAAAAAAGCAATCCCATTTACCATCGCACCAAAAAAATTAAGATACCTAGGAATAAACTTAACTAAGGAGGTAAAAGACCTATACTCAGAAAGCTACAGGACACTGAAAAAAGAGATAGAGGAAGACATAAACAGATGGAAGAGCATACCATGTTCATGGATAGATAGAATCAATATCATTAAAATGTCCATACTACCCAAAGCAATCTATAGATTCAATGCACTCCCCATTAAAATACCAATGGCATATTTCACAGACCTAGAAAGAACTCTCCAAAAATTCATCTGGAATAAAAAAAGACCCCAAATAGCCACAGCAATCCTGAGAAAGAAGAACAAAGTAGGTGGGATCTCAATACCAGATTTCAAGCTGTATTACAAAGCCACTCAAAACTGCCTGGTACTGGCACAAGAACAGACATATAGACCAAAGGAATGGAATAGAGAACCCAGATATCGACCCAAACCACTATGCTCAATCAATATTTTACAAAGGAGGCATAAACATACAATGAAGTCAAGACAGTGTCTTCAATAAATGGTGTTGGTAAAATTGGATAGATACATGCAAAAAAAAAAAAAAAAAATGAAACTAGCCGAAACCGGTTTGGCTCAGTAGATAGAGCATCGGCCTGCGGACTCAAGGGTCCCAGGTTCGATTCCGGTCAAGGGCATGTACCTTGGTTGCAGGCACATCCCCAGTAGGGGGTGTGCAAGAGGCAGCTGATCGATGTTTCTCTCTCATCGATGTTTCTAACTCTCTATCCCTCTCTCTTCCTCTCTGTAAAAAATCAATAAAATATATTAAAAAAAAAAAAATGAAACTAGGTCACTAACTTACACCATACAGAAAAATAAACTCAAAATGGATAAAGGACTTAAACATAAGACGGGAAACCATAAAAATACTAGAGGAATCCACAGGCAGAGAAATCTCAGACATATGCCGAAGCAATTTCTTCACTGATACTGCTCCTAGGGCAATGGAAACTAAAGAGAAAATAAACAAATGGGACTATATCAAAATAAAAAGCTTTTGCACAGTTTTTTTTCTGGAAGACAGAGTGGAAGGCCAGTGAGTAGGTCATAATGGCAGAAGAAGAAATTAATGAAGACTATCCAGCAGAAATCCATGAGTATTTATCAGCATTTGAGAATTCCATTGGTGTTATAGATGACATGCTGAAGACCATGATGTCTGTTTCTAGAAATGAGTTGTTACAGAAGTTGGACCCACGTGAACAAGCAAAAGTGGATTTAGTTTCTGCTTACACATTAAATTCAATGTTTTGGGTTTATTTGGCAACTCAGGGAGTTAATCCTATGGAACACTCAGTAAAGCAGGAACTGGAAAGAATCAGAGTATACATGAACAGAGTCAAGGAAATAACTGACAAGAAGGCTGCCAAGCTGGACAATGGTGTAGCTTCAAGATTTGTGAAAAATGCCCTCTGGGAACCAAAACCTAAAAATGCATCCAAAGTTGCCAGTAAAGGAAAAAGTAAAAAATAACCTTCCGGTTTTGATGTACACATGTTCAAAAAGTACATCATTTTTATTGTTTAACACAAAATAGATGGTGATGATGTGGCAATGCAAGGTTTTAATGTATTCCTTATTGAATTCATATATAAAATTTACATTTGAATTTGTAATGCTAAATACATTTCCCCCCAGAAAGATGAAGTTATCTTTATTGATTTTCCTATAGCGTACTGTGAGGTTTTTAACACTGTGGTATATTTTATATTTATAGTTTACCATCTCTCTTGACATGACTCTTGCTTCCTTATATAGGTCAACCTTTCAACTACTATTTTATAAGCAACTATGAAATTTAAGTTAAATGTTTGCTGTAAACATTTGTCTATTTTAACCCTTTGCACTCGCTTGCTTTTTTCTCGATTCCTTTATTCTACTCGGGATTTAATTTTTTAAATACCCCAGATTTTACAAAGCGCGGCAGTAGAATAAAAAACTGGAGTTTCTTTTAATACAAACTTATTTATTTGGATTTTTTTATATTTCAAATTATTGATACATTCAAAGAGTATAAAAAGAGCTGCTACCGATGCTAACCCTGTCGAGTCACACTCGACATCCGAGTGCAAAAGGTTAAATGAACTAGAGGCCCGGTGCACGAAATTCATGCACGGGGGTGGGTGTCCCTCAGCCCAGCCTGCATCCTCTCCAATCTGGGACCCCTCTCACAATCCAGGACTGCTGGCTCCCAACTGCTCGCCTGCCTGCCTTGCTCATTGCCCCTAATTGCTTCTGCCTGCCAGCCTAATCACCCCCTAACCACTCCCCTGTCAGCCTAACTGCTCCCCTGCCAGCCTGATTGCCCCTAACTGCCCTCCCCTGCAGGCTTGATCGCCCCCAACTGCCCTCCCTTGCAGGCCTAGTCCCTCCCAATTGCCCTCCCCTGCTGGCCTAATCGCCCACAACTGCCCTCTCTTGCAGGCCTGGTCCCTCCCAACTGCCCTCCCCTGCTGGCCATCTTGTGGCAGCCATCTTATGTCCACATGGGGGCAGGATCTTTGACCACATGGGGGCAGCCATCTTGTGTGTTGGAGTGACTGTCAATTTGCATATTACTCTTTTATTAGATAGGATGACTTTATGAAGTATGCTTTCTCAAGTCTGAAGTTATAAATACATCTGTTTTCACTATATACAAGAAAAAGTGAAATGACTTAAATGTGTTTTTTTTATGTATAGTTATTTAATCATGTTTTCATGATTTTGGGAATTGCTTCTTTTGATATTTGAAGTGTGAATTTAAGACTTTAAGGTTATACTTTAACTTTTGGCACTCTGACTATATGTCCCATTTGAAGTAAAATATATTCTCATTAATTGTGGATGGGAAATGAAGTTGTAATTGATGGCTGAATTTGGGCATAATGGCTACATCCTATCAATAAAGGCTGTAAGTGTTGTGTAAAAAAAAGCTTTTGCACAGCAAAAGAAACCATCAACAAAACAACAAGAAAGCCCACTGTATGGGAGAACATATTTGCAAAGTTATCACTGATAAAGGTTTAATCTCCAACATCTACAGGGAATTTATAAAACTTAATAAAAGGAAGATAAATGATCCAATAAAAAAATGGGCAACAGACCTAAATAGAATCTTTTTGAAAGAAGACAGAAGGAAGGCCAAGAGACATAAGAAAACATGCTCAAAGTCACTAATTATCTGAGAGATGCAAATCAAAACGACAATGTGGTACCATCTCACACCTGTCAGAATGGCAATCATCAACAAATCAACAAACGACAAGTGCTGGCGAGGATGCGGAGAGAAAGGAACCCTCGTGCACTGCTGGTGGGAATACAGACTGGTACAGCCACTGTGGAAAACAGTATGGAGTTTCCTCAAAAAACTAAAAATGGAACTCCCATTTGACCCAGTAATCCCACTTCTAGGAATATCCCAAGAAAGTAGAAACACCAATCAGAAAGGATATATGCACCCCTATGTTCATAGCGGCACAATTCACCATAGCTAATATTTGGAAACAGCCTAAATGCCCATCAGCTGATGAGTGGATTAGAAAACTATGGTGCATCTACACAGTGGAATACTACGCTGCTATAAAAAAGAAGGAATTCTTACCGTTTGCAGCAGCATGGATGGAACTGGAGAGCATTATGTTAAGTGAAATAAGCCAGGCAATGAAAGAAAAATACCACATGATCTCACTCATTTATGGAAAATAAAGAACATTATAACCTGATGAAAAAAAAGATAGATACAGAGGAAGTAAAGCACTGAATAAACTGTCAAATTATAGCAGGAAGGCTGGGGAGTGTTGGGAAGGGGGGGAAAGAGATCAACCAAAGGACTTGTATGCATGCATATAAGCACAACCAATGGACACAAGACACTGGGGGTGGGGTGGGGTGAGAGCATGCGACAGGAGTTGGGGAGGCTGGGGGAAGGTCAATGGGGAAAAAAAAAGGGGAGATATGTGTACTACTATATGTAATACTTTAAACAATAAAAAAAATTCCATAAAAAAAATACATACATATAATTGGAAGAAAAAAAGAATGTACATATATTCTGGGCTGATAGAATCACTGTCCCCCCCCCACCCAGTTATGTATCTGAACCATAAAACTGTATTGATAGAGACTCTTAAATATTATTTTAAAATTATAAGGATTTTCGAGATTATCTTTAAAAATTAAGAGTCTAAGTCTACTCTTTTTCCATTTTATCATAGTTTCTGATCCTAGAATTTAATGCTTGGTCTTCTACAGCTGGCAGAATGATTGAAGGCCATAATGGGAGGAAGTAGTGCTTGGCACTGGGCCTGAAAGTTTACTGCCTTGGTGACTGTAAGAATAAAGTCAGATCAATGTTGAATGTGTTGACAAAAGAAACGTCCAAACCTGTAAGAATCTTTATGAGTTTGAGCCAAACTAATGACAAATGCCAGGAAGCAAAAATCTCAGCAGGTTTGCACCTTATTTTATATATTAGAATCTAAGAGAAAGACATAAGGGGGTTACATGAAATCCACTGGTGAAAGGTTAGGGAAGTGGGAGAAAGCAAAATGGGGAAATCTGTGGGACTGGATAAAAAGTAAAATTAAGAGGCACATACTTCTTTTACACTGGTGGGGATAGAATAGTTAACAGTTAATAATTAACAGGATAACAATAATAATGAGGGGCTATGTGGACTCCTGCTCTGATGGGAGACTGTGCTCTGAGGAGTCTGGAAAAAGAAAATTACCCTGACATTCCAAAGGTATGTTATCAGTAGATACAAAAAGACAATAGATAGGCTCAGTTAAGTAAAGATTGACGTTTGTCAAGGAAGATACCAGCCTAGGACATGCCTCCCTGCCATGACTCACTTTTAAGTTAGGAAGTTTTAATTTCAGATTATCCTATGTGGTTACTTTACTAGTAGGTTTCTGAGTTTTGTAAGGCTCACCATGCAGGCCTCCACTGAGCTTGTCAGGTTTAGTGTGTGTATCCTTTTTTGTTCACAAGTGTATAGAATGGTTCTCTGCAGTTCATGTGGAAAACTATTTCCTGAGTTTGTTCTTGCTCCTCAGTAAGATTGGGTGTTGAGCAGAAAAAGTAAACCAGAAATCTTGAGAAGCAAAAATTTAGAATACATATGACAAAGATTGAATAGCCACAAATATTTAAAAAGAAAAATTCTTATACAGTAGAACGTTGATTCTCAAGCTTAATTCATTCTGGAAGGCTGTTCTAGAAGTGATTTGTTCAAAAACGGAATCATTTTTTCCCATTAAAAATTATGTAAATTTAAGTATATTTTTATTAATTTCAGAGAGGAAGGAAGAGGGAGAGAAAGATAGAAACATCCATGATTAAAGAGAATCATTGATTGGCTGCCTCCTGCACGCTCCCCACTGGGGATCGAGCCCAAAATCCAGGCATGTGCCCTTCACGGAATCGAACCTGGGACCCTTTAGTCTGCAAGTTGACACTCTATCCATTGAGCCGAACCAGGTAGGGCTGAAATAATGTAAATTTAATTAATGAGTTCCAGACCCACAAATGATTGTTTTAACCTTTCTTATATATAGTACATATCTAATGTACTGTTTAATCTATAATTAAACACTTTTCTTAAATTTATCGAACCACCTTCTACTAGGCTTAAATCACTTTCAGCACTCATTCCAGGGGTGTCTTTCAGGTCACCATCTTTGCTTGTTCATATATCATTGCCTCCGAAATGCTGTCACTGGCTAACTGCTTTTTCATTTATAAAAATCTACAACAGTTTTTCTATCTTTTAAATTGCCTGTGATAATTGTGTCTTTCACACCCTTAGCAATATTAACACTCCAGGCCCTTTTTATGTCTTAAAATTGACTTCCCCAACAACAAAAGCATTATCTCATTTGTTGGTGGCCTGAGAGCTTTGTCATGCTGAGCTATCAGCACAAAAGGGTTGTCAGTTCAAAAACCAAAGTTGGGGGGGGGGGGGGGGAGACATATGTACTACTATTTGTAATACTTTAAACAATAAAAAACAAAAAACGAAGTTGGAGGGAGACATTTTTTCTGTTAACAACTTGGTTGAGAACTGAATTATTTGAGATGGGAGACATTCGAAAAAAGGGTTGGCTGTAAATGAAAATGGGCAAAGGGTACAACAGGTAACTAAAAAAAATTTAGTTTTATATTTTTTATATATGTATCTTAAAATTTGCTATTTAGCCATGTTCAAATGTACAGTTCAGTGGCATTAACTACCTTCACATTGATGTACAACCATTACTACTGTCCATCTCCAGTACTGTTTTCATCTTCCTCTTGCCAGTGGAAATCGTGTTCTTTCAGAGTCCCAAGGAAAGAATTTGGAGAGCCCTACATGTGGGAGGTTGTGGTGTGGTGAGAATAGAAGGCTGCCTTGGGTTCCCAGTGTCCAGAAATTTTGCACCATTGGTTCAGTTCAAGTCCTGTCCCAATCCAGCTACTCTGTTTCTGGCTGTGCTGCAGCTGGCTGGTACTGCTATATCCAGTGCCCAGGCTCAGCTTGAAGTCCACGCAGCTGTTGTCCAGAGAAACTAACCAGGTGAGTGTGTGTTACTAAAGTGGGTGAGCAGGAGGGAGGCTTTAGATATACTGCCTACAATTGTTTAGGGCTTACA
The DNA here is from genome assembly GCF_951640355.1 of Cnephaeus nilssonii. Classification (NCBI taxonomy): domain Eukaryota; kingdom Metazoa; phylum Chordata; class Mammalia; order Chiroptera; family Vespertilionidae; genus Cnephaeus; species Cnephaeus nilssonii. Next base: position 101,228,730 of record NC_137077.1, read on the forward strand.
AAATTAAGATTGCATGAATAGATGAATTCTCTTAATTCTAAAGATACTACCCTCCTAGCCAAATATTTTCTAAATATTTGCTATGTGCCAAGCACTGTGTTAAATGCAGGTGATACAAAATAGTGAAAGATTGGCTCCATCTCTCACCTCAAGGCATTTACAATGTCTTTGGGAAAATTATACCTAAAAATGTTCCTATCTTTACTGTATTGTGCAACTAACCATAGTGTTAATGGCACTGGACTTCAATTATTTACTGGACAGAACTGTTCAATGTCAGCAAGTGTGTAGCTACAGTTCATCTCTATATCCTCAGGAACCATCACAGCCCCGAGCACACAGGACCTGATTAAAAAGTTTGTTGAATGACTGAACAAAATAACTAAATCAAGGCAGTACAAGACGAATGGGAAGTTAACAGACAATGAAAAGAATCCACGGTAAGTGTGGGGCCTTTGGTTCTCTCTCCCCTTCACCCCAGCCTCCGGCCTACAATTCACTTCCTCATTTAATAATGGGATATACACAAGCGCTGACTGCCTGCGGGGCTCTGGACTAAGAAACCTGAGACCAAGAGTAACAACATCACATTCCCTGTGTACCAGAAGCAGAACAATATCAAACGGTCCGCGGAGGCTTTAAGCGCTGAAACAGCCCGAGAAGGACGCCTCTCGCTCCCGCGGAGGCGGGAGGAGGAAACGGGCGGAGGGGGGACTCGGAGGGGAACGGCGAGCGCCAGGCGGTCGGGGGGCCCGCGGCGGCCTGACACCAGGTGGTGCCCAGGAGGCAGGGGACGGCGGGCAGTGTCGGTAGACCTTTAAAGGCACCCTCTAGGGTTGGGGATGCCGAAGGCGAATGGACGTGTAAATTCCTGTTTACTTTTCAATTACAGCTGATAATCCCGAAGATTTCACACCAGAAAGTTGACTACAGCTTCGGGGAAAAAACTGAAAGGACGGCGTGGACACGGACTCTGAGCAGCAGACTAATTTCAACGTCACGTCCCCCCTTTCCAGTAACATGGCCCCAGCCAGGTGTCAACACGCAACGTTGTGTGAACCGGCCCGACCCGCACACTCCGCCGCCGGGACGCGGCCGGTGGCCCAGCTCCACAATCCCCGAGACCCCCCTTCGCCGCCGCCCGCCGAACCTGCCGCTCACGTACCCCCTCGGTCTTCATGTCCAGGATCCTCTCCACCTCGAACACATCCTCCCCGTCCTCCTCGCTGTCCCCCACGGCGTCCGCTCCTTTCTTCCCGGGGTTCTTCTCCGCGCCCTCCGCTCCCTCGCCTTCTCCTCCCGGCGGCTTGCTGTGGCTGTGGGCGCCCGACCCGGGAGCCGCCTCCATGCTGGCGCCCTCCGCAACCGCCGCCGCCATCGCAGGAGAGCTGGAAACCCCCGCGAGAGCGGGCGCGACGCACGCCGACGTCCTCCGCGCTCGGCGCTCGACCGGAGCCCGTGCGGCCCGCGTGACGCCACTGGCCAGTCAGCAATGGCGGTCACGGAGCCCCGCAGTGAGACCCTCACCAGCCAATCCGGCGAGGCGGCCGCGCTGAGCCCTGTGGGGTCCACGGGAAGTGGGTGGGCGGGCCGAGGGGCGCGCGGGGCGGAAGAGGAGCACGGAGGGCGCCGGAGAGCCCGGAGGGGCGGGGCCAGAGAGCCCGGAGGGGCGGGGCCAGGGGCGGGGCTATGGGCTGGCTGAGTCCTGGGCGGGCTGGCCAGCTCTGCCCGGCCTCACTGGTGGGCGGGCCACCCCCTCACCCCCTCACCCCCTCACCCCCTCACCCCCTCACCCCCCACCCCCCACCCCCTCACCCCCCACCCCCCACCCCCGCCACCGGGACCTATCCTGAGCGAGACCCAGCCTGAGCTTAAGGCCCAGAAATTCACGTGTAAGGTTAGGACGCGGCTAACGCCTGTCCACAATTCAGGGTGCCGTAAACTCCAGCGAGTGTACACAATTTTTATTATCAGGCTGGAAATCGTGTTTTCCAGATTCCACTTGGGTGTTTTCTATTGGAACTATGTGATGGGGTGGGGTGAGGTGGGAGCTGGGTGAAAAGATGGAAGGATTGAGAAGTACAAATTGGTAGTTACTGTTGTGGGGTCGAACCCAGGAGTCAAAATAAGACCACCGGAGGCTGCTGATTGATTAAAAAAAAAAACAGGCAAGGATTTATTGAACTGACCAGGACGGCCGCGAGGGCACCACACGCAGGTGGCCACCCTCACGACGGCGCCGTCCCAGGTGTAGGCAGTCCTTTTAAAGGTCCAAACCACAAAAATTTTCCTTTATTCTAAATTCTAAATTCTAAAGGCTGGGAACAGCCTGCAGGGGGGTTCCCAGCCCCTGCTGGACATTATTGGAATGTGGCCCTATCTTGCGAAAGCAGGTTTTTACAGAAGCAGACCCAAGCGGAGTCAGTAATCTCTAAAGGTTATCTACATTTTCTACTCCTGGAGCCACTGAGTCAGTGGGAATCAATCTCCTGTAGTCCTGGTCCACAGGCACAGGAAAATTACCTCTGTGAGTCTCCAGGTCTCAGTCTGGAAGCTGAGGTAACCATCCTATTGTCCAAGCAAGCAAGTGCGTGCAGAAGCCAGAATAGCAGGGTTAAAATTCAAACAGCAGTTTTTACCTAAGTATGGTTGCTACCATACTTCAGTTACAAAATAGTCACAGGGATGTAAAGCACAGCATAGGGTAAAGAGATTCAAAAGGGTGGCAGAGTAAGTGGCTGCTGCACGGACATGCTCCCAGAAACAAACTGGAATTACAACTAAAATACAGAAAAACTTCCTAATGATCAACAGAAGACTCACAGGAGAGAACCCTGATACCTGCAGACCGAAAGTGGAGATCGCATAGAGATTGGTAGGAGGGGCAGAGGCCTGAAACGGCTGGCTAGGTGCCCACAGACAGCAACTGAAGTTCCAGAAAGATATTTTTGCTGTGGGGGGTTGCCACTGAGCACTCCAGGATCTAATACCCAAGCTGGACCCCCCCCTCCCCCAGCAAAGAGCACCACAACTGAGAAAGGCACACAAATAACATCTGACTGTGAAAAGCAGTGGAGTTGCTGTCTGCCAGGGAGAGGTGGCTGGAAATTCAGGCACCCTCTTAAAGAGCCAATGCACAAAATTTCCTGTGGAGCCACCCACCTTTTGCTCTGGCAGAGGGAGGGCAGAGTGGACTGGAACTGTGTGAGCAGAAGCCAGGATTGGGGTCTTGGGGGTAGAGCTCTGAAGGCAGACACCCCCAGTTTCCTGGCCTGAGTCATTCCCTCACGCAGCAGAGGACAGCTTTCCCACACAGACATTTGCCTCATGGGGGAGGGGTGGAAGAGAAGACAGTTGACCCACCCTATTGGTAAACACCTTGCCCTGAGGCCACTTAAGAGAGTAAAAATAACAATTAGCTTCCAGGCAGAAGCAACTGCCCCAACCTGTTGAAAAAAAAATTCTTGCCACACCCGAGGATGATTGCTTGGGGCCATTCAAGTCAGAATCCTATCAGTCTGTTGGCAGAGGTGATCTCTGGAGGCTGTGAGTCTTTGCCTGATCTAATTAGAAACAGCATTTGACACTGTCCTACACTAGAGATTGAGAGGTGTAGAGGATCTACCTAATACATAGTCACAAACTCAGACAGACAGCCAAAATGAGGGAAAAAAGAAACAACCCTCAAATGAAAGGACAAGAGAATTCTCCAGAAGAAGAGATAAATGAAGCAGAGATAAGAAATTTATCTGAAACAGAGTTCAGAGTAATGATGTAAAGATACTCAACAGTATGAAAAAAGATACAATAACTATGAAAAAAGAATAGTTGGGAATAAAGAATGACAACAAATAAAGAACAAGTGGAAGGAATACACAGCAGATTAGGGGAAGCTGAGGATCAAATCAGTAAATTAGAAGACAGCATTGAAAAAAATCACCTAATCAGAGAATCAAAAAGAAAAAAACAATTAAAAAACAGGAAGACAGCTTAAGAGAGCTGTGGGACAACGTGAAATGTAACAATATTCAAATAGCAGGTGTGCCAGAAGAGGCAGAAAGAAAGAAAGAAAAAAGGATAGAAAATGTGTTTGAAGAAATAATGGCAGAAAACCTCCCTACCTTGGTAAAGGAAAAAGTCACACAAGTTCAGGAGGCACAGAGAACCCCAAGCAAGATAAACCAAACAGGCCCATGCCCAGACACATCATAATAAAAATGCCAAAAATTAAACAGAGAATCTTAAAGACAGCAAGAGAAAAGCAAACTGTTACCTACAAAAAAGTTCCCACAAGGCTGACACCTGATTTCTTATCAGAAACTCTACAGACCAGAAGGGAATGGCATGAAGTATTCAAGGAAATGGAAAGCAAGGATCTGAAAACGGATTACTATATCAAGCAAGGCTATCATTCAAAATAGATGGTCAAATAAAGAGCTTCTAGCATTACAAGAAATGTTAAAGGGACTGCTGTAATGAGAAGAAGAAACAGAGAGAGAAACCTAGGCATACAGAATTAAAATGGCAATAAATAAGTACCTATTAATAATAACCCTAAATGTAAAGGGATTAAATATTCCACTCAAAAGGCATAGGGTTGCCAAATGGATACAAAAACATGACCCAACTATATGCTGTCTACAAGAGACCCACCAAAGACACACACAGGATGAGAGTGAAGGGATGGAAAAAATTTTTCCATGCAAATGGAAAAGAAACAAAAAAGTGGTGTACCAATACTCATATCCAACAAAATAGACTTTAAAATGAAGGCCATCACAAGAGACAACAAAGGTCACTACATGATACTAAAGGGATCGATCCAACAAGAGGATATAACCCCTGGTAAACATATATGCACCCAATATAGGAGCACCTAAATATATAAAGTACAGCATAGGGGATATAGTCAATCATATTGTAATAACTACGTGCCAGGTAGGTACCTGAAATATCAGGGGGTCACTTTGTAAAGTGTGTGATTGTCTAACCACACTAAGCTGTACACAAGTAATCAATGCAAAATAATATTGAATGTAAACTATAATTAAAAATAAAATTTAAGAAAACACATCAGAGGATGTGTTAAAAGTATCTTCTCTGGGTTATAAATGACTGACAAAGGTAGTCACCCAAGGTTTCTGGAAAAGTCCACTTAAGGGTAAATGTTTTTCTCACTTTGAATCACAAATAGTCTTCATGACTTAATTTACAGGATTAACTTTTTTAATTTAACTCTGAGGTTAACTAAAGAGTACTCTATGATTGGCACATCCCTATGGAGAGGATCACCAGCTTTGAGTTGGTGCATTATTTGAGCTGGTGTCATTTGTTGAGCTTACTAAATGTACTGTGATGATACTAGGCATTAGGAATACAACAAGCATAGTCTGCCTTCCAGGGATTCAGTCTATAAAAGGCAGACACACAACAATTCTAATAATTAGATATCTTTTTTAAAATATTAAAAAAATAGCCTGGCTGACATGGCTCAGTGGTTGAACATGGACCTATGAACCAGGAGGTCACAGTTCAATTCTCAGTCAGGGCATGTGCACCCAGGCTTGATCCCCAGGGTGGGGCGAGCAGGAGTCAGCCGATCAATGATTCGATCTCATCATTGATGTTTCTACCTCTCCCTCTGCTTTCCTCTCTGAAATCAATAAAAAATATTTTTAAAAAAACTTAAAATATATAACCAAATAACATTTGTTGAAGGGGGAAAGCTCATTATTTCAGAAGAATTCCAGCTAATATGTATAGAAGAGAGAATCAGAATATTTCCTGAAAATGATTCAGGCAACAAAACTATTAGGTGAAAGATGGATGAGGAACTGGCTGCCAAATATCTCTCCACAGATTCAGAGGGAACACCACCACCACTGTGGAAACCCACTGATCAATGTAAACATTATTAAAAGTAGAACAATAACCAGACTCAATGGCTTTTGTGGACAAAAATGTTGATCCTTAATCTACTCAGGCCTTTAGACCTAATTTCCATTCTACAAGAAACATGGAGAAAGAGAAAAGGAAGTAATTGGACAAGTCCAGAATGTGCAACATCCTATAGGACAACTAACCCTGTTTCTTCAACAAGTCAACAGCAGAAGAGGAAACAAAAGAAGGTTCTAAATTTATAAAAACTTGGCAAAAATATTTTAAATCTTGAAATATTTTAAAATATATAAATTTTATTGATTTTTTACAGAGAGGAAGGGAGAGAGATAGAGAGCTAGAAGCATCAATCAGCTGCCTCCTGTACACCCCCTACTGGGCATGTGCCCGCAACCAACGTACATGCCCTTGACCCAGAATCGAACCTGGGACCCTTGAGTCCGCAGGCCGATGCTCTATCCACTGAGCTAAACCGGTTTCGGCTGAAATATTATTATTTTTTTTTTTAGAGAAAGAGAGAGAAAGGGAGAAAAAGAGCAAAACGTCAATTTGTTGTTCCACTTATTTATGCATTCATTGGCTGATTCTTGTATGTGCCCTGACCTGGGATTGAACCTGTAACCTTGATGTATCATGACAATGCTCTAACCAACTGAGATACCTGGCCAGAGCTAAAAAATTTAAGTATATATATTCATGGAAAAAATTTTCAATTAACCCAAAATATATAAGATAGAAATAAAGTTCCTACTCCTCAAAGGTAACCAGTTTGTAATATGGCATGACAGATTTTTATGTAGTACATACATAGGCACCCATTTATATCACTTTTAAAGTGAGTTTTATTGCACTTTGTTCTGTGTGTAATGAAGTGCACAGAACACCTTATTTCTGTAAGGTGAATTTCTAAAAGTTGAATTCCTTTTAGTGAAATTTATAGTTCAAGGAGGGTATGATTTAAATTTTGATAAACACCTATCTTGCAAAATTTTGTTTTATTAGAATGTTTCCAGTAACAATGTAAGGAAGTGTCTGTTTACTCACATATTCTGTGTTACTGGGTATTACCAATCATTTAAATCCCTTAATCTAATAAACAATGAAAAGACTGTTTATCAGGCAAAGATATGTGATATGTCAAGCCACTGTAGATTTAGGTGACTTATTAGGTGATTTATATAGGCAAGAGGAATGCCTTAGCCGGTTTAACTCAGTGGATAGAGGGTCGGCCTGTGGACCAAAGGGTCCCAGGTTTAATTCCGGTCAAGGGTACGAACCTTGATTGCAACCTCTTCCCTGGCCCAGGCCCTGGTCGTGCAGGAGGCAACCAATCGATATGTTTCTCTCACATTGATGTTTCTCTCTGTCTTCCCCTCTCTCTTCTACTCTCCCTAAGAATCAATGGAAAAATATCCTCGGGTGAGGATTAACAAAAAAAATAAATAGCAAGAGGAAGAGTAGTCAGAGACACCACCTCTCCTTGCCCCACACTTCCAAAGGAGCTAGATAATTGCTACATGAGTTGTGGTACACATCATTGTTGAGGAGCCAATTCTAGATGCAGCTAGGAGGGCGGGTTGGGAGGTAGTCTGCAGCTGTATCCTGAGCTTCATACCTCATCAGAACTAGGAAGTGATGAGAAACTATCTCGTGACAGCCTCCCAGGGAGACATGGAGGTAGGTGGGAGCTCCTTACAAGCCTCTCATTCTTCTGGTTACCAACTTGATCACAAGGCTTTCTACCAAGATTCAATAAGCTGCAGTTCAAGCCCAGGGAATTAGGATGGGTCATACAGCAGGATGTTGGAAGTTACTCAAGATAGGCAGGACTAGCAATAGAAAGGGAAGTCCCGAACCATGTGAACAAGGGGAGATTTTGGGCAGTTGGTGAATGGCAGCAATGAGGACAGGTAGGAGGTAGCCAAAAGATTGTATACCAGAGAAATCAAGGTTTTATGAAAAGGTAGAGAGGAAATGGCCTAGGAGGGGTAGTGAACCTTATACCTTTCACAAAAAATAACTGAAACTGGCATAGACCTAAATGTAAAGTGCAAAACTATAAAACTTCTAGAACATAGGTGAAAATCTAGATGACCTTGGGTTTAGTGATGAGATTTGAGATGCAACACCAAAAGCAAGAGCCATGAAAGCATTGCTTGGCATACCCAGTTTCTCTAAGTAAAAGAAATATATCAGGGGATCTGCAGACCAGGACCCACACCAAGGAGAATGCATACTGGGGGATACTCAGGACCCTGGAAATGGAATTGTGGACATTGGCCAAAGACCTTGTTTCATCCCAGCTTGCTTAGTCCAGCTGGACCAGTCTGTACCAGACTTCTGAAAGGGGAGAAAGCAATGACCATCCAGGACCATCCAGATGTGTATTTTACCACCTTAAACTATTAGAACACAAGAAATCTTAACACTGTAATTTTTATTTTACTATTGCTTTTTCATTAAAATAATTAATTCTGCTTCCATTTATTTTTAAGGGACATTGCTACATTTGATAAAATCATAATTAAATTTCATTATAGGTATCTATTAATGTTATTATTTTATTGATAGAAGCATGAAAAAAGTTTAAAATACAGCTTCATCTGATTAAGCCTTGACCATAATTAGGAACTCTGAAGAGGAAAGGTGTTATTCATGGTTGGATTCCCAATAGTTGTTTAGTGGCACAGTCCCAGTCTTTACCCAATTCTAGCCGTTGGCAGATAGATGGATATTGTCCTTCAGTTCTTCTAACCCATTCACTTGCTTTCTTTATTTTCTCAAAAGCCCAGGGAATATTCCTAGATTTAAAAAACAATGTTTCCATCAATTTCAGAATATAATTAGATATGAAATGTAATGTGGTATCAAATCTAGCACATTAGCTCAGACAAAATAATTCTGTCAGAAATTAAGATATTTAAGAAAAACAATTCTCTTTAACACTTGATTAAAGTTCTTCTACCAGCCTGACATGCTTTAACTTATTAAGTATATTTTTAAGTATATTTTACCCATCACATCCCAGTTTCCACTGTGCACCACAACTTCCTCGCTGCCTCCAAAATAACTCAAGCATCTTCTAGCCTTTATACATCTGTTTATTGTCATTCTTTTCCACTCTTCTCCATTTAAATCCTACCCATTCTTCACATACAAGCACAATTCTATTTTACAAACTAGGCTTCCAATTCTCTCTCCTTTCACTGAACCAGGAATTCTCAACTTGGCTAGTTATTTTTGCAAAGTGTCTGAGAGTCACATATGAAACTGAAACTGGCATATATTTAATCCTATCACATAAACTAACTAGTAAAATGTGCATATCAAAAGCTTCAAGTTTGTAACCATTAAATGCTATTGAATATTCGAGACTCAAATATTCAGGTCTATTTAAGACTCAGAAAAATTCTGAATTTTTAAATTAATATTAGCTGCTTCCTCTTTTGTCATCTTCTCAAACTTGTTACTAAACAAGTGGTAATCTAACCTAATAATAGGCAAACATGCAAATTGACCGCACCTTCGCTATGCCCACAGCCAATCAGAGCGAACAAGATGGCGGTTAATTTGCATATGCGGGCGCTGAGCAGCCTGGGTCCCATAAACATCCTCCGGACCCAGGCCGATCAGAGCCTGTAGGCCCGCGCTTAGGTCCTGAGCGGCAGGGGCCCAGAACACCCCCTGGCCACTGGGAGCCTTGGCGGGGCAGGAACATTCCCGTGTCGCCTTAGCGACGCGGGAATGTTCCCGCCCCCAAACACTTGCAGAGGTCTGGGGTCTGGGAAACATCCTCCAGACCCAAGCTGCTCAGATCCTGTAGGCCTGCGCTTAGGTCCTGAGCGGCCTGGGTCCCATAAACATCCTCCGGACCCAGACCAATCAGAGCCTGTAGGCCCGCGCTTAGGTCCTGAGCGGCCTGGGTCCCATAAACATCCTCCGGACCCAGACCGATCAGAGCCTGTAGGCCCGCACTTAGGTCCTGAGCGGCAGGGGCCCAGAATGCCCCCTGGCCACTTGGAGCCTAAGGGTGCAGGCGCCAAGGGGCTGGGTCCCGCAAACATCCTCAGGACCCAGGCCAGTCCGAACCTGTAGGCCCCTTGCTTAGGTCCTGAGTGGCAGGGGTCCCAGAACACCCCTGGCCACTTTGAGCCTATAGGTGCAGGCGCCAAGGGGCTGGGGGCGGGGCGGGGCGGGAACATCCCGTGTCACCATAGTGCCCCCAGCCGCTTGGGAATGCTCCAGCATCAAGAGGCAGTTTGGGTCCACGCCCCCAGCCTGGCGCACACGATGGGGGTCTGGCTGCTGGCCTCTGGGGTGTGTGGAGACCCCCGGCGGCCACCGCTGCGTGCGGCCCAGGGGTCCCTGCATGCCCCCCAGCCTGGCGCCCATGGTCAGGGCTCACACAGGAGGCAACCAATCAAAGTGTCCCTCTCACATTGATGTTTCTCTCTGTCTCTCCCTCTTTCATCCACACTCTAAAAATCAATGGGAACATACCCTCAGGTGAGGATTAAAAAAAAAATGCATATCCTATGAAAGACACATGTTGAAAATGCCTAAAGAAAGTTGTCATTTTTTCTTGGTGAAGGGACTGGAGTCCGTGTTGATGAAAACACCTTGGTGGCTGTGGTGACTGGAAGTGGCTGCAGCAGCGGGGTGATGGGGCTGCTGCCTTCCCCTGATCAGCCCGGTTGCCTCCCACAAAGGAGCGTGGGGAGCGGGCCTAAGCCATCAGTAGGACATCCCCTGAGGGCACCCAGTATGTGAGAGGGGGCAGGTTGGGCTGAGGGACCCCCAACCCCAGTGCACGAATATCGTGCACCGGGCCCCTAGTATATAATAAAGTTTTAAAGAAAATTCTGTGGGGGGAAACTAAAAATTTGAAAGGTTCTCTTCATCTTCCTGATTTTTTCCCCTATAAACTGGGAAAGGGCCATCAGAATAGTGTGGTGGTTAAGACCTGGGTTCAAATCCTATACAGTGGTGCCTGTGCAATATTGGGCAGCTTTCATTCCACATTGGAAGTCTCAGTTTCCTCAGTTATGATAATGATGTGAGGTGTTGTGGGGATTAACAAAATGCATGTTTAACAGTCCCTGGCACAGAGGAGGTAGTCAATAAATATTTGCTGAATATCATGATGCCATGAACATACCAAATAGCAACAGGCCTGAAGTGGTTAAAAATTTGTTTCTTAGTAATTATTAGTCTACTTATAGTTACTATGGAAAGCAACAAAACTGACTTTAAATGTTCTCACTAATTCAACTGGCCTTCCTTTAATCCAGATGGCCTTGAGACTTCTGACTGACCCTCCTGATAGTGTGGAAATTTTGTTCATACACCTCCATGCAATGTGCTACTACATTAACATTATGTACATCCTGAAGTAGGAAAAAGAGAAATAAAAGTTTTAAATAAGCAATAAATAGGAAATAAAAATTATAAGTTTTATTTATTACAGTTCCAACAAACCATTTTGCTCTCACAGTAACAGTAATATAGTAAGAGCCATATTTTACTTTTTAAAAATCTTGCTTTAATACTTTGTGATATGCAATTCAAAAGTAGGTTTAAAGTTGTTAATACTTGATCTAGAGCAGTGGTTCTCAACCTTTCTAATGCCGCGACCCTTTAATACAGTTCCTCATGTTGTGGTGACCCCCAACCATAAAATTATTTTCGTTGCTACTTCATAACTGTAATTTTGCTACTGTTAATGAATCATAATGTAAATATCTGTGTTTTCCGATGCCATTTATTTCCCGACATCCCAGACACTGCTAAGCACATTCCCATGTGTAATTTAACATGTTCAAGCTCTATTCTCTGATATTTAATCTTTATTATGTAAAATACTAGAGGCCCGATGCACAAAGATTCGTGCAAGAATGGGCCTTCCTTCCCCTGGCTGCTGGCACCGCTTTCGCTCCGGCCGGAGCTGCCTTTTCGCCTTCCTACGCTGCCCAGAGGCCCAGAGTGGCTTGGGTGGTGCGGAATGTCCTCAGCCGATTGGCGCCTGTGTATGCAAATTAACCTGCCATCATTGTTGTGTTAATTTGCATACTCGCTCCTGATTGGCTGGTGGGTGACGTGAAGGTATGGTCAATTTGCATCTTACTCTTTTATTAGTGTAGATTTACACAGTTTCTAAGTCAAAACAATAAAACAAGGTATATTAGGAGAAACCTAGCTTTCATCCTTGTGTCCTTCCTCCTCCTATAGATAATAGTTTTATTAGTTTAATTAGTTTTCCCTTTATCTTGCCTTTAAAAATGACATAAGCAAATTACCTACGTGTGTGTGTGCGCACACACAAGGGTAGTCATTTGCATGGGGTATGATGGAGTTCTGATGGGTAAGGGATAGTCATACGTGCACTTGAGGCCTCTTGTGATAACAGGGTCAGCCAAGGGCTAGCAGCCAGGGACCGAGAACTGGATCTCTCCACACTGCAACATTTTGGCATAAAACTTCAAGTCATCCCATAATTCTAAATTTGAATCTGGTCTTCTAGATGGTTATGAAGTTAGATTTGTCAAGGTAAAACTTTAGAACATATTTTATTTAACAATTTCCTAGTTTAATTTATAAAATTTAAAGACTTAGACTTACAGCATATGGGTTTGCATTTGTATTTTTGGCCTAGGCCTGATCCCAACAATTATATTATGAATTTTTTTAAAAAAACACATAGAATCCATATACTACAGTGAAAAGAGTTCTAAGCCAGGTGCCAAAGATATGGACTCCAGTGTAAGCTACACTTAAACTCTCTGAGTTTTCCTGTGCAACCAAAGAGACAAATATATTGTGTCGGCCCTGCCAACAGAAGAGTGCAGGCGAGACATACCCTGTGAACAAATTCTCTTTGTGCTTACAATTCTGTGTGGCTTCTTATTAGGTTTAGTTAAGAAATGGTTGAAAATATAAGTCATTTGCTTAGTAATATAGTTAAATGGAAAAATGCTAGTATAGTTAAATGTTAAATAATATTTAAAAATAAAAAATATATAGTTAGGTGGAAAAAAACCTGTAAATTGAGGTGTTGTCTAATTTCATCAGGGATTTGAAGACTATTCCAGCTTGTTCCAACCTGGTACGAAGAAACTGCAATACCAGAAATGTGGCAATCAGGTCCAGAAGTCGTTCTCTTCCTTTTACACCTAAAAGTGGAAAACTCGGTTATGTTTGCTGGAAACTACACCTCAAACTATGCCCATTTATAAAAGTTCTATGGAAGAATTATAATATTATAAAACCATACCACAATAGCAAATCATAAAACTCACTGTTACTTTTCAAGGTACTTAATTAGTCTGCTATTTAAATAAAAAATGAGGATGATTTGGAACATGTGCCTGTCATATTATCCTGAAGGTTGTCAGGAAACTGAATAAGATCCAGTCCTCCCCTCTCTTGCTATCTATCCTATATAATAAAGAGGTAATATGTAAATTGACTGCCATGCCCTTGCACAAGATGGTCACCCCCATGTGGCCACAAGATGGCTGCCACAAGATGGCCGGCTGGGAAGGGCAGTTGTGGGTGATCAGGCCTGCAGGGGAGGGCAGTTAGGGATGACCGAGCTGGCAGGGGTGGGCAGTTGGGGGAGACCAGGCCTGCAGGGGAGAGCAGTTGGGGACGACCGGGCCAACCGGGGAGGGCAGTTGGGGGCAATAAGGTCGGCAGGGGAGCAGTTAGGCGTCGATCAGGCTGGCAGGGGAGTGGTTAGGGGGTGATCAGGCTGGCAGGCAGAAGCGGTTAAGGGCAATCAGGCAGGCAGGCAGGTAAGCGGGTGGGAGCCAGCAGTCCCGGATTGTGAGAGGGATATCCAAATGCCGGTTTAGGCCCGATCCCACAGACATCCCCCGAGTGGTCCCAGATTGGAGAGGATGCAGGCTGGGCTGAGGGACACCCCTCTCCCCAGTGCATGAATTTCATGCACCAGGCCTCTAGTATATATATAAAAGCCTAAGCAACCATCTGACCATCTGACCAGTAGCTATGACATACAATGACCACCAGGGGGCAGATGTTCTGACCAGTAGCTATGATGTGTACTGACTACCAGGGGGCAGATGCTCAACGCAGGAGCTGCCGAGCTGCGGTGACTTGGCAGTTGTGGTTCTCAGGTGATGCACCCGGAACCAGAGAGGAGGGAGCCCAATTCCAGGGTGTATCACCCGAGAACCACCCTCTCACAATCCAGGACCCCTCAGGGGATGTTGGAGAGCCGATTTTGGCCTGATCCCCACAGGCCAGGCTGAGGGATCCCCCCAGTGCACAAATTCGTGCACCAGGCCTCTAGTCTTTAATAACCAGAGAAGCATGAACTAAGCAGAGAGAAATTCAGTTTCTAGGCTTCAGCTACAAATAGCTCAAGAGAAAACCTAAATACACAATAAATAAACAATCAATATGGCAGACCAGTGTATCAAATTATTTCAAGTTCTGGACTCTATACTTTGATCTTTCTAAATGAGGTCAGATATACACCTCCAGCCAAACCAAGTACTTCTTTCTTGTGTCCTGCTTGCCTCTTTCTATATAAGCTTGCAGCTCTTTCCCCTTACTTTTTTTTTTCTGAAGAGCCAGTTTTATCTCACACTTGGCAGGGGTGTGGTAGCATCAGTACTTACATTGCATGAGATCACAGAAAACATGTAAAATAAAATCAATCCCAAGCAAGGCCAAGCCCCCACCTTCCCAGGGTCCCTCATGGACATAGTACATATATTACTGGAGGTAAAAACAACACACAGCTGTATAAACAAAATACCCTCAGGCCAAATGCATATCACGTACTTAACCTTTTGCACTCGGATGTCGAGTGTGACTCGACACGGTTAGCATTGGTAGCAGCTCGTATGTCGAATTGTATTGAATGTATCAATAATTTGAAATATAAAAAAATCCAAATAAATAAGTTTGTATGAAAAGAAACTCCAGTTTTTTATTCTACTGCTGCGCTTTGTAAAATCTGGGGTATTAAAAAAATTAAATCCTGAGTAGAATAAAGGAATCGAGAAAAAAGCAAGCGAGTGCACAGGGTTAATACTGTCCAACATGACATTTTTAAGTTATTTATTGAGTTTAGATTATTTCAGTAGTAAATAAGCATTAAAAATAAATAAACCATTAAACATAACACTGATATTTACACCATCAAGTAATGTGAACATTCCCCAAATTTCCTAACCCTCGGGAACAACAATAATTTTATTTGTATTACTTGTGCACATTCTTCAACTAGAATAAAGAAATGAAAGGAGCTCCATGATATCACAGGTTATGGGTCATGCTGATTATGTGACGATGTGTCTTCAAGCCCCTCCCTATAATGCTGGTAAGCACTATTCAATGGATCTCCATCCCCTAAACCCTACAAACCCTTTCAACTCACCCTAAAGACCCAAAAGCCCACAGAATTCTTGACATGAACCTTTCCCCTTACTTTGTAGGTCTCTGGACTTGAGAGGGGAGACTGCTCTCTTCATGACATATGAAATAAATTTTTTAAAATATTTTACTTACTAGGGGCCTGGTGCACGAAATTCGTGCACTGGGGAGGGGTCCCTCAGTCCAGCCTGCCCCCTCTCACATACTGGGAGCCCTCAGGGGATGTCCTACAGATGGCTTATGCCCGCATCCCATTGGGAGCGAACCTAAGCTGCAGTCTGGCCTCCCTTTGCTTGAGGCAACTGGGCTGATCAGGGGAAGGCGCCAGCCCCATCACCCCACTACTGCAGCCACTGCCAGTCACTGCAGCCACCCAGGTATTTTCATCAACACAGACCCCAGTCCCTTCACCATGAAAAAATGACAACTTTCTTTAAGCATTTTCAAGATGTGTCTTTCATAGAATATGACATTTCTTTATTTTTCTTTTTATCCTCACCTGAGGATATCTTTCCATTGATATTTTCCCCTTACCTCCAATCCCAAGCTCAGCACCTCCCCAAGCTTAAAGCTTCCACCCCAAGTTTAGGCTTGGGAAGGGTTCCCCCCCCTCCAGAACCTCCAATCACAGGCTCGGCCCCTTCCCAAGCCTAAAGCCTCTGCACCAGGTTTAGGCTTGAGAAGGGAACCCCCGCCCCTCCCATCGCAGGCTTGGCCCCTTCCTAAACCTAAAGCCTCCGCCTGATGGCCGGCTGGGAGTGACCTGGGTGCTGAGGAGGTTCCCCGGACCCAGGCATGTATGCAAATCAACCGCCATCTTGGTTGGGTTAATTTGCATACTCACTCTGATTGGCTGTGGGCATAGTGAAGGTACGGTCAATTTACATCTTTCTCTATTATTAGGTAAGATTGATTGATTTTAGAGGGAGAGGGAGAGGAAGAGAGAGAGACAGAGAGGAAGAGAGAAAGAGAGAGAGAGAGAAGGGGAGGGAAGGAGAGACAGAGGAACATTGATTTGTTGTTCCACTTAGTTATTATGTGTTCATTGTTTGATTCTTGTATATGCCCTGACCAGGGATCAAACCTGAAAAAATTATGTATTGAATGATGCTCTAACCAACTGAGATAACCAGCCAGGGCTCTGAAATAAAAAATTATTATATCAACTTAATTTTTCTCTTTGATTATTTTAATAGAACCTACTGATAACCAGTGTTATCCAAATCAAGATATGTTATGAAATACCAAAATTGAAAATGAAAGTTAAACCTTTTTTAATTTTGTAAGTGCAAGTAATGTGTTTGAAATGACTTTATATAATGGTTAGATTTCAAATAATGTTATTTTTCCAATCTCACATTTTATAAAACCAAAATTCCCACAGCTACCTTGAGGGCATTTCAGAACAAAGCCACCCTAGAATGTGCCACTTGGGCATGTGGAACTTAAGGCAAGCAAGACCCAGCAGACTCAGGAAAAGCTTTATACGGCCCCCTAACTGCCTAAAAGAAATTGGAAAGGGGCCTGTACCAGGAAGAGAGTTACTACCAGAGCTAACTATTTCATCTAAGAGACTTATCTGCATGTCTGGCCAAACATCTGTTAATCAGACATTGCCTCCTCTCACCTACAGGTGAATTGCCTCTTCCACTTTGAAGACCCAGACCACTATTCCTTTCCTTAGCTCAGTGGCCTGGCTGCTTTCTATCTGATATCTTTGTAGGGCTTCCATTCCTATAGGTCCATATGTATGTTCATAATTCAATTGTTTTCCTTTTGTTAATCTGTCTTTTATCATGGGGGTCTTAGCTAAGAACCTAGAATGGTAGAGGGGAAGTTATATTTCCTCCTCCACAATCTTCATCAATAGAATATAGTAAGTCATCTGATAATTTCCCCGGTAAATTATCTTTATTTCCATCTAAGATATTTGATATGTAGTGGCATTGTTTGCAACACAGCCACTGGATGTTTTTTTAATATATTTTTATTGATTTCAGAGAGGAAAGGAGAGGGAGAGAGAGATAGAAACACCAATGATGAGAAGGAATCATTGATGGGCTGCCTCCTGCTCGTCCCCCACTGGGAATCCAGCCTGCATGTGCCCTTGACCAGAATCGAACCTGGGACCCTTCAGTCTGCAGGCTGATGCTCTATCCACTAAGCCAAACTGAGTAGGGCCTGAATGTTTTTTGATTACAAAATATTTTAATTAAAAAGAAAAGTAAAGAGAATAATACTATTATAAATATCCCTATCACTGCATAACAGGTCAACTTTTTAAAAAAATCCTCACCCAAGGATATGTTTTTATTTATTTTTAGAGAGAAATGGAGAGGGAGAGAAAAACATCAATGTGAGAGAGAAACATCAATTGGTTTCCTCCCACATGTAGCCCGACCCAGGGATGGAACCCGTAACTTAGGGATGTGCCCCGACTGGGAATCAAACCCATGACCTCTTGGTGTACGGGACAATGCTCCAACCAACTGGTCCACACCAGTTTTAACAGTTTCCCACATTTGCTTCAAATTTCTCTCTTTTCTTTTAAGAAACAAGGTATAATCTTTGTCCTTGAACCCATGCCCCAGCTCCTCAAAGGTAAACACTATTCTGACTTGGGATTGGACATTGCTTTTTAAAGTTATCTTCGATAGGCTCCTTAAACAGTATTCAGTGCCTGCAACTTTCAATTCATTTTCCAAGAAGTACTTCCCTTTTTAGGACTTCTGTCAGATAATCTCCCTAAGAGATTAACTATTGTGAATATATGTGTACAAATATCTCCTTGAGTCCCTGGCCTCTGTTGTTTTGGGTACAATCCTAGAAATGGAACTGCCAAATCATATGGTAATTCCATTTTTAAGTTTTTGGTGAACCGCCGTATTGTTTTCTATAGTGACTGCACCATTTTACATTCCCACACAGGGAACAAGGGTTTCGATTTCTCCACACCCTCAACAACACTTGTTACTTTCTGTTTGTTTTTTATAGTAGCCACTCTAATGGTGTGAGGTGGTATCCATCTACCCTTTTTAAGAAACAGATCACACTGACTACCTTGGAAGTGTCTGTGAGCTGTGTTTCTGCTCCCTCTTAGAAACAAACACTGAGCTGATGTTTGTGCTTATCACTCAGTTCTACCATAGATTTGTACATTGTTTATCTGTGTTGCAAATATTTTATTCCAGTTTGTGGCCTGTCTTCTTCACATTTTAAACATTATTTATTTGTTTTTAATGAAAAGGCATTGCTGATGTTAATGCAGTCTACTTTATTAATCTTTTCCTTTATGGCTTGTGCTTTGTTTTTGCATTATAGAATTCCTCTCTGATTGATAAATCAAGTGTTTCCAAATGTTAATATCTGAGAAATTTGGGTGAAGGATATATGGGAGTTCTTTGTACTATATTTGCAACTTTTTGTCAAGATTAAAATTATTTCAAAATAAAACATTTTTTAAAATGTTTCCTATCCTATCTAATAATAGACAAATATGCAAATTGACCACACCTCTGACACACCCAGAAGCCACGCCCACCAGCCACGCCCACCACCCAATCAGAGCGAGTATGCGAATTAACCCAAACCAAGATGGCTACAGCCACAGAGAGCAAGGTTTCCTAGGTAACAGAGGAAGCCAAACTTTCTGCCAGCCGTTGCAGGCCTAAGCCTCCACTCAGCTACAAAGTTTCAATTATAGAAGGTAAACAAATTCAAACAAATGGTGGCAGAATGGAGCTTGAGAGAGCAGGCCATGGTTGCCGCCGGCAACAGGGGAAGCAAAGCTTTCCACACACCCTGGCTGGGCCCACCCGCTTAAGGCAACAAAGTTTCAATTATAACCCCAACACAAATGGCTGCAGGCCTCGGAGGGAGCCTCAGGCTTGGCTCTGCTCCAGGCTACAAAGTTTCAGTTGTAGAAGGAAAATAAATTCCAGATACCAGGGCCTCCGCTTGCGTTGCCAGGGGGCGTGGCCCGCCTGTAAACCACCACAGGCCCCTCGCTCAGGCCACCCCACGCCCCAAGGGAATCCCACCCTGATCAGGGACACCCTTCAGAGCAAACCAGCTGGCCCCCACCCCTGTACCAGGCCTCTATCCTATCTAATAAAAGAGTACTATGCAGATTGATCATCACTGCAACACACAATATAGCTGCCCCCATGTGGTCAAAGATCCTGCCCCCATGTGGACACAAGATGGCCACCACAAGATGGCCAGCAGGAGAGGGCAGTTGGGAGGTACCCGGCCTGCAAGGGAGGGCAGTTGAGAAGGACCAGGTCTGCAAGGAAGAGCAGTTGGAGGTGATCAACCCTGCAGGAGAGGGCAGTTAGGGGTAACCAGGCCGGCAGAGGAGGGAAGTTGGGGGCAAACAGGCTGGCAGCAGAGTGGTTAGGGGGTGATCAGGCTGGCAGGCAGAAGCAGTTAGGGGCAATCAGGAAGGCAGGCAGGCAAGCAGTTGGGAGCCAGCAGTCCTGGATTGTGAGAGGGATGTCCAACTGCCCGTTTAGGCCCGATCCCACCCGATTTAGGTGTCCACCAGGATCAGGCCTAAACGGGCAGTTGGACATCCCTTGAGGGGTCCCAGATTGGAGAGGGTACAGGCTGGGCTGAGGGACAACCCCCCTCCGTGCACGAATTTCGTGCACCGGGCCTCTAGTGTTAAAATCATAAAGATACTTCCCCATATTTTTTCCCCAAAAGTTTTATGTTTTGCCGTAGCCAGTTTAGCTCAGTGGATAGAACGTCGGCCTGCGGACTGAAGAGTCCTGGGTTTGATTCTGGTCAGGGGCATATGCCCAGGTTGCGGGCTTGATCCCAATACTGGGTGTACAGCAGGCAGCTGATCAATGATTCTCTCACCATTGATGTTTCTTTCTTTTTTTAAAAAATTTATTATTTAGTTTTAATTATTTTTTTAAAATTTCACTTAGGTTTTTGTTTTGTTTTGTTCTTTTTTTCAGTTTTTTTTTAAATTTCAAGAAAAACAATTTTAAATATACTAATGTTACATGCAGTAAACCTTAATATTTCAAGAAAAACAATAAAATATAATAATGTTACATGCAATAAACACCAATTATTCAAGAAAAATGATCTTATGTATAATAATATTACGTGCAATAAACATTAATATTTCAAGAATAAAAGGATTTTAAGTATAATAATATTACCAAAACTGTACTAACATAGTATGATATCACAAAAGTTGTAGGAAATATTAACAATCTGCAAATAACAGGATTACTTCTATTATATTCTAGAATATTTTTTCCCTCTGGCTATATATATATATATATATATATATATAATTGATTTTTTACAGAGAGGAAGGGACAGGGATAGAGAGTCAGAAACATCGATGAGAGAGAAACATCTACCAGTTGCCTCCTGCACACCGCCCACTGGGGATGTGCCTGCAACCAAGGTACATGCCCCTGACCGGAAATCGAACCCGGGACCCTTCAGTCCGCAGGCCGACGCTCTATCCACTGAGCCACACCGGCCAGGGCTCTGGCTCTATTTTTGTTCATCAGTTTGTGTTGTTCATTATATTCCACAAATGAGTGAGATCATTTGATATTTAGCTTTTTCTGATTGGCTTATTTTGCTTAGCATGATGCTCTCCAGGTCCATCCATGCTGTTGCAAATGGTAAGAATTCCTTTTTTTTTACAGCAGCGTAGTATTCCATTGTGTAGATGTACCACAGTTTTCTAATCCACTCATCTGCTGATGGGCACTTAGGCTGTTTCCAAATCTTAGCTATTGTAAATTGTGCTGCTATGAACATAGGGGTGCATATATCCTTTATGATTGGTGTTTCTGATTTCTTGGGATATATTCCTAGAAGTGGGATTACTAGGCCAAATGGGAGTTCTATTTTTAATTTTTTGAGGAAATTCCATTCCATACTGTTTTCCACAGTGGTGGCACCAGTTTGCATTCCCACCAGCAGTGCAAGGGGGTTCCTTTTCTCCACATCCTCTCCAGCACTTGTCATTTGTTGATTTGTTGATGATAGCCATTCTGACAAGTGTGAGATGGTACCTCATTGTCGTTTTGATTTGCATCTCTTGGATGATTAGTGAGTTTGAGCATGTTTTCATGTATCTCTTGGCCTTTATGTCCTCTTTTAAAAAGTGTCTATTTAGGCCCTTTGCCCATTTTTTGGTTAGGTTGTTTATCTTCCTTTTGTTAAGTAGTATGAGTTCCCTGTAAATTTTGGACATTAAACCCTTATTGGAGATAACATTGGCAAATATGTTCTCCCATGCAGTGGGCTTTCTTGTTGTTTTGTTGATGGTTTCTTTTGCTGTGCAGAAGCTTTTTATTTTGATGTAGTCCCATTTGTTTATTTTCTCCTTAATCTCTCTTGCCCTAGGATCTGTGTCTGTAAAGATATTGCTATGACATATGTCTGCAATTTTGCTGCCTATGGATTTTTCTAAGATTTTTATGGTTTCCCATCTTATGTTTAAGTCATTTATCCATTTTGAGTTTATTTTTGTGTATGGTGTAAGTTGGTGGTATAGTTTCATTTTGTTGCATGTATCTGTCCAATTTTCCCAACACCTTTTATTGAAAAGACTGTCTTGACTCCATTGTATGCTCTTGCCTCCTTTGTCAAATATTAATGGAGCATACTGGCTTGGGTCAATCTCTGGGTTCTCTGTTCAGTTCCATTGGTCTGTATGTCTGTTCTTGTGTCAGTCCAAGGCAGTTTTGAGAATAGTGGCTTTGTAATATAGCTTGATATCTGGAATTGTGATCCTTCCAACATTGTTCTTCTTTCTCAGGATTGCTGCAGCTGTTCGGGGTCTTTTTTTTATTCTAGATGAGTATTTGGAGAGTTTGTTCTAGGTCTATGAAATATTCTGTTGGTGTCTTCACAGGGATTGCATTGAATCTCTATATTTCTTTGGGTAGTACGGACATTTTAATGATGTTGATTCTACTAATCCATGAATACAGTATATTCTTCCATTGTCTTCCTCTATCTCATTTTTCAAAGTCCTGTAGTTTTCTGAGTACAGGTCCTTTACCTCCTTGGTAAAATTTATTCCTAGGTATCTTAATTTTTTAGTGCAATGGTAAATGGGATTGTTTTTTAGTCTCTCTTTCTGTGAGTTCATTATAGGTGTATAAAAAAGCCATAGACTTCTGGGTGTTAATTTTGTATCCTGCTACATTGCCGAATTCATTTATTAAGTCTAGTAGTTTTTTTGATGGAGTCTTTGGGGTTTTCTATGTACAATATCATGTCATCTGCTAATAATGACAATTTTACTTCTTCTTTTATAATTTGGATGCCTTTCATTTCTTCTTCTTGTCTGATCGCTAAGGCTAGCACTTCCAGTACTATGTCGAACAGGAGTGGTGAAAGTGGGCATCCCTGTCTTGTTCCTGTTCTTATGGGAAATGGTTTTAGTTTTTGCCCATTGAGTATGATGTTGGCTGTAGTTTTGTCATATATGGCCTTTATCATTTTGAGATATGCTCCCTCTATTCCAACTTTGCTGAGTGGTTTTATCAAAAATGCATGTTGGATTTTGTCAAATGCTTTTTCTGTGTCTATTGATATATGATCATGTGATTTTTGCCTTTCAATTTGTTTATGTGATGTATCGCGTTTATTGATTTATAAATATTATACCAACCTTGCATCCCTGGAATAAATCCCACTTGATCATGGTGTATGATCTTTTTAATATATTGCTGGATCCGATTTGCTAATATTTTGTTGAGGATTTTAGCATTTATGTTCATCAGGGATATTGGCCTGTAATTCTCTTTCTTTGTAATGTCTTTATCTGGTTTTGGAATTAGGGTAATGTTGGCCTCATAAAAAGAGTTTGGAAGTGTTCCTTCCTCTTGAATTTTCTGAAATAGTTTGAGGAGTATAGGTGTTAGTTCTTCTATGAATGTTTGGAAAAACTCCCCTATGAAGCCATCTGGACCTGGGCTTTTGTTTGGTGGGAGTTTTAAAATTACTTCTATTTCATCAGTTGTTATTGGCCTATTCAGGTTTTTTGATTCTCCCTGATTCAGTTATGGGAGATAGTATTTTTCTAGGAATTTGTCTATTTCATCCACATTGTCCAGCTTGTTAGCATACAGTTGTTCATAGTATTTTCCTACAATCCTTTGTATTTCTGTGGTGTCCATGGTTCCTTCTCCACTTTCATTTCTGATTTTATTTATTTGGGTCCTGTCTCTTTATTTCTTGATGAGTCTGGCTAGTGGTTTATCAATTTTGTTTATCCTTTCAAAGAATCAGATCTTGGTTTCATTGATTTTTTTTTTTTGTATTTTTTTAAGTCTCTATGTAAATTTTTTTTTTCTGCTCTATTTTTTATTATTTCCTTCCCTCTACTTACTCTGGGCTTTTTTTGTTTTTCTCTTTCTAGTTCTTTAAGTTGTAGGGTTAAGTAATTTACTGCTAATTTTTCTTGTTTTTTGAGGTATGCCTGTAGTGCTAACATGTGGTCTATCTTTGTGAATGATCCATGTGCACTTGAGAAGAATGTATATTCTGCTGCATTGGGGTAAAATGTTCTATAAATGTCTATTAAATCCATCTGATCCAGTGTGTCCTTTAGAGTCTCTGTTTCCTTGTTAATTTTTTGTCTGAAAGATCTGTCCAGGGAAGTCAGAGGGGTGTTAAAGTCCCCTACTATGACTGTATTGTTGTCAATCTCCCCATTAAAGTCATATATATACATGTATGTGTATGTGTGTGTGTGTGTGTGTGTGTGTGTGTGTGTGTACTGGCCCTTAGGAAGCGCAAAGAGCATGGCGCTTCCTAAGGGCCAGCACACACACACACACACACACACACACACACACACACACACATTTAGGTGCAACTATATTGGGTGCATAAATGTTTGCCAGTGTTCTATCCTCTTGTTGGATCGATCCCTTTAGTATTATGTAGTGACCTTTGTTGTCTCTTGTGATGGCCTTCATTTTAAAGTGTATTTTGTCGGATATGAGTATTGCTACTCCAGCTTTTTTTTTTTCTTTTCCATTTGCATGGAAATTTTTTCCATCCCTTCACTTTTATCCTGTGTATGTCTTTCATTTTGAGGTGGGTCTCTTGTAGATAGCGTATAGTTGGGTGATGTTTTTGTATTCATTCAGCTACCCTAATCCTTTTGATTAGAGCATTTAATCCATTTACATTTCCAGCTACTCTGGCAGCCTCGAACTCCAACATCTATGTCATCATTCTACTGAGAATTCTTGTTTCAGTTCTAACCTCCATGTGCCTCAGGAACTGAGAAATGTCTTCAGTTGAAAAGCTGAATAATGGCACTCGCCTTATTTGCCTTCCTTCTTTCAAAGACTGTGTCCCCTCCAGTTCTGCCTGTTTTTTTTATTTTTTATTGCATTCCAGGTCTTCAGAGAGAGGCTTTCAGATAGATGTCCAGGGCTAGTAAGTATTATTGTCAGGAGTATTAGTCAGATACAAGCTTTTCTATTGTTCCAGAAACCAGAACTCTCTCAATATGTAAAATTTCATCATTCCTTTTTAGTCTAATACAAGTCAAACACATGAAGAGTCTGAAAACTTGGGAATAGGCCTGAAATATGAAAACCCTGGCACTTTAGAGGTGATGGCAGGGAATTAGAAACTGCTGTTCAATGAATACTGGCTGTTTGTTTAATAATGTGTTTTTTTATATTTAAAAAAATCTCTTGGGAGAACCAAGATGGCAGCATAGGTAAACACCTGTACTCACTGCCTCCCAGAACCACATCAACATTACAACTAAAGGTGATTAAAAATGGTATTGGAGTATGTGGGTATTACACAGACATGCTCTGAGGACCAAACTGGAATTACAACTAAAATACAAAAAAATCCTTGCCCTAGCTGGTTTGGTTCAGTGGCTAGAGCATTGGCCCACAGACTAAAGGGTCCTGGGTTCAATTCTGATCAAGGACACACACCTTGGTTTCAGGTTCCCCGACCCTGGTCAGGGTGTGTGTAGGAGGCAACCAATCGATGTGTTAATTTCACATCGATGTTTTTCTCTGTCTCTCCCTCTCCCTACCATTCCCTCTAAATCAATGGGAAAATATCCTTAGGTGAGGATTAAAACAAACAAAAAAAAATAAATAAATACTCACTCATCTAGGGGAAATGATGAACAACGTAGACTGATGAACAAGAACAGACCCAGAAACAAGGAGGCATCAATCGGACTGTCGGGCTTCAGAGGGAGGGTAGGGGAGGGTAGGGGTAGGTGGGGAGATCAACCAAAGGACTGTGTGCATGCATATGAGCCTAATCAATGGTTAAGGACAACAGGGGGGTGGGGGCATCCGTGGGGAGGGGTGTGGGATGGGAATGGGGGGATGAGGACAAATATGTGACACCTTAATCAATAAAGAAATTTTAAAAAAATCCTGACTAATCAACTGAAGACTAGCTGGAGAGAACCCTGATCACCGAGGACAGAAACTGGAGACTGCATAGAGACTGGTAGGTAGGGAGCAGGTGTGAAAGGGCAGGCTTGGCTCCCACAGACAGCAGCTGAAGTTCTGGAGAGATACCTTAGCAGTGGAGGGTTGCCACTGAGAACTCTGAGGTTTAATCCCCCAGACGAGCCCCCCAGAAGACAGCACCAGAACTGAGAAAGGTGTCCATATAACACCTGGCTATGAAAAGCAGCAGGGTTGCTGTCTGCCAGGGAAAGATAGCTGGAAATGCAGGTGTCCTCTTAAAGGGCCAGTGCACAAAATTCTGTGTGCAGCCACTCACATTGTGCTTAGCATAGAGAGAGCAGAGTGGACTGGAGCTGTATGAGCAGAATCCAGGGTTGGGGGCTCTGGGGTTAGAACTCAGAAGGCAGACACCCAGGTTTCCTGTGCTGAGTCATTCCCTCATGCTGCAGAGGTCATCTTTCTCATGCAGACATTTGCTATCCAGGTAGTTTTGGAGCGGGGGCGGGGGGAGAGGGAGGGAAGGAGATGGTTTACCCTATTGAAAAACACCTTGCCCCACACTGTGAAGTTTCTAAGGCCCAGTAAGAGACTGAGAATAACAATTAGGCTCCAGGCAGAAGCAAGTGGCCCACCCTGTTGGAAAAACTCTCACCACACCTGTGGACGATTGCCTGAGGGGTACTCAATACTTAATCCAATCAGTCTTCAGGCAGAGGCAGGTTTCTGGAGGCTTTGAGTCTTTGCGTAATCTAATTAGTCAAAAACAGTGGTTGACACTGTCCTGCACTAAAGATTGAGAGATGTAGCAGATATACCTAATACATAGTCACAAATCCAAAGAGGTAATCAAAATGAGGAGACCAAAAAAACCCCCAAAAAACAACAACACAACCCCCAAATAAAAGAACAAGAGAATTCTCCAGAAGAAGAGATGAATGAAATGGAGATAAGAAATTTATCTGATATAGAGTGAAGAATTATGATGGTAAAGATACTCAACAGCATGAAAAAGGTACAGTAAGTATGAAAACAGAAATAATGAATGACATAGAACAAATAAAGGACACATTGGGCCCTAGCTGGTTTGGCTCAGAGGATAGAGCGTCTGCCTGTGGACTTAAAGGTCCCAGGTTTGATTCCAGTCAAGGACACATGCCCAGGTTGCAGGCTCCATCCCCAGTAGGGGGCATACAGGAGACAGTCGATCAATGATTCTCTGTCATCATTGATGTTTCCATCTCTCTCTTCCTCTCCTTTCCTCTCTGAAATCAATAAAAATATATATTAAAAAAATAAAGAACACACTGGAAGGAATACACAGCAGATTAGGAGAAGCTGAGGATTGGATCAGTGAATTAGAAGACAAGGTGAAAAAAAATCACTCAATAAGAGAACCAAAATGAAACAAACAATAAAAAAACACAGGAGGACAGCTTTAGGGAGCTGTAGAACATGAAATGTAACAATATTTGCATAGCAGGTGTTTCAGAAGAGGCAGAAAGAAAGAAAGAAAGAAAGGGATAGAAAACGTGTTTGAAGAAATAATGGCAGAAAACTTCCCTAACCTGGTAAAGGAAAAAGTCACACAAGTTCAGAGGGCAAAGAGAACCCCAAGCAAGAAGAATCCAAACAGGTTCATGCCCAGACACATCATAATTAAAATGCCAAAAATTAAAGACAAAGAGAGAATCTTAAAGACAGCAAGAGAAAAGCAAACTGTTAACTACAAAGGAGTTCCCATAAGGATGACACCTGATTTCTCATCAGAAACTCTACAGACCAGAAAAGAATGGCATGAAATACTCAAGGTAATGGAAAGGAAGAATCTGAAACTAAGATTACTATATCAAGCAAGGCTATAATTCAAAATGGACAATGAAATGAAGAGCTTCCCAGACCAAAAAAAAAAAAAAAAAAAAAGGCTAAAGGAGTTTATCACCACCAAGCCAGCATTACAAGAAATGCTAAAGGGACTGCTGTAATGAAAAGAAGAAACAGAGAGAGAAACCTAGGTTTACAGAATTGAAATGGCAATAAATAAGTACCTACCAATAAAAACCCTAAATTTAAATGGATTAAATACTCTGATCAAAAGACATAGGACAGCTGAACGGATACAAAACTTGACCTGACTATATAGTGTCTACAAGACACCCACCTCAGAACAAAAGACACATACAGGATGAGAGTGAAGGGATGGGAAAAATTTTCCATGCAAATGGAAAAGAAAAAAACCAAACTGGGGTAGCAATACTCATATCTGACAAAATAGACTTCAAAATGAAGGCCATCACAAGAGACAATAAAGGTCACTACATAATACTAAAGGGATTGATCCAAGAAGAGGATATAACCCTAATAAACATATATGCACCCAATATGTTTCATATATATAAAAAAACTTCAAAAGGACAATAAGGGAGAGATCAGCAGCAATACAGTCATAACACCCTGCTGACTTCACTGGATAAATCTTCCAGGCAAAAAATTAACAAGGAAACAATGACTCTAAAGGACACAGTGGATCAGATGAATTTAATAGACACTTCTAGAACATTTCACCCCAAAGCTGCGTTCATATGGGCCATTCACAAAGATAGACCACATGTTAGGACACAAAACAAGTCTCTACAAGTTCAAGAAGATTGAAATCATATCACTCATCTTCTCAGATCACAGGGGAATGAAGTTAGAAATCAACTATAGTAAAAACACTCAAAAACATTCAAATACATGGATGCTAAATAGCATGTTATTAAACAATGAATGGGTTACCAATGAGATCAAGAAAGAAATTCCTGGAAACAAATGAAAATGAACTCACAACAACCCAAAATCTCTGGGACATATCCAAAGCAGTCCTGAGAAGGAAGTTCAAAACACTACAGTCCTACCTCAAAAAACAGAAATATTAATAATAAACTATTTAACCCTACAACTTAAAGAATTAGAAAGAGAACAACAAGAAACATAGATGCTAAAATCCTTAATAAAATATTAGCAAATTAGATCTAGCATTATATTAAAAAGATCATGCACCATGACCAAGTGGGATTTATTCCAGGGATGCAAGTTGGAATATTGATTTGAAAATCAGTGAATGTGATACATCACATAAACAAATTGAAAGATGAAAATCACATGATCATAGTAATAGATGCAGAAAAAGCATTCACCAAAAAACAACACCCATTTTTGATTAAAAACTCTCAGTAAGGTGGGAATAGAGGAAGTGTATCTCAACATAACAAAGGCCATATATGGCAAACCTACAGGTAACATCATACTCAATGCACATAAACTAAAACCATTTCCTCTAAGAACAGGAACAAGACAGGGATGCCCACTTTCACCACACCTGTTCAACATAGTACTGGAACTGCTAGTCATAGTGATCAGACAAGAAGAAGAAATAAAAGGCATCCATATTGGAAAGGAGTAAGTAAAACTCTCATTATTTGCAGATGACATGATATTGTACTAGAAAACCCTAAAGACTCCACCAAAAAGCTACTAGATTTAATAAATAAATTTGGCAATGTAGCAGGATACAAAATCAACACCCAGAAATCTATGGCTTTTTTATATACCAATAATAAACTCACAGAAAGAGAAACGAAACAAACCACCCCATTTACCATTTCAACAAAAAAATTAAGATACTTAGGAATAAACTTAACCAAGGAGATAAAAGACTTGTACTCAAAAAACTACAGGACGTTGAAAAAAAGAGGTAGAAGATATAAATATACCATGTTCATGGATTGGTAGAATTAACATCATTAATATGTCCATACTGCTCAAGGCAATCTATAGATTTAATGCAATCCCTACTAAAATACCAACAGCATATTTCACATATCTAGATCAAATACTCCAAAAACTTATATGGAACCAAAAAAGATCCCAAATAGCCACAACAATTTTGAGAAAGGACAAAGTTGGAGGAATCACAATACCAGATATCAAGTTATACCACAAAGCCACCATAATCAAAATAGCCTGGTACTGGCATAAGAACAGGCATACAGATTAATGCAACAGAACAGAGACCCCAGAAATTGACCCAAGCCATTATGCTCAATTAATATTTGAAAAAGGAGGCAAAAGCATACAGTGGAGTCAGGAAAGTCTCTTCAAATAAATGGTGTTGGGAAAACTGGGCAGGTACATTCAAAAAAAAGAAACTAGACCACCAACATACACCATACACAAGAATAAACTCAAAATAGATAAAAGACTTAAATATAAGTTAGAAAACTATAAAAATCCTAGAAGAAACCATAGGCATCAAAATTTCAGACATCTCTCATAGCAATATGTTTATGGATACATCTGCTAGGGCAAAGGAAACTAAGGAGAAAATAAACAAATGGGACTACTCAAAATAAAAAGCTTCTGCACAGCAAAAGAAACCATCAACAAAACAAAAAGGGAGCCCACTGTATGGGAAAACATATTTGGCAATGATACATCTTATAAAGGGTTAATATCCAAAATATATAAGGAACTCATACAACTTAATAAAAGGAAGACAAAAAATTAAAAAATTGGCACCTGTCAGAATGGCCATCATCAACAAATCAACAAATGACAAGTGCTGACAAGGATGTGAGAAAAGGGAACCATCATTCACTGCTGGTGGGAATGCAGACTGGTGCAGCCATTATGGAAAACAGTATGGAGTTTCCTCAAGGAATATAACCTAAGATTCTGGAAACCCCAAACAACATCAGAAAGAATATTTGCACCCCTATGTTTATAGCAGCACAATTTACCATAGCTAAGATCTGGAAACAGCCCAAGTGGCCATCAGTAGATGAGTGGATAAAAAGGCTGTGGTACATTTATTCCATGGAACACTATGCAGCAGTATCTCTTACCCTTTGAGACAGCATGGAAGGACCTGGAGAGTATCATGCTAAGTGAAATAAGTCAGTGAGAGAAAGACAAGTATCACATGATCTCACTCATATGTGGAACCTAATTAACAAAATAAACTGATCAAGGGAGTGTATTCAGAGACATGGAAGCATGGAACAGAGTGCAGAATCTCAAAGGGATGGTGGGGGAGGGTGGGTGGGTGGGAGGTAATCAACCAAAGACCTTGTATGAATATAAGCATTACCCATGAACACAATAGGGTGGTGAAGGCCTGGGGCTGAGGGAGGGGGCGGGCTGGAGGGGCGTCAATGGGGAAAAAAAAGGAACATGTGCAATACTTTCAACAATAAAATTTAAAATAAATGAAGAAAGAAATAAAAAACAAAAACAAAATTGCAACTAAAATACAGAAGAACCATCATTTAGAACCACCTGAAAGCTCAATGAATGGAAGTCCTACAACTAGAGAAGTAAAGAAGAAGGCACATTGAGACTGGTAGAAGGGGCAGAGGGGCAGCCAGGGTTAGACCAGCACCTACTTGTGCCACTTTTTAAATCGGGAGGGAAATCATCTTTGTGGAGGCCGCCTGTGAGGAGCAAGGGGTCCCAGCCCTACACCAGACCCCCAGCCCAGGCTCCCAGACCTGGGAAGAGAATTCCCTCTAAAACAGGCTGTAAAAACCAATAGGGATTGGAGCTCAGTGGCACGGAGGCTGCTGGAGACCCAAATGTTCCCTTTAAAGGGGCAGCACAATAACTGAACTTACAAACTCCACTTCCTCTGAGCTCCAGCACCAGGGCAAGGCTCTGGGGGACCCAGACACATATGAGAAGGAACTGCATTGTATGGCATTGGAGCAGTAACTGGGGGTCAGCTTTCTCCCAGATGGAGGTGCTCATAAAGGTCATTGTTCCTGTGCTGGGACCTCCCCTGTTGCAGGGCTGACTGACAGTTGTGTCTGTTTGCTCTGCTCTGGTGATTCCCTGAGAACCTTCCCCATCCAATTTGAAGCCCCACCCAACCTGTTTGCAGTGGCTTTTGCATATGAATGGCCTGTCCTAGCTCAAGCTTCAGACTTCCCTAAAATCTCTCAAACAAGCTACAGCTGGGTCAGCATGCCCCAAACCTATCAATAAAGGGTCCAAGACCCTGCACAAACACAAGCCTGCCTTGCTTCACAGCCGGCTCTTGCCTGGGCACCTCTAATCCCAATACAAATAGCCCCTGCAGAGTGGACCCAGTCAGTGGCTGACTTTGCACCTCGCTGGAGGCCCCAGAGCCAGTGCACCCAGTGGACAGCTTCTGACCATAGCAGATTGCAACTCTACACATCCATAAGTGACACACTCAAGGGGCACACTCAGTGAGCGCCAAAGCCCCACTGAAGCAAGTCCAGCTCCATAGGGGTGTTTCTGGCACAGCAGCTCTCTCACTTTAGCCACAGCTGGTCCTCACAGCCAATTGGCTTGGAGATCAACTCCTCTGAGAGACGCCAACAGCAACCAAGGCTCAACTACAAGACTGTGCACATAGCCCACACCATGGATGTACCTAGAGTGCCCAGCTGAGGTGACTGGGGAGGCTGAGCCACTGGGCCCTACAGGACACGTACTACACAAGGCCACTCTACCAATTCCAAAAGACACTACAGCTCTACCTAAAACATAGAAACAAACACAAGGAAACAGCCAAAATGGGAAGATAAGGAATCATGTCACAAATGAAAGAAATGGAAGGAAGCAAACTTTTGGATACAGAGTTCAAAACCATGGTTATAAGGTTACTCAAGGATCTTCATGGGACTTTCAAGGATCCAGAACATCAAAAACATGAAAAAGGACTCGTCAGAAATTAAGCATACACTAACTGAAATAAAAAATAATTTACAGGGATTCAACAGTAGAGTAGAGGAGTCCAAAAATCAAATCAACAATGTGGAATATGAGGAAGCAAAAGACACCCAATAAGAAGAGAAAAAAGAAAAAAGAATCCAAAAATATGAAGTTAATGTAAAGAGCCTCTGAGATAACTTCAAGTGTACCAACATTCGCATTATGGGGTTGCCAGAAGAAGATGAGAAAGAGCAAGACATTGAAAACCTATTTGAAGAAATAATGACAGAAAACTTCCCCTACCTGGTGAAGAAAATAGACTTACATGTCCAGAAAGAACAGAGCGTTCCAAACAAGAGGAACCCAAAGAGGACCACAGCAAGACACATCATAATTAAAATGCCAAGGGCTAAAGACAAAGAGAGAATCTTAAAAGCAGCAAGAGAAAAGCAGTTAGTTATGACTGTCAGATGATTTCTCAACAGAAACTTTGTAGGCCAGAAGGGAGTGGCAAGAAATATTCAAAGTGATGAATAGCAAGGACCTACAACCAAGATTACTCTGCCCAGCAAAGCTCTCATTAGGGTCAGATAAAGAGCTTCACAAAGAAGAAAAAGCTAAAAGAGTTCATCACTACTTAAATCAGTATTATGAAATGTTAAAGGTTATTGAAGAAGAAGAAAAGAAGGAGGAGGAGGAGGAGAAGGAGGAGGAGGAGGAAGAGGAGAAGAAGGGGAACAAGAAGAAGAAAATATGAACAATAAAATGGCAACAAATAAATACCTATCAACAATTGAATGTAAAAATCAAAATAAACAAACAAGAAATCTAATGAACAAAATAAACTGGTCAAATAAAATAGAATCAGAGGTATGGAAGCATGGAACAGACTGATGAATCTCAGAAGGAAGCGGGGAGGGAGGGCTGGAAGAGATTAATCAAAGATCTTACCTATGGACACAGACAGGAGGGTCGTGAAGGCCTGGGGCCCGTTGGGAACCAGGTGGAGAGGGAAAATGGGAGGGGAGGGGACATCTGTAATATTCTCAACAATAAAGATTAAAAATAATAATAATAAACAAATCTCTTAGCCCAGCCGGTGTGGCTCAGTGGTTGAGTGTTGATCCATGAACCCGGAGGTTATGGTTCAATTCCTGGTCAGGGCATTTGCTGCTGGGGTTGTGGGCTCGATCCCCAGTAGGGGGCATGCAGGAACCAGGCAATTGATGATTCTCTCTCATCATTGATGTTTCTATCAACCTCTTCCTTCCTTTCTCTGAAATCAATTATAACATAGGAAAAAATAATTTAAAAATCTCTTAACCTAGGGCTAGCATTTGGCCTTCAAACTACTTTCGGGTTTGAGGATGTCCAGGATCTTCTCATCCATCCAATTCATTGTCATAAAAAGAATCAGGTCCAGCTGAACAACCTGCTCTGGCAGAGACTGACTGGCTGCTTATTAAAATTGTCTTCTCTTCCTGGGCACAAAGTCCTGTATCTGGGTGGGGCTCTGTGATGAATTCTTGCCACATTTTCACTCTCTTGCTGATGTTTACCTGGTAAATGATGCCAGAGTCATCTTTTTTCTTCTTTTCTTCCACCAGAGTAATTTTAAAGATACATGTTGATGATAGTAGAGCCACAATACGGAAAGGGCCTGGGTCTCTAAATGACTATGTGGAGTGGAACTTCCCTGCTTACTGATATTTGACTGTGATATGGGCAAGAAAGTAATCTTTGTGTTAAGTGACTTAAAATTTGAATTTTTAAAAATAGTTATTGCTACTTATGCTAATAAATTTGCAAAGGTGATACCCTAATTGGTGATAAAGATATGACTAGAAACTAGTCCCCTATTTCCTTTTATGATTAACAAATATAATTCCATTCATATGTAACTTATATAATTATTATATTAATACACTAGCTTACAAAAATTATAATAATTAGAGCATGTGATTTAATGAATAGAAAAATAGTGACTTACCTAGAGATCGAATGCCTTTTTGTTCAAGAAAACTCTTCAAAAGAGTTGTATTCAGATTTAATATGAGTCCCAGTGCTGGTGTAAGTTTCCAGAAGCCATCCTATGAAGTTCAGAAAACAAATTTAAGTAACATTCTTGAAATTTCATCACATAAGAAATTATGGGATGAGTAAGTTTCCAATTATTTCAATTCAGTTTATTAAGACATGTCTAAAATTTTTATTACTGTAAAACCAAAGTTCCTCACATACTAGTGACACAGTACATACTATAGACACTAAGTATCTAGTGGCATTTATAAAAAGTCTGAAAAAAGGCACATGTGTAGAGATATTTTAAAAATGGTACTATATATTTTTTCTTCTAACAATGCATTGTTTCTCAAAGCAATGTTCCTCAAACTTTTAAATAGCATGATTCCTTTGTTAAATGTTAAAAATATGCCTTATGATATATGAAACTGACAATTTTTTACTAAATATAAAATTTTTAAGTTGAATATGCTCTTTAAAATTACTTCCTTGTGTTCACTGTCCCCCACCCACCCCAGCAAAGAACCACTGTTTTTCAGGCTACCCTTTGTCACATGCTTATGGGAGTGAGGTAAGCTTCCATGTGAGGATTAGACAGACTCTAGGTCTCAGGGGAACCCAAACAGGGAGCAGAAAGGAGGGTGATGTCACAGGCAGGTGCATATGTTAAAGAATCTATGGCCATAATTTGAAAAATACCAGCAGTGATAATATGTGCCAACCAGTACTGAACAGGTGCTAGGTGGTATTTTATCTTTTCAGCCATTCTTTGTGGAGGTATTATTATTATAGCCACTTTGCAGATTGAGGACACTGCAGCACAGAAAGGTTAAGGTACTTGTTCAAAGTTACACAGCTAAGAAGTGGCACAGCCAGGATTTGAGCCCCAACAGTCTGGCTCCAGGGTCCACAGATAGCAGTGGCTGCTATGCTGCTACCTATACTGCGTTTATGTACATCCTTCCAGGTTAGGGCAGCTGGGCAGCTGTTATTATCTTGTTTAAACCTGAAACCACAATATGATGTAGATACTATTATTATTCCTATTATATGGGTAAGGAAACTGAGGCTGAGAAAGGTTATCTGACTTGCCCCAAATCACCAAGTAGCAGCGTTGGGTCTCAAACTTAGTCTTATACTAAATCCAGTTGTTTCTGTTACTAAACTACATCAAAAGAAATAATTACAGATGTGAGAGAGGGCCTTAGTACCTGTGCAGGAGGTAAATCTCTTTAATCATTCCATTTGAGAAGCTAATAAGCACAATCCTAGATCCTGACACATGCTCTAACACAATCTTACATACTGAGTTACATTCCCAGGATCTTCTGCAGAAATATTTAGAGTATGCTTACTAGTATAGTGTCTGTGCTTAACATGACAATGGGAAATTCATGTGACTTGCAGAGCATCAGTCTTAGAACCTAGGAAATTAAGGTCTTACCCTTGGCCCATTCAGGGATGCTCATTTTCAGCTGAGAAATATTATCATTCACTAGCATGATATTCTGGCCAAAGAGTTATAAGTAGAGAGACAAACAACAGTCATCATAGAGTACACTGTTTTGTGCAATTGCCTTTTTATTTCTCAGTAAGATTTTCTCAATGAAGGAAGCAGTGTGTTGATACACTCTGGCACAAGTCCCTTCTTAACTCACTGTGGATTGGTCATATACAGTTCGATGACCAGCTACTTGATTTATGAAGCAAATCAACAACAGATATAGGTGAAATAAAACTAATACCTCGGTTTGCAGACTGAAGAGTTCAGTCCCAGGTACAAAATTCATCCAGCTTTCCTTGCCGTCTATGTCATCCCCGTCGTTTAGTACCAGAAAGCTTGCAGGAAAGTCTCTTCTTGTTATATCAGATTTTTCTACCTTTTTAAAAAGCCTACTTGCCAAAAATCCTGGTGTTTCACCACTTTCTGTTTCAAAAGAACTTAAGCCAGTCAAATATGTATGTGGGAGAGAATCTGATGATGCAGCTCTTGCAGAAATATTTGATGGAGAATCCTCATATGTTGGAGGAGCCCCATAGTGAGCAAAGCCAATCTGATGCATTGGCTGCCTGTAACTGGTGCTCAAGGGAGCTGAGGAATTTGGAAAACGAAGAGGAGAGGAACCAGGAAGAAAATGAAAGCCAGACCCCCCGGGTGGACCAGGGGGAGGCAGTCTGGGAGAAGAGAACAAAGGATTCTGCTGAGGGGGAGAGTCCAACTCAAGGGAACTGTCAGTATAAGGACAGAGCTTAGGGCCTTCATCAATTTTAGGAAGATCAGACTGTCTGCAGCTAAATAAGTCACCTGAGAAAGCAGAACCAGTAAAAGATCCAAAAGGTGGGTTGTGGGAAGGCAGTCTGGGAGGAGAACCCCATTCAAGGGCAATGCCAGTAGAACAGCCTGTCTTAAGGCCTTGGTCATTATTAGATGGACCAAACTGCTTGGGACTAGCAAGAGAACCAAAAAGAGAGCTCTGAGGACAGAGGAAAGCAGAACCAACAGAGGCAGCAGCTAGGGAACTGGCTGAACCAGGGTCAGCAAAGGAGTTGGAAAGAGCCATTTTTGGTGAACTGGCTTTTGTAAATACTGGTTTAATTTCTGTGTATTTAAATGAACCTATCTGACTTAAGTCCAATGGCCTTTCTGCATCTCTACCTTCAAAATTGTGTATTGAAGGTTTTTCTGGTATGTGGGAACCTAAGCTAAGCACTCCAGAACCTTCAAAAACTTCCAGCTTAGATGATTTACATTTTCTTTTAGTCAAACGTTCAAGTTGCAGTTCTTCGTGCCATTCAGAGGATGCTGAAAGAGTCTGCCCAGAAGAAAAAATTATGATGTCAGGGAAAATGGAATAAAATCACCAATCAAGCCAATGCCCTTCTTAGTAGCTGACTTCCCTGTAGTCAAGCAATTGCTTATCCCAGAGCATTGAAAAACAACAACAAAAAAAGCTATTCAAGATCATTGAAATGAAACACCCTCATTTTATAGGTATGGAATATGAGATTTGGAGAAGATATCAGCAATAAATACATTACAGATCTTAATCTCTCTTAGTTCTCAGAATCACAGAATTTTGAACACCCTTATTTTTACACAAAAGAAAACTAAAGACCATAGAAGTAACTTACCCAAGATTTTACAATTAGCAGTATCATATGTGTAAACTAGCCCTAAAATAAGCTGGTAATTTGAAATAAAATTTTCTCGTCCTTTATACTGTTTTACAGCACTATTCAGAAAATAAGAAAACTGGGAAAAAAAACCTCAAAAGCTTTAAAGTAACTAAATGAATATATCTTTATACCAGAATATAAACAAAATATATAACAAAAGGAATTGAAAGGTGCTATGTTACTACTATTGTTTGAATATAATTTAAAGAGTATTCCTTAAATAGTTACATATAAATAAAATGCAGTTTTATATGAATTACAAGCCCTTGGAATTGGCTAGCCTCTAATTTTACCAATGTAAATGAGCTATTTAGAATTTTCAAGAATCAAGATGGTGGTGCCTCCCACAACCACATCAAAATTACAACTAAAATACAGAACAACCATCATTCAGAACCACCTGAAAGCTGGCTGAATGGAAGTCCTAATGAAGCATAGTAATCCCTCCTTTGGAAAACTGCTGTTTGAAACTGCTGTTTGAACTACTCTTATTCTTAGACAGTCCCTTGTTCTATAGGTCAACTCTATTATTTTTAGATAGTCCCTTATTCTGTAAAATAACTGTTTTAGTTTGAATAATAGAAAAAGATAAAAACTTAACTGTCTGATCTTGCAAGCTAGCCATCTAACATAATAGACTAATACTGATAATATTCCCATGCAAAATGTTTGTTCATTATGTATCCAAGGTCACAAACTATCTGCAAAAATAACTTACATAGAATTCTTTGTAAAATCTGCAGACAAAGAGCTCAAAAGGGTATAAATAAGGAAAACTTCCTCTATGTGTTGGCTCAGAATTTGACAGAGACCTTCTGCTCTGAGCCCGAGCATAATAAAGACTCCTAATTAATTGGCTTGTTAAGGTGTCTTGTATCTAGCTCGCTAATTTACGATACAACATTGCAACTAGAGAAGTAAAGAAGAAAGCACACTGAGATTGGTAGGAGGCACATAACGGGCTGGTCCCACACCCATGTTTGCCATTTTTTTAATTGGGAATTTAAAAAAAGGAGTAGTCCTTTCCCAGCTCAATCAAATTTTAAGTATAAATTTAAGTAATTAATATTGAAGAACATATGACAAGACATACATTCTAAAATAATAGTTAAAAATAATGTTTATCTGTTAAAAAAAGTTCTTAATCAGATAACTAAAAAAGAACAATTACAATAGTGATGGGCTAGACTTATTAAAGCATTTTGTTAAATTGCAATAATTATAACAGACAAATCAATAGGACAGAACACCTGGTCCAGCAACAGATCCTAAAACATGCGGGAATCTAGTAGATGATAAAGATGGCATTTCAAGTCAATAGGAGGAAAAGAAGAATTATGCAATAGATAGTGTTAGAAAAAGTTGGCAGTTACCTGAAAAAGAATAAAGTTGGTTTCAGACTTCCTATCTTATACCAGAATAGATTCCAATTGGGTGAAAAATTCAAACATGAAACCATAAAATGATGTAAAGATATAACTAAGGGGAAATTTAAAAAAAGCATAATCTCTGAACAGGAAAGGTATCTCTAAGCATGACAAAAAATAAAAATGATACAAAACAAAACCACCATAAGTGAATTTTAAAATTTACATGTAAACTGTTTGCTCCACATAAAACCACAGCACATTTACTAGTAAATAGTTATCCATTTTGCCTGGCTGGTGTGGCTCAATTGGTTGGGCTTCGTCCTGTGCACTGAAAGATTGTAGGTTCAATTCCATAAATAGCTACCTGTTTTTTGTTTTGTTTTTTTAATGTTTAAAAAGCTTCCTTTGGATCTGAAAGGAATGATTCAAAACCTGGCAAAGATATCACAAGAAAAGAAAACTACAGACCAATATTTTTGATGAATACAGATACAAAAATCCTAAAGAAAATACTACCAAATCAAATACAACAATACATTTAAAAAAAATGATACCTCACGATCAGTGGCATTCATTTCAGGGTCACAAGGATGCTTCAGCATACACAAATCAATCAATGTAATAAACCACATTAACAAAACAACAGATAAAAATCCTCTGATCTTATCAATAGATGCAGAAAAAACATTTGATAAAATACAACATCCACTTATGATTAAAACACTCAGTAAAGGAAAGTACCTCAACATAATAAAGGCCATGTATTACAAACCCTGAGCCAATATTATACTCAATGGTGAAAAACTGTAAGTTTTTCCTCTAAAATCAGGAACAAGACAAGGGTACCCACTCTCACCACTCTTACTCAACATAGTTCTGGAAGTCCTAGGCAGAGCAATAAGCAAAAGAAATAAATAAAAGGCATTCAAATCAGGAAGGAAGAAGTAAAAGTGTCACTTTTTGCAGATGACATGATTCTGTATATAGAATACCTTAAAGACTCCACCAAAAAACTACTAGAAATAGACAAATACAGTAAAGTTGCAGGATACAAAATCAACGTACAAAAATCCAATGCCTTCCTGTATACTAACAACAAAACCTCAGAAAAAGAAATGAAAAAAACAATACCTTTTGCAATTGCAACCAAAAGAATAAAATACCTAGGAATAAACAAAGGATGTGAAAGACCAAATACCAAAAACTACAAAGCATTATTAAAAGAGATAAAAAAGACACAATAAAATGGAAAGATATTCTGTGTTCACGAATTGAAAGAATCAACATAGTTAAAATGGCCATATTACCCAAAGCAATATACAGATTTAATGCATCCCCATCAAAATCCTAGTGTCGTTCTTTAAGGGCATAGAACAAAAACTCATCAGATTTGTATGGAACACAAAAGACCTCGAATAGCCAAAGCAATGAAGCCAGAGTTATCATACTACCTGACTTCAAATTATACTGCAGAGCTATGATAATTAAAAACAGCATGACATTGGCAGAAAAAGAGATCAATGGACAGAATTGAGAGCCCAGATATAAAAATCACATGTATATGGGCAGAAAATTTTTGATAAAGGAGACAGAAACATACAATGGAGTAAAGAAAGCCTCTTCAATAAATGGTGCTGGGAAAATTGGAAAGCCACATGCAAAATAATGAAACTAGATTATTTTGTCCCCATGTACAAAAATTAATTCAAAATCCATCAAAGACCTAAATATAAGATCTGAAACAATAAATTACATAGAAGAAAACATAGGTACTAAACTTATGGACCATGGTCGTAGAGAACATTTTATAAACTTGACCCCAAAAGCAAGGCAAGTAAAGGTAAAAATAAATGAATGGGACTATCCTATCTAATAAAAGAGTAATATGCAAATTGACCATCACTCCAACACACAAGATGGCTGCCCCCATGTGGTCAAAGATGGCCACCCCCCTGTGGACACAAGATGGCCAGCAGGGAAGGGCAGTTGGGAGGGACCAGGCCTGCAAGGGAGGGCAGTTGTGGATGGTCAGGCCAGCAGGGGAGGGCAGTTAGGGGTGACCAGGCCGGCAGAGGAGGGAAGTTGGGGGTGACCAGGCCTGCAGAGAAGGGCAGTTGGGGGGGGCAGGCCTGCAGGGGAGAGCAGTTGGGGGGACCAGGCCTGCAGGGGAGGGTAGTCTGGGGGGACCCAGGCCTGCAGGAGAGGGCAATTGGGGCGTGGGCCAGACCAGCAGGGGAGAGCAGTTAGGGGCAATGAGGCTGGCAGGGGAGGGCAGTTAGGGGTGACCGGGCCTGCAGGGAAGGGCAGTTGGGGGGGACCCAGGCCTGCAGGGGAGAGCAGTTGGGGGGGACCAGGCCTGCAGGGGAGGGCAGTTGGGGGGGGACCAGGCCTGCATGGGAGGGCAGTTGGGGGGACCAGGCCTGCAAGGGGAGGGCAGTTTGGGGGGACCCGGTCAGCAGGGGAGGGCAGTTGGGGGGGACCAGGCCTGCAGGGGAGGGCAGTTGGGGGGGGACCAGGCTGGCAGGGGAGGGCAGTTAGGAGTGACCAGGATGGCAGGGGA
Source organism: Cnephaeus nilssonii (assembly GCF_951640355.1). Classification (NCBI taxonomy): domain Eukaryota; kingdom Metazoa; phylum Chordata; class Mammalia; order Chiroptera; family Vespertilionidae; genus Cnephaeus; species Cnephaeus nilssonii. The sequence goes on from NC_137077.1 coordinate 101,270,339, forward strand.
GGGCAGTTAGGGGTGACCAGGCCGGCAGGGGAGGGCAGTTAGGGGCAATCGGGCTGGCAGGGGAGCAGTTAGGCATCAATCAGGCTGGCGGGGGCGTGGTTAGGGGGTGATCAGGCTGGCAGGCAGAAGCGGTTAGGGGCAATCAGGAAGGCAGGCAGGCAAGCGGTTGGGAGCCAGCAGTCCTGGATTGTGAGAGGGATGTCTGATTGCCCGTTTAGGCCCGATCCTACCTAAACGGGCAGTTGGACATCCCTTGATGGGTCCCAGATTGGAGAGGGTGCAGGTTGGGCTGAGGGACACACACCCCTGTGCATGAATTTCGTGCACCGGGCCTCTAGAATAAAATTAAAAGCTTCTGCACAGCAAAAGAAACCAACAACAAAACAAAGAGGCAGCTGACAGAATGGAAGATGATATTTGCAAACAAAAGCTTTGATAAAGGTTTAATATCCAGAATATGTAAAGAACTCATAAAATTTAACACCAAAGAATCCAATTAAAAGATGGGCAGAGGACCTGAACAGACACCTCTCCCAAGAAGACATGCAGATGGCCAACTGATATATGAAAAGATGTTCAACCTCACTAGTAATTAGGGAAATGCAAATCACAACTACAATGAGATACCATTCACACCTGTTAGAATGGCTATTATCAACAAGAAAAGTAATAGCAAGTGTTGGAGAGGTGGTGGGAATGTAGACTGCTGGTGGGAATGTAGACTGGTACAGCCACTACAGTGCGGCAATTCCTCAAAAAATTAAGAACAAAATTACGATATGACCCTGCGATCCCTCTCCTGGGTATATACCCAAAAAACTTGAAAACATGTATTCGCAATGATATATGCACCTTTATGTTCATTGCAGTGTTATTCATGGTGGCTAAGACATGGAGACAACCAAAGTGTCCTTCAATAGAGGACTGGGTAAAGAAGATGTGGTACATATATTACTCAGCCGTAAGAGAGAATGAAATACTGCCATTTGCAACAACATGGATGGACCTTGAGAATATTATGCTAAGTGACATTAGTCAGTCAGAAAAAAACTAAGAACCATATGATTTTACTCACATGTGGGATACAAAACTGAAACTGTGGAAACAAACAGCAGTGTGGTGATTGTCAGAGGGAAAGGGGTGAGAGGATTGGGAGTGAAGAAGCCCTAATATATGGTGACAGAAGATTATCTGACTTTGGGTGGTGGGCACATAGTGCAATGTACAGAACTTGTATAATAGAAGTGTACACTGGAAACCTGTCTCATCTTATTAACCAATGTCACCCCCAATAAATTTATATTTTAAAATTAATTAAAAATTTAAAAATAATCTTCTCTAATAAAATGGTAATATGCAAAATAACCATCACTCCGCTACATAAGCCACGCCCACCAGCCAAGCCACGCCCACCAGCCAATCAGGGCGAATATGCAAATTAACCCAAACCAAGATGGCTACAGCCACAGAGAGCAAGGTTTCCCAGGTAACAGAGGAAGCCAAGCTTTCCATAGCCGTTGCAGGCCTAAGCCTCCACTCAAGCTACAAAGTTTCAATTATAGAAGGTAAACAAATTCAAACAAATGGCAACAGAATGGAGCTTGAGAGAGCAGGCCAGGGTTGCCGGCGGCAACAGGGGAAGCAAAGCTTTAAAGCACACCCTGGCCGGGCCCACCCGCTTAAGGCAACAAAGTTTCAACTGTAGAAGGTGAATTAACTGCCACAGAAATGGCTGCCGCCCCGCCCCGGAGGGAGCAGCAGGCTTGGCTCCGCTCCAGGCTACAAAGTTTCAATTGTAGAAGGAAAATAAATCCCAGATACCAGGGCCTCCGCTTAGGTTGCCAGGGGGCGTGGCCTGCCTGCAAACCACCACAGGCCCCTCGCTCAGGCCACCCCACACCCCAAGGGAACCCCACCCTGATCCAGGACACCCTTCAGGGCAAACCAGCTGGCCCCCACCCATGCACCAGGCCTCTATCCTATCTAATAAAAGAGTACTATGCAGATTGATCATCACTGCAACACACAATATAGCTGCCCCCATGTGGTCAAAGATCCTGCCCCCATGTGGACACAAGATGGCCACCACAAGATGGCCAGCAGGGGAGGGCAGTTGGGAGGCACCCGGCCTGCAAGGGAGGGCAGTTGGGAGGGACCAGGCTTGCAAGGGAGGGCAATTGGAGGTGATCAACCCTGCAGGAGAGGGCAGTTAGGGGTGACCAGGCTGGCAGAGGAGGAAAGTTGGGGGTAAACAGGCTGGCAGGGGAGCAGTTAAGCATCAACCAGGCTGGCAGCGGAGTGGTTAGGGGGTGATCAGGCTGGCAGGCAGAAGCGGGCAATCAGGAAGGCAGGCAGGCAAGCAGTTGGGAGCCAGCAGTCCTGGATTGTGAGAGGGATGTCCGACTGCCCGTTTAGGCAGGATCGGGCCTAAACGGGCAGTCGGACATCCCTCCAGGAGTCCCAGATTGGAGAGGGTACAGGCTGGGTTGAGGGACAACCCCCCGCCGTGCACAAATTTCATGCACCGGGCTTCTAGTATGTTTATAATAGCTAATTTAATATCCTTGTTTACTACCTTTATTATATTTTAACTAGTAGCCCTGCACACGAATCTATGCACCAGTAGCTCGCTGCCACCCTCCAATAGCTTTCTGCCCGCTGCCCCGCCCTCCTGTAGCTCCCCCTGTCCTCCCCTCATAGCTTGCTGCCCTGCCCCCTCCTGTAGCTCTCTGCCCCCCCTCATAGCTCGCTGCCCCACCCTCCTGCTGATCCATGATCCAGTAGTTACACAGTCGGTCGTTACGCTTCACGGCGTAATGACCATTTGCATATTACATCTTTATTATATAGGATTTCTAGTTTTGTTTTTATTGATTGATTTTGCTCCTCATTATGGGTCATCTTTTCACTTCTCCGACTGCCTGCTAATTTTTAAATGGATAATAGACATGTGAATTTTACACTGTTGAGGTACTGAAAAAATTCTAAAGTCCCTTTACATTGTTTTAGGCTTGGTTATGGTACATAGTTCAGTTATTTGGAAATAATTTTATTCTTTTGAGTCTCAAGGTGGGATGAGAATAGCTTTAGTCTAGATCCGTTGGTAAAGCACTTCGACTAGGGCAATAGCCTTCTGAGAGCTCTGTATGGAAATCTTTCCACAAAGGCTGTGGGATTGCAAGCTATTTCTGACCCTGTGTGATCTTCATAAAGATCGCTCTACCTGCTTCTCCTTTCTTATGGTTTTCTCTAGCCTCGATTTTTACTTCCCACATACCCTAATTAGGCCTCAGCCACGGACTAGAAAGGAACCCTCCACAGGCCCCTGGAGCCCATTCTATGCCAGTGCTTTACCTCTTAACCTTAGCCACTTTGGTCTCCCTGATCCCCACTCACTCTGTCCCCCTCACTCAGAGGCACTACTCAGGTCTATTATCCTTGGGCTATTGGCTGGGGACTCTCCCCAGGTAGTGAGCTAACAATATAGGACTCAACTTCGTTTGTTTTCATCTCTAAGGGATCACTGCTCTGCTCTATCCGAAAGTCACCAGTTCATATATTTTGTCCAATCAAATTATATATACTAATATATATATAATATGTGTGTGTGTGTGTGTGTGTGTGTGTGTGTGTGTGTGTGTGTGTGTATATATATATATATACATACATATATATATATATATATATATATATATATATATATATATATTTAGTTGTTTAAGGTGGGAGAATACATCCACTTCCTAACTGCATGCTGTTACTCCTTCATGGTCAGTAGCAGAGTTTCCCTCACTATTTAAAACTAGAGGGCCCGGTGCATGAAATTCATGCATGGGGGGGGGGTCCCCTCAGCCCAGCCTGCACCCTCTACAATCCGGGACCCTTTGACATCCCTCTCACTATCTTGGACCACTGGCTCCTAATCGCTCACCTGCCTGCCTGCCTGGTCACCCCTAACTGCCCCCCGCTGCCGGCCAGGTCAACCCCAACTGCCCCCTCCCTGCTGGCCTGGTTGCCTCTAACTGCCCCCCCTGCTGGCCTGATCGCCCCCAACTGCTCCCCCGCCGGCCTTAGTTACCCTTCACTGCCCCCTCTGCCAGCCTAATTGCCCCCAACTGCCCCCCCTGCCATACCATCTCACACCTGTCAGAATGGCTATCATCAAGAAATCAATAAACGACAAACGTTGGTGAGGATTCGGAGAAAAAGGAACCCTCATGCACTGCTGGTGGGAATGCAGATTGGTGCAGCCACTGTGGATAACAGTATGGAGATTCCTCAAAAAACTAAAAATAGAACTCCCATTTGACCCAGTGATCCCACTTCTAGGACTATATCCCAAGAAACTAGAAACATCAATCAGAAAGGATATATGCACCCCTGTGTTCATAGCAGCACAATTTACCATAGCTAAGATTTGGAAACAGCCTAAATGCCCATCAGCAGATGAGTGGATTAAAAAACTGTGGTACATCTACACAATGGAATACTATGCTGTGCTAAAAAAGAAGGAATTCCTACCATTTGCAACAACAGGGATGGAACTGGAGAGCATTATGCTAAGCGAAGTAAGTCAGTCAGAGAAAGATAAATATCACGTGATCTCACTCATCTATGGGAAATAATGAACAACATAAACTGATGAACAAAAACAGATCCAGAGACAGAGAAGCATTCACTGGATCGTCAAACCTCAGAGGGAAGGTAGAGGAGGGTGGGGGTAAGGAGGCGAGATCAACCAAAGGACTTGTATGCATGCATATAAGCATAACCAATGGACACGGACACCAGGGGGGTGAGGGCATGAGTGGGGGGGTGGTTTTGGGAAGGTAATGGGGGGATAAAGACAAATATGTAATACCTTAATCAATAAAGAAATAAAAAAAATAATTTGCATTTCTCTTAGCCACAATGAGGCTGAGCATTTTCTCCTGTTTAAGAACCGCATTATTTTCTTATTCATGATCAAACCCTTTGCCTGTTTTTTGCTGGAATGACTGATTTTGTTCTTAATTCATAGTTCTTTATATATTAAGGAAATCAATCTGCCTTTGGTGAAAATATTTTTTTCTCAGTTTATCGCTGTCTTGGGATTTTTTTCTATCATATGCCTAAATTGCTTTCACCTTTTGGAAACACCATTCAAAAACTCCCTCCATGTTAACTTTTCAGTACCGTGTTGGTTTATTTACCCACTGTCCCTCTCCCTCCCCCAACGCATACAAGGAAACATTTGTGGTTTTGTTGATGCTGTGTTTTATTTACCATCTTAAAACATAGTAAACATTAGTAAAATGTATAGTACCAGGTGGGCACTAAACTTATCAGGGTGATCACTTCATAAGTTATGTAAATGTCTAATCACTATGTTGTACTCATGAAACTAACATAATATTGTATGTCAACTGTAATTGATAAAAATATTTTAAAAGTTATACTAAACATGACTTTATGAGCAAAGCAAGTGACATCTAATGTGTTTTTATGTTCTTAACTGACATTATAACCTTAAAATGGATCCAAGAAAATGAATGTTGCCTATATTGCATTTTCCAAAAATTCCTCTCCTCACAAATTTTGTCCCTTAGATTCTAAATTCCTAAAATTTGGCAATTTTATTTCTCTAACCTAGATACCTGAAAGCACTGTCTTGTTTCTTTGCTTTTGAATATGCCTTTCAATTTTTAGTTAAGTCACATTTGTCAATTTCTAGTATATCTCTGGCTGTAAAGCCACAGTATAAAGCACTATAAACTTTAAGACACATTGGTGGTGAATTTAGATTATTAGGTAAGACTTTATCACTACTGTCAGGCAAACTTACTATATTAATGAGAGTAAATGACTTTAGCTTTCTGTGTGACAGTTTATTTGTCTATGAATGAAGCAGAACCATACTTGTTCCCTTTTTTGTACTTTATAGCTATATTTATATATGATGACTTCCTCCGTTATTAATAACATTTTTATAAATGTACAAATGTTTGTATATATATTCTGCACACACAAGTAATAAAGTTACTATTTTAGCAAAGGGCTCCCTTCACCACCATAAAAATATGGAAACATAATGCCAATCTGTGTGGTAATTAATACTTACCTGTTGTATATGGGCATTGGGGTGCTCTTCCTGCCAACTCATGTACGGCAGAAAATCCACATCTTCTTCGGCAATAAGTTCCAAAATATTGGGAGTATTAGGAAAAGGTGACTCATTACCATCCTATATTGAATCACAATTAGATAAAACAAAACAGCTATTATCAAATGAAATGATTATTATACATCCTAAAGCCCTGAGAATGTTTGGTTTGGAATATGTATGGTTGTCAGATTGGATCCTGTGTCCTGGGCCACAAGTGAGAGAGAAAGAGGCAGACGTCCTTAGTTGAGTGGCTTTCCTCTTTTTTCCTTTTTTTTTAATTCTCACCCAAGGATATTTTTCCATGGATTGTTATTTTTTATTTTTTTTAGAGAGAGTGGAAGGGAGGGGGAGAGACACAGCTAGAGAAACATCGATGTGAGAGAAACACATCGATTGGTTGCTGGGGATTAAGCCCATAACCGAGGTATTTGCCCTTGACCAGGCCGATGCTCTATCCACTGAGTCAAACTGGCCAGGGTGAGTGGCTTTCCTCTTTACCAAATCCTTCCTAGGCTCGGGTGCTGAACTAAGTGCCTTATATTTATGGAGGAGAGAGGGCTTTTCAGAGAGAGGGTAGGGGAAGCCCAGGCCTTTTCTATTTTTTGAAGGTCTTAGATTAATAAAAGATGAGAAATGCCAAAAAAGTAACAAAATTGTAGTAAATCTTAAAAGGACACATGTAACTAATTAATAATATATCATCGATAATAATAGAAGTGTAATATGCTAATTAGACCAGACAGCTGAACGACTGTCTGGACGTCCTTCTGGATGAAGCCAGGGCTGTGAGGGCCAAGGCAAGCTGGCACGGCTGTCAGGGCTGAGCCCCTTGCATGAATTCTGTGCATTGGGCCTCTAGTTAAAAATAATAAAAATATGCATCTCATTTAGAGAGGTTACCATGAGTCCTCACACTGAGGTCCTGGCTTGATGACCCTCCACCTCTCTTCTCCCTGTTTGTCACAGGCCCAGGACATGGATATTGTCAGTGACAGACTAAGAGTAATTTTGTTAATATGTAAACGCAAAGAAAATAACCATGAGTTAACAACAATACGTACCCTTTTCTCAATTGCCACAAAGCTTGTAAACTCTGTTATGAGCGAGTTTTCTTTACTGAGTTGAATGATGAGAGATTTTAAGATTTGCTTCTTCATCTACGATAGAATAAAATAAATGCAAACATGTCCTGTTTTATTTTTCATTAAATGAGTATTAATTAATCTAAAAGACTTTTTCTATAAAAAGCAAATCATCCCCTAACTAGAATTTCAAACTAAATATTGAGTCAATAGCCCTATCTAAATATCTCAGGTTGGTGACTAAACGTTCTCTACTCGACTGAGCAGCCAAGTCAAAGAAGGAATCATTCTATTTATAGAGCGCTTTGTAGATTCCAAAGAACTCTCACTCTGCAGTGTGCTGAGCTTCTGAAATCTTTTATAGACTGCCTGTGCCTCCTGGTTTCTACATAAGACTCTCCCGCGTGGACTGGTGGAGTGACTTGCTCAGGACTGTCTGTGGCAGAGCTGGTCAGTGACCCCAGAGATAAGAGGGACTCAGGGCTGCTCATGGAAGGGCAGTAAAGGAGAGCAATGGAGGCACGGGCCACTTACCACAAGCTGTAATTGCTTGCAAGGAATTCTGGGCCCTGTGTGGCATACCGGTACTTTCTTTTGGGGATGGCACTGAGCCCTAATGCTCTTAACCTCATTTAAGATCAGAGCTGGAGGGACCAGCAGGGCCGTGATGGCTGGCCTCATCAGCTCAGCCAGGAGGGAGCAGGTGGCTTTGTCTCTGCTGTGTGTCCTTGGGCAGGTCGCCCACCCATCCTGCACCTGGCTCTTCATCAGGAAGAGGGGAATATGACCATCACACTTGAGAACTCCAGTGATAGACACCCTTGAAGCCCTCTTCCGGCCTCTCTGATGGGTACAATTACCAAAGAGTTCTCAGGAAGTTATAGAGCACCCCAGATCTGACAATACATGCCCCCAATACTGTGTGCACCTCCATCCAGCTAGCCTTGCTCTCCACGTCCATGGATAAGTCAATTTCTAAAGAGCCAGCCATGAACAAAACATAATGGTTTTTGCTATGAAAAGAGCAAACCTCATGATTCGTTTCATTTTCGTGGAGAATGCCATCTTCATAATCTCTAATCAGAGCTCGTGCTGTCAGCTTGTGAATCATCTGTTTAAGCAGCAAAGGAAAAAGAATTCAAATGTCATATATATTTTTTAAATCCTCACTCTAAGGATATGTTCACCAGCTTGGGAGAAAGAGAGAGAAAGGGGCAAGTGGCATCGATGTAAGAGAGAAATATCGATTGGTTTCCTCCCGTACATATCCCAACCAGGACCGAGGAATGTTCCCTGAACCCAGAACAGAGGAATGTTCCCTGACCCAGAATTGAACCGCAAGAAACCTTTTTGGTGTATGGAATAACAGTCTAACCAACCAAACAATGAGCACCTGGCCATGGCTCATTTGCCTTTAATCCAAAGGTAGAAAAAACAAACAAACATAGCCTCAATAAATATGTTCTATTTAGGCTACTACTGTTATTTACTATTTTAAAATAACATAGGTAGTCCAGTGGTACTTAACTTTCATTGAGTCATGGACATCTATGAGAAGCTCCCTAAAAATTTTTCATCCATAAAATACCAAACTTAGTTATTCATGTCCATATGGACACATCTAAAATCAAGAACCCCAGATGAAGAACTGCTACATTAGAAACTGACAGGAAGTGTCCTCTTTGTACTGAAATGTCAACATAGAAAAACAGCAACAACAAAGGAAACACACTGAGCATTCCATGAAAATGTAAAATTATGATTAGCTTTCAAGCACTGGGTCCACAGTTTAAGTTTGGAATCTTACAGTTCCAGTTGTCTTCTGTAGTTCAGTAGTTGATACTATTGCAGAAAATTCTTTCTCTTGAATTAATGCACACAGAGTTGCCTGAAACAGAAAAAGAAAATTCCTTATTAGCTTTTTTTGGGTTTGGTTTTGTTAATCCTCACCGGGGATATTTTTTCCATAGATTTTTAGAGAGAGTGGAAGGGAGGGAGAGAGAGAGAAACATGGATGTGAGAGACATGTGGGTTGGTTGCCTCCCACACGTGCCCCGACCAGGGCCAAGGATTGAGCCTGCAACCCAGGTACGTGCCCCTGACCGAAATCAACCCAAGACTCTTCAGTCTGCAGGCCGACACTCTAACCACTGAGAAAACTGGCTAGGGCTCTACTCCACAGTATTTTGGTCAGTGATTTCCTCTCTCTTTTCAAGGGAAATTAAAAGGCTCTCCAGGGCCCTGGTTAACCACCTGTTGTACTCCCAGAAAGATGATTTAGGGAAGAAAGAGAGGGGTAAAAACAGAAAAATTACTAGCAAAATACATTGCTCTTCCCACAGTAAAACAAATTGTGTGCCTCTTTACCTGAGTACAATGAGGAATAAAGCTATAGACCAGGAGCCGATCATTGTGGAATAAGGCTTGCACCTGGGCTGGGCCCTGCAGAGGCTCAGGTGCATCAGGACTGAGCTGCTGCCACTTCACGGAGATCGAGTGGCAGCTCGGGGATTGTGACCGAGTCATCTGGTCTTCTATCTATTTGTAAAAGAAGGATTATTTCTCTTTCAATGCTGTATCCAGAAAATCGTTCCTGAACACTTAAACTTTACATTTTATTCTTTGAGATTATAGCTCTTCCCTCCTCCTTCCTGCTGGAGGATACTTTCCGAAGAGATTTTTAAGTAGAATTTTTAATAACAGCACTAACACATAATTTAAATCTACATAATAGCCTAAAATTATTGCTTAGTTAATTAGTTGATTATTAATATATAGCTCCGGCATAGATTCCAGTTATAAAAATTAATCCTACAAAGACTTGGGCAGACAATCCTCCAAAGAAGAGACATGAATGGCTAATAAGCACATGAAAAGATGTTCAACATCATGAGTCATTAGGGAAATGCATGTCAAAACCCCAGTGAGATACAACTGCACACCCATTAGCATGGTTATTATAAAAACAAAAAATGGAAAAAAAGGATTGACCAGAATGTAGAAAAATTGGAACCCTGGTACATTGCTGGGGATGTAAAAGGGTGTAGCCACTGTGTGAAAATGGTGTGGCAATTCCTAAAAAAACTAAATATAAAATTACCATATGATTCAGCAATTCTACTTCTGGGTATATACCTAAAATAATTGAAATCAAGGTGGCAAACCATACTTGTATACTAATACTCATAGCAGCATGGTTCACAATAGCCAAAGGTGAAATAACCCAAATGTCTACTGACAAATGGATAAACGCAATGTGGTGGATATAGACAATGAATATTATTCAGCCACTAAAAAGGAAGAAAATTCTGACACATCCTAGAACATGGATGAATCTTGAGGACAATATGCCCAATGAAATAAGCCAGGCATGAAAGGACAAATACAGTATGATTCCAATTATATGAGGTATCTACAGTAGTCAACTTTGTAGAGACTGATAGTACAAGGGTGGTTGCTGGGGAGGAAGAATCAGAAGTTATTATTTTTTGTTTGTTTTTTAATGTTTTTATTGACTTGAGAGAGAGAGGAAGGAAGAGGTATAGAGAGATAGAAACATCGATTGGCTGCCTCCTACACGCCCACTATTGGGGATTGAGCCTGCAACCCAGGCATGTGCCCTGACCGGGAAACCAACTGGTGACCTTTGGACTCATGGATCAATGCTCAATCACTGAGCCACACCGACCGGGCAGCCGTTGTTTTATGGGAACAGAGTTCTGTTTGGGAAGATGAAAAAGTTCTGGAGATGGATAGTGGTGATGGCTGCATAACATTGTGAATATACTTAACGTCACTGAACTGTACACTTAAATATGGTTAAAATGGTAAACTTTATGTATCTTTTACCACAATCAAAATTAATTTTAGGTACTCTCCCTGCCGGGAGCATGCCCACACCTCTCCCCTCTGTTCCACTTCTTCTTCACCCAAAGGCAAGTTTCCTTTACTCTTCCTCTAAGCTCCGTGGGCTCTCCTTTTGCCTCTGTGGCTTGTTTTCTGAGCCCAGTTTTTCTGCCACTCACTTCTACCTCTGCGACTTTCTAAATAAACATTATCTTATAGTTTAAAAAAATTTTAATTTTATCAAAACATGTTTAATACTTCACTTTTAAAAATTAATCCATGACACTTTATAGAGCAGAAATCAAACTATTAGCTAGGGGAATGACCCCATTTTGCTCCCACGATTCTCCTGCCAGGTGGAAGATCAGTGGTCACCAAGGGTGGGGTGCACACCTCAATGTCTTTGCCTCTTTCCAGCTCCCATTTCCATGAATGAAAACACAGTTTACTGTCAATAGATCTGTACAAAGATAACATTTCCACAAGTAAACATAAGACTAGAAATAAGATGTTTGAGAAACGTACCTGTTTTTTCCAACTATGTTTGGATTTTGAGTTAAAATATTCAAACAGTCCAGCACCACACTGGGACAGAGTCCTTAAGATATGACGATTTGCTGTAGAACTGATCACATTTCACAGGTATTATTTTAAAATAAATTTTGGAAACATTTTAGAAATCCATGTAGTTAAAAAGGTTGACACAGTTCAAAACTCAAAAGAAGACATTACATGCAGAAGAATTTACTCTCCTTTAGCTAAGGTTCAGGAGATAAAATAGATGGCAGACAGTATGAAACATCACAAGATTTGGGAAACTTAACTCCCACACATCAGAGGGCTTATTTCTCTCTCACAACAGAATAAAAGCAGAAATTCTTAACTTTGATTTACTGAAGGAGGGAGCAGATGATTTTGAAAACCCCCCGAAAGGTACCAGAATACTGACAAAGATCAGCCTACTTTCAAGGAGTGTCAAAGCTACCTGAATTGGTTCCAAAGGCCAATAATTGGCAAAAGTGTTAGTAAAGTCTACATGTTGAAATTTGATCCACATCTAGATAGCAAAAGCTATAAAGAAGTGACTCTCATTCTAGCAAAGATAATCTGACATTTACATGACAACGTCCTATTAAATTTCTCTCAATAATAATTCTACACCTATGAAGAATGATTTTCCTATAGTTTCCTCCTGAAATATTAAAGAAATGATCAATAACTTTTCAGAAAAAGAGCTTAAGAAAGTTATCTCTGCAACATGTTTTAGCCTATGATAATGATCAGATTTGTCTTCAGCCCTCAAAATTAACTGGTGGTAATTACAACACTGATTAGAAAATCCTTCAGCTGGAATTTATCTGTATTTTATAAATTCCATCAGTTAATGAGGCTACTTGGAACCTTTCCTGTGGGTGGCCTCTGAGATAACTTGTTACTATGGCAGGTGGGAGGGTCTCTACGCCTGGAGAATTCACAGCATCTTGCTGGAGTTTTTGAACACAAGTGAGTATGTATAAAATGAGGCAGAAACATTTAGAAAGATCCTAAAAACTGGATAGAAAGTCAGTAACAATTCCAGCTCCCTCAGGTTGGGTCATGTCAACCAGCACAAAGTCGTCCCCTCACAACCCCTTTCTTTCATTCCTGGCACTTAGGACCCCATCATCCCTTGAGGTTCTGGATTGCTGTCTGTCTGTATGCATCCCACACACAGTGCTGCAGCCTGAGCTGAGCAGGGTCTGTCCCATGACAGACCCTCAGCAAAGACACCGTGCTTTCTGCACTGAGGTGTCTGAACCCGACCACAGCACAGGGGGCCCAACACACAGTATGGGGAGCAGGCAGGTATTGCTGGGACCAGGAAGATGAAATAGGGTGCTGACTAAGGCAGGAAGAAGACACCTCCCTGTGGCAGGCTTATAGCTGCCCACCCAGTGTCCGCAGGTGCAAGTTATTCAGGTAAAGTCCTGTTAGGAACAATTCCTAGAGGAGTTGGTTATGGGTTGCACACATTTCCTAGTTGGAATGTGATGCCCTGTTAGGCCTCAGATGACAGAGAACAGGACTAGGAGCCGGGCCTGAGGAAGGGCAGAGCGAAGAGCCCTCTGTGCAGGCAAGAAGGGCCATCCAGGGGCATCGAGGGCCCCGAATCACTGCAGAAGCCCAGGGGCCTAGGACAGCCCAGTGTGGGGAAGGGTAGACTTGGTGACCGTTTGCCAGGATGGTGACTACAGGGGGAGAGCACAGGGAGGTACAGGACAGGCATGTTCCGTGCAAACACCAGTCCAGCCCTTTAGTTTGGTGTTTTCCTTGTATTTACACCACACACCCAGTTCAACCAGGAGAGCTAAGTGTAATTGGGAGGGGGTTAATTCCAACAGTCAGGTTTAGCCTCCCCAGAGATAGATTCTCTGTCCATCTCAGGGTTTGACAATGCAAACCTCACAGAAAGCTCACCAGGGAGGTGTCGTGAGGAGCAGGGCAGCTGGGTGGGGCCTCTGAGGCAGCCGACCCCCTCAACCCCCGTCAGAAACTGCCATGGGCTTCTCAATAAGTTGGAAATTTGGATTTTTATGCAAAATAACACTAACATTGATTTGGGGCTTGCCATGGGCCAGTCCAGTCTAAGTGCTTTCTATACGTGAGTTCATTTACCTTAATCAATAAAGAAAAAAAAAAGTGGTGTTTGCATCAACACCTTAATTGTATAGAGATTAAGCAAGTTGCCCAAGGTCACAGCTAATAAGTGGCTGGCTTGGGGGTGAGACCCAGCAGTCTCGCTCACAGCCCAGAGCTCCACATCTGTACCCTAAACACCTTCTATACACAAGTGGCAACGTCACACCTGCCAAGAACCCTGTGCGGGCCAACAAGATGCCTGCTCGCAGGCTGCCTCTCACTGAGGCCTTCACAGTGACCACCTCCCACTCACCCGACACTGCAGGAGAACAGCCGGGTGTGCTGCACATGCCTCTTCACAAGCCGCAGAGTCAGGCTCTCCTCCTGGAGGTGACCATCAGAAATGAGGAGGATGTTGCGTATCCCTCGAGAAGGGGGCAGCAAACTTAAATATCGGAGTGTTTTCCAGAAGTCAGTGTTTCCCATGGTTGGCGAGGCAGACTGCAAGAAATGAGAGAAATTATTTACCCCTTTTTGGGGATATTCACTATTTACTCTAGTCATTTACTGAACAAGTCTTTCAATGAGAGTTTAGAAGTATCGTCAGTGAAAAGGTATTTTTCCCTAATTACACATTTGTAGAACAACTACATTTACAACCTTTGAGTTTATTTCATGTTACAAAGTAACTACAATGTTATTAACCTTTTGCACTCGGATGTCGAGTGTGACTCGACACAGTTAGCATTAGAATAAAGGAATTGAGAAAAAAGCAAGCAAGTGCAAAGGGTTAATTGGCACTTATCTGCTTTTTTAATGGTTTTCAAAGAACTATTACATCAAACACCCCTGGGCCTGTCATCCTAGACTGAAGTGGTGACTGGTTATTCTGAGCTTGCTCCACTTAAAAGAAAGAAAAAAAGGGACAGAAGGAAACACTGCAAAACTGTTAATGCTGGTTGTACCTGGGTGGTGGGGCTATGGGTGATTTTTTTTCTTTTTACCCTTTTTAATTTCCAAATTTTCTTCAATGAGTTCATATTGATTTTATCAGTCAAATAAAAGAGCCCACCAACACACAAAATGGAAGGACTGGGGGTGTTCTGACAGTGATCTCCAGGGCAATACCACTAGAACTGGATAGAAACAGGCTCAGGAGACATAGGAAAGTGACTTTACTCACCATAATGAACTCAGCTGGCATATTATTGCTTGTGATGTACTTCGGAAATGAAAATAACTCCTTGTAACCTGTATAATAAGATTGGTGTGAGGTGCTACCATTAAATATTCACTTTATTGACCACCAACAAACAATAATATTTGATAATTTTTAACATATAAAAACTCACTACAATATTTCTTTAAATAATAAAATTCTAGTGCGAACTAAGCACTTTACTGTGCAAAAGGTTCTGAGTCAAATTATGTGTGTTGACTCTGTCTTGTAGCAGATTGCTCATGTAGAGTCTGATGCAGGTATCATTATAACACAGGCACCTTGGCCACCAGAGGTACACATTCTCTTTCCATGACCTATGCCTCCAGCAGTAGCAAATCCTGGCTCCTTCATGTAGCAGGGGCTGGGCCTACTGCTACATGACAGAGAAGAACCAATAGGACATGATATCCTCTCACTCCACTCTGTGGTCCTTCTCTCATCTCTAAAGTGTCTTCTTCTGGTGGTTAAGATGGCCCTGGACCCCTCACCTGCAGATGGCATTACTTGTCTTCTAATAGGCTGATCTGCTGCTTGCTGAGATTATTCCTTATACATTTTCTACTACTGTGCTAATTTCAAGTGTTCTGTCCATATCCTTGGGACCCTCATACTCATGACAACAAGGGTGTTGTGTTTGGTTCTGCTGATAATGAGTGTTATGCTTATACTAGTGGCCCGGTGCATGAAATTTATGCACGGAGTGTGTGTGGGGGGAGGATTTTCCCTCAACCCAGCCTGCACCCTCTCCAGTCAGGGACCTCTTGGGGGATGCCCAGCAGTCGGACATCCCTCTCGCAATCTGGGACCACTGGCTCCTAACCGCTCACCTGCCTGCCTGCCTAATCACCCCTAACTGCCTCTGCCTGCCTGCCTGATCGCCCCAACTGCCCTCCCTTGCAGGCCTGGTCCCTAACAACTGCCCTCCCCTGCTGGCCATCTTGTGGTGGCCATCTTGTGTCCACATGGGGGCGGCCATCTTGTGTGTTGGAGTGATGGTCAATTTGCATATTAACTCTTTATTATATAGGATAGCACTTGAATGAGGCCCTGTTTCAAATCCTTTACATACATTAGTTTACTCCTTATAAAAACACTGTGAGGTAGAGACTATTACCTTCAGAATACAGATGAGGAAACAGAGGCATGAAAAGTTTAAGTAACTTGCCCAAGGTGACACCTAGAGCTAGTAAGTGGCAGAGCTGGGATATGAACCCAGGGGCCTGGGTCAGAGTTCTTGAACCCTGTGTTATGATATGTGAGAACACGCCAAAGGTGAAGTCAGGGATGCTGACAGATGTCGCCTCTACCCATGAATATGCTGATATTAAGGAGGAAGCATACTGTGGACTCCAGTCAAAGAGCACTCACCTGAGCCAAACTTGACAACATTTATCTTCTGTTTCTCATCCACCAAGGTCAGTGCATACAAGGCAATTTGCTTGGCTTCCAAGAATGTCACACCCTCCATGGAACAGGAGCAGTCGAGACAAATAATCACTTCATTCTCCTCAGCTATGTCAGGGTGGGTGATGCCAAGATCTGGATGGAAAACAAGCATGCAGGCCTAAAAGGAGAAAAAGGTGCTGGATTGACACTTCTCATAACTTAAACTGGTCTGGCTTTCCAAATTGGGAAGCATTTATGTGTCAAAAGACCACAACATTTCGATCCAAAAACCCACCCACACAATCTGTCTAAACAATGGGCATGTGATTGGGATAGAGTAACAGAGGGTAAAGAATGGCCCCCTTATAAACCAGTGAAGACCCCCTGGGCTAAGGCATGGTGCTTCTCCCTAGATCTCCGACTCGAGTGGGAAGGTGCCACTTGCCATGGAAACAGCTGGCACAAAAATCTTACAAGCCTCATAGGGCGAGACATAAACACACTAATGTAGACATGTGTGTGTTTTTAATTTAAAACCCATGTACTAAAACCCATGTTTACAGAAAAGATGAATTAGATTGTGCTTATTCCTGTGACTAAAGGTATTATTGGTTTACCATGCTCAAATGTGGCATTTGGAAGAGAATTTAGTTTATATGCTACCAATATTTCAGGCACCTCTCTAAGGTACAAAGCAAGATATATACAGAGCTAGGGTTTGCAGAATTTGGCATAAACATGTGTCATTTTTATTGGAAAAGTTCTTCTTGTAAAATTTGAAAACTTTTTAGCCGGGTAAGATAACACTATACAAACAAAAAGAGTAAGATTTATTCAACAATAGGATTTCAAATAAAAAGTAGAATCTGAGAACTGGAGTTTCCAATATATAGTCGGTCCATAAACCCCTGAGAGGTAAAAAATAAATATATAATTAATATCTAGAAATTTATATGGTATGAACACTGTCTGCAGAATGAATAAATAATATGTGTTTTCTCACATACATAATGTACTATTCTAAAAGGAATATAGATACTATTGTGATTACTAAAATATACATAATTATCTTTTATTTATTTTATTAATCAACCAACACTTGAAGTATAACCACTATCATGTAAATTTCAATTTTTAAAAATTTCCCCTTAGCCCTGGCTGGGTTGCTCAGTTGGTTAAAGTGTTGTCCTAATAAGCCAAGGTTGCAGGTTCCATCCCTGGTCAGGCAGGGCACATACAAGAATCAACCAATGAATATAAATAAGTGGAACAACAAATCGATGTTCCTCTCTCTCTCTCTCTCTCTCTTCCCCACCTCTCTCCCTCTCTCAAATAAATTTTAAAAATTAAAATAAATTTCCCTTAGCTTTATTGAGATACAATTGATATATATAATACTGTGCAAAATGAAGATGAATAATGTGATGATTTCATATATATATATATATATATATATATATATATATATATATATATATATATATATATAATAGATCCTCCCTTCCCCCAACTGATGGACGGAGTATGACGTAAACTGTACCTGCAGCCTGGACATTCCTGAGCACCTAACCAGGCACCTTATATGGACTGTACATTGAACCACCAATCAGCACCTGCCAAATACCCTAAGCCCCCGATTCCTAAGTACCTAAGTGCCTAATCATGTGCCTTATATGAAACCACCAATCAGCACATGCCGAGTACCCTAAGCCCCATCCCTTCCCTTTCCTCCCCTCAAAAGGCGCCTTCACCCCTGCACGTGTGCTCTCTTCCTTTGCAAGGCAGCCCGGCAGGGGTCCTTCTCCTCTAATAAAGCCTGTAGTCCTGGTCTTCGGCCCTCTGTCTCATCTTTCAATGATCACCAAAATAAGGTAAGTTAGCATATCCATTACCTCATATAACTATATATATATTTTTTGTAGTGAAAACATTTAAGATCTATTCTCTTGGCAACTTTCAAATATATAATTGAAAGTTGCCAAGTCATCGTGCTATATATAAGATGCCCAGAACTTATTCATCTTATAACTAGAAGTTAGTACCGTTTGACTAACATTTCCCCATTTCTACCCCCAGCAACCACATTTCAACTGTTTCTATGAGCTCAACTTTTTTAAATTCCATATATAAGTGAGATCATACAGTATTTGTTTTTCTCTATTTGACTTATTTCATTTAGCATAATAAATGGCAGGATTTCCTTCTCTTTTATGGCTGAATAATTTCTATCTAACTATCTCACTTTTTCTTTATCCATTCATCAGTCGAGGGACACTTAAATTGTTTTCATGTCTTGATTATTGTGAATAATGCTGCAATTAATATTGAAATGCAGATATCTCCTCGAGATAGTGATTTTAATTTCTTTGGATATATGTCCCAAAGTATGATTGCTTCATACAGTAGTGCTATTTTTAAAATTTTTAGGAACCTCCCAACTGTTTTCCATAATGGCTACACCAATTTGCTTTCCCACCAATAATGCACAAGAATTCCCTTTTCTTCCACATGTCTTTCCAACACTTGTTGTCTTTTGTCTCTTTGTGATAGCCATTCAAACAGGTGTGAGGTGGTATCTCTTTGTGGATTTGATTTGCATTTCCCTGTTGAATGGTGATGTTGTGCATTTTTTTTTCCATGTACCTATTAGCCATCTGTATATCCTCTTTGGGAAAATGTCTATTCAAGTCCTTTGCCTATTTTTAGATCAGGTTATTAGTGTTTTTGCTGTTGAGTTGTATGAGTTTCTTACATATTTTAGATATTAACCCCTCATAAGATATATAGAGAGTGAAACCACAGTTCTTGAACTTAATTCATTCTGGAAAGCTGTTCAAGAAGCAGATTTGTCCAAAAACCAAATCATTTTCCCCCATTAGAAATAATGTAAATGGAATTAATCTGTTCCGGGACCCACAAGTGATTCTTTGTTTTAATCTTTCTTGTTTTTTTTCACACATCACTGCTTCTGAAATGCTGTCACAAGCTAACTGCTTTTCATTTATCCAAATCAACAACCGTTTTTCTACCTCTTCAATTGCTTGTGATTGTTGTTTTGTGAGCACTTTCACACCCTTAGCTACATTAGCACACTTGATGGCCTCTTTCTGTTTTAAAATTGTGCTAATGATTTCATCAGCAACAAAAACATTCTCTCCTTTGTTTGTTGCCTGAGAGATACTTTTTTGCCATCCTGAGGTATCAGCATGAAAGGGTTGTCAGGTCCCAAACTGAAGTTTTGGTCAACAACTGAGACATTTTTTCCATGAAACCGAATGTTTGAGGTGGGAGACATTGGAGAACTGAGGGTTGGCTGTAGTTTGCAAATACCTTATCCCATTGCATAGGATGCCTCTTCATTTTGTTGATGGTTTCCTTTGTTGTGCAGAAGAAGCTGTTTTGTAGTTTCACTTGTTTATTTTTGCGTTTGTTGCCTGTGTTTTTGGTGTCATCCAAAAACCTGTTAGTAAGGCCAACGTCAAGGAGCTTCCCCCTATGTTTCCTTCTAGAAGTTATACAGTTTTAGAACGTACATTTAAGCCTTCAATCCATTTTGAGTTACTTCTATGAGTGGTGTGATGGGGTCCAATTTCAAAAGATATGTAGATACCTAGCTTTCCCAAAAACCATTTATTGAAAAGACTATCCTTTCTTCATTGAGTATTCTTGACTCCCTTGTCAAATATTCATTGACCGTATAAGCATGGGTTTACTTCTGGGCTCTCAGTTCTGTTCCGATAGTCCATGTGTCTTTATAATGACTGCAGCTTTGTGAAATCAGAAAGTGTGATGGTTCCAGCTTTGTTCTTCTTTCTCACGATTTCTCTGGCTATTCATGGTGTTTTGTGGTTCCATCATGGGATATCTTTTCATTTATCTGTGTCTTCTTCAATTTCTTTTATCAATGTCTATAGTTCTTAGTGCATAGATCTTCCATCTCCTTGGTTAAATTTATTTCTAAGTATTTTATTGTTTTTGATGCTACTGTAAATAGACTGTTTTATTTCTTTTAATTTTATTTTATTGTTTAAAGTATTACACATAGTAGTACATATATCTCCTTTTTTTCCTCCATTGACCTTCCCCCAGCCTCCCCTACCCCCTGTCTCATGCCCTCATCCCATCCCCCAGTGTCTTGTGTCCATTGGTTGTGCATACAAGTCCTTCAGTTGATCTCTTTCCCTCGCTCCCCAACACTCCCCAGCCTTCCTGCTGTAATTTGACAGTCTGTTCGTTTTATTTCTTTTTCAGAAAGTTCAATGTTGCCCTAACCGTTTGGCTCAGTGGATAGAGAGTCAGCCTGTGGACTCAAGGGTCCCGGTTCGATTCTGGTCAAGGGCATGTACCTTGGTTGCGGGCACATACACAGTAGGGAGTGTGCAGGAGGCAGCTGATCGATGTTTCTAACTCTCTATCCCTCTCCCTTCCTCTCTGTAAAAAATCAATAAAATACATTTTTTTAAAAAGAAAGTTCAATGTTGGTGTACAGAAATATGACTGATTTTTATATGTTGACTAAGTGTGGCGGGCCTTATCTCCAGGGGGTCCCTTAGTGCGTAGAGCCAGTTCATTGGCCACATCTGGGTCCACAGCTGGGACCAAGTCTTATATGCCTATTACCTGATGCACAGATGGACCTGACTTCCCCTGAGTCCCATGGCATAGGGTGCTGATGACAGGTCCAAGTCAAACCAGGCCATAGCTAGTTTCTCAGGGACATGAAGCTTCTTCTATTTCATCAACTGGGACCATGGTCAGTGAGTCAGCTACCTGGGTGGGACTGCCTGGGTGCAAAATGACTCTCCTCAGGTCTTGGACTGCACTGGGATTTCACAATGTCCTACCTGGATCTCAAACCTTTTACACAGGCAGGATGGATGGATAGATAGATGCCAAATTATTTTTGGTGGGGAAATATATGCAAGGGACATTTTATTCAACCATCTTGCTGATGTCTCTTTCAAATTTTATTTTAATAAGAAGAGATTCTTTGTCTCAGCCATACAAAATGATCGTATGGCCATAAATAATTTTGTATCTGTTTTTATAGTATCAATGTTTAAAAGCTATAAAAACTATGCAGGCAAATCAGTGTAATATGTGAAGGCAGATTTTCCTTTTTTGGGGGGGATTAAGGTAAAAATTACAATCTTTACAAGGAACTAAGCCACATCTGAGGTCGAAACCTCAGATGTCTGTCATGCTTGATATCATCAGTATTTTTAGTTGCAGAATCTTGGGGTGGGGAGAGCTCATTTAGTAATGCTAGTTTTCAAGACTAGCAATAATTTACAAGTTTAAATAATTTATTCTGAAATATTTTTTCAACAATTTCCTAGTTTTAAGTAAAAAGGACTATACCTCGCTTTCTTTTTCTGGATGTTTTTCAACCCACATTCTTGGGAGATATGCATCAGACAAACCGATGTGGAGAGAAAATCCACTGCTGTCTAAGGAGCTCCTGTCCACAGTGCTAATCACAGCTTTGCAGTCTGTAACCTACAAACAGAGATGACAACAAAGTAAGTAATGGAATAATACTATAATATCAACATGCACTTATCTATCAAGCAGCAAAGCCTTGCATAAGTTATATAACTCCACTAAGAATCAACAATGTAGTAATAAATTCTAAAATTATGAACTGCAAGTTTTAGAAGTGTGACCATTATCTTATCACTTATCCTCCTGATATTCTAAGGTTTATATAAATAGTCAAATTTAGGTAAGTTTGAAAGAGTCTCTAACCCTGGGTCCAAAGATGATAGATTTGTGAATTCAGTTAGACTTCTCTGGAGATAACAGAAAGTATATCAGATGGTCATAACTTAGAATAGCAAAATGGAAAATTCAACAGAAATCTTAGAATTATATCTTCCTTTAAAAATATATTTTTATAAATATAAAAGCCCTTTAAACTTTAAAAAATATTTTTATTTATTGATTTGAGAGAGAGAGGGAAAGGGGGCGGAGAGAGAGAGAGGGAGAGAAAAACATCTACAGTATTTGTTGTTCCACTTATTTATGTATTCATTAATTGCTTCTTGTATGTGCCCTGAATGGAGATCAAACCCACACTCTTAGCATATCAGGATGATGTTCTAACCAACTGAGCTCCCCATCCTGGGCCAATATAAAATTACTTTAAACTTTGGCCAGTGTGGCTCAGTTGGTTGGGTGTCATCCTGTGCACCAGGAGGTTGTAGGCTTGATTCCTGGTCAAGGGCGCATGCCCAGTTTTCAGACTCGATCCCTGGTAGGGAGTGTGCAGGAGGCAATCAATTGATGTTGTGCCCTCACATCAATGTTTCTCTTTCTCTTTCCTTTCCTCTCTCCCTAAACATCAATAAACAACTTAAAAAACCACTTTAAAAACGTAGATGTTAGGATTTAAAGCCGTAAAGGCAATGTGGTAACTTATTAAATGGTCACAGAGTCTTTCCATTCGGGTGTGCTTGCCCCTTTGCAATGTGATTTGCAGCTCCTCCTGTCACAAGGTGGCATCTCTTCCTCTGCCCTGGAGAGTTTGCCAGGTGACTTGCTTTGGCCAATGGATATCAGCAGACATGAGGCAGACAGAGGCTTGAAAAGTGTTGTTTGTGCTATGGGGCCTGCCCTCTTTTGTTGCTACTGTGAAATCTTCTGTTACTATATAAATGAACCTGAGCTCACCTGCTGGATGACAAGAGACTCATGGCTATCACCCCAGCTGACACCTCGCCAGGTATGTGCGTGAGACCACTGTAGACCATCTTGTTCCAGGGAAGCCAGCCCAGCAGAGAACTGCCCAGCCACCCCAAAAACTATGAGAAATAACACATGCTTGTAGTGTTGAAACACAAAGCAAAAGCTATCTGATGCCAAGGACTTCTTCTTCAGGATGGAGTAAATCTATGTGGCTACCTCCATTCCCAAATGCAAAATCCTAAAATTCCCTACAATAAAAGGGAAGCAATAAAAAGTGTGTAAACCCATAAAGATACTGAGAACAGGAGCAAAGATAATAGCAGACGAGCGATGTCAATACATTTAAGAGGATGGAAAATGGATAGCGGCATAGTAAGTGACCTAGCCAGAGTGGAGGAAGGGACCACGGAGTAAGAGTGATGGGCAGCCATATCTGAAAATATACTTATTCTAAATGCTGCTCTTGATCCCTTGGTGAGGTACTTAATCCTGGGTTGGAAATCATCTTCCATGACATGGAAGGACTCAGTGGTCCTGCAGCAACTGAGGCAGCTCACACACAGGTGAGGTACTGTAGGAACCAGTGTTTGTGAACACGCTATGTACTAAACTGTTGAACCTTCAGGCCCTCTCACTACCCTAAAACTCAAGTAGCTGGCACCAAGAAGTAGCACCCTATTCTCTCACTAAAGAAAATTAGAGATTTATTACTCAGAGAAATTCAACCAAATGGAATCCAGACTTGGGTATCCTAGACATAATGGAGCATAGGAATATAGAGCTGCAAATGGCACTGAACTGAGAGGCAGCATCCCAAAACATAGGACCATTAGTTGCCCTCCCTGTCATACTTTATAAATATCCTAGAGGTGTTCTGAATAACCACAGAAATGGCTAAAACACCACCACAATACTCACCACTAAACAGCTGCCAGTGGCCTTTGATGCAGGCCTTTGGTACACTCACTCCACTCACCTCAGAGCATCTAACTGGCTTTCTCATGTCTCAATTAAAGATGAACACAGCCGAAACCGGTTTGGCTCAGTGGATAGAGCGTCGGCCTGCGGACTCAAGGGTCCCAGGTTCGATTCGGGTCAAGGGCATGTACCTTGGTTGCAGGCACATCCCCAGTAGGGGGTGTGCAAGAGGCAGCTGATCGATGTTTCTAACTCTCTATCCCTCTCTCTTCCTCTCTGTAAAAAATCAATAAAATATATTTAAAAAAAAAAAAAAAAGATGAACACAGACAAATCATCCAGACATTTGAGGAAAAGCCTCTAACCCAGGGGTGAATTTAGAAAAATCACCCAGAAGGAAACCAAAAATGTCCAGCCTGCGAGCCGTATAAGGCCCTTGAAATCATTTGGTCTGGCCCTGCCAAAGTATTAGGGGTGAGTTAACGAAATGTTTGACCAAATACAGCAGGCTCATTTTTAAGTTGATAATTTTGTATGGCCTGCGAATGATGTTATAAACATCCAAATGGCCCTTGGCAGGAAAAAGGTTCCCCACCCCTGCTCTAACCTGACATATGTAGACCAAACAAACAAAAAGCCAGAAGGAGCTAAAAGAAAGGAGACACAACACAGAAAATAGAAGGGAAAAAAGTTATAAATGCTTTCAGAGAGATGAAAGAGATGATAATGCATCTGTGAAACACAAAAAATTCTATAAAAGAGAAATAAATACAGAAGAGCTCCTACAAACAAAAATATATGAGAACTAAAATAAACATTTCAGTTGAATTTAGAATTTAGAAAAATCACCCAGAAAAAAAACAAAAAGAAAATAAAATGGGAAATAGGAGATAAAACATAAGAAAATAGGGTCTCAATTCAGGGGACATCTGACTGAAAGGTATTGCAGAATGGTGAAAGAGAGAGTACCAATGTACTTTTTAAAACTATAATAAAATTTCCCAGAACTCAAGTCCATGAGTTACACACAATGAATGAATATCACATTATTGTAGAATTTCAGAATACCAGAGATAAAAAGATCTGAAATTCTTGCAGAATTATTAAAAAACAAACAAACATAACAGACTACAGGCAAAGAATGGGAGATATAAATATCATTTAACTTTTCAAAAGTAACGTTAGACGCTAGAAGACAATATTTTCAATATCCTAAGAGAAGATGATTTCCAACCAGGATTAAGCACCTCACCAAGAGCAGCACATGGAATAAGGATATCTTCCGACATTACTGCCCATCCTTCTCTTTAAAAAGAAAATATATATATTTAAATTGATGTCAGAGAGGAAGGAAGAAGAAGAGATAAAAAAAACTGCTGTCCATCCTTCTTACTCAGAAAGGAAATGAGGTTGTGCTCTGCCAAATGGAGAGAACAAAACAAGAAAGAGGATAAAGATAAAATCTCTACAAAAACGGGGAGTCAAGGGAGGCCCTCTGATAACAGCTGTCCCACAGTAGCCAAGCTGGGTGGAGCGAAGAGAAGAGGCAGGACGTCTGTTAGAGGGGACATAAATTAATGGATTCTCTGAGGCATTCAAGAGGAGTTTTAATCTATGTGTTAGCATATGTGAAGAATTGTCCTAGAGGTCTAAGCAAATGAAAAACGCAATTTCCCCCAAGAAACACTATATAAAGAGGTAAAAACAAAAGAATATACTTATAATCATAATACATTTCTTGGTTCAATAGTGAACATCATTTAACAGTCGTAATAATGTAAACATTGACTTGATTTAACCAAAAACTGTAATATAACTTTTGGGATGAAGGGGAGAGAAGAAGTGGGGAGTGAGGGGGATGCAGAGGTAAGGGACTTACATTTTCATATACCATAACAAGAAGTAATGTGGGTTTTTCTTTTTTTCTGAAACAGATGAATCAAGAACAAGCAGCAAAAAAATTTTTATTTAAAACTTTGGAGGCCACCAGGAAAGAGCTAAAATATGAAAGTAGTTCACTGTCTTGGGACTGCTGCTGCTTGCAAGAAGCTGTCTTTAGTATTTCACTTTTTAGACCTTGTGCATGTCTTCTTTTATAACATAAAATTAATGTTAAAATAAGAGCTCTTAAGAAATAAAGCAAAGATTTACTAACCTTTTTTTTCAGTTCATGTGTATCACTAGAAATGAATTCAATCACATATGGCATCTCGATAGACATACTCAGAGAGAAGCTACCAAAAACGAAAAGAAAGTTCTCTTAGTCTAATAATATCTTAATGTTAAACAGCTACCTGTGTTTGTTTTACATAATTTTAAATGAAAATTTAAGCCATAAAAAAACTAATGCCCATTGTATGATTAATTGTCAGGTTTTATATTTTAGATACTAACCTTTGCTGTGTTCCTATTTCCTTTATACAAATCTTCTCTACTGTATCCTGTTAAAAAAACCACACACACATATGTATAAGTATCAAGTTTTACAGTAAGACTCACCTGAATGTAATGTCATCAAGGCCACAACCTATAGCAGCAATGAGACCTGGTCTCACTTTGCAGTAGGGAGACATTGACCATTTGTTCATGAAATGACAGTGAGTTCTAAAAGGTAACTGATAATCAGGATAATTTGTGACCTTTTCAACTATATATACACACAAACAAGCATGTACATATACACACAATTTATAAATACATACAAAATAGGAAGTCTGAATAGATAAAAACCAAAGTGTTAACCAGTAGCTTTGGGCTACTATGTCTGGCAATGGAATTAAGGATGGTTTGAATTTTCCTCTTTGTCCTAGCTGGTTTGGCTCAGTGGAGAGAGTGTCGGCCTGTGAACCAAAGGGTCCCGGGTTCAATTCCAGTCAAGGGCACATACTTGTTTGTAGGCTCCTCCCTGGCCCGGGTCCTGGTCAGGGCTTCTACAGGAGGCAACCAATCAACGTGTTTCTCTCACCATCGATGTTTCTTTCGGTCTTTCCCTCTCTCTTCTACTCTTCCTAAAAATCAATGGAAAAATATCCTTGGGTGAGGATTAACCAAAAAAACAAAAACATATTTTCCTCTTTGGCTTATTTGTATTCCGTGGGCTTCTCTGAATTCTCTGATAAACGTATACTATAGACACAGACTTGTTAAAGTGACTAAACAGAATAAAAATATCCCCATTAAGCGTATTTGTCTATATTCTTTTTGTTTTACAAACATTATATGGATACTTTGCATTATATGCATTTTTTCTTCCTTGTGCATAAATCACACACACACACACACACACACACACACACACACACACACAAAGGGTTCTTTAAATCTTATCTTAAGCACACGAACCTGGGTGTTTTCTTTCAAAGCTTTGTCCTGTTGCCAGGGTGCGACGGTGGCGGGCATGAAGAAGACGGCCACAGTACCCTGGATGCTGAGTTCCGTGATGTAGGTTATTTTGATAAGAACCTTAGCCTTGGGGGGTAAGTTTCCAACACTTACAGTAAAGACATCCTGAGACAGAAATATGTTACTTAGCTTGTGACTCAAATGCATACCCACTCTATGCTAGTTAACCCTATTACACGAACTACCGGAATTTCACCCTGCCAGGTTCTTCCTCAGAAAACAAGAAGAGAGCCTACAAGCCAAGCCCTGGTGGTGCAAAAGGGGACTCTTAAAGCCACTCCCCAGTGGTGGGGACGGGGTGACGGCTAAAGGGAGCACAGGGCGAGGAGGCCCCTTGGCAGCAGGACCTGTCTGGACAGGGAACTTCACCCAGCGGCCTCCCCTTCCCGGAGGCCTCACATGCAGGGCTCTGCGCGGGGAGCCCTCCACGCTGCCCTTCCCGGAAGAGCGATGGAGGCTTCTCTGACCTCCACGGCCTCCGGTACCCGCTCCCCCAGTGGCCGCAGAACCGGAGCAGTAGTCACTGGGTTTGGCCTTCACACAACTCTTCCCCCCACAGTAAATTTGTCACTGTAGTTTTTAGAGAGAGGTATTTCACTTCCTTTCAATGGGACATCGATAATCACTGCATAGAGAGACAACCTCATGACTGCTTATGGCTAGATGTATTTTTTTCTGATACACAGAGAACCTCTTAACCTGCCAACCATATCCTCCATTCTACTTGACCATGTTGCCATGAAAATGTAACATGTTTAGTTGAGGAGTGTATAACATTAATAATTAGACAGATTTAAGGGATGGATTATTATAAACTTTTGGCATCAAGCATACCTACTTGCAGGATGGAGATAAACAACGAAGAGTTGATTATTAAACAATTAACCTTTTGCACTCGGATGTTGAGTGTGACTCGACACGGTTAGCATCGGTAGCAGCTCTTTTTATACTCTTTGAATGTATCAATAATTTGAAATATAAAAAAATCCAAATAAATAAGTTTGTATGAAAAGAAACTCCAGTTTTTTATTCTACTGCCGTGCTTTGTAAAATCTGGGGTATTTAAAAAATTAAATCCTGAGTAGAATAAAGGAATCGAGAAAAAAGTAAGCGAGTGCAAAGGGTTAATAGTGTTCATTTAAAATTTTTTTGTTAAATTCATTGGGGTGACATTGGTTAATAGATTACATAGGTTTCAGGTGTACAATTCTGTAATACATCATCTGAATACTGTATTGTATGTTCATCACACAAACTCAAGTCTCTTTCCGTTACCATATATTTGACCTCTTTTACCTTTTTCTACCTACCCCCATCCCCTTTCCTCTAGTAATCACCATACTGTTTGCTTTTTAAAAAAATCTCTATTGTTGAAAGTATTCATATTGTTTGCTATTAAAAGAAGTGTATAAAAGCCTGAGGTTCATTGGAGAGACTGACACTTAATCACGTGAGGTTGCAATGCCTCTGCGCATCAGGAGATACTGGTTAGAAGCTGACTGCTTGCAATCTAGTATCTACCAAGGGCACATTGAAAACATTTTATATACAGGAAAATAAACCCAGTGGACATGGATATCTGTTCCTTCTTCCAGATTCTCCATATTTAATTCCTATGAAAACAAATAATCAGAAAGAACAGAACCTGGACATATCTCAGGATCCTGCAGAAATGCCTCCCTGTGTTATGATTTTGATGAAAATAGAATAAATTGCTAGTGAGCTTAGTTCTAGGAAACATGTAAATATATTACACACTTTTTAAATTATTATTTTTAAAAAATATATATGTAATTGATTTCAGAGAGGAAGGGAGAGGGAGAGAGAGATAGAAACATCAATGATGAGAGAGAATCATCAGATGGCTGTCCCCTACACGCCCCTCACTGGGGATCAAAATCCCAACCTGGGCACATGCCCTCTTGGTTCACAGGTCAACACTCAACCATTGAGCTACACCAGCCAGGTTTTATTACTGATTTTAGAAAGAGAGGAAGGGAGAGAGATAAAGAGAGAGAAACATCGATTTGTTGTTCCACTTACTTATGCATTCATTGGCTGATTTGTGGGGATCAAACCTACAACCTTGCGGTACATGGGACAACACCCAACTGAGTTGCACGGGCCAGAGCTATATTACACTCTTTTATCAGAAGGTGAAAATTATGTATCTCAGATGTTTTCTTTTTAAAATTGTCACTTCTGGGAAACTCAGTTCCCAATGACAGAGATGGCTCTTATTTGTTTGGTCACATTATTTAGATAAGCTTAATGGGTAGGATCAGCTTGACCTCCCCTTGCTAATAGCATCTGAAAGTGTAGAGCCAAAATAATTTAAATTATCCTAGTTTCTAGTATGAATTTTATATTTCAAATAATTTTCCAACTCATTTTCCCTTTCTAGTAAGTGTGCTAGACTAATGGGTGAATGTCCAGCCTTACAGGTGCATCCTGGTCCATCAGGTAAGCGCCATGGCCCTGACTGATGGCTTCTCGGTATTCTCGGTGGGCAGCCTCCTTCTCTTTGATCTGTAAAAGATTATTTTTATACCAGTCATAATATGAATAGTGATTTCAGACTTTACTAAGGAAAATTTCATCATTAAAACGTATGCAAAAAGAGAAAACTGAGTGTTTGTCTAAGATGAAGGGAAATATATAAAATGATCATCAATGATATTTCTTTTTTGTTTGTTTGTTTTGTTAATCCTCACCCAAGGATATTTTTTATTTATTTTTAGAGAAAGTAGAAGGGAGGGAGAGAGGGAAAAAGATAGAGAGGGAAAGAGGAGGGAAGAGAGGGACAGAGGGAGAGAGGGAGAGGGAGAGGGAAAGGGAGAGGGAGAGAGGAAGAGGGAGAGGGAGAGGGAGAGGGAGAGGGAGAGAGAGAGAGAGAGAGAGAGAGAGAAAGGGAGAAGGAGAAAGAGAGAAACATAGATGTGAGGGAGACACATCAATTGGTTGCATCCCACATATGCCCTGACCGGGGCCAGGGATTGAACCTGCAACCCAGGCAAGTGCCCTTGGCTGGGAACCAAACCATTGACTCTTTGGTGGATGGACCAATGCTCAAACCCCTGACCAGGGCAATGATCATCTTATCTAATAAGAGTTTGAAGCAGAAAAGGCCAACTAATGAGAATTCTCTTTAAGTTGGGATCAAAATATTTAAGTCAATAGTGAAAAAAAGAGTTTGGGACTTTATGTTGAACAAAAAGATAATAATTGAACTTATCTTAAATTTAATAAAATGTTTGTTACTATTGCAACTGTGAGCTAATTCTTACAATAAACAAAGAATGAATCAACTGTTACTTCTTTTGTTATAATTTTTCTTTACAGTTAGAACAATAGCCTTCACTTGAGTTTGACTTTTTTTTTCCCCTGCAAAAAATTATTTCCATTTAGTTCAAGGCATGGGAGAGAGCTCCAGGGTGGTTATAGGGATTTTAATGGTTTCATGGAGAGACTCAGGCAGAAGCCAGACACCAGGAAGATGCAGAGTGGTCCCTCAAAGTCCTCTGGGCTGCAAGGGCTCCTAGTCATGTTTGAAGGTGAGCCTTTAGAAGAGATATTTGTCCAGCCCAGCCTGGGGACCAGCCAGTCTACAGAGATTGGTCAGATGGTTGCCCATCTTCTTGATGAGTTTCACTTCCTCATCCAGGTTCTCCAGGAAATCACAGACATGAGGGTCTGTGCAGATAGAACCTAGAACCCAGGGCATAGCAAAGGGCCTGGTTCTGGTTCTTCTTCATGGCCATGCTTTCATAGCATCCTGAATTTTATTCCCCTCATCTTGGGAAGGCTTCTGCATGTCCTGGGAGAGGCGAGGTCGAGACACTGGTTATGGATCTAAAGATACACTTGGTGTGCTCAGGCTTCTCCTCAGCCTACTCCTGGAGGAAGTGGCCCATGCCCTCCAGAGCCACATTGTTGGGGTCGAATTAGAAGCCCAGAGAGAGGTATGTGTAAGAGACCCACAAATGCAGGTTGACCAGGCAGTTTACAGCGGCTTCCACCTCAGTAGACTAATTCTGATGAATTTGGGAGCTTATGGTTGCTTAGCAATAAGAAGTTAAGCTCAAATCACAGCGTAGGCTGGTTTCAAAGGCCAAGAATGGCTGAAATGGTTCCAAAGGTGGTGACTGGAAAAGACGTTGGAGGGTGCTTGGAGGCTGGAAGAAGGGGTGTCCCTGGGTCTGTTCTGTCCAAACACTATTGAAGCGAGAAACAGATGGGTGAGGGGCAATGAGAACACTGCCCAGTTTGACTTTTTATTTATTTGCTAGAGGCCCAGTGCACAAAATTCATGCACTCAGGGGGTCCCTCAGCCCAGGTTGTACCCTTGCAGTCCGGGAGCCCTCGGGGGATGTCCGACTGCCACGGAGGCAGGAGAGGCTCCTGCCACTGCTGCTGCGCTGGCCAGCTGTGAGCCTGGATTCTGGCTGAGTAGCACTCCCCCTGTGGGAGCACACTGATCACCAGGGGCAGCTCCTGCATTGAGCGTCCGCCCCCCTGGTGGTCAGTGTGCATCATAGTGACCAGTCATTCCTCCATTTGGTCGATTTGCATATTAGCCTTTTATTATATAGGATGCTTCATTTTACCATTTAGCAAGTTTGCGTCTGCTTTAAATATATATATACACACACACAAATATATATTGATTTCAGAGAGGGGGAGAGAGAGAAAGAGAAACATCAATTGATGTTTCAATGAAACATCAATGAAAATCATTGCATTAATCAGCTGCCTCCTGCACACCCCACACCGGGAATCGAGCCCACAACCCAGGCATATGCCTTGACCTGGAATTGAACTGTTACCTCTTGGTTCATAAGTTGACACTCAACCACTGAGCCATGCCAGCCAGGCTGCATCTGCTTTTCTTATTTGCAAATGTATAGATGTTGAAAAACATAGACCTATCTTCCTTGTGTTAATAAGTAACTATTTATGATTTGAAGACATGCTAAAAATATCAAATGATGTCTGTTTAATACTCACAAATTAAAGTTGTGTGCCAGAGCACACTAAGACATTTCCTATTATCACCACAATGATGCCAGCCTAGGTGATAGTTGTGATTCTTTCTGTGAATTGCTAGTTTTTGTTGTTTATATTTTTTCCTGAGCTTGATATATGATCTCTCTTAATACAGCTATTGGGTCATTTACCCACATGTACTGATGAACAGACTTGTCTATGGGCCCCTACTTCTAAGGCAATGATAGCTCACTCCTCCTCATGGGCCCCCATCCCCTAGTAGCTGTCACTACCATGGGAACAATAATAGTTAAATAGTACTATACTCTTTGTATTATACTTCAGGTATAAAATGAGTTAAATTGGCTGGTTTGGGCTGGATTGGCAACCTAATCACCATTTAGAACATTGTATATATGGATAGATTTATTTATTTGTTTGTTTGTTTATTTATTTATTTATTTTCCCAATTTGACTTTTATAGCAGAGGATCGGTTTTTGCAAAAATGTACAAGGGCTTCACCAATTTTCAAATGTGCTTCTATTAAATTTTTGATAATGAAATCACACTTTTTAAAAAGTGCCCAGGCAGATAGATGGGAAAAGATGGCTGCCAACAGGAAGGCAGAGTGCAAGATAGTGTGTGAGTGAGAGAACAAAGGGAGAGTGTGTGGTCGCATGGGGAGTGTTTGTTGGTGAGTTGAGGGACAACTATACTCCAGGAAACTGTGGGGGATTGCCAGATGGGGATCCGCTGACGGGGCAGCCCCAACTGCTGCTGGGTTCCCTCCCGGAGCAACCGGCTAGGATGCGGAGACCACACCATCTTGAAGAGGAAAGTGGATGTTATCGGAAGCCTGAAAAGCCCGGGAATCTACAACTACGGCACCCACCGAACAGCTGCGAAACCGAGAACACCGGTCCCCAAGTGGCGCAAGCGTGCGGATTCAGAGGAGCTCTGCACCCCCTCATGGAAAGGTCAGATTTCGCCTGGGATAAGGGGAGAGAGAACTACATAACCAGACACCTGGAAAAGAGAGATCATGGGGAGACAAAGAAACAGCCCACATATGAAAGAAAAGCAGGAAACACCAGAAAAGGAAGTAAACGAAATGGAGGCAAGCAACCTGTTAGAGAAAGTATTCAGAGAAATGGTCATAAGGTGGATGAAAAGAATGGAAGACAAATTCGACAATATGTGTAAGAACCAAGAGGAAATGAAGAAGAACCAAGAAGAAATGAAAAATGACATTGCTGCTATAAAGAACTCAATAGAAAGCATCAAGAGTAGACTAGAAGAAGAAGAGGACCACATCAGTGAGCTAGAAGACAAGATGGAAAAAATACCCAATTAGAGCAGCTTCTAGGAAAAAAAAATTAAAAAGCAGGAGGAGAGCCTAAGGGAACTTTGGTACAACACGAAACAACTTAACATCACATAATAGGGGTGCCGAAGGAGAGGAAACTGAGCAAGGAAAAGAAAACCTGTTTGAAGAAATTATGACAGATAACTTCCCTGATATAGGGAAGAAAAACCCCACACAAATCCAAGAAGCTCAGAGTCCCAAACAAAATGAACCCCAAAAGACCAATGCCAAGGCACATTATAATTAAATTGGCAAACACCAATGACAAAGTAAGAATCTTAAAAGCGGCCAGAGAGAGACAGAAAGTTACCTACAAAGGATCCCCCATCAGACTAGCGACTGATTTCTCAACAGAAACACATCAGGCCAGAAGGGAATGGAATGAAATATACAAAGTCATGCAAAAAAAGGGTCTGCATCCAAGAATACTATACCCAGCAAGGCTATCAATCAAAATTGAAGGTGAAATCAGGAGCTTCACAGACAAAAAAGGACTAAGGGAGTTTATTACCACCAAACCAGCAATGCAAGAAATGCTAAAGGGTCTGCTGTAAAAAGAAGAAATAGAAAGCGAAGAAGGAACACAGGGGTAAAGAATAAAAATGGTGACAAACAAGTACCTATCAATAATAACTTTAAATGTAAATGGATTAAATGCCTCAATCAAAAGACATAGGGTAACGGATTGGATAAGAAAACATGACCCATATATCTGCTGTCTACAGGAAACCCACCTCAGAAAAAAAGACGCACATAGACTGAGGGTGAAGGGATGGAAAAAGGTTTTTCAGGCAAATGGAAATGAAAAAAAATCTGGGGTAGCAATACATATACCTGACAAATTAGATCTCAAAGTGAAGACCATAAAAAGAGATAAGGAAGGCCACTTCATAATACTAAAGGGAGCAATCCATCAAGAAGAAATAACTCTGGTAAACATATACGCACCCAATACAGGAGCACCCAAATACATAAAAAAACTCCTGGAGGATATCAAGGGAGAGATTGACAGCAATACAGTCATAGTATGGGACTTTAATACCCCACTATCACCATTGGACAAATCCTCTAAATAAAATCTTTGGCAATTAACGACAATGAAAACACAACAATCCAAAATCTTTGGGACACAGTGAAAGCAGTCTTGAGAGGGAAGTTCATAGCTCTACAAGCCTACTGCAAAAAAAAAACAAGAAACAATGGTAATAAATTACCTAATCCTACAACTCAAAGAGTTAGAAAGAGAGCAAGAAAAGCCCAGTGTAAGCAGAAGGAAGGAAATAATAAAGATTAGAGCGGAGATAAATGACATAGAGACCAAAAAAAAAAAAATACAAAAGATCAACAAAACCAAGAGCTGGTTCTTTGAAAGGATAAACAAGATTGATGAACCTCTAGACAGGCTCACCAAGATGCAAAGAGAGAAGACCCAAATAAACAAAATCAGAAATGAAAGAGGCGAAATAACAACAGACCTCAGGACAT
This sequence comes from Cnephaeus nilssonii, assembly GCF_951640355.1. Lineage (NCBI taxonomy): Eukaryota > Metazoa > Chordata > Mammalia > Chiroptera > Vespertilionidae > Cnephaeus > Cnephaeus nilssonii. The sequence continues at coordinate 101,305,484 of NC_137077.1, forward strand.
ATTCCTAGAAAAATACAACCTTCCAAAACTCAATCAGGAAGAATCTAAACACCTCAATAGGCCAGTAACTATGGAAGAAATTGAGGCAGTCATCAAAAAGCTTCCAGCAAACAAAAGCCTGGGGCCAGACGGCTTCATATGGGAGTTTTACCAAACATTCAAGGAAGAACTAAAACCTATTCTCCTCAGACTATTCCAAAAAATTCAAGAGGAAGGAGCACTTCCAAGCTCCTTCTATGAAGCCAGCATCACCCTAATACCAAAACCAGATAAAGACAACACAATGAAAGAGAATAACAGACTAATATCCCTCATGAACATAGATGCCAAAATCCTCAACAAAATTCTAGCAAATCGGATCCAGCAGTACATCAGAAAGATCATACACCATGACCAAGTAGGATTTATCCCAGGCATGCAAGGATGGTACAATATCCGCAAATCAATAAACATGATACATCACATAAACAAATTGAGAGATAAAAATCACAAAGTCATATCAATTGATGCAGAAAAAGCATTTGACAAAATCCAACACCCTTTCTTGATAAAAACTCTCAGCAAGGTGGGAATAGAAGGATCATACCTCAACATAATAAAAGGGATATATGATAAACCCACAGCCAACATCATACTCAATGGGCAAAAACTAAAACCATTTCCCCTAAAAACAGGAATAAGACAGGGATGCCCACTCTTCCCACTCCTGGTCGACATAGTACTGGAAGTATTAGTCATTGCAATTAGACAAGAAGAAGAAATAAAAGGCATCCAAATTGGGAAAGAAGAAGTGAAGCTGTCCTTATTTGCAGATGACATGATACTGTACATAAAAAACCCTAAAGACTCCATCAAAAAACTATTGGATTTAATAAATGAATTAGGCAATGTAGCAGGATACAAAATTAATGCCAATAAATCTATGGCATTTCTATACACCAATAGTGAACTTACAGAAAGAGAAACTAAAAAAGCAATCCCATTTACCATCGCACCAAAAAAAGTAAGATGCCTAGGAATAAACTTAACTAAGGAGGTAAAAGACCTATATTCGGAAAGCTACAGGACACTGAAAAAAGAGATAGAGGAAGACATAAACAGATGGAAGAACATACCTTGTTTATGGATGGGTAGAATCAACATAATTAAAATGTCCATACTATCCAAAGCAATCTATAGATTCAAGGCACTCCCCATTAAAATACCAATGGCATATTTCACAGACCTAGAAAGAACTCTCCAAAAATTCATCTGGAATAAAAAAAGACCCCAAATAGCCATAGCAGTCCTGAGAAAGAAGAACAAAGTAGGTGGGATCATAATACCAGTTTTCAAGCTGTATTACAAAGCCACTGTTCTCAAAACAGCCTGGTACTGGCACAAGAACAGACATATAGACCAATAGAATAGAATAGAGAATCCAGATATCGACCCAAACCACTATGCTCAATTAATATTTGACAAAGGAGGCATGAACATACAATGGAGTCAAGACAGTCTCTTCAATAAATGGTGTTGGGAAAATTGGACAGATACATGCAAAAAAAATGAAACTAGACCACCAACTTACACCATACACATAAGTAAACTCAAAATGGATAAAGAACGTTAATGTAAGATTGGAAACCATAAAAATATTAGAAGAATCCACAGGCAGAGAAATCTTAGACATATGCTGAACCAATTTCTTCACTGATACCACTCCTAGGGCAATGGAAACTAAAGAAAAAATAAACAAATGGGACTACATCAAAATAAAAAGCTTTTGCACAGCAAAAGAAACCATCAACAAAACAACAAGAAAGTCCACTGTATGGGAGAACATATTTGCAAATGTTATCAATGATAAAGGTTTAATCTCCAACATTTTCAGGGAACTTAAACAACTTAATGAAAGGAAGATAAATGATCCAATAAAAAAATGGGTAACAGACCTAAATAAAATCTTTTCAAAAGAAGACAGAAGGAAGGCCAAGAGACATATGAAAACATGCTCAAAGTCACTAATTATCTGAGAGATACAAATCAAAATAACAATGCGGTACCATTTCACACCTGTCAGAATGGCTATCATCAACAAATCAACAAAGGACAAGTGCTGGAGAGAATGCGGAGAAAAAGAAACTCTTGTGCACTGCTGGTGGGAATGCAGACTGGTGCAGCCACTGTGGAGAATGGTATGGAGTTTCCTCAAAAAACTAAAAATGGAACTCCCATTTGACCCAGTAATCCCACTTCTAGGAATATATCCCAAGAAACTAGAAACAGCAATCAGAAAGGATATATGCAACCCTATGTTCATAGCAGCACAATTCACCATAGCTAAGATTTGGAAACAGCCTAAATGCCCATCAGCAGATGAGTGGATTAGAAAACTATGGTACATCTACATAATGGAATACTATGCTGCTATAAAAAAGAAGGAATTCTTACCGTTTGCAGCAGCATGGATGGATCTGGAGAGCATTATGTTAAGTGAAATAAGCCAGGCAATGAAAGAAAAATACCACATGATATCACTCATTTATGGAAAATAAAGAACCTTATAATCTGATGAACAAAAAGATAGATACAGAGGCAGTAAAGCATCAAACAGACTGTCAAATTACAGCGGGATGGCTGGGGAGTGTTTGGGAGCGGGGGAAAGAGATCAGCCAAAGGACTTGTATGCATGCATATAAGCACAACCCATGGACACAAGACACTGGGGGGGGGTGGGGGGTGGGATGAGGGCATGTGACAGGGGGTAGGGGAGGCTGGGGAAAAGTCAATGGGGGGGAAAAAAAGGAGATATATATACATCTAGGGGAAATGATGAACAACATAGACTGATGAACAAGAACAGTCCTGGAGACAAGGAACCATAGATCAGAATGTCGGACCTCAGAGGGAAGGTAGGAGAGGGTGGGGATAAGGGGGAGAGATCAACCAAAGGACTTGTGTGCATATGAGCCTAACCAGTGGTCATGGACAACAGGGGGATGGGGGCATGCGTGGGGAGGGGTTTGGGATGGGAATGGGGGGGATGAGGACAAATATGTGATACCTTAATCAATAAAGAAATTAAAAAAAATGAAAAATGAAAAAAAACAACAACAATAAAATTTAAAAAAAAAAAAAGTGCCCAGGCAAACAATTTGCAAGGCGCTGACCAATAAAGAGTGGACAAGTTTGAGCGAAACGAGGTAATCAAGGAGGGATTTGTGAGTGGAGGCTAATTGCATAAGTACTTAGTTCTTCAAAGAATACTTTTGTTTTATAAGGCTGCTACTCAGTCCCACACTCTACAGACGCAAATAAAGAAGATTTGGGTAAATGGAAAACTGACTTTAGAACCAAAGAGCAGCCACAATGCATTTTCTCCCCTTACCTCTCCCACTATGTGTTTCTCGTTGATGAACGCTTGGAAACCACACACGGCGGCCTTATCATCCAAAGGAAAAACATACTTTGCCTCAATGGATACAGGGCTCTGATTTGTGTATGTCTGAAAAACAATGACCTAAAGAAAAAAAAATCCATAAGCTTGATGAAACCATATGGAACCATTTACAGAACAACTATGAATGAAAACTATTATGCATATCTTCTTTGTATGATCAGGCATTCAAAAAGTAAGTAATTTTAGATAACATTGACAACAATATTTTTACTAAGACTGAGAACTAGTATACTGTACAAATTTTTGACATCTTAATTTTTCTCCCTCAGATGAAATCATTATATAACTAAACCAAAAACGTTGAACTCATTCCAAGAAGAGTCAAATATGTGAGCCATTGAATACACAAGGTCTGTGTTGCTGTGCTTCTGCCTGGAGATTCAAGGTCATCCAACAGGCCAGCTGTCTCATCACAAACTAGTGAAAAAGCCACTGCTACATAATTAGCTTATTTTGGGGCAAACTTCCCTAAGAAAAAAGCCTTATGAGGTTTGAAATATCAGATGGTACAAGTTGTCTAATCCACAGTAACAAATGGAGGGCACACATCTCTCCTTGTAAAATAGTCACTATTTGTTTTGCATCTACTGCATATGAAAAAAAATGCCCTGGGTACTTGTATCTAATAATCACTGACAGATATTATTATTTCCATTTTATACATGAGGAAACTGAGGCACAAAGAAGTTAAGTAACTTCCCCCAGGTTACAATGCTAGAAAGGAACAAGCAAGGATTCACAGCTAAGCCTTTCAAACTCCAAATCCTTTGCTTCTTACCGTCCATACCAAGCTGCATTACAGCACAGTGGTTAAGAACCTGGACTCCAGAAGGAATTCAGGTTGGTGACAGGGTTCTACCTTAGGGAAAGGATGGGGGCACCGGGTTGCTACCATCTCAAATTCACCCATAACATCTTTTCACTCTTTCCCACCCAATCTCTTTCAAACAACTGCCCAAAGTTAGAACTCAATCTTTCCATGTAAAGCTTTGACTCTTGTTAAAATGTAAAATACTTTCACCAAAGTCTAAACAATGATCAGTTGTTTACACCTTAGGAGAAAAATATAACCTGGACTCTAGAATCAGTTCAAATTTGTGCTTTATCATATCATGAGCATCAGCATCCTCAGTATGGATCAGAGTGGGGCCAGTGTGTAGAGGTCAGATAGATGCAAACTGGCATACATATGGGTAGCATGCTCTGCCTGCTCCACTACATCCCATTTTCACAGGTTAAAGCAATCATTAAATTTAACTTGATTCCCTTCTGAAATGACAGCAATACCACAACACTGGACTTAGGTGTTCTTATTCTCCTAAGAGGCCTTTCGTGTTGTTCAATGTAATCTTTAGTGTTAGGAGTCAATGGTTAGGTCAACTCTTAAAAAACAAATTATTTTAGAAAATTAAGCACTTTCAGAGCTCCACCATGACATCTGGCCAAACTATGTCCATGTAACGTCATGTTCAACTTCTGTCTTTCTCTCATGTTCCATATCCATCAGCAAATCATATTGGTTCCACCTTTAATCCTTTGCCATACCCAATCACTTCTTACCATCCCCTCTGCTAACATTTTGGTCCAAATCACCATCATCCTTGACTGAATTACTCAATAGTCACCTACATCTGACACTGTGCTGGGCCCCCAGACAACCTCTTCAGGACCAAGGCTGCAGCGAGTGTTACTTGTGTCCCTCCCCAGTCAATGTCCTGTTCCAAAGATGAACTGCCTCACTCCAGAGAATGACCCCTCCACAAGGGGCAGCCACATCCAATGACTGGTCCCTGTGGGGTAGAAGGCCTGAGCCCCTTGCCTCATTTCAGAACATCTCAGAGCTCCCCCTGAAACTGTCTGAGGACTCTGGTATGCCTGTGTCACAGTCCACGTCTCCTGCCAGCTTCTGCCTCCCATGTTCTCTTACAGATGTCGCTCCAGAGAGCACTTCCCAACAAGCTTCCTGAAAACAAATTTCCATCAAGGGTCTGTTTTCCAGAGAATCTGACCTAAGTTGTCTCAAACTTGTCCACTTCAGTCAATTGTCAACAAGGTGGCCAGTGTGATCCCAATCATATCCTCTGCCAAACATCTTTGAAAGGTTTCCATTTTAATCAGAGTTAAAGATAGTATGTCTTGTGTCCTGATGTGAGCTGCCCTCCCCCAACCCAACTCTCTGACCCAATTTTCTACCATGCTTCCCCTTTCCACTAGGCTCCATCCACAGTGGAACTCTTTGGTGTCCCTTGACTACATTAGACCCGCTCCTACCTCAGGACCTTTGCACATGCTGCTTTCACTGCCTGGAATGAGCACCCCTCAGAAGTCCATAGGCTTTAGTCCCTCATTTCCTACAGATCTGTGCTTAGATGTCATCTCAGTGAGGCCTTCCTTGGCCATGCAACTTCCAAGTTGAAATCCTTCTAACCTGTACAGCTCCCATCCCTACCTGCTTTGATTTTTGGCTCTAGCACCTACCACCATCTAACATGGCATGCATTTTATTTATTGATCATGTTTGTTGCCTCGTCCCCCAATGCAATGTATGCTCTGTGAGGGCGGAGTTTTCATACTGTTTATTGCTGTATGCACAGAGCCTAGAACAGTCCCCAGTATGTAGTAGGTGCTCAATAAATAAACAAATTTGAAAAATGTACATGTTTTGTTGAGTTCATGCAACTGTAATCCAATGCTCATTTATGATTGACATCCACTTGGCTTAAGTATCATAAAACCACGAAGAGCTCACCTGGGCTACAAAGTCTATTATTTTCCCCTTGATGTGCAGGTCCTCAAGAGGAACTGAATTCCCAGAGGTGTCCTGGAGACCAGCCTTGATGCTGCTGAAAGGTTTGGTGTCTGGTAACTGGTAATCTATACATTAAAAATATTAATGTTACCTTTTAAAGCCATTCTTGAATTCTCTATTTTTATTATCTTGATTTTTAATCCTTCTCCTCCCCTTCATACATGATACTTCAGGAGAAATGTACAAACAGCATTTTATGATTTTCAGTAGGCAATGAAATAAAGAGGGCAGCATTGTCAACAGACACTCTGCCTTTTAAATCTACAGATGTTGAGAGGTCGTCTTGAAAACCTAGTCATGCCACTACTCAAAAGGCATATGTTTAAGCATACACACAAGTACATCAAGGTCTTAAGAAACTCTGAATAAGAGTAGCTTAGGCTAACTCTAGACAGCTGCACTCCCCCGCTTGTACTTTTGAACTAATCAGTCACTATTATTTATTGTTCTACAAAAGTGTGTTGGAGAAATATGAGATTCCCTAGACTTTTGATCCAAGGAAGACTAAATCAAACTCCTAATACAGTATATTGAAAAACTGTTCATATACTATATTAGGTAGTACAAAAATACAAATATAGTTAGAGGTATATTCTCTTCCCAGACTCATTATTTTTTCTGTTTGTTTTTAATCCTCACCTAAGGATATTTTTCCATTGATTTTTAGAGAGTGGAAGGGAGAGGGAGAGACACACAGAGAGAAACATCTATGTGAGAGAGACACAATTGATTGGTTGCCTCCTGCACGTGCCCCAACCAGGCTGGGGATTGAGCCTGCAATCAAGTAAGTGCCCCTGACTGAGAATCAAACCCTCAACCCCTTGGTTGGCAGGCCAACACTCTAACCACTGAGCAAACTGGCCAGGGCATCAAAATGCATTTTAAGTAGCTAATTCTTAATCCTTCACAAATACACTCTATTCTGGTTCTTTTTAATAAACTGTTTCCTACAATGTATCTTTTTTTTGTTTTGTTTCCAAACATAAGATATTTTCCTTAACCTACAATATGCATCAGCTGTTAACTTTCAAAAAGGAGGGAGAACATTATTCACCTTCCATTTTTGTTATCATTTATTCCATCCCTAGTAACCCATCATTCTAACATGAAAAACTCATTCTTTCAGTGTCCTGGCCTACTCTATTTCCTAATAACCTGGTAGAATAATCCTTTCCTATGATCATCAATGGAAACCCTCAGTCATACCAACAAATTTAGAGAAGAGGCTGTGCCCACAAAATGCACTATAATTTAGATAACAGTTTTACATTTACGCTCTGCCAATCCCCAGACTCTCAAATTTATACCATATTGTATCTTAAAATTAGTGTTATAATTTTACCCAGTTATGTGGATCTGAATAAACCCCACCTGATGAAGCAGGTTCTTTCATTCCTAACCTTGAGGCCATCCTAGTGAAAATTGAAAAGCATGTAATAAAAGCATAACATCAACAGATTTCAAACTTCATGTTGTAAGTCATCAATAACAATGTAACCCTTCCAAGAAACCTCAAATAATTGAATAAAAACATTGTATAAACTCAAAATAATTATACCTTACCACAAATTTTCTTGCTCTAAATGGACAGACAACATTCTAATGAGTTTGACTTTTAAATAATTTTAACTTTTAATTCTCTCTGGAATTTAACATCTGATATTGGTTAATCTTCAAAAGTAATAGCATTAATATGAATTTTCTTATGTAATTCATTGAGAAAATTGATTTAAACATATCACTTTCATTACATTTGTAATGTTTCTGTCCAGTAGGAATTCTTTGGTGTATCCAGTTCGTTGCTAAAGGTCTTGACATATTTGTATAGTTTCAAACTTATGTGGATTCTGTCTTGACCATAGGTTGTACATTTTTTATAAAGCTGATCACACTCAATACATTTGTAAGTTTTCTCCCACATAAGAATTCTGTTATATTCTATGAGGTTTAAAGTTTGATAAACATTGTCATATATTTATGTGCTTTCTCTCAAAGATGTATATTCATCAAGTGAGGTTATAGGCTTTGATTATAGCCCTGGTTATAGGCTTTGTCTCATACATGAGTTTTACATGTTTTCTCTCCACAATGGAGTCTATGGCTTTGAATAAGGCTTGAACACTTGCATAAGTTTTACTTCAATAATATGTATAAAGGTTTCCTTTTACCTTTTAAAAATATATTTTTATTGATTTCAGAGAGGAAGGGAGAGGGAGACAGATATCTTATCTAATAATAGACAACCATGTAAATTGACCGTACCTCCGCTACACCCACCAGCCAATCAGGAGCGAGTATGCAAATTAACCCAACAGATATGGCAGTTAATTTGCATATGCAGGCGTGGAGCGAAGTCTGAAGACAGCGTAGAAGGAAGGCAAGCACTGCAGAAGGGAGAGAAGCAGCGGAGAAGGGAGTGAGGTAGCAGAGACGGGAGGGAAGCGAGGCAGCGGAGACGGGAGGGAGCTAGGCAGTGGAGAAGGGAGCGAAGCCTGCCTTGGCTTTACTCCAGCCACAGGAAGCCCTATTCTTGCAGGAATAGGCCCGAGGAAGCCCTATTCTTGCAGGAATCTTCCTGAAACGGGCCTCTAGTAAATATCAATAATGAGAGAATTACCGATCAGCTGCCTCCTGCATGCCCCTGCAAGCCCGCAACCCAGGCATGTACCCTGATCAGGAATCAAACCGTGACCTCCTGGTTCATAGGTCGATGCTCAACCACTGAGCCATGCCGGCTGGGCTCCTTTTACTTTAATTCAAAGCTTGAGCTTGAGCTTTGAATAAAAGCATTGTCACATAATTAGGTCTATAAAGTTTCTATTTAGTATGTATTTTCTGGTGCTCAGTAAGGCTTGCAAATCATGTAAAAGCCCTGACACATACACTACATTTGTGAGGTATCTCTCCAGTATGGCTTTTCTTATGTTGAGTAAGATTTGACCTCTGTGTAAAGGTTTTACTACTCTCACCACATTTTTAAGTTTTCTCTCCTATATAGATTCTCTTATGACTCTAAAGTTGTGAATGTCTGGAAAAACCCTTATCACATTTCTTACATTTATAAGAAATAAATGTATGAGTTCCCTGATGATCTGTAAGGCCTTAAGTTCAATAAAAGTCTCACCACACAATTACATTTATGTGATTTCTCCCCAGTATGTATTTTCTGATGCCTAGTAAGGCTTACAAAGTGAGTAAAGGTTTCTCTCCAGTATGGCTTATCTTATGTCTAGTAAGGATGGAACTAACAGCAAAGGCTTTTATGCATTCATGACATATATAAGGATTCTCACCTGTATGAATCTCTCACAAGTCTAAATTTGTGAACATTGAAAAAAACACACCTTACGACACTCATTACATTTGTAAGGTTCCACTCCATCATGCACTCTCTGGTGAACTGCAAGGCTTGAATGTGCACTCAACAATTTGCTACATGCTACACTTATATGGTATCTCGCCAATGTGGATTTTCTGATGTGTATAAGGTGTGAGCACTGATTAAAATCTTTGCCACTCATGATGTTTGTATGGTTTCTGACCAGAATGAACTGTCTCATGATTCTTGATGTTTGAACTTTTGCTGAAAGTCTTCCTATAGTCCTTAAGTTGATAAGACTTTCCCCTAATGTGTGTTCTCCTATACCATTTAAAAATCCTCCTACATTTATTAGACATGTTTTTGATAGTGAGAAAAAAATATTTTGTGGTGAAGCTGAAGAATAATTGTTGACAGTTTTCTCAACTTTATTGCAGTCACAAATTTTCTCTTTCATTTTTAAACATCTGCAGTTCAGCGAGGTGTACCTGCAAACGTAACCCAATTCTATTTTCCAAACACTTTATATACTTGTTTCCTGCTTCACTGATGTTATTTTTCAGTTTTAACCAATTCCTTGTAAATGGCTCATCATGCATAGAATATTATGTATGTACTAGAGGCCCAGTGCATGATTGAATCATGCACGTGTAGGGTCCCCTACACGCTTTCGCTTTCGATCACGGGGGAGCTGGGTGCCTGTCCGCTGGTGCACCAGGCCTTTCAGAAGCCTCCGGCGCGGCGGAGGCTTCTGAAAGGCCTGGTGCCTGAGTGGACAGGCACCCAGCTCCCATGCTTTTGCTTTCGATCGTGGGGGAGCTGGGTGCCTGTCTGCTGGTGCACCAGGCCTTTCAGAAGCCTCTGCCCCGCCAGAGGCTTCTGAAAGGCCTAGTGCCTGAGTGGACAGGCACCCAGCTCCCCCGCTTTTGATGGTCCGCTGTGGGACGTGAGCTCGCTGCCCCAGAGGCCCCTTCTGTGCCGCAGCACAGCCATGGCGCAGACGCTGAGCTCGAGCCGCAGCTGGCGACGCAAGCTCAGCGTCCCGCCGGCCCAATCGGCCACCCCGGCTACCCCGAGTCCCGCCCCCTGGTGCCTCCTGGCCAATCGCGGGCATAGCGAAGGTACGGTCAATTTGCATATTTGTCTATTATTAGGTAGGATTATTTCTTACAAAAACACTGTGCTTTTGAGGAAAATTAATTGAGAGTTTATTATATTGACTTTTGTACAACTGAAATTTTTGCTATAGGTAAAAGGCACCCCTTTTGTAATTTCCTGTGTCACAGTGCCACTCACTCTCAAACTCAGGTATATTTTCCCAGTTTTCTGTGAGGTCAAAATCCTTGGTGCCATGGCTTTCATTTTTTTCTAATATCAATGGATTGTATAGTTCTCCTTTATTAGTTTCCAGTCTGGGAAATAGTTACTTTACTGCAAATCCAGCAGGAAGTCGCCAGTAAAAGAGTCATTCCTTCCGCTTCTTTGCTTTTCCTCTGGGATTTTTTTTCAGGTAAGACTATTCTCACTAGGCCTGTTTCTCCCCACTCTGAAGCCATACATTTCTGATTAAAACAATACTTTGATCACAGTTAAAAATGTCTGTGTGCTTTACAATGCTACTAATTAATGTTATCGTAGTTTCCTAAGAAGCTTTCATCCTCTCAGTTATTTGTACTACTAATAGGTAAGCTGCACGTTACAATTTTGCGGGGTGCCTTCACCTGTCGCATGCAATCCTCACAGCAGCACTGTGGTATGGATATTGGTCTCATTCCCCTTAGAGAGAAGCTGATGCCTGGAGATGTTATATGGTTTGTCGCAGATCACACAGCCTAGTAAGGGACACTTGAACCCAAGCATCCTGATTCTAAAGTTGAACCTTCTGTCTATCCTATCAGCCCTCGTTACACTTTTTGCACACTGACATCTTAAATGTATCAGTGGGTTTTTGTGGCTCTCCTGAGGTGGATGAGCTCAACTTTGGTGTGTCAGTGAAGTAGCATAATTTTGAGATCACTTTAAACTCTCACAAGCATCCTGGTTTTCATTTTTACAAAATAAAAAAGGAAATGAACATTTTTGTCTGAGGTCATAAGTAGCTACCAAACATGAATATAAATTCCATTGAAAATATAATATCGAGTTCTATAATATTACATGAAACAGCATTCAAGAACATTGTCTTACCTTCAACCTTTGAAAAGTTCAAAACCTCAGGTGTGTGTTCCTCTAATTCAATATTATTATAAGGGTGAAAGTCCTTTACTTCATCTCCAGGTATGCAAAATTTAATAATATATTTCATTTTAACCTGACTGGTTTTATATACAACAAATTCATCATCCTAGAGCAAACATAAATAGGTGGGGAAATAAGCTTTATTGGTACATGTTTTTATAAAAGCAGAGTTTCATGTTTGCTAATTATTGAATGTGAAAATATTGAATCCAGACACTAGATATACAATAATTATTTAAACTTAAGCATATTTAGTAACACAGGAGCCTCTCTGCCTATTTCTTGATACAAGTACCTCGAAGTCTGTGGGGACAGCGGCGGTTTCAGGAACCCCATGGACACTGTCATAACCTGGAGGTGCTTCTATTAAGGAGAAATCTTTCTTGTGTAAATCCATGCACTTCCCGAGGGCGACATCACAAATGACCAAGAGTCTAGTGCCATCTGTCTCTCCTGGGTGTGAGTACTTAATACTTGTACTGCAGGTGAAAGGAAGTAAGTACAAATTTACAGTTTATAGTAACATGGCTACAACATTTTATTACATACGTAGGAGATTTTTCAAAAAAAAACCCTTGCTGGTAGAATATTCCAAATTTCACTGTTATTGAAATATCTCTGAAGATTCATTTAGAATTGTATTATTCATTTATTTATTTAAAAATTTGATGTAGCCTGGCCAGTGTGTTCAGTGGTTAGAGCATCAACCCACACACCAAAGGGTCGCAGGTTTGATTCTCAGTCAAGGGCACGTACCTGGGTTGCAGGTTCAATCCCCGGCCCCAGTTGGGATCCGTGTGGGAGGCAACCAGTCGATGTGTCTCTCTCACATTGATATTTCTCTCTCTGTCCTATCCCTCCCTTCCACTCTCTCTAAAAATCAATGGAAAAAATACCCTCTGGTGAGAATTAACAAAAAAATAAGACTACTAAAAAAATAAAAAGTAGGCTAATTCTCTGCACTAAAGCTCAGAAAGGACATTAAATACCAAGTATTACTAAGAACTGATCAAAGGAAAAGACAGGTGCTATATTCTCACGAGCCTTCTGAATCCAAAAAGAAAAACAAAAATTTCCAATGACACCCAAATGAGGGATTCTGTACCTTTCTTCAGGAATCAGCAGCTTTAATAAAGCACTTTTTGCTATGAGGAACACAGGTTGGGACATTGGGGACATACTCTATTTTTTTCAAAGATCAAGACCAAAATGTAAAAGCATTGCCTAATGACCATTTGTTCTATCCTCTCTAAGACTTGCACTTTAAAAAAAATGAATTTCCCCCATTCCTCTTATACACCTCTCCTTTCGGTGGGCTCTTTTCTTGTAACTACCAACATGCTAACTCCTTCCCATGGAACCTGGACCTAGACTTTGTCTTCTAGACCCTCTCCACATCTGCCCCTCTCTGTCTCCTCCCTTTCTCTCCACCCTCCACAGTCAGTGACCATCTCTACTGGCTTGTTTGCTGACCATTTCTCAGTCCACTGTAGTTTGGTTCTGTTCATATGTCTACACCCAAACCACTGTCAAGTCATGAAGCACTTCATTAAATTCAACTGAATGTCAATTAATTTTTGAATCAAATTTCTTTTATTATTTTTTTTAATTTTTAAAATTCAATTTTAAAGTGGTCAGAGGAGCCCTAGCTGGTGTGGCTCAGTGGGTTGAGCATTGTCCCAGGCACTGAGAGGTTGCTGGTTAGTTGAGGGCTCAATCCCCAGAAGCGGGTATGCAGGAGGCAATTGATCAATAGTTCTCTCTCTCTCTCTCTGTCCCTCTCCCTTCCTCTCTCTCTCTAAAAATCAATTAAAAAGCATCTTTTAAAAATGGGCAGGGGACCTGAATAACACTTCTCCAAAGAGGACATAAGGGAGTTCCATTTTCAATTTAAAAAAAAAATATTTTTATTGATTTCAGAAAGGAAGGGAGAGGGAGAGGGAGAGACAGAGAGAGAGAGAGAGAGAGAGAGAGAGAGAGAGAGAGAGAGAGAGAAATATCAATGACGAGAGGGAATTATTTATCGGCAGCCTCCTGCACACTCCCTACTGGGGATCAAACCCACAACCTGGGTATATGCCCTTGACGGGAATCTAACGTGGGACCCTTCAGTTCGTAGGCTGGTGCTCTATTAACTGAGCCAAACCGGCCAAGGCCATTTTTAATTTTTTTCAGGAATCTTCATACTGTTTCCCATAGTGGCTGCACCAACCTGCATTCCCACCAACAGTACACAAGGGTTCCCTTTTCTCCATATCCTCACCAACACTTGTTTGTTGATTTATTGATGACACCCATTCAGAAGGTTGCTTTTTCATTTTGTTGATTGTTCCTTTTCTGTGCAAAACTTTTTAGTGTGATGTAGACCCATTTGTTTATTTTTTCTTTTGTTTCCCTTGCCCGAGGAGATACATAAGAAAAAAATATTACTAAGAGAAATGTCAGAGATTGTATTGCCTGTGCTTTCTTCTAGGAGTTTTATGGTTTCAGGTCTTACGTTCAAGTCTTTAATCCATTTTGAGTTTATTCTTATGTATGGTGTAAGGAGGTGGTCTAGTTTCTTTCCTGTTTTTGCATATTATCTGTCCAGTTTTCACAGCTTGTTTGCTGACCGCTTCTCAAGCCACTGCCATTTGGCTTTATTTATACTTCTTCACCAAAACCACTCTGTCAAAAGTCACAATGGACTTCAATTTGATTAGATTCAACTGAATGCCAATTGAAAATTTTTAAATATTTAAATATCTAAGAATTTTTACTTTGAAATATTTTATACTCAAAAGAGCATTTGTAATATTAATGTTGTTTCAATAATTATAATAAGACACCCATATAAGTGCCACTAAGTTTAAGAAATAGAATATCATCAATATTTCTGTTGGTATCACCTCCCCTGCCACCCAGGGGTGATCTAATCACTATCTTGATTTTGTGCATATCATTTTCTTTCTTTCATAGTATTGACACATCGGTATGTGTCCCTTAACAATGTAAAGTTTAGTTTTGCTTGTTTTTGAACTTTGCATATATATGGAATCGTATGATCATTTTTGCTGTGCTATATGCCCAGGCTCATCCATTTGACATGTGTAGCTGTTAAGTCACCTGTTAACAGTGCCATGTAGGACTCCATGTAGGACCACACAAAAATGTACCAATTCATTGCACTGTCAATGGACATGTGCGTCATTTCCAGCATTCTGTTACTAGTGATCTTAGCCACTCCCATACATGCCTCCTTGCCTAGAGTTTTTCTAGGGTAGTGATTCTTGACCCAGGCTGCATATTATAATCATCCAGGAACTTAACAACTATTGATACCCAGGCCTCACCCCTAGGGATTCTGATTGAACTACTCTGGGTGAAATCAGCACCATAGTGTTTGCACCAATGGAGCTCCCCCTGGTGATTACAACGTGCAGTGAGGTTGGGAAGCACTGTTTTCTGGTTCACAGGCCAACCTATAGGATTCCTGAATCATGCCATCAACTCTGTTCTTCAGTTATACCAGATAGTACAAAAACTGAAGGTTTATCAGTTATACTCTTATTAGCACTGTTTGAGAGTTCAGATTGTTCTAGAGACTGCCACGTCGAGATGTTAAGCTTTTTTTTTTTTTTTTGTCAAAGTGATAAGAGTAAAAAAAGGTAGCATTATGGTTTACTTTTCATGTTCTTGATTACTTATCTTTTCAAATGTTACCTTTCATACCTGTTTCCTCTTCTGTTAAGTTCCTATTCATGTCTTTTGCCCATTTGCTTACTAGGTTGTTTATCTTTTTCTTATTGATTTGTAGAAACTCTTTACATATCCTAGATAATTAAATATCCTGGATAATTATCTTTAAATATCCTGGATAATTATTCTTTATCCCAGGTTCCGTCTTTAACAAGCTCTGTGACCTTAGGCAAGTTACTCAATCTCCACGACTCTGTTTCCTTTCCATAAAATGATGTGATAATACCAATTGTGAGGTTTACAACAATATGCATGAAGCACTTAGCCTGGTGCCTCACACAGGGCAGGCACACAATACATTGTGGCTGTTATGAGGACAGATTTAACTATTAACAAGTATATTCAAGATGAAATATTATTCCAGGCATATAGAGTTCACATAAAATAAATTTTTTAGAAGAGAGGTCATGTGCTGTAGAAGTTAAGATTGCTGGCTCTGGAGACAGACAAAATGCTGTGTGACCCTGGGCAAGATATTCTCACTGGCCCTCAGTGCTCTCACCTGTGATCAGGCGATAATAATGAGACAATCAGGAGGTTTTTAAGGATTAAGTGGGTACATATATGTAAAAGTTCTTAGGGTAGTAAAATCACTAAGATGATTTCAAATATAATTTTCCTGCCTATCCACCACAAAAGACATGCTTCTACAGTATACTGAAAAAACCGGCTGCTTTTAGTGACCTGTTTCTTTCTTATTTTTTTAAGTTTTCATAAGTTTTTAAAATGGAATTTAGCAGCTAATAAAATTATATAGGTTCCAGGTGTGCAATTCTAATAATACATCATCTGTATATTGTGTGTTTACCACCCCAAATCAAGTCTCCTTCCACCATCATTTATCCTCTCTTTACCCTCTCCTACTTCCTCCCATCCCATCCTGCTTTCCCTCTGGTAACCACTATACTATTGTCTAAGTCTATGAGTTTTTGTTTGTTTGTCATGTTTGTTCATTTGTTGTTTTCAGTTTTATAGCCCACATATGAGTGAAATCATATGGTTCTTGAGTTTTTCTATCTGACTTATTTCGCTTAGTATGATATTCTCAAGATCACCCATGGTGTTGCAAATGGCAGTATTTCATCCCTTATGATGGCTGAGTAGTATTCAATTGTATATATGTACCACATCTTCTTTATCCAATCATCTATCTAAGGCAGCAGTCGTCAACCAGTGGTCCATGGTCCACTGGTCGTCCATGAGGTCCGAAAGGTTGGCGACCACTGATCTAAGGACACTTCAGTTGTTTCCACATCTTGGCCACCATGAATAATGCTGCAATGCTGGTGCATATAAGTTTGCGAATAAATGTTTTCAAAATTTTCAGGTAGATACCCAGAAGAGTGGTGAGGGTCATATGGTAACTATTCTTAATTTGTCGAGGAACCTCCATACAGTTTTCCATAGTAGCTGTACCAGTTTACATTCCCACCAGCAGTGAATAAGGGTGCCCCTTTATCCACAACCTCTCCAACACTTGTTATTACTTGTCTTGCTTATAATAGCTATTCTAACAGGTGTGAGGTGGTATCTCATTGTAGTTTTGATTTGCATTTCCCTAATAACTAGTGAGATTGAGCATCTTTTCATATATTTTTTTGGCCATCTATATGTCTTCTGGGGAGAAATGTCTGTTCAGGTCCTCTGCCCAATTTCCAATTGAACTGTTGTGTGTTTTTTTTTTTTTTGTTTGGGGGGGGGGGTGTTGAGTTGTTTGTGTTCTTTCTATATATTGAATACTAGAGGCCTGGTGCACAAAATTCGTGCACAGGTACGGTGCCTAGGCCTGGCCTGCGATCAGAGCCATCTTCCCCAGCTGCCCTCAGCCGGCCCTGTCCCTCCCGCTGCTATCCACCCCCGGTTCCCCATTTGCCATCAGGTGATTGGTGCTGAGAGGTCAGCTGTTCCCACCTGCTTACTGGCCCCACACCTTCCATGGGTGGCCATCAGGCAATGGAGCCTGCCGGCCAGGGAAAAGGACCAAGAGGTGGTCAGTGTGCCTCATAGTGACTGGTCCAGTGGTTGTTCTGGTCATTCTGCCGTTAGGGTCAATTTGCATATCACCCTTTTATTATATAGGATAGAGGCCTGGTGCAGGGGTGGGGGCCAGCTGGCCTGCCCTGAAGGAGGCCCCAGATTGGGGTGGGGGGGGGTACCTGTTGGGGGCGGGGCCATTCTGGGTGAGGGGCTGCGGGCAGTTTGCAGGCTGGCCATGCCCCCGGCTTTGTTAGAAAGGACGTCCGGAAGACATCCGGTCTATCTGGTCTAATTAGCATGTTACCATTTTATTAGTATAGATTAACCTCTTGTCAGAACTGTTGTTTGCAAATGTCTTCTCCCATTTGGCCGGTTGCCTTTTTGTTTTGTTGGCAGTTTCTCTTGCTGTGCAGAAGCTTTTTAGTTTGATAAATAAATGAGTTACCTGTTTCTGGGTGAGAAATCCCTCACCAGGGAAGACATAGAAAAACATATAGCAAGCATTCAGCAATGATTCCTTGGTAATGGGTATGAATAACATGATTAAGGATACAATAATACTAACCTGAGTGAATCACTGAAATATATTCCACTCCCAAGATTTCCAATGTCTGTTCTTTTCACACCACGATCTTCAACTACTTTGGGCAAAAGCAACCCCCTAAAAAGAAAAGGGCATTATAATGTTTACTAGAAAGAAGTAACTTTTTATTATAGCCTCATAATTCTAGCAGAAACAGGTACTATTTAAAGGGTATTATGCTAAGCGAAGCAATCCAGACACAGAAATACTGCATGACCTCCTTACTAGTATATGTGGAATCTTAAAAAGTTGAATTCATAGAACCAAAGACTAGAATGGCTGGGAGAAATGGGAAGATTTTGGTCAAAGGGTACAAACTGCTCTGGCCAATGTTCTCAGTGGTTACAGCATCAGCTCTAGCACCACAGGATCATGGGTTCGATTCCTGGGTTGCAGATTCCATCCCCAGCCAGGTTGGAGCATGTGCAGAGGCAACCAATTGATGTGTCTCTCTCACATCAATGTTTCTCTCTCTCTCTCTCCCCTCCAACCCCCTCTTCCACTCTCTCTAAAAACAAAAACAAAACCAAAACAATGCAAAGGATACAAACTTTCAGTTATAAGATGAATAAATTCTATATCTGTAATGTACAGTATGGTATTATCTATCTATCTATCTATCTATCTATCTATCTATCTATCTATCTATCTATCATCAGCCTATGCGACCGTTGCAACAGAACGGACGACAGAACAGGCTGCGTGGGGGGACCAGGCCAGCAGGGGGGTTAGTGAGGGACGACCAAACAACTGAGCAGCAGGCTGGCGGGTTAGTAAGGGGTGACCAAACGACTGAGCAGCAGGCTGCATGGGGCGACCAGGCCGGCAGGGGGGATAGTGAGGGGTGACCAAATGACTGAGCAGCAGGCTGCGTGGGGTAACCAGGCCAGCAGGGGGGGCAGTTGGGGGCAACCAGGTCGGCGGGGCGGGGGGGGAGTTGGGGGTGATCAGGCCAGCAGGCAGAGGGGGTTATCAGGCTGGCAGGGGGGCAGTTAGGGGCGACCAGGCTGGCAGGGGGGCCAGTGAGGGGCGATCAGGCTGGCAGGCAGAGGCAGTTAGGGGTGATCAGGCTGGCAGGGGGGGCAGTTAGGGGCAATCAGGCAGGCAGGCAGGTGAGCAGTTAGGAGCCAGCGTTCCAGGATTGTGAGAGGGATGCCTGACTGCCGGTTTTGGCCTGATCCCCGGATTGGAGAGGGTGAAGGCTGGGCTGAGGGGACCCTCCCACCCCCTGTGCACGAATTTCATGCACCAGGCCTCTAGTATATACACTGAGTGGCCAGATTATTATGATCTCTGAATGCATAATAATCTGGGCACTCAGTATGTATATATATTAGAGGCCCGGTGCATGAATTTGTGCATGGGTGGGGTCCAGCCAGACTGGCCAGGGGGAGGGGACATGGGTGGTTGGCCGGCCTGCCTGCTGGTCAAACTCCTGGTCAAGGGGACAATTTGCATACTAGCTTTTTATTATATAGGATATACACTGAGTAGCCAGATTATTATGCGTTCAGAGATCATAGTAATCTGGCCACTCAGTGTATATAAAAGGCTAATATGCTAGGTGTCCCTGCCAACGTCCGACTGGTCGCTAAGACATGCACTGACCACCCGGGGGCAAACGCTCAATGCAGGAGCTGCCGTGATGCACACTGGCCATTTACAGAGAAACAGCAGCGCGGACCTGGCACTGATAAGGCAACACTTGGTTTCTCCCAAGTGGGACAGAGGTCCCGTCACCACCCCGGAGCAACACCCCTCCATATCGCAGCCAATGCTGCCATGGCGCAAAATACGACCCACAGCCCAGCCCAGCTAGGAAATGGTCTCTGTGGGCACCAGGTAATTACATCATGTAGCAATGCCCGGCTTACTCTCCCTAGAAACCACTAGCTTCCTTGGCGTTTCTTCAGCCCAGGAACACGACTTGCTTTATAGCCAGGTGCAAACATTTTACACTTTAACCAAATGTTTGTGAAGCGTTTTCACATTTTCATCTCATTTGATCCTCACAGAAGTCCTGGAGTAGGTAGATAGGAGACTCGGTAGAATTCCATTTTCTTTTCATCAGCCAGAAAACAGAGATTTATAAAGTTTAGAAACTTGACTCGACTGAAAAGAAGTAAGAAATGGTGGACCTTGAAAATGACTTTAGGTTTTCTCACTGCACAGAATATAGTCAAACACTGCTGCAGTTAAATATTTCACCCTTTGTTCTCCCTGCATGATCTACAATAATAATCTGCTTCATGTTGATATTTACCTGTGCTGCTGACAATTACCTGAAAGAGAAGTTGGGGTGCTTCACTTGGCTGGAAAAAGTTTAGCTAAGTCAGAAAGCAGGTCTAATTAAGCAAGTTTATTTTATATCTATAAGAGGCTAAGTTGACTCGTGCACGCGTGATACATATAAAGCTCTCGCTGGCACCAATCGCACGCGTGTGTTTCATTCTGACATTGTCAATCATGAATTTGGTTGACACTTATATTATAGAGAAAGGGTGAATAGCGATATTAAAATATTTCTTCTAATTAATTTCTTTTAAATGTGTACGAATCCGTGCACTGGGCCACTAATAATTAATAATATGGTACTGTATACTTGAATTGGCTAAGATGGTAGATCTTGTGTTCTCGACATAAGAAAAGAAAAGGTAAGATATGGAAGTTTTAACTAAGTTGATTGTGATAATCATTTTATAATGCATACATATATTATATCATCATGATGTATACCTTTAAAAAAAATCATATTGTGGCCCTAGCTGGTTTTGCTCAGTCAGCCTGCAGACTGAAGGGTCCTGGGTTCAATTCCAGTCAAGGGCACATGCCTGGGTTACAGGCTTGATCCCCAGTAGGGGGTGTGCAGGAGGCAGCCAGTCAATGATTCTCTCTCATCATTGATGTTTCTATCTCTCTCTCCCTCTCCCTTCCTCTCTGAAATCAATAAAAAAATATTTTTAAAAAAGCACATTGTGCCGAAACCGGTTTGGCTCAGTGGATAGAGCGTCGGCCTGCGGACTGAAAGGTCCCAGGTTCGATTCCGGTCAAGGGCATGTACCTTGGTTGTGGGCACATCCCCAGTAGGGGGTGTGCAAGAGGCAGCTGATCGATGTTTCTCTCTCATTGATGTTCCTAACTCTCTATCCCTCTCTCTTCCTCTCTGTAAAAAATCAATAAAATATATTAAAAAAAAAAAAGCACATTGTACAACTTAAATACATGCAGTGTTTGTCAATCATACCTCAATAAAGCTGGATAAAAATAAAAACACCAAGGAAATCATCAGCACCACCACCCAGACTGGTCTTGGACACTGCCAGTGACCCTGCAGCCACTCCAGCCAGAATCCTGCTGCCCCGCCCGCAGACCTGCAGACCCTAGGATGTCCACCTCCAAGGCTGCACAGCTCCTGCAGCAGTAAGTGAGACTTCCCCCCTCCCTGACTGCCGACCTCCGGACACCTCAGTTGTGCCTTCCCAGCATGCAGGCTTCCTGAGCCCACCGTCTCACAGGCTGCTCTTGGGTGCCGCTGTGAGCTCCTGCTGGGCGTGCTCTTATCTAAACAAGGGCGCATGGCCCTAGCAGTAGAAATTCTGAATTCCCCCTTCCCAGCTGCCTGCCCACAGACACCTTGGTCGCATGGCTTCAGTGCAAGGGCCCCTCTCAGTGCATGAGTGCGCCACCCTGGCAAAGGGTCCCCAGTGCCTCTGTGAGCCGCCACCAGGCGCGTGCAAATCCAACCAAGGGTGCAAGGCCCCAGCAGCAAAAACTGAGTCTTCCCACTCCACAGCTGCTGACCTCCAGACACCACAGCCGTGCCTTCCCAGTGCACCTCCAGAGCCCACTGCCCCAATGGCGGCTCTTGGGTGCCTCTCTGAGCCCCCGCTGGGCACACTCGTATCCAAACAAGGGCGCACAGCCCCGGCAACAGAAACTTGAACTTCCACCTTCCCGCCTGCCTGTACACAGATATGGTGGTCACGTGGCGTTAGCGCGAGGGCCCCTCTGAGTATGCCACCCTGGCAAATGGCTCCCGGGTGCCTCTGTGAGCAGCCACTGGGCACGCACAAATACAACCAAGGGCGCAAGGCCCCGGCAGCAAAAACTGAGTCTTCCTTC
Source organism: Cnephaeus nilssonii (assembly GCF_951640355.1). Classification (NCBI taxonomy): domain Eukaryota; kingdom Metazoa; phylum Chordata; class Mammalia; order Chiroptera; family Vespertilionidae; genus Cnephaeus; species Cnephaeus nilssonii. The sequence goes on from NC_137077.1 coordinate 101,327,712, forward strand.
TCCACAGCTGCCGACTGCCGGACATCGCCGTCACGCCTTTCCAGTGTGCAGGCCTCCTGAGCCCCACCACCTCGACAGGTGGCTCCTGGGTGTCTCTGTGAGCCCCCGTTAGGCACATGCAAATTCAACTAAGGGCGCAAGGTAGCAAAAATTGGGACACCCCCCTCCCTGGCTACTGACCTCCGAACACCGCAATTGCACCTTTCCAGCATGCAAGCCTACTGAGCCCTCTGCCCCTATAGGCGGCTCCTGGGTGCCTCCTTGAGCCCCCACTGGGTGTGCTCATATCCAAACAAGGATGCATGGCCCCAGCAGTAGAAATTCAGACTTCCCCCTTCCCAGCTGCCTACCCACAGACACGGCGGTCGTGTGGTTTCAGCATGCAGGCCCCCTGAGGCAACCGCCCCAGCAGGCGACTCCTGGGTGCCTCTGTGAGCTGCCACTAGGCACACTTGTATCCAACCAAGGGCACAAACCCCAGGAGCAGAAACATGGACGTCCCCCTCCTTTGCTGCCAAACTCCAGTCACTGTAGTTGCACCGATCCAGCGCACAAGCCTCCTGAGCCTGCTGACCCGGCAGGTGGTCCCTAGATGCTTCTCTGAGCGGCCGCAAGACACAACCCTGGCTGCTGGCATCTAGTCCCCGTGGTAGCGCCGCTCCAGCACACGGGCCCCCTGAGCCCACTGCCCTAGCAGACGGCTCTTGAGCACCTCTGTAAGCAGCTGCTGGACACACGTATCCAACCAAAGGTGCACATCCCCTGAAGCAGAAACTGGGACTTCTCCCTCCATGGGGCCGGTGGCACACCACAATCACTCGGATCCAGTGTATGGGCCCCACGAGCACACACCCCTTGCAGATGGCTCCTGGGCCCTCTGTGAGGTGCCACTGGGTATGTACCTCTCCAACCAAGGGTGCACGGCTCCCTCAGCAGGATCCACAACATCCCCCTCCTGGCTACCTACCTCTGGACAGCTTGGTGAGTTACTGAGGACTTGCCTCCCTGGACAAGGTCACATTGTTTCAGCCACAGTCACCGAGATTTCCACATCCTCAGCTGCTGGATCCTGAACCCCCTCGTGATTCAGAGAGAAAAATCACTTTGGCCAGAGTCCCACTGCCTCAACCACAGACTACAAGACACCTGCCCCCCAATGTCACAGGCTCTGGGACCCTTGTAGTGAGTTGCAGAGTGACGCTAATCCAGCAAGAGTCATACCACACCAGCCAAAGTCACAGTACCTGAGCCTGAGGCCCTGAGACTCCTTCCTCCCAGGCTGTGGAGTCTGGGAACCCACAGTGAGCACATACCAGTGAGACCTCAAACAACCTTTTCCACAAGAGCCGGAAACATGATCACATGCAAAACAGCTTGCACAACAAAGCCGGGGGTGAGTCACATTGCCAATCCGTGACGAGACTTCATCCATGAATAAGAAACTAACATTCAAGATCCAACTACATCAAGAAAATCCAAATAGCTCAAGTAGAGAGCTCTGCTAGATCACCAAGCCCAGAGAACCTGAGAGACCACACCAGTAGCACCACTCCCAAAAGAAACTGGGTAGCAAAGCAGTTGGATCCAAGACATAGAAACAATTAAAACGTTACAGCAAAAAAATGGGGAGACAAAAAAAAAATCCCCAAAAGAAAGTAAAAGAGGAATCACCAGAAAGGGAATTAAATGAAATTGAGGCAAGTAACATGTCAGAGAAAGAATTCAGAGCAATGGTTATAAGGATGCTCAAACAGCTGGATGACAAATACACACAACTCAATGAGAATTACAAGGAGCTGAATGAGAATGTTACCAACATGAAAAGAAACCATGAGGAAATGTAGAATGACATAGCTGCAATAAAGAACACAATGGAAGGTTTAAACAGTAGACTAGAAGAGGCTGAGGACCACATCAGTGAATTAGAAGACAAGTTGGAAAAAACACACAAACACAGCAGCAACTGTAAAGAAAACTTAAAAAGCAGGAGGAGAGCCTACGGGAGCTTTGTGGTAACATGAAATGAAACAACATCCGCATAATAAGGGTACCAGAAGGAGGGGAAGTGGAGCAAGGAATAGAAAACCTGTTTGAGCCCTGACCAGTTTGGCTCAGTGGATAGAGCGTCGGCCTGCGGACTGGGGGGTCCCAGGTTCGATTCCAGTCAAGGGCATGTGCCTTGTTTGCGGGCACATCCAAAGTGGGGGTGTGCAGGAGGCAGCTGGTCGATGTTTCTCTCTCATCGATGTTTCTGGCTCTCTGTCCCTCTCCCTTCCTCTCTATGGAAGATCAATAATATATATATATATATATATATATATATATATATATATATATATATATATATATCCTGTTTGAAGAAATAATGACAGAAAACTTCCCTGATGTTGGCAAGAAAAAACCCACATACATAGAGCCCCAAACAAGATGAACCCAAAAAGACCAACACCAAGACACATCATAATTAAATGGGCAAACATCAATGACAAAGTAAGAATCTTAAAGGCTGCCAGACAGAGACAGAAAGTTACCTACAAGGGATCTCCCATTAGAATATCAACTTATTTCTCAAAAGAAACAAACCAGGCCAGAAGGGAATGGAATGAAATATACGAAGTGATGCAAAGCAAGGGACTGAAACCAAGAATACTTACCCAGCAAGACTATAATTCAAAATTGAATGTGGAATCAGGAGCTTCACAGACAAAAAAGGGCTAAGAGAGTTTATTACCACCAAGCAAGCAATGCAAGAAATGCTAAAGGGATTGCTGTAAAAAGAAGAAACAGAAAGGAAAGAAGGAACACAAACATAAAGAATAAAAAAGGCAACAAACAAATACTTATCAATAGTAACATTAAATGTAAATGGATTAAATGCTCCAATAAAAAGACCTATGGTAGCTGAATGGATAAGAACACATGACCCATATATTTGCTGTCTGCAAGAGATCCAACTTGGATTCATACAGACTGATAGTGAAAGGATGAAAAAAAAAATTTCAAGCAAATGGAAATGAGAAAAAAGCTGGGGTAGCAATACTTATATCTGACAAAATAGACCTCAAAGTGAAGTTCATAACAAGAGATAAGGAAGGCCACTTCATAATACAAAAGGGAGCAATTCAACAAGAGGATATAACTCTGGTAAACATGTATGTACCCAATACAGGAGCACCCAAATACATAAAACAACTTCTGAAAGATATCAAGGGAGAGATCGACAACAATACAATCATAGTGGCGGCCTTTAATACCCCACTGACACCACTGGATATCCTCTAAACAAAAAATTAACAAAGAAACAGCAATTCTAAATGACTCACTAGATCAGATGGACTTAATTGACATCTTCAGAACATTTCACCCCAAAGCTACAGAATATACATTCTTCTCAAGTACATGGGACATTTTCAAAGATAGACCACATATTGGGACACAGGCAAAGTCTCTGCAAATTCAAGAAGATATAAATCTTAACAAGCATCTTCTCAGATCACAATGGCATAAAATTAGAAATCAACTACAATAAAAACAATGAAAAAAAAATCAAACACTCGGAGGCTAAATAGCATGCTATTAAACAATGATTGGGTTACCAAAGAGATCAAAGAAGAATTAAAAAGCATCCTGGAAACAAATAACAATGAAAACACAACAATCCAAAATCCATGGGACACAATGAAAGCAGTCCTAAGAGGAAGTTCATAGCTCTACAGGCCTACCTCCAAAAACAAGAAAAAATGGTAATAAATTATCTAACCTTGCAACTTAAATAATTAGAAAGAGAGCAACAAGAAAAGCCCACAAACCAAAAGGAAGGAAATAACAAAGATCAGAGCAGAAATAAACTACATAGAGATGAAAAAAATAATACAAAAGATCAATGAAAACAAAGAGCTGGTTCTTTGAAAGGATAAACAAGATTGATGAACCTCTAGCCAGGCTCACCAAGAAGCAAAGAGAGAGGACCCCAATGAACAAAATCAGAAATTAAAGAGGTGAAGTAACAACTGACCCCACAGATATACAAAGGATTATAAAAAAAAATACTACCAACAACTCTATTCCTGCAAACTGGACAACCTCAATGAAATGGACATATTCCTAGAAAAATACAAGCTTCGAAAACTCAATCAGGAAGAATAAAAAGAAACTGAATAGGCCAATAACTACTGATGAAATTAAAACAGTAGTCAAAAAGCTTCCAGCAAACAAAAGCCCTGGACCGGATGGCTTCACAGGGGAGTTTTACCAACCATTCAAAGAAGAACTATAACCAATCCTTCTAGGACTATTCCAAAAAATTCAAGAGGAAGGAGCAATTCCAAGCTCTTTCTATGAATTCAGCATTACCCTATTCCCGAAACCAGATAGACACTACAAAGAAAGAGAATTACAGGCCAATATCCCTCATGAACATAGATGCTAAAATCCTCAACAAAATTCTAGCAAACTGGATCCAGCATTACATTAGAAAGATCATACACCATGACCAAGTGGGATTTATTCCAGGGATGCAAGGCTGGTACAATATCCTTAAATCAATAAACGTGATACATCACATAAACAAATTGAGACAAAAATCTCATCATCATATCAATTGATTCAGAAAAGGCATTTGACAAAGTCCAACAACCTTTTCTGATAAAAATGCTCAGCAAAGTGGGAAAAGAGGGATCATACCTCAACATTATAAAAGTCTTATATGACAAACCTACAGCCAACATCATACTCAATGGGCAAAAACTAAAACCATTTTCCATAAGAACAGGAACAAGACAGGGATGCACACTTTCACCCCTCCTGTTCAACATAGTACTGGAAGTGCTAGCCAAAGCAATCAGATAAGAAGAAGAAATAAAAGGCATCCAAATTGGAAAAGAAGTAAAATTGTCATTATTCACAGATGACATGATATTGTACATAGAAAACCCTAAAGACTCCATCAAAAAATTATTAGACTTAATAAATGAATTCGGCAATGTAGCAGGATACAAAATTAACGCCAAGAAATTTATGGCATTTTTATACACCAGTAGTGAACTTACAGAAAGAGAGACTAAAAAATAAAAAATCCCATTTACCATTGCACCAAAAAAATTAAGATACCTGGGAATAAAGTTAACTAAGGAGGTAAAAGACCTGTACTCGAAAAACTACAGGATACTGAAAAAAGAGATAGAGGAAGACATAAACAGATGGAAGAACATACCATGTTCATGGATTGGTAGAATCAACATAATTAAAATGTCCATATTACCCAAAGCAATCTATAGATTTAATGCACTCCCTATTAAAATACCAACGGCAGATTTGACAGACCTAGAACGAATTCTCCAAAAATTCATCTGGAATAAAAAAGACCCTGAATAGCTGCAACAATCCTGAGAAAGAAGAACAAAGTAGGTGGGAATCTCAATACCGGATTTCAAGCTGTATTGCAAAGCCACTGTTCTCAAAACTGCCTGGTACTGGCAAAAGAGCAGACATATAGACCAATGGAATAGAATAGAGAACCCAGAAATCGACCCAAACCACTATGCTCAATTAACATTTGACAAAGGAGGCAAGAGCATACAATGGAGTCAAGACAGTCTCTTCAATAAATGGTGTTGGGAAAATTGGACAGATACATGCAAAAAAATGAAACTAGACCACCAACTTACACCATACACAAAAATAAACTCAAAATGGATAAAGGATGTAAATGTAAGATGGGAAACCATAAAAATATTAGATGAATCCACAGGCAGCAAAATCTCAGACATATGCTGAAGCAATATCTTCACTGATACAGCTCCTAGGACAATGGAAACTAAAGAGAAAATAAACAAATGGGACTACATCAAAATAAAAATATTCTGCACAGCAAAAGAAACCATCAACAAAACAACAAGAAAGCCCAATGCATGGGAGAACATATTTGCAAATGTTATCAATGATAAAGGTTTAATCTCCAACATTTACAGGGAACTCATACAACTTAACAAAAGGAAGACAAACAACCCAATCAAAAAATGGGCAATGGACCTAAATAGATACTTTTCGAAAGAGGACATAAGGAAGGCCAAGAGATGTATGAAAACAGGCTCAAAGTCACTAACCATCTGAGAGATGCAAATCAAAATGACAACGAGGTACCATCTCACACCTGTCAGAATGGCTATCATCAACAAATCAGCAAATGACAAGTGCTGGCGAGGATGCAGAGAAAAAGGAACCCCCTTGTGCACTGCTGTGGGAATGCAGACTGGTGCAGCCACTGTGGAAAACAGTATGGCGTTTCCTCAAAAAACTAAAAATGGAACTCCCATTTGACCCAGTGATCCCACTTCTAGGAATATATCCCAAGAAACTAGAAACACCAGTCAGAAAGGATATATGCACCCCTATGTTCATAGCAGCACAATTTACTATAACTAAGATTTGGAATCAGCCTAAGTGCCCATCAGCAGATGAGTGGATTAGAAAACTGTGGTACATCTACACAATGGAATACTATGCTGCTGTAAAAAAGAAGGAATTCTTACCATTTGCAGCAGCATGGATGGAACTGGAGAGCATTATGCTAAGTGAAATAAGTCAGAGAAAGATAAATATCACATGATCTCACTCATTTGTGAAATATAATGAACAACATAAACTGATGAACAAAAACAGATCCAGAGACAGAGAAGCATCGATCAGATGCTCAAATCTCAGAGGGAAGGTAGGGGAGGGGAGGGGTAAGGGGGAGAGATCAACCAAAGAACTTGTATGCATGCATATAAGCCTAACCAATGGACACAGATACCAGAGGGGTGAGGGCATGAGCCAGGGCTGGGTGAGGGGGGCAATGGGGAGAAAAGGACACATATATAATACTTTAATCAATAAAGAAAGGAAAACAAAAAACATGGAGTAAAGGAAGCCAGGCACCTAAGATGGCCATTTACATTTCAAAAGCACAATAGCTAAGATCTGGAAACAGCCCAAGTGCCCATCAGTAGATGAGTGGATAAAAAAGCTGTGGTACATTTACACCATGGAATACTATGCAGCAGTAGAAAAGAAGGATCTCTTACCCTTTGAGACAGCATGAAGGGACCTGGAGAACATCATGCTAAGTGAAATAAGCCAGTCAGAGAAAGACAAGTACCGCACAATCTCACTCATATGTGGAATCTCAAAGGGAAGGCGGGGGAGGGAGGGTGAGAGGGAAGAGATCAACTAAAGACCTTGTATGCATATAAGCATAACCCATAGACACAGACAATAGGGGGGTGAAGACCTGGGGTGGGGGGTGGGGGTGGAGGTGGGCTAGAAGAGGTCAATTGGGGGGAAGGGGACATGTGTAATACTTTCAACAATAGATTAAAAAAAATACAAAAAATTTTTCAAAATAATTTTTGTAACTTAATTTTTACAATATCCTGTTATACATAATTATTAATAACGAACTACAACTTTCGCTAATGACTATTATAATCGTGTTGCATTCATACTAATACTAGCAGCGAATATTTTAGCAGGTGATTGCCACCTCATTAGTCTTGGACTGACTTGTTTGGTGTGCGCAACAGGAAATATTTCGCTTTCAGAGAACAAGAAAAATAGGTTTATTTGTCTTACGCTTATTAATTTGTGCGGTTATTCAGTGTCTGGTAAGTTAATGTTCAAGAAAATATATTAATTGTTATTAAAATATTCTATTATTTTTTAAAAAATAAAAAATACAATAAAAATAAAAACACCAATTAAAAGACAACAAATAAATAGTATGAAATGAAAAAAATACATTTTCAAAGTAACCCCACAGAGAAGTTCTAGGTGCCATGAAAATGACCCAGGCTATGGCCTGCTCACTGGTGGATGGTTCTCAGCACTGTCTTGAGTAGCCCTGATTTGCTGGCCATTTTTCCTGTCCCTAGCCTCAGCATCCTTCAGGCCCAAGCCCCTCAGTGCTCAGCCAGACAATGTTTAAGCCCAACACAACCTGCACTTTTCCCCTGCTCAAGATCATTGTAGTTACTATTGGACTTGTGGGCATCCAGACGGTTCACGTTTATCTCTGGGAAAGTGGGAAAAGGAGATGTCTGCCTTTTATTATACAAATACCTACAGTTTGAATTTTGTATTATGAGAGGGAATTAATTTTGTAAAATGGCTTTGAGTTTTAGTTCTCCTTAGAAAAGCCATTCCCACTCAAAGATTATTATTTTTTATATTCTCCTGCTTTTCATTTAGTATCTTTACAGTTTTATTTTTAATATTTAAATCTTTACCCCATGTGAAGTTTATTTAAGTAAGAAATGAGATAAGGGTCCAATTTTCTATTTTTTTCCCAGGTGGTTATCCATTTATCCCAGTACACAGCATTGAAGAAATGATGTTTCTTCCACAGAAATAAAAGCTACTTTTATCATACACTAAATACTCTGCTTTGGTGTATTTGTGGACTCGTTATTCTGTTTATGCATCTATTTATATACCACCTCATATTTTAATTAATATAGCTTTATAATGCATTTTTAATGTGTAGTCTGGTTAATCCTCCCTCATTACTTGTTTTCAACCCTGCCAATGTCAAGTTTTTAGAAAAACACGTGCTGTAGAATCAGCTTTTTATTTCTTCTAAGGAAATGTTGTTAATACTTTTACTGTGATACCATTAATTTTACAGGTTAATTCAAGAAAAACTGGCATCCTTCTGATAAGTGCAAGTGTCTTCTGGATCCCTCAAAGACTGTGGAAAGTTTTTTTCTGATGGACTTTGTATGTTTCTTTTTAAGTTTCTTATTACGTATTTAATTAAGGATCCAGATTAAATCATATTTTCTTCTGCTTCCTATGACTTCATTTAAGTCTTAATATAAAGTGTTTATTCAAAGCAAACAGAAAACTATAGTGGTGTTAAATAGTATCTGGGCATTCTAATTAGAGCTTTCTCTTTAAGTTTTGGACTATCCTTAGATTAGATACACATGGAAAACTCATAAAATAGATAATCACCTTTATTTCTTTTTATTGAATTTTAGAGAGAGACAGAGGAGGAAGAGGAGGAGGAGGAGAAAGAGAGAGAGAGGAAGATGGATTTGTTGTTCCACTTATTCATGGGTTGATTTTTGTATGTGCCCTGATGGGGATCAAACCCACAACATGGGCATATATTAGGATGACACTCTATAACCAACTGAGCTACCCGGCCAGGGCTGACAATCACCTTTCTTCAATGATACTGTCTTCAAGAAGCAATTCCTATCCATACACTGCACTTCAAGTATCCTATATAATAAAGAGCTAATTGTCCCCTTGACCAAGAGTTTGACCAGGGGGCAGGGCCGGCCTGCCAACTGCCCGCGGCCCCTCCCCCTGGCCATCCCCGCCCCTGATTGCCCCCCCCCACCCTGATGCGGGGCGGGGCTGGCCGGCCAACCATCTGTGTCCCCTCCCCCCCATCGGCCGGACCCCACCCCACCCATGCACGAATTCGTGCACCGGGCCTCTAGTAAATAATAATAAACACATTATTTAAATTATAGACCAGGTACTTATAATGCAAAATGTTTGATTTCCTCTGGAATAGAGTTAGCTGGCTGATTTTAACTGACAAGACCCATGTCATATATAAAAAAAAATTGAGACCGACCAGTGTGGCTTAGTGGTTAAGTGTCGATCTATGAACCAGGAGATCACAGTTCCATTCTTGGTCAGCGCACATGCCAAGATTCAGTCCGCAGTAGGGGGCATGTAGGAGGCAACCGATCAATAATTGTCTCATATCATTAATGTTTATATCTCTCTCCCTCTTCCTTCCTCTTTAAAATCAATAAAAATATATTTTAAAAATTTTTGCTTGAAAAAAAAAAAGTAAGACACTCCACATTTGTGAGGCTGAAAAGCTTGGCAAGAGAAGATGGTGCACTCTTACCGGGACAGGATGCCCACAAAGCTTCGCACAGGAGAGCCATGCAACAAGGGCTTCACGTTGCCAAGCTGGCTCAAAAACTCTGTGGCTTCATTCACTCTGCCAACTCTAAATATCTGCAGGACGTTCACTGGACTTCTACTGTAGGAATCAGAAGAAAAACAAAGTGAAAAATCATTATCAGCAGAAACCACAAAACAGCCCAAATGTCTGATGCAATGAATCCTAACACATTTTATCTTCAAAATATTATGCAGCCATTAAAAAAAATCACACTCAAAAAATAAAGCCATGAAGTAAAACTTACAGTAAAATATAAATTTTAATAGTAGGTTACAAAACTATATGCATAGTATGATCCAAAATGTTATCTTATATATGCTATATAGAATACACAGTTTGAATGAGCTCATTCATTCACTCATGCGTTCAGTGATTAGACTCCGTGCCAAGTATTCTGCCACGCACTGGAAATAAGATAGCATGGTCTCTGGGGCTTCACGGAGGTTACGTTCTAATGAAAGATAAAAATCAACAAGTTAACAAAGGCCTGATTTTAAGTGCTACTAAAGAAACAACCAGGCCCTGGCCGGTCGTTCAGTGGTTAGAGCGTCAGTTTGAGGACTGAAGGGTTGAGGGTTTAACTCCCGGTCAAGAGCACAAACCTTGGTTGCATGTTCATCTCCGCCCCAGTTGGGGCAAGTGTGGGAGGCAATCAGTCGATGTGTCTCTCTCACATTAATGTTTCTCTCTCTCTCCCCCTCCTACTCTCTCTAAAAAATATATCAATGGAATAAATATCTCCAGATGAGGATTAAAAAACAACAAACCAACCAGGTTCAGAGAGAGGTGGTCAAGAAAGGCCTCTCTTTGGAGGTGACATGTGTTGGAAGATGGCGTAGTACATATTTTAAAGATCTAACTGCTCATTATGGGAAAACATATTGGATAGGGCAGGAGTGGCAAGAACATCAGGAAGGGGGTTGGTATAAACGAGATAACAGTGTTCTGCACTAAAGATGGCAACATTGTAAAAGAAAACCAGTGAATTAAAGATATTTGGAGGCAGAACAGACAGAACATGTGGTGATGTGGGGAAGAGGGAGAGAGAATCATCAGTGGCTCAGGGTGGGTGGCTAAAATGGGGAAACAAAGGGAAAGACTGGGGGTACTACTGAGGGAAAGAGTTGTAGGTACCAAGGGGTGATGAAAGCTTATTGAGCCGTCTTCCCAGCTCCACACTCAGTGGTGTCAGGTCAGTAGCTTGATATGAGCTATGGTAGGAGTATTTACACCACAGAAATCAGCAAATATTATAAATCAGGACTTTTATTCAGAGAGCTGGCCTACTAGGACACCCCTGGGTGAAGAGGAGAATCAATAATTCAATTTGGAATATGTTCTACACCAAAGTATTTACAGTGGTTATATAATCCTGGGTTATCTCTGGGTGGGAAGATTTGGAGTGATCTTTGATTCTCTTTATGTTTTTTAACGTTAATCTTTATCCGATGACATTTTTTCATTGATTTTTAGAGAGTGAAAGGGAGGAACGGGGAGAGCGAGAGAGAGAGAAACATCAGTGAGAGAGAGACACAGCAATTGGTTCTCTCCAGCTCATGCCCCGACTGGGGTGGGGATAACCTGCAACCCAGGTAGGTGCCCTTGACTGGGAATGGAACCCACGACCCTTTGGTATGCAGGCAACACGCTTATCACTGAGCCACACCAGCCAGGGCTCTTCATGTTTTTATATAGTTTCTAAATTTTCAACAAAGAATATAAATTTTAGAACAACAAAAATATAGTTTAAAAATCATTATTAGTGAAACGAAATGGAGAAAGTGTAACTTTCCCAGCAGCAGAATCTCTCCCTTGGAAGAGGCCCACCTTTGTTGTGTAAATACTTGGGGCAGGAGGTGAGATCTCTAAGGGCTTGCTTGACTCACATTAGATGGTTGAACTGCACCCCCCTCCTCAGCTGTTCCTTCCCTTTGACTCCGTGTTTGGCTTCTTTCACTCAGCATAATGTTTTCAAGGTGCATCTGTGTTGCAGCATGTGCGAGTGCTTCATTCCTTTTCATGGCTGAATAATATTCCATTATATGTATATACCATAATTTTGGAATTTCAGTTGTTTCAACCTTTGGGCTTTTGAATAGTGCTGCTATGAACATTCGTGTACAAGTATCTGTTTTAGAACTTGTTTTCAGTTATTTTGGGTCTATAAGGAGGAGTGAACTTACTGAGGCAAACAATCATTCTGTGTTTGATTTTTGAGGAATCACCAAATTGCAGCTGCACCACTTTACATTCCACAAGCAATGTGTGAGGGTTCCTATTTCTCCACATCCTCACCAACACGTATAATTTTCCAGTTTAAAAAATATAACCATCTTAGTGGGTGGGAAGTGGTATTGGGAATGGAATTTGAGGATGATCACCCAAGGAAGACAGAACGTATTTTGAGATAGGTCTGAATCCATCCACGGGGAGGCATGGCTGGGTCTGGTCCTAGTGAAGTGCTGGAAAACCAACTCCTAACAACAGCAAAACCGACACGGGATCTGATTGGTAGCATTTGCTGACTTCCATGGTGTAAAGTCTCCGACCAGAGCTGATTTCAAGTTACTAATGGTTTAGCAATCAGTTAACAAAATTTCTAAAAATTTACCCACTGGCCTCTGCAAGCTGGTATGAGCAGCTGCCATGCACCGCCTTGGGCTCTAAGGCGTGTGCGAGGCTGATGCAGGTTTGCCTGGATGATATCCGAGACCCAAGATGCCAGCAATACCCAAAGGAGAGACATTAGGCAGAGGAGTGCTGCCATAGGTTGAACGACCAAGCCCATGAAAGTTGTCCCCACCCTTGAGAATAATCAATAAAAGTAGTTTCTGAACCTTTAGAGCCTTTAGCCGAGGTGATTCCACAGAGGTACTAACACACCACTGAGGGCTTGTCTGAGCAGCAGATTATCTGTGTTTGTTGTTACTCTTGCTGCCCGAGGTTGCAGAGTGCACACCAGCACAAGAGACAGGAACGTGCACAGTCAATGAGGCAGCAGACGTTAGTGACATTGAGGGGAGCCATAGCTTTTGACAAGTTTTCCAGGTGTTTATGCCAGAGTGGTCATTTTAGAAACTGCCATACACATATATTTTTTTGTAATTTAAAATCTTAATTTAGGTGCATTTTCTTATGTAATACCCTTCAAACACAAACTTAAATACCCTTTGATTTAAATTTTTAAAATTTAATTCTCATCAAGATTGGATAACCTTGAAATCCGAGCAGAATAGTAGGGAGTGTTTTCAAGCATAGCATACTGCCTACTATTACAAGCACAGACAAAAGTAATTGGTCATCACAACACAGTTATCTTGTTACTGAGAATTAATGTATCTAAGTAATTGTGGCAATTGGCTCTGTATCCATATCTGAAAAAGCATTACAGAACAGATCCAAACCCATTTCCTTATTCTTACCTGCAATTATTTTGCAATACCTCTTCTCTAAGTCTTAAAAATTCCTCTGAGTTCTGTTCCACATGCTCAATCTTGCATCTCAAAGCTCGGTATTTGGCAAGAAATGGCGGGTTGGGTTTGGACAGATTAGTTTCACAGACATTAACCATGTCTCTTATTAGCTGTGGATAAAAATGATACACAGATGTTAGAATTATCATATATGCAAATATTTATATCATGTTACACTTTCTCAAAAAGATTGGAAAATAACCTTTATTCTCCAAAGCTTTTTGTTTGTTTGTTAATCGACACCTGAGGATATTTTTTCCACCGATTTTTTTTATAGAGAGAGTAGGAGGGAAGGAGGGAAGGGGAGAATGAGGGAGAGAGAGAGTAACACTGATGTGAGAGAGACACATCAATTGGTTGCTGCCCACACATGCTCTGATGAACATGCAACCAAGGTATGTGCCCTTGATTGGGAATCGAACCTGAGACCCTTTAGTGTGTGGTCCAATGCTCTTACCACTGAGCCACAGCAGCCAGGATTATTAGCCAAAGCTCTTTTTTGTTGTTTTTAATCCTCACCTGAGGATATTTTTCCATTGATTTTCAGAGAGAGTGGAAGGGAGGGGGAGAGACGGAGAGAAACATCTATGTGAGAGAGACACATTGATTGGTTGCCTCCTACGCATGCCCCAACCAGGGCCGGGATCAAGCTTGCAACAGAGGTATGTGCTGTTAACCAGAATCGAACCCAGGACCCATTAGTCCATGGGCCAATGCTCTATCTACTGAGCCAAACTGGCTAGGGCCAAAGCTCTTGATTAGTATCTGCCTGTACTGTAAGTGGCATTTTTTTAGGGATTTTTTTCTTTATTGATTAAGGTATTACATATGTGTCCTTATCCCCCCATTCCCCCCACCCCACTCCCATTCATGCCCTCACCCCCATGGTGTCTGTGTCCATTGGTTCTGTTTATATGCATGCATACAAGTCCTTTGGTTATCTTTCCCCCTTACCCCTTCCCTCCCCTACCTTCCCTCTGAGGTTTGAGCATCTGATCGATGCTTCTCTGTCTCTGGATCTGTTTTTGTTCATCAGTTTATGTTGTTCATTATAATCCACAAATGAGTGAGATCATGTGATATTTAGCTTTCTCTGACTGGCTTATTTCACTTAGCATAATGCTTTCCAGTTCCATCCATGCTGTTGAAAATGGTAGGAGTTCCTTCTTTTTTACAGCAGCGTAGTATTCCACTGTATAGATGTACCACAGTTTTCTAATCCACTCATCTGCTGACGGGCACTTAGGCTGATTCCAAATCTTAGATATTATAAGTTGTGCTGCTATGGACATAGGGGTGCATATATCCTTTCTGATTGGTGTTTCTACTTTCTTGGGATATATTCCTAGAAGTGGGATCACTGAGTCAAATGGGAGTTCCATTTTTAGTTTTTTGAGGAAACTCCATACTGTTCTCCACAGTGGCTGCCCCAGTCTGCATTCCCACCAGCAATGCACAAGGGTTCCTTTTTCTCCGCATCCTCGCCAGCACTTGTCATTTGTTGATTTGTTGATGATAGCCATTCTAACAGGTGGAGATGGTACCGCATGGTCATTTTGATTTGCATCTCTCAGATGATTAGTGACTTTGGACAGGTTTTCATATATCTCTTGGCTTTCCTTATGTCCTCTTTCAAAAAGTATCTATTTAGGTCCGTTGCCCATTTTTTGATTGGATTGTTTATCTTCCTTTTGTTAAGTTGAATGAGTTCCCTGTAAATGTTGGAGATTAAACCCTTATCGGTGATAACATTGGCAAATACGTTCTCCCATGCAGTGGGCTTTCTTGTTGTTTTGTTGATGGTTTCTTTTGCTGTGCAGAAGCTTTTTATTTTGATGTAGTCCCATTTGTTTATTTTCTCTTTAGTTTCCATTGTCCTAGGAGCTGTATTGGTGAAGATATTGCTTCAGCATATGTCTGAGATTTTGCTGCCTGTAGATTCCTCTAATCTGTATATATAAAAGGCTAATATGCAAAGTGTTCCCTTAAGCATTTGACCAGGAGTTCCATCGCTTGCTATGATGTGTGCTGACCACCTGGGGGCAGTACGGAATGAAGGAAGGCCCTGGCCGGCAGCCGGAAGGCCCCGATTGGCCTTGATCGCTGGCCAGGCCTAGGGACCCTACCCATGCACAAATTTCGTGCACCAGGCCTCTAGTATTTTTATGGTTTCCCGTCTTACATTTAAGTTCATCTATTTTGAGTTTATTTTTGTGTATGGTGTAAGTTGGTGGTCTAGTTTCATTTTTTTTTGCATGTATCTGTCCAATTTGTAAGTGGCATATTAAAGGTAATACACTTACCTCGGTGATAGCAAAATATTTTATGATAATATGATAATAATAATAGTGTACATTATAATAACACTCATTGTTCATAAATATTTTTGGGTACATTATTCCTTTAACTTACACTATAACACTGGACTTATTACTATTATATCTTATTGCCTTCATGTATAGCTGAAGAAAGTGAGACTCTGAATAAATTAATTGCTCAAGATCTCACAGTGAGGAAGGGACAGTGACAAAATAGGAACTTAGATAGATCCACAGACAGCAGGTCAACTCTGCTTAACAAAAATTCATTAAGCATGTTTTATATGCCAATCATCTATTAGATTTGAAAGATTAAAAAATGCATAAGAGCCTAGCCGGTGTGGCTCAGTGGTTGAGCATTGGCCTATGAACCAGGAGGTCATAGTTCGATTCTCAATCAGGGCATATGTCTGGGTTGTGGGCTCAATACTCAGTAGGGAACATGCAGGAGACAGCCGATCAATGATTCTCTCTCATCACTGATGTTTCTATCTCCCTCCCTCTCCCTCTCTGAAAAAAATATATATTTGGGAAAAAAAATGCGTAAGACATGGGGTTCTTCCCTAAGCAGGAACCTAAGAAGATTAATATACTCTTAGGTCATTGAGTTTGGAGGAGGGAACACAGCTCCTGGGTAATCTGAATTAGATTTAATAGGTGAGTGTGCTGCTTTTAGCATCTTTGAGACTAAAGGGCTATTGAAGGAGAGCACTAGGCATTATGCTGCCACTCCTCTTTATGACGCATGGGGAGGGCTTTCTAACTGTAATTCAAACTCACCAGCCATAAAGTAAGGGATTAGGGAGTACAAATTGCTAGTTACAAAAACAGTCACAGGGATGTAAAATATAGCACAGGGAATATAGTCAATATGTCTATAAGATATATAAAAGCCTAAGCGACCATTACGACTGGTTCATCGAATGACCGGTCACTATGATGTGCACTGACCACCAGGGGGCAGATGCAAAACGCAGGAGCTGCCCCTGGTGGTCAGTGTACTCCCACAGCCAACTTCGCACAGCCAGTAAACCTCCTGCAGTCCCTCCCCCGAGGCCAGCCGGATGGTCAGTGTGCTCCCTCAACCAACCTCCCGCGGCCAGCCAACCTCCTGCAGCTGGCTGGCCCTGATCGGCCCCAACCTCCCACGGTCTCTCCCCCTGGCTGGCCAACCTCCTGTGGTCCCTCCCCCCAGCTGGCCGGCCCCAATCAGCCCCGATTGGGGTTGGGCAAGATGGCCCTGATCAGCCCTGATTGCCGGCCAGGCCAAGGGACCCCACTCATGCATGAATTTGTGCACCAGGCCTCTAGTAGTAGTATAATAACTATGTATGATGTCAGGTGGATACTAAATTTACCAGAGTGATCACTTAGTAAGTTATATAAGTCTAATCACTATGTTGTAGACCTGAAATTAATATAATATTATTAGAGGCTCGGTGCATGAATTTGTGCATAGATGGGGTCCAGCCGGCCCACCCCAATGGGAGCCCATTGGGGTGTGTTGGCAGTGGGGGAGGGGCCGTGAGTGGTTGGCCTGCTGGCCCTGCCCCTGATTGGGGTGTTGGGGGCCGATCGGGGGCCAGGTTGGCCTGGAGGGTGCGCGGGCGATCAGGGTCCAGATCAGGTTGGTTGGCTGCCGCAGTACACGTCATAACCACCAGTCATTCTGGTTGTTCTGCCATTCCAGTCGCTGGGCTTTTATAGATATAGACATGGCAATGGTAATTGAAAAATACATTTTTAAAAATTGATGCATTTTTCTAAATAAAAGTAAAAAATTTCTGTATGGTGAAAGAGAACAAGTTAACCACCACCACCAAGTTCACTATAACTTAAGTAAAATAACCAAATAACTGCAGAAAACATTTACAACTCACATCACAGACAAAGCTCCTCAATTGATAAAAATCATGAAGAAAATGGACCTAAAAATCATGAAGAAAATTACCAAGACCCCAAAGAAAAAGAAGCAAAGACCATGAGTAGACAGTTCACAGAAAAAGAAACACAACCGTCCCTTAACCATTTGAAAATTTACTCTGGCTTGCCACACATCTTATCCATAGATGGATAAAGTCTAAAATTGACAAATACACTGTTGGTAGGAATATAGGCAATAGAAACTTATGCTTTGGTGGTGGGAGGATAGAACAGTATCACCCCTGGGAGTGAATCATCAAAGTGTATCACAGTTACATCCTTTAAGCCATCTGAAATGTGGATCACAGTTACATCCTTAAGCCATCTTCGATTGCTGAGGCCACATCCCAGAGATACCCCTGTACAAGTAGGCGATGACAAACATGCAAGTTATTCACTGTGGCACAGTTTGTGATAGGGAAACAATCAAAATGTATGGAGATAGAGGATACCCACCAATCTGGCACATCCCACAGTGGAATACTACAAGGATAATCTCCATGTGTAAGGTATACTAAATGAGGGAAGTAGGTGCAGAACAGTAAAGATGGTACACTACTTTTTATATAAAAATAGAGGAGGGGGAATAATTATCATTTTTATTCATTGTTATTAAATACTAGAGGCCCAGTGCACGGATTTGTGCACCAATGGGGTCCCTCAGCCTGGCCTGTGCCCTCTCACAATCTGAGACCCCTTGGGCGATGTCGGATAGCCGGTTTCGGCCCAATCCCTGTAGGCCCGATCCAGACAGGAGGGAGCCTGATCCTGTGTGTTGAGTGTCTGTCCCCTGGTGGCCAGTGTGCATCATAGCTACCGGCCAGTGGTCCGGTCATCGGATCGTCCGGTCGTAATGGTCACTTACACTTTTATATATATAGATTATTCCACCTTCTATTTTTACATAAAGTAATATGCTATGTTTTCATTCATATGGATTTTCATAAAGAAGTTATGCAAAGACAAACAAGAAACTAGTAAAAATGGTTATCTATTAGGGTGGGGAATAGGAATGGGTCAGAATGGAAAGTGTAGAATAGAAATTTTCTGAGTGTACTTTTTTAGTATAATTTTGACTTTTAAATTATGGAGATATATGATCTATTGAATATACAGAATTTAAATTAAAAAGTATCTGGATGGGCAGCATACATACCGTCTCAGTAGCAAAACCAAAGACTAAGGTTCTTCACGCTGGATGTGAGACAAATTGTGGTATTTACATTTGGAAGGGTCCTATATTATCTCATTTACTGGTTCATCTCATTTGTTGATTCTTCACTTATTTTGCTTTACAGACTCCTCTGAGAATCCATTCAAAGTTAGACTTTGCCCCAAACATGCAAAATTTCAGATCTACAAACTCCTCTGAAATCTAGGTCACTCATCTCTGACCTTATCCCACAGTTTGAGGGGGACTAACCATTTCCAAGCAGTCACGTAACTCCAATCTCCTGGCCAGTGACGGCCTTAGAAATGTACATAACTCAATTCTGACCAAAGAAATAAGTCTGCCAGGGGCTTCCTCTAACAGACATCAAAAAATACATTCCCGGTGGGATAATACACAATATATTGTACCTGTAAGCTGGTGGCCAGGGGAGCCAGGCAAAGGGAAGCTGCCACTTCACCGGTAGGCCAGAGGTGTGACCTTGAAGTGCACGGGACCAGCAGCCGCCCTACATCTGGACGCCTTGTTAACGGGTGATGAATGTCCTCACTGTTCAAGTCAGCTGCAACTTTCTGTTTCTTTGCAGAAAGAATCCTAACTCATCTCCTTATGTGAAAAATTATTTTACAGGGTAGCAATTCTAAACATATTTGCAACTGTACTACTTTTCCAATACATTCCAGTTTGGAAATATAGTTCAGAAAAACTCCATTAAGGACCCAAAGCATTCTAAAATGGCTCACAATTTATTTTTGAGTAAACTCTATAGATAACTTCTATGATTCAGTGTTATCTTATTCATCAGATTTGAAAACACCTCCCCCAAAGTATTTTATTTTTATTTATTTATTATTTTTTAATCTTTATTGTTCAGATTATTACAGATGTTCCTCTTTTTTCCCCCCATAGCTCCCCTCCACCTGGTTCCCACCCCACCCCAGGCCCCCGCTCCCCGCACTGTCCTCGTCCATAGGTGTAAGATCTTTGTCCAATCTCTTTCCGCACCCCTTATACCCCCTTCCCCCTGAGAATTGTCAGTCTGCTCCCTTTCCATGCCCGATTCTATTACATTCACCAGTTTATTCTGTTCATCAGGTTTTTTATTCATTTGATTTTTAGATTCACTTGTTGATAGATATGTATTTGTTGTCACTTTGTTGTTCATAATTTTTTATCTTTACCTTTTTCTTCTTCTTCCTCTTCTAAAAGAATACCCTTCAGCATTTCATATAATACTGGTTTGGTGGTGATGAACTCCTTTAGCTTTTTCTTTTTCTTTTTTTTTTAATTTAATAAATCTTTATTGTTCAGATTATTACAGTTGTTTCTCTTTTTTCTCCCCATAGCTCCCCTCCACCTGGTTCCCATCCCACCCTCTTCCCTTACCTCCCCCCACTGTCCTCATACATAGGTGTACGATTTTTGTCCAGTCTCTTCCCGCACCCCTCACACCCCTTTACCCCTGAGAGTTGTCAGTCCACTCCCTTGCAATGCCCCTGATTCTATTATATTCACCAGTTTATTCTGTACATCATATTTTTAATTCACTTGGTTTTTAGATTCACTTGTTGATAGATATGTATTTGTTGTTCATAATTTTTATCTTTACCTTTTTCTTCTTCTTCCTCTTCTTAGAGAATACCTTTCAGCATTTCATATAATACTGGTTTGGTGGTGGTGAACTCCTTTAGCTTTTTCTTATCTGTGAAGCTCTTTAGCTGCCCTTCAATTCTGAATGTCAGCTTGGCTGGGTAGAGTACTCTTGGTTGTAGGTTCTTGCTATTCATCACTTTGACTATTTCTTGCCATTCCCGTCTGGCCTGCATAGTTTCTGTTGAGAAATCAGCTGACAATCGTATGGGTGCTCCCTTGTAGGTAATTAACTGTTTTTCTCTTGCTGCTTTTAATATTCTCTCTTTGTCTTTTGCTCTTGGCATTTTAATTATGATGTGTCTTGGTGTGGTCCTCTTTGGATTCCTCTTGTTTGGGGTTCTGTGCGCTTCCTGGACTTGTAAATCTATTTCTTTCACCAGGTGGGGGAAGTTTTCAGTCATTATTTCTTCAAATAGGTTTTCAGTATCTTGCTCTCTCTCTTCTTCTGGCACCCCCATAATTCTGATGTTGGTATGCTTGAAGTTGTCCCAGAGGCTTCTTACACTATCTTCAAATTTTTGGATTCTTTTTTCTTTTAGCTTTTCCAGTTGAGTGATTTTTGCTTCTTTGTATTTCAAATCTTTGACTTGATTCTTGCGTTCCTCTAGTTTGCTGTTGGGTGTCTGTATAATATTTTTTATTTCAGTCAGTGTATTTTTAATTTCTAGTTGGTCCTTTTTCATATCCTCGAGGGTCTCTTGCATATCCTCGAGGGACTCGCTAAATTTATCGGCCTTTTCTAGGAAATTCTTGAAAAACCTTATAACCGTGGTTTTGAACTCTATGTCCAGTCTTTTGTTTTCCTACATTTCTTTGGTTTGTGATCTGTTTCTTTGTCTCTGCATCTTTGCTTCTTCCCTGAGTTGGTAGGGTAGCTTTGTGTGCTAGGTGTCCTATATGGGCCAGTGGCTCAGCCTCCCCAGTTACCTGAGGTGGACACTATTGGTGCCCCCCTTTGTGGACTGTGTTGTAGTTAAGTCTTGATTGTTGTTGGTATCAGT
This sequence comes from Cnephaeus nilssonii, assembly GCF_951640355.1. Classification (NCBI taxonomy): domain Eukaryota; kingdom Metazoa; phylum Chordata; class Mammalia; order Chiroptera; family Vespertilionidae; genus Cnephaeus; species Cnephaeus nilssonii. Next base: position 101,349,221 of record NC_137077.1, read on the forward strand.
GGGAGGAGTTGACCTCCAGGCCAATTGGCTGTGAGGATCAGCTGTGTCTACGCTGGGAGACAGCCTTATTCGACTAGACTTGCAAAATTGTAAAAGCCTCTGTGCTCAGCTTGGATGGGGCGGAGTTTCAGGGTGGAGCCTACAGCCTTGGCTTCCCATCAGCCCCGCCCTATGAGGTTCCAGGGTCTCAGTGTCCCTCGGTACTCGCTGCAAGCACCTCTGAGAGAAAGGCGCCCTCGAGTTTCGCCCGCTGCCAAACAGTCTAGTCTCTCCCCCAATGAAACTGGATTCCCAGGGTCTTGCCCGGAACTGGGGTTCAGTGCAGTCAGAACTGGGGTTCAGCATGGTCCGGAGCTTTTGTCTCCTTCCCGCTAAGGCAATTCAGCAGCACAGTCAACAGTCCATCCTCTGCGCGCATTCACGTGCGCGGCTCCGGTGCTCTGCCTTTCGCAGTTCCCCTGAGTTTCCGCCTTACAGCCCAGATTCCCCCACTATGAGCCTGGGTCCCCAGGGTCTCGCCTGGAACTGGGGTTCAGTGCAGTCGGAGCTGTGGTTCAGCACAGTCCGGAGCTTTTATCTCCTTCCCGCTAGAGAACGCCAGCCAGGCACTCAGCCGCCCATCCTCTCCGGCTCCGTCCTCTCTGCACGCACACGCCTGTGTCTCCGTACCTCAGTCTTTTACAGCTCCTCTGATTTTCCTTGTGGTTTTCTCTTTCCTTCTAGTTGTAGGATTTCCAGTCAGTCAGCTTTCCTGTGGTTCTGGATGATGTCCGTTTTGTCTTTTAGTTGTAGTTTTGAAATTGTTGTGCGAGGCTGCAGTTTAGGTGTTTACCTATGCTGCCATCTTGGTTTCTCCCTCAGCTTTTTCTTGTCTGTGAAGCTCTTTATCTGACCTTCAATTCTGAATGATAGCTTTGCTGGGTAGAGTAATCTTGGTTGTAGGTTCTTGCTATTCATCACTTTGAATATTTCTTGCCACTCCGGTCTGGCCTGCATAGTTTCTGTTGAGAAATCAGCTGACAGTCATATGGGTACTCCCTTGAAGGTAACTAACTGTTTTTCTCTTGCTGCTTTTAATATTCTCTCTTTGTCTTTTGCCCTTGGTGTTTTAATTATGACGAGTCTTGGTGTGGTCCTCTTTGGATTCCTCTTGTTTGCAGTTCTCTGCGATCCCTGGACTTGTAAGTCTATTTCTTTCACCAGGTAGGGGAAGTTTTCTGTCATTATTTCTTCAAATAGGTTTTCAATATCTTTCTCTCTCTCTTCTTCTGGCACCCCCATAATTCGGATGTTGGTACACTTGAAGTTGTCCCAGAGGCTCCTTACACTATCTTCATATTTTTTAATTCTTTTTTCTTTTTGCTCTTCCAGTGGGTGTTTTTTGCTTCCTCGTATTTCAAATCTTTGACTTAATTCTTGGAGTCCTCTAGTCTACTGTTGAATCACTGTATATTATTCTTTATTTCAGACAGTGTATGCTTAATTTCTGACTGGTCCTTTTCCTTTTATTTATTTATTTTTTTGGTATTCTCACCAAGATTCTTGAAGGTCTCATTAAGTTCCTTGGAGGTTTCTAGAAGATTCTTGAGTAACCTTATAACTGTGGTTTTGAACTCTATATCCAGTATTTTGCTTTCTTCCATTTCCTTCATTTGTAACATGTTTGTTTGTCTCCACATTTTGGCCGATTCCCTGTGTTTGTTTCTATGTATTGGGTAGCTGCTAAGTCTCCTTGAGTTGATAGAGTGGCCTTGGGTGGTAGGTGTCCTATAGGGCCCAGTGGCTCAGCCTCCCCAATCACCTGAGGTGGACACTCTTGGTGCACCCCTTTGTGGGCTGTGTGCACAGTCTTGTTGTAGTTAAGCCTTGATTGTTTTTGGTATCACTGGGAGGAATTGACCTCCAGGCCAACTGGCTGTGAGGACCAGTTGTGTATACAATGGAAGAGCTGCTGTGCAGGAGACACCCTTATGATGCAGGACTTGCTTCAGTGGGGCTTTGGTGGTCACTGAGTCTGCCCCTTGAGTGTGTCACTTATGGATGTGAAGAGTTGTAATCTTATATGGTCTCACACTGACTACTGGGTACACTGGCTCTTGGATCTCCAAGGAGGTGCAAAGTCAGCCATTGCCTGGGGCCACCCAGCAGGAGCTACAGAGAGATATGCAGATTCTTCCTCTTTGTATCTGGTTTGGAAGTACCCAGAGGAGGCCCAGCTGTGAAGCAAGGCAGGCTGTTGCTGTTTGATAGGTTTTAGGCTGAGAAAGGACAGGCCATTCATATGCAAAAGCCACTTCACACAGCTTGGGTGGGGTTGTAAATTGGGTGGGGCGGGGTCTCTGGTAATCATCAGGGCGGAGCAACCAGCCCTGCATCAGAGAGGTCCCAACACAGGAACAATGATCACTACGAGCACCTCCATCTGAAAGAAAGCTGCCCTCGTCTTCCTGTCCCGATGCCAGGCAGTCCAGTTTCTCCCTGTATGTGTCTGGGTCCCACAGAGTCTCACCCAGAACTGGAGTTCAGAGCAAGCGGGAGCTTGTACCACCCTCCTGATTAAAAAAGCAGCACACCCGGGTGCCAGCCATTCTGTGCCTCCGCACCTCCTACCAGTCTCAATGTGCTTTCTTCATTACTTCTCTAGTTGTAGTACTTCCACTCAGCCAGCTTTCCCGTGGTTCTGAATGATAGTTGTTCTGTCTTTTAGTTGTAATTTTTAAAAAATATATTTTATTGATTTTTTTTATAGAGAGGAAAGGAGAGGGCTAGAGAGTTAGAAACATCAATCAGCTGCCTCCTGCACACCCCCTACTGGGGATGTGCCTGCAACCAAGGTACATGCCCTTGACCGGAATTGAACCTGGGACCCTTCAGTCCGCAGGCCGACGCTCTATCCACTGAGCCAAACCGGTTAGGGCTAGTTGTAATTTTGATGTGGTTGTGGGAGGCAGCAAGTACAGGTGTTTACCTATGTCGCCATCTTAGTTCTCTCTCTTTATTATTTTTTTAATCCTCACCCGAGGACATGTTCAGAGACATTGAGAGAGAGAGAGAGAGAGAGAGAGAGAGAGAGAGAGAGAGAGAGAAAGAGAGAGAGAGAGAGAGAATATTGATGTGAGAGAGAAACATTGATCAGTTGCCTTCTCTATGTGCCCCAACCGGGGATTGACCTTGCAACCCAGGTGCGTGTCCTGACCCGAAATTGAACCGGAAACCCTTCAGTGCGCTCCAACCAACTGAGCCACTCCAGCTGGGCTCCCCCAACATATTTTAAATGGAATTTTATATTCCAGAGATTTACCTGGCAGAGGTCCTCTTTCTTGGCTAATAGCCCCAGGCTAACTTTTTCAGTAGCTGTACCTCGGTGAGGTATTAATCTGTAGAAGTCACTCATCATCTTTTGCAATTGTTCTTCAGTCTCTCCATTTTTCAGTGCTGCCTTTACTAGGAGGAGAATTCCCTCTGCCTTGCTCACCTTTAAATAGAAGATGATATATGCTTATTAAAGTTAGCTCTTGATAATCATAGAGAAAGTGAAGAAATGTATAAAAATAGCTAAAACAGTTGTTAGATATATTGCAACGGTTAGTTTTCTGGACATGGGTCATAAAACAAATGCAGAGTTTACTGGAGACGTATCTTGGTTATGATGATAATGCTATGAGGAGTTTTCCAAAACTGGGCTCGGCTTAACTAAAGGAAAGAACCAGAGTCTTCAATATCTAATATATATCTCCACAGAGAGAGGAATACTCATGCAATAGTAGGAAACTTGCTTTTCACATAAGACATTTAGAAAGATGTCAGGATCAAACCGGGAGCAAAACCCACCAAAACATGTTTCAAATTACACAAGTACTTTTTGGAATATACCCTAAGAGACCTTTTTACTGTTTTTTTGCCCTGAAATAAATTCATTTAGTTCCACAGAGGAATTGTCTGTATTATTTGAATATGAACACATAGTTGCACAAGTTGGACCACTAGGAACATTTTCTTTCATTTGCTCTTTCTTTTTTTTTTTTTTTAAATATATTTTATTTATTTTTTACAGAGAGGAAGGGAGAGGGATAGAGAGTTAGAAACATCGATGAGAGAGAAGCATCGATCAGCTGCCTCCTGCACACTCCCTACTGGGGATGTGCCCGCAACCAAGGCACATGCCCTTGACCGGAATCGAACCTGGGACCCTTCAGTCCCCAGGCCGACACTCTATCCACTGAGCCAAACCGGCTAGGGCTCATTTGCTCTTTCAATAGCATATAATTAAGATGAGCAAGTTCTGAAGGGCGGGAACCTGCCTGCCTTTCCCTCGGGTGGTCAGAAGGCACAGGGTTCTGAAGCAGGCACTACAGAGGGTATTAGGGTCTGAGTATCTAATGAAGGACCCAGAGCATCTACATCCCTCAGGCATGCTACAAGTCTCTTGACCCAGAGGAACAGGCCTCCTGATGAGCCAAGCTTTGATCAGCTCTCATGTTTGACATTTTACATGTGGAAATGTCTGGTTTTCCTTTATTTTTAAAATATTTTTTATTGATTTCGGAGATGAAAAGAGAGGGAAAAATAGAAACATTAATGATGAGAGAGAATCATTGATTGGCTGCTTCCTGCATGCCCCCACTGGGGAGAGAGCCTGCAACCCGGGCATGTGCCCTGACTGGGAATCGAACCATGACCTCCTGGTTCACAGGTTGACGCTCAACCACTGAGCCACACCAATGGGGCTGTCTGGTTTCCTTAAAAGTTCATCTCCCCTCAGTGTTCTCGGTGTCCCCTACTCCAGCATAAGAAAAAAGAACAGGAACGCACCCAAAAACAACTGAACTGGTGCGCAAACAGAAGTGGTACCGTTAAAGCAAAGAAACCAGGAAAGCAGGTTTGTCAGGTGAGAGGCTCTGTTTCACGGACACGCGTGACTTACATCGTTAAGACTGATCGTACTCATGGACTCCAGGAGCGTGTGCCCCAGGTGGCCGAGAGCCTCTGCCCAGATCAGCTCCACCAAATCGCTCACCTCCTGGCTCAGAGTGCTTGAATGTATCACCTCCTCCAAAAGCAACTGCAACAAACAGCAAAACAATACCAACAGGAAGTTTTCGTGGGAAGGTTTATTTTTAATGGAGATGATTACAGTCATAAGAAGAAATAATTATAGCCAAGGAGAGCCACCCACACTCAAGTAACTGTTAATACTCAGGCCTCATTTTTCTGCTCAGCTCTCCCTCCACCTCCTCCCTGTACCCTGTCTCTGTCCCCCTTCTCTCTCTCTTTTTTTTTTTTTTTAAATATATTTTATTGATTTTTCACAGAGAGGAAGGGAGAGGGATAGAGAGTTAGAAACATCGATGAGAGAGAAACATCGATCAGCTGCCTCTTGCACACCCCCTACTGGGGATGTGCCCACAACCAAGGTACATGCCCTTGACTGGAATCGAACCTGGGACCCTTGAGTCCGCAGGCCAACGCTCTATCCACTGAGCCAAACCGGTTTCGGCTCCCCTTCTCTCTTTTAATCCTATATTATTTTTCCTTTTGCCTTTTTCTTCACCCTATCAGCTATAGGCCTGCCAGTGGAATTAGAAGTTAAGTGGTATTAAGGGTTAAGGGCCCCTGACTCTTGGCCTAGGTCAGTGGTCGGCAAACTCCTTAGTCAACAGAGCCAAATATCAACAGTACAACGACTGAAATTTCTTTTGAGAGCCCAATTTTTTAAACTTAAACTTCTTCTAACGCCACTTCTTCAAAATAAACTCGCCCAGGCCGTGGTATTTTGTGGAAGAGCCACACTCAAGGGGCCAAAGAGCCGCATGTGGCTCGCGAGCCGCAGTTTGCCGACCACGGGCCTAGGTTATAATGAAATCATTTGAAATCTGTGATGGTTTATTGCTGAAATAAGCCATAAGTTTTGGGGTTTATCCTGGAACTCAGCTCCCGTGCCTTTCTGTGGGTTCACTGTTCCTTTTCCTAACTCCCATCCTTCTCTCCTGCCAGTTTTTTATTTGCCATAAAGAAACATTTTTCTTAAAAATATTTAATCAATAACACAAAATGACATGGATAAACCAATCTTACTGCTTGCAGTTTTTCAGATGCTAATTGGGTGGCTTCGGGGGTAAACAATTCCCTTAGTAGAAATCCTTGTTTCTTCAGTTCTTCAAGGTAATTTTCATAGTACTCACGTGCATCTTCAGAGGTTTGCTTTACAGAGAACTGCTTTCTAGGCTGTGAATATAATATGTGGCAAAGTGTTAGGATATGAGGATACAGTAACTCAGTATCAATCTTTACTGGACACGGGCTATGTGCCAGGAACATAAACAAAGCATTAGATCCCTGCCCCGGCCAAGGGAGTCATGGACTGGTGGCTAGAGGACACCTCTCCAACGCGGCAAAAAGAAGCACGTCATGTTCAAGCTACTTCATTTAAGAAGGTAGAGGTTAACTTATTTTCCACCAAAAGGGTTTAATAAAGGAAAAGAGTGAGCTACAAGCGTCTCTTCTGGAACAGCTCCTTCTCTGCTGGTAAGTGAGGATCATTTCTATCACGGTGATCAGACCTGCCAAGTAGACTCAGGCTCTGAAGGGAGGAAGGCACCCCGCAACAGCTCTCCACACAGAGAGCAGGACGGGGCAGCTGGCCTCGGCAGAGCCTCATTCTCTTCCTCAGTGAAGAAAGAAAAGGGTAACACATCTATCATGGTTTTCAAACTTGGTTTTTACTTAGTTTTTACCCACATAACTAAATCCTCCACCAAATATAGTCCACATTTTGGGGTAAAAGGTTAACGAAAACTTTCCCTCTTCTTGAACACATCTGACCTTGGATTAAAGTTTATAGCTGTTCCCATGGAAACCTGAAAAGGGTGGTGTGTAATATTGGGCAAAATTGCTTGGGTAACAGTAACCTACATTAATCAATTGCATTGGGACTGGGAGTTCAATGAATGAACCATAAATAGAAGGTGGGAGACCTGCACCTGGGGCTTCCCTGGGAGCAGGGACTCCGACAACAGGCACCTCCCTTGGGGCATCTTGACCCCAGGCCCCTGTTATAAGAGGTCTGGACTCCTGTGGGTGGGCTTCTAAGTCAGGGGGACCTGCACCCACCTGAAGTGAGCCTCCGTCCTTGCGTAGAACGGACCCTGGCATGGGAACAAAGTGAGTGTGTCCACAGCCGGAGTGAACTCTCCTGGGGCCACGCCCCTACTGAGCAGCACCTGTGCGCCCTGCTGTTTCTGGTCGGTAAGCGGACTGTCTAGAGGGAAGATGGCCCGATGGTTTTATAGCACTTTCTTTGAACGTTAGGTATTAGTTCTGAATTTATTTTTGTTTCATACTGTTTTGGGTTGGTCTCTGCAAAGCCTTCCTTGCCACTCAGAGCCCACAACCATTCATAGACATTTCACCGTCACAGTGGATTAAAGTCATGAATGTGTTGTTTTCCTCCCAGGTGGGGATTTCTGAGGGCAGGTATGAGTATTTTTTTACCTTTGGGTTCCAGCCTCTAGCAGACTGCTTGGTACAAAGTAGGTGCATAATGAGGTGTGTGAATGGGATGCTTTGAGGGGTATACACATTAGCAAAGCTTCTGTAAGTGACTCAGAACAGGAGCAGGAATCCCCCACAGGGTCTTCCTCTGAGGAGCCCCCTGTGCTGCTCTGGTCAAGGGCTCTGGGTTCACCTTGCTCTCCTCTCCTGACACTTTCCAAAAGGGAACACGTTCCCACTTTTCAAACCTATTTATAGGCAAAATGAAAAAATATGAACAGGTTGGCTGGCTCACTGGCCAATGTTAATTAAGGGAACTAGTTATGAACAAGGGTGGATAAACACATGGGAATCGATGTGAAGGTCATTACCTCAGTGCCACCATCTGGGAGGAAGTGTGCGACTATGAGGAAGGCTGGGTACCCGGGGTCCTGGGAGCACTGCAATTCCACCACTGCCGTTTCTCGACCTCCCTCTGTCCCCATCTGGAAAAAGAGCGTGGTCTTTCATACATTGCATTCATTAAACAATAAACTGCACACGCCATTTTAAAAGGTGGGTAAGCCCTGGCTGCCTGGTTCAGTTGGTTGGAGCGTCCCTTCCCACCCCCCCATCCCCGCCCCCTTGTGCACCAAAGACTGCAGGTTTGATTACTGGTCAGGGCACATGCCTGAGTTACAGGCTAGATACCCGGTTGGGATGTGTATGGGAGACAATCCATAGATGTTTTTCTCTCTCTCTCTCTCTTTCTCTCATTTCCTTCCTCTCTCTAAAATCAATAAAACGTATCCTCAGATGAGGATTTTTTTTTAAAAAGGTTGATATAAAACTAATATAAGCTCATTTGGAAATGTAATGTAGAAAATATAGAAAGTACTAAGTAAAAATAAAAATCACCTGAAATCATACTGCAGATATTTAATCACTATTAATATTTCAGTATTTTTCCTTCCCCTATTTTTACTATAGATATATCTGTATATGTTTAAATTGTACCACTTTTCAGATCTTCTTTATTACAGAGGGAATGTTATTTTCAAGTTACATTTTATTATAATACCTAAAAATACAAAAAAGCATCATTTTGAATGCTAAAATTAATTTGCATTTGTGTGATGTTGGAAAAAAGTTTTTTGTTTTTCTTTTATTTATTTATATTTTTTAATCCTCATCCAAGGATATTTTTCCATTGATTTTTAGAGACAGTGGAAGGGAGGGGGAGAAAGAGAGAAACATCGATGGGGTTTGAGCCTTCAACCGAGGTATGTGCCCTTGACCAGAATCAAACCCAGGACCCTTCAGTTCAAGGGCCCTGTAGTCTATCCACTGAGCCAAACTGGCCAGGGTATGTTTTTCTTTTAAATGAAAAGTAATGGAAATTCAAGATGGTGTAAATACTTGTATCAAATCTACTCTTAAAATATAAGAAACTATTAAAAACAGGGATGACTTTTATTTTATTTATCTTTTAATTGATCTTAAAAAGAGGAAGGGAGGGGGAGAGAGAGAGAGAAAAACATTGATGTAAGAGAGAAACATGATTGGTTGCCTCCTATATGCCCTGACCAGGAATTGAATCTACCACCACTTGGGTGTACAGGACGACACTCCAACTGAGCCACATCAGCCTGGGCAGGACCTTTATTTTTAATATCATTAATATTTTGTACTGTTTACATTTTTATTATGAGCATGAATTACTTAATCAGTAATTATGAGCAATTACTCTTACACTAAAAAATTAAACATTAAAATTTTAAATTAATTAGAGAGAGTGGAAGGGAGTGTGAGAGCAAGTGTGAAACATCGATCTGTTGTTCCACCCGTTTGTGCGTTCACTGGGTGTTTCTTACATGACCAGGAGGGATCAAACCCCAACCTTGGCACACAGAGATGACATTCTAACCCGCTGAGACACCCAGCCAGGGCCCTTACATTTTAAATGTAAAAATTTTCTTGGTTATTAAAAAGCAACTCATATATTAAGAAATATTATTCAGGATATGCGCAATTTTTCAAAACAACAAGAAAATTATCGAACAGAAAGAATAATCACATGACATTCAGCTTTTTTTTCCAAATAGGAATCAAACTCTTACTTTTTCCAAGATATTATATTTTGCAACTTCAAAATCTTGAGGAAAATGAGGAATTTCAACATTCTCTGTATAAAACCTGAAATTTGAATAAGTAAAATTTTTAATATTAAAATCTACTTTCAGACTACATAGGATTTTCCTAGAATTTTTCTTGTACCTCCCCCAACTACATTCAAACTGCATTGTAAGTCCCTAATGCCTCCTTACAAATTCTAAAAATGGCCAAAAGGTCTTGTGGAATCAAAAGGTCCTTTACGTAATTCTAGAGCTCTGATGCCAAATATTGTGTGTCTACATTGGACAGCGGGGAGTGGCATAAAGCACAGGTATAAAAGGAACAGGCCAACGTGTTGAAGAAAGCACATCCCCTCGTAGACAGGCAGCCTGCATTCACTCTGCGATGAACCCTGAGACACCATATCACCCCAGACAGGCACTCACCTCTCTGAACTACAGTCAAGCCCCCTTTATTTTATTAATCTGTACTTTTAATTTTGATACTTGTTCTCTCTTTTAGCACTACTATTAACAAGTAAAATAAGGCAAAATGTGATGCCTAATTAATACTGTAGTCTTGGGTATGCTTTAAGTAGCCATGTAGCGCTTCAGACTTGAATACTCCATTTGGAAGATTGTTATTATATTTTAAAAATATCAGGTAGAGAGTAACAAAGTGTTTCTAAAGGCTATTCAGTAAGGTAACAGAGTGAGCAGACTGCCCAAATTTTATCTCCAGTGATTTTTCTTTTTACAAATCAATGTCACAATTACATCCAATCTCGTATAATACTGAGAAGATAAAATAATTATCACTATACTAACTGAAGTAAAAATATTAAATAAAAACTTAATAAAGAGTTAAATAAGCAACATAAATTAAAATACCACCAGAAATACTGATATACTAATAGCATTTTAATACCATGCTTGAGGTTTATAAAAACTCTGTCTAGTCTTAATGATCAAAAGTAAATTACTTAGTAAGTGTCACGATGTTTTCTGTCTCTGTGGCATTGTCCAGGCTTAGCTTGTCTGTTTTCACTTCTAGAATTAAAACAAACAAACAAACAAACAAAAACACTTGTTAACCACTCAAAGATTTATTAAAATGAGCTAACAAGGCGTGGCTCAGTGGTTGAGTGTCAACCTGTGAACCTGAAGGTTCGATTCTTGGTCAAGGCACCTGCCCAAGTTGTGGGCTCGATCCCCAGTGTGGGGTGTACAGGAGGCAGCTGATCAATGATTCTCTCTCATTATTGATGTCTCTCTCTCTCTCTCTCTCTCTCTCTCTCTCTCTCTCTCTCAGAAATCAATAAAAATATTTTTAAAACAATAAAGGAGATATGCTACTTTTGGAGAAATTATCTTTTGAAAAAATCTTCTTTAGCCAAACGCTGGTCATAAAATGTCCAGTCGTTAAGTTGTGATGATAACTTTTTAACATAAAGATTCCTCCTCCTCCCAGTTAAAATTACACATCAAGTTTTCTTAGACTATCTGTGTGTGTTTTTTAATTTTTAATTTTATCAATTTCTAGAGAAAGACAGGAGGGGAGATGGTGGGAGGGAGGGAGGGTGAGAGAGAGAGATGTTGCTCCACGTAGTCATGCATTCATTAGTTGATTCTTATATGTGTCCTGACTGGAATCGAACCCACAACCTTGGCATATCAGGATGACACTTTAACCAACTGAGCTACCCAGCCAGGGTGAGACTACCAGTGTTTTTTGTTGTCATTCTGATTGTGACAAATCTACTTTGCTAAAGTAATCTTTGTCCTTTGCTATTTTGCTGCCCATTTTCTGAGATAACAACAAGCCTAATTTTTAGGTAGTATTTCTGGACCATACTTTGTCTGTAATATCTTTGACAAACTAAAATGTTTGATATGAAATACTTACCAGAACTGCTTGTCTCTTGATAAGGAAGTAGTGTGCTGTCCAGTGACTTGTTAGGATTGTAATTCTTTACGTCCAAGAGTCTCCCTTCTTTGATAGATTCCCATATAAAATCCAGGTTTGCAATATGGATATGGTTCTTTTGGATAGACTTCAATTGGTACTGACTGAGAACATCAGCATTGTCTAAGATTATATGTGTACACTAAGAAAAAATAATCAATTCATTATGCATTAGTAGAAACAAAATTTAAATTATTTTGTATCTGTAATTTTTACCCTTGAAAAGTCTTATTTGAAGGTAATTTTAACAATTTTCCTCAGATTTCTAAAACTCCTATAAGTAATACAATTTCTTGCTACATTAAAAATTTTTTTACATCAACAATTTTTAAAGATTATGGATATGGATGTACCATAATTGATTAACCAACCCTAGAGTTTTTTCCAAATTTTCACTCCTCTAAAAAATGCTGTGCTGAATATCTTCATGTACACTTCTTTGTACAACTTTGTTTTTTCCTTAGGAGTGGAGTAAGAGGTTTAAAGGGTATTAATTATTATTTTGTTAATTTGCAATTTTATGCACTTATTTTAAAATAAGTAGTATATGCACATTGTAGAATATCTAAAAAGTAAAATTATAATATTAAGTTAATTTATTCCTCACCATTTTTCCAGGTTCCTGTCCAGAGGAACCTGAGCTATTCGATGTAGACAACATGCATACAAGTGCACAGCCCTCTTTGTATCCACAGATGGCAGCATACTAAACATACTACTTTTCCACTTGACAATTTATTTTGGAGATCATTCCTCATCATTACATATTGTGCTATCTCCTTCATTATAATAGCTGGTATGCACATTTCAAATGTTTACAGACACTGGCAAAACAACTGCTGAAAAGGTTGCAGTCTTGTATGTGAGAAATTCTAAAAGTGAGAACCTGTGTTGGCATTCTTTAAACTGAAAGGATATAAAAGGCATGAATTATTCATCATCCATAGAAATCCTAAGACAGGTCAGTGGCTAACCTGCAGAAAAGAGGGCCATTCGGTATCTGATATTCAAGGATAAACTACCGAATTCCAGAGAAGTACCCAGCATCCAGCCAGAGTTGCGTGTGCTTCACAGAACAAACCCAGCTCCTCCCATTGGCAAGCCCAGGGCTGTGGGCCAGGAAGGGGCAGAGCCATCAGCCCACCGAGAGGGAAGAGCCTGATGAGATTAAGATGGTGACTGGCAAGAAGGTAGGGAGGGATAGAGTGTGAGGAAGTGAGGGAGCGATAGAGGAGTGTGTGGACGTGGGTGGTGTGTGTGTGTGTGAGCTTGGGACAGTTAGATCCTGCAGGTCTTCCAAGGGGCTGCCAAACCAGGCAGTCTTAGACAGCAAAACCCCACTGCCACCACGGACACTCCGGGGCAGCCAGCACGGGCACAAAGGCCACGTCATCTTGAAAAACGGAACTGCTTGAGACTAGGATCCTAGCCTCAGCACCACCCAGTCTGGTCTCAGACGCAAACCGGGACACTACAGTCACTAGAGACAAAGACCTGCAACCACAGCTGCAGACCCACAGACACCAAGAATCCAGATATTCCGGCAGCAGATTTCTGTGAGTCACAGAGCCTATCTCCCTCCCCACAGGCCTGCTGCAATGGCATAGGAACTGCTAGACCCACTCTGTGCAAGCAGGCCTCCTGCCCACACAGGGCAGCCGCTACCTGATTTTGAGCCTGGGGTGGACACTGGGAATCTGTTTCCTGCAAAGTGCAATTGCACAACCAGACCCCATGCGCACAAAGGGCGTCTGTGCAACTCGGTCCCCCAAGCAGACCAGGGACCCTGATTCTCAGCATGAGAGGCAGCACTGAGCACCAGTGACTTGACTCTGGTTCTCATCGCATGCACCTGGGATCCCTGATTCTCAGTGCATTCACACTAAGAGCCAGTGACTCCAATTCTTGGCACATGCGCACACAGGGACCCTGATTCTCGGCACCGAGAAACAGAGACTCTGACACTTGATTCTCAGTGTGGGCACAGGGAGACTCTGACAACTGGCACATGCTAGGTGACTCTGATTTTCTGCACACTCCAGCAGGGTCTCTTTTTCAGCGTGTTGCAGGGGGGTCCATGATTCTAGGCGCATGCACGAGGCCACACTGAGTTCCAGTGACTCGGATCATGGGCGAGCATGGCTCCCACCAAACCACCGCAGCCACACATTTTGGTATCAGAGCTCTTCAGTGACACTTGGGTGGTGCGAAGCTCCCACTGCACACAGCCCAGGCCCCCTCAACTCTGCGTTTGAACCTTCTGGTGATAGTTAGAATGGGGAGACAACAAAACAATCCCCAGGGGGAAGAAAAAGGAGAATCACCAAGAAAGGAAATAAGTGAAATGGAACCATGCAACATGACAAAAAGAGAATTCAGAGTAATGGTTGTACAGTTCATACACCGGATAAATGAGAAAATCAACAACCTATGCAAAAATCAGGAAGAAATCAAAAGTGATATAGCTACAATCAAAAACACTATGGAAGGTTTCAACAGTAGACTAAAAGAAGCAGAGGACCAAATTAGTGAGTTAGAAGATAAGGTAGAGAAACAAGCCCAATCTGAACAGCAACAAAAGAAAAAAATTAAAAGGCAGGAGGAGAGCCTAAGGGAGCTTTGGGACAACACAAAACGAAGTAACATACGTAAAATAGGGCTGCCAGAAGGACAAGAAGAGCAGCAAGGATTAGAAAATCTATTTGAAGAAATAATGACAGAAAACTTCCCGGATATGGGGAAGAAAAAAGTTACACAAGTACAGAGAGTACCAAGAAAGATGAATCCCAAAAGACCCACACCAAGACATGTCATAATTACAATGGCAAATGTTAACGCTAAAGAGACAATCTTAAAGGCTGCAAGAGAGAGACAGAGAGTTACCTACAAAGGATGCCCCATCAGACTATCAAATGATTTCTCAACAGAACACATCAAGCAAAAAGGGAATGGAAGGAGGTATACAAAGTGATTCAAAGCAAAGGCCTGAATCCAAGAATGCTCTATCCAGCAAAACTATCAATCAAAATTGAAGGGGAAATAAGGAGCTTCGCGTACAAAAAAAGGCTGAGAGTTTATCACTACCAAGCCAGCAATGCAAGAAATGCTAAAGGGAATGCTGCAAAAAGAAGAAATAGAAAGGGAGGAAGGAACACAGACATAAAGTACAGAAATGGCTACAAACAAGTACCTATCAATAATAACATTAAACATAAATGGATTAAATGCTCCAATCAAAAGACATCGAGTGACTGAATGGATAAGAAAACATGACTCATATATATGCTGTCTACAGGAGACGCAGCTCAGAACAAGGGACTAACACAGACTGAAAGTGAAGGGATGGAAAAATACCTATCAGGAAAGTGGAAATGAAAAAAAAGCTGGGGTAGCAATACTTATATCTGACAAAATAGACCTCAAAGTGAAGACCATAACAAGAGACAAGAAAGGCCACTTCATAATTCTAAAGGGATTGATACAACAAGAGGATATAACTCTGGTAAACATTTATGCACCCAATGCAGGAGCACCCAAATACATAAAAAAACTACTGGAAGATATTAGGGGAGAGATTGACAGCAACACAATCATAGTAGGAGACTTTAATACCCCATTAACATCACTGGATAAATCCTCTAGACATAAAATTAGCAAAGAAACATCAATCCTAAACGACTCACTAGATCAGATGGACTTAATTGACATCTTTAGAACATTCCACCCCAAAACTACAGAATTTACATTCTTCTCCAGGGCACATGGAACATTTTCAAAGTTAGACCACATATTGGGACACAGGAAAAGTCTCTCCAAATTCAAGAGGATTGAAATCATATCAAGCATCTTCTCTGATAGATCACAATGACATAAAATTAGAAATCAACTACAGTAAAAACAATCACAAAAATTCAAACACTTGGAGGCTGAATAGCATACTATTAAACAATGAGTGGGTTACCAAAGAGATCAAAGAAGAAATAAAACACATCCTGGAAACAAATGACAATGAAAACACAACAATCCAAAATCTTTGGAACACAGTGAAAGCAATCCTGAGAGGGAAGTTCATAGCATTACAGGCTTACCTCAAAAAACAAGAAAAACTGATAATAAACCATCTAACTCTGCAACTTGAAGAATTAGAAAGAGAGCAACAAGAAAAGCCCAGTGTGAGCAGAAGGAAGGAAATAATAAAGACTGGAGTGAAAATAAATGACATAGAGACAAAAAAAAAATACAAAAGATCAATAAAATCAAGAGCTGGTTCTTTGAAAGGATAAACAAGATTGATGAACCTCTAGCCAGGCTCACCAAGAAGCAAAGAGAGAGGACCCAAATAAACAAAATCAGAAACAAAAGAGATGAAATAACAACAGACCCCACAGAAATACAAAGAATCATTAGAAAATACTATGAGCAACTCTACTCCAACAAACTGGTCAAGCTAGAAGAAATGGACATATTCCTAGAAAAATATGACCTTCCAAAAAGAATCAAAAAATCTGAATAGGCTGATAACTACGGAGGAAATTGAAGCATTAATCAAAAAACTTCCAACAAACAAATGCCCTGGACCAGACGGCCTCACAGGGGAGTTTTATCAAACATTCAAAGAAAAAATAAAATCTATCTTCCTCAGACTATTCCAAAAAATTCAAGAGGAAGGAGCAATTCCAAGTTCTTTCTATGAAGCCAGCATTACCCTAATCCCAAAACCAGATGAAGGCACTACAAAGAAAGAGAATTACAGGCCAATATCCCTCATGAACATAGACGCCAAAATCCTCAACAAAATTCTAGCAAATCAAATCCAGCATTACAGTAGAAAGATCATACACCATGACCAAGTGGGATTTATTCCAGGGATGCAAGGCTGGTACAATATCCACAAATCAATAAATGTGATGTACTACATAAACAAACTGAGAGATAAAAACCATATAATCATATCCATTGATGCAAGAAAAAGCATTTGACAAAATCCAACACCCTTTCTTGATAAAAACGCTCAGCAAGGTGGGAATAGAAGGATCATACCTCAATATAATAAAAGCCATATATGACAAACCCACAGCCAACATCAATTTTTAGTTCTTATGATGAGGTGGTTAAAACAGAGCAGGGTGATCTTAGTTATTTTCAAGATTTCATTCAGCTGTGAAATTCTATATCTAAACTGTCAGTCCTACAGTTCAAGAGAGAAGGTAGCTTCCTTCCACCTTTAAATAAGCAGTACAAAGATCAGTTTACAATGCCTGGGTTTTTTTCTGTCCTATAAGAACCACCCTTACAGGTATCACCCCAGTGCTGACATATTGGTGAGGGACTAGAGCGTTTTGGCAAATGCTGCACATTCTCCTCTGAGAACAGATTTGGCTGGTCTGACATTACTTTTTTGGTGTTGGCTGTGCTCTAATAACATCAGGTTCACATGGCATATAGGATTGTCCCACAGCTCACAGGAACAGGAGAAGATGGAATGGGGTGGTCTTCCCTCCTCTGCCTCTCTCCAGCGATTCCCGGTTGGAGATGTCCCTTCCCCTGCCTCCGCTGACTCCCTGCTGCCAGTTTCTCTACCTTCTTTTCTCACCATGCCCTCGCCCCGCTCAGGCACAATGGTCTATCATAGAAGAATTCTTAGGATATTTTACCTGTGGATTTAATAAAACAGAAACATTTCCTCCATTTTCCTTAATGTCAGTTTGTAGCTTTTTCTTCTGCTGACCAGGTAAGTGCTTGACTTTCAAACAGAAAGTACAATTTGCAAAGATTCCCACAGTCATCCTGTTGGGAAAAGAAGTTTCAAGTCATAACTTATTTTTTTAATTACTTTATTGATTAAGGTATCACATATTTGTCCTCACCACCCCCCCATTCCCATCCCAAACCCCTCCACACGCATGCCCCCACCCCCCTGTTGTCTGTGATCACTGGTTAGGCTCATATGCAAGCACACAAGTCCTTTGGTTGATCTCTCCCCCTTATCCCCACCCTCCCCTACCTTCCCTCTGAGGTCTGACAGTCTGATCGATGCTGTTCTTGTTCTTCAGTCTATGTTGTTCATCTTTTCCCCTAGATGAGTGAGCTCATGTGATACTAGGAATACACTTATAGGAACCGAAAATGAGACAAGCAATAATGGTTATGCTGAGAGGCACAAGTCATAACTTTTAAGGATTTTCTTTTCAGTGAATACAAATGACAGTGACTTTAGAATTGTTCTACATGCAAACTGTGGGAAAGTTGGGCATTATTTTTTCAAAAAAAAAGATATTGCAATCATATTATAATCACAAAAGTTAGATATTACTTGAGTTTGCAATATGTATATTGGTTTTAGAATAATTTCTCGCTTTTATGACTGATATTATGACACCCAAAAATCCTTTGGTATAGATTCATAATATACATGTTTTTTTAAGACATGTGATTTAAAAAAATATTTTTTTTATTGATTTCAAAGAGGAAGGGAGAGGGAGAGAGATAGAACATCAATGATGAGAGAGAATTATTGATCCGTCATGAACCCTCCTCACTGCCCCCCCAACCCCCGGGATCAAGCCCTCAACCCGGGCATGTGCCCTGACCGGGAATTGAACTCTGACTTCTTGGTTCATAGGTCGATGTTCAACCACTGAGCCACACGGGCAGGCATAATATACATTTTAAGGAAAACATGACAGATTTTGGTCACAGATCAAATATAGAAGCATTGCCCTGGTTGGGTAGCTCAGTTGGTTAGAGCATCTTCCTGGACCACCTAGGTTGCAGGTTCAATCCCAGGTCCAGACACTTACAAGAATCAACCAGCGAATGCATGAATGGGTGAAACAACAAATCGATGTCTCTCTCTCTTCCTCTCTCTCCCTTAAATCAATCAATAAATAAAGAATATATAGAAGTGGCCTGGCCAGTGTGGTGTGGCTCAGTGGCTGGAGCATCAGCCCACGCATGGAAGGACTGAAGGTTCAATTACCAGTCAAGAGCACATACCTGAGTTGCAGGTTCAATCCCTGCCCCAGTTGGGTCTCCTGTGGGAGGCAACCAGTTGATGTGTCTCTCTCACATTGATATTTCTCTCCCTCCCTTCCACTCTCTCTAAAACAAACAAACAAAATCAATAGAAAGAATACCTTCGGGTGAGGATTAATATCCTCGGTTGAGGATATATATATATATATATATATATATGCATTAATTTCTAATTAAAAATTAACATTATGTGATAGTGAAACCATGGACTTTTATATATAAGTCCTAGGAAACTTTCAGCTTCTCTCTCACAAATTCTGGCCACTCTATCCAGAAACTGTGGGTGCAGTTGGGAGACTCCCTGGACCCCTTGGCTCTGATCCAGGACAGGCTGCAGCCTCCCCTCGGCCCTCAGTGGGGAGCTGTAGTCACACCCATCCTCATAACCACTCTTAACACTTAGTTTCTCTAGTAGAATAGATCCCATGCGAGGGCTGTGCTTTGTTGCTTTTTACCTATACTCTAGGGCACACAGTAGGCACTCAATAAATGCTTGCTTACTAAAAACTCCCGCATCCATTAAAACCAAGGATTACAGAATATCCTCTGGCACTGTTTGCATATGTGGACTCAAATAGCATCAACTCTGCACCTTCCTAATGAGACTACTGAACCCCTGAAAAGAGAGCCCCCCCTCCCCTCTGGTGCTGCTCCGTCTCGGAGGCGGGTCACAGCTCTGGGCACAGGGACCGGAGCTAAGGAGTGCTCCCCGATACAGGACCAGGTCCTCGCGGGAAGGATCTGCGACCAGCACCCATTCGGAGCGCACCCCTCCTTGATCCCACGCCACAGTCCACACATCTTCCCGTTCACTGCCGTTTTGCCACCCAGAGCGTAAGGCTGAACCGGGCCGCGCCCTGTTTTTCCAGAGACGGAGATTGAACGACTCGGCCCCCAAGGATCATTAGACTCATTTCCAGGTTTTCGACTTTGAACTTGAACTGGTGGGAAATGTCACTGTCTCGCACGGCTTTCCCAAGCACTCACGGTGTTCCTTGATTATCCACCAAAATCCTGAACTTTCGGCCAAAGCTCGCTTGGTAGCCCAGCTTTCAGAAGACAGATACGCCCTTGGGCACGTCGGAAACAGACACGCAGTGCCCCGGGGCGACAGGCTCCTTCCGGGGGACCCGGGCACCCCCCTTCCCGTCCCCGCCCCCCGCCCCCCACCCGCGTCCGGTCCCCGCCGGCCCGCGCACCGCGGCGCCCCCGCACCTGCAGAGGACCCGGCCGTCCGGTACCCCGGCTCTGACTCCGGCGCCTCCCAGCTCCACACTCCGCTGGGCGGGGGCGAGGGCGGACCGGCCGTCGGAGCCCCGCCCCCGCCCCCCCCCCCCCCCGGCCGCGCCGGACCGGACCGGACCGGACCGGACCGGGGCTCGGGCGGCCTGGTGCGGCCGCGCAGGCGGGCGTGCTTTCCCGCCCAGCCCAGGGTGAGGGTTTTTGTTTCATCTTTCCGGCGGGATTTAGCGAATGAGGGGTTACTCCAAAGCTGGAGTTTGGGGGACGTGTGTGGATGGTGCTGCCATTTAGCTGAGAAATGAGGGTGATTCCCTGGAGCTGGGAACAAGTACGTTTTGGAAAGGTTTGGGATTTGGGGAGACAGGAGGGTAAGACAATGAATTCAGTTTAGGACTTCCTGAGTTTGAAGTTCCTGGGGTGTTCCTAAGGAGTTAGAAACACAAATCTGCTCTTCCGGAGAGGGTGAAGTAAAGGGAAAGAACAAAACTTCCCAGATATGAAGAAAATGAGCATAGAAAATACGTAGGAAGGTTATGAATCTATACCCGACCACCGGAGTACGTCAGTGCTATTGCAGGCCGGGCTCTGGACCACCCAATAACGCCGGCATCACAGAGTTAGGGAAAGGGAACCTGGCCTGTGGGGTGCGCCTAGGGCCAGGGTTGTGTGTGGGGTCTTGACATGGTGCGGTAAAGATGTCACAACACGAGCCCAGGTGATGATGAGGGAACAGTTATTAAGCTGGGCACAGTAAAACAAGAAAGGGCTTAGCGTAGAAGAAGGAGCAGAAGGGCCTGGGCTAGGCTGCCCCAGCTCTCTGGAAAGGGAGAAAAGGGCGCCTTGGTTAGCCTAGAAAGGGCCGCTGCCCATTGCTTCCCCGGCTGCAAGCCTGGCGGGGTCCTTTAGGGTTTAGGTCAGGAGACGCCTGCCTGTGGGGGAAGCAAAGGGAAAAGGAATGGGGGTGGGGGTGGGGGGCTGATTCCCAAAGGGTGAGCACAGGCTGGGTCCTCTGTCTTGAGGCTTAATCTCTTCCTCTCAGGTAGGAATCGTAGGGGAGGTCTCAGGGGAGGTTTTCAGCAGAATGTCAATCAGTTTCCTAGGTGTGCTCCTTCAGGGCTGTGTGCTTCACGGGTTGGTCAGTTATAAAAACTTATCCTGGTGTCACCCACCTGATTTTGCTGCTTGTCTGAGCTGAAATACAACTGAGGCCTAGATGTTATTTCTAGGGAGGTGACCTTCTGTATCTGCTGTAAATTGCTCTGTCAGTTTGTTTAACTATCTCAGTTTCCTCATTCCACGTGTCCTGCTTTATTGGCCTGTTGCAACAGTAGAGCCAGTCACATGAATTTTTTGTTTTCCCGGTGCATATAAAAGTTGTGTTACACTATATTATTAGATAGGACAAGGTTCTCAGATCTGGGTGGTTCTGACAATGCTATTCTTGCTAAATGGTAACATGTAGCACAGTATTTTGCAGATGCAGCTGTAAAGGGATCATCTTGACCAGGAGCCCAACAAGTTTAACCAACTGCCAAGGAGAAAATGTGTAATTAACTGAATAGTGTATATAAGCAACAACTAAGCCTCCTTTCTGTAAGACAGAGGTTTGGGTATGAATTCCCTGTCTCCTTTACTTGATGCAAGTAAATAAAACTACCTCAAGATGACCACATCTCATTCTAGCTCATTTGGTTCAATGGTTAGAGTGTGGGCCTGCATACCAGAGGATCTCAGTTCAGTGTCACAGATTCAATTCCTGCTCAAGAGCAGGTACCTGGGTTGCAGGCTCCATGTTTCTTTCCCCCTCTCTTCCTCCCTCCCTTCCTCTCTAAAAAAAGTTAATGGATGCCTGGCCAATGTAGCTCAGTGGTTGAGTGTCGACCTATGACCCAGGAGGTTGAGGTTCAATTCTGGGGCAGGGCACATACCCGGGTTGTGGGCTCAATCCCCAGTGCAGGGGCTTGTAGGGGACAGTGGATTCTCTCTCATCATTAATGTTTCTACTTCTCCCTCTCCCTTCCTCTCTGAAACCAATAAAAATATATTTTAAAAAATCAATGGAAAAAAATATTTTTGGGTGAAGATTATCAACAACAACAAAAAGATGACCACTTCTCATTCTTGACTAGAACACCCCAAGTGGTGATCCCCTGGAGTTCATTATAATACTCTAATCTATTAAGTGTGCAATAGCATTATGTCTTTAAAAAAAGTACATAACTTAATTAAAAACCACCTTTGCTAAAAATGTAAATTTATTTTAAAAATGTAAATTTTTATTAAAAATATTTTTAACTTTTGCTAAAAAATGTTTGTAAATTTGTAAAAAATATATATTGTTAAAAAAATGCTTATTGTCATCTGAGCCCTAGGTGAGTGTAATCTTGTTGGTTGTGAAGGGTCTTGCCTCAATACTGATGGCTGCTGATTGCTCAGAGTGGTGGTTGCTGAAGGTTGGGGTGGCTATGACAATATCTTAAAACTAGAGGCCTGGTGCACAAATTCGTGCATGGGTAGGGTCCTGCTGGTCCGCCCCAATCGAGGCGGATCAGGGCCAGATGGCTGGGGGAGGGGCTGCAGGAGGTTGGCTGGCCAGCCCCACCCCCACCCCCAATCAGGGTAAGGGAGCCAATCGAGGGCGGGGCCAGTTGGGGAAAGGGGCATTGGGAGGTTGGCCAGCTGGCCCTGCCCCCATCGGGCGGGTTGGCCGGGCGCAGTGCATGTCATAGCGACCAGTCATTCTGGTCGCTTGGCTTTTATACATATAGATAAAACACCAATGAAGTTTGCTGCATGGGTTGACTCTTCCTTTCATGAACAATTTCTCTGTAGCATGTGATGCTAATTGATAGCATTTTACCAACAGTAGAACTTTTTTCAATGTTGTAGCTACTTTGAACTTCTATCCAGACCACTAAAACTTTCTCCTTATCAGCAATAAGGCTATTTTGCTTATCATTTGTGTGTTCACAGGAGTAGCAATTTTAATATCCTTCAACAACTTTTTCTTTGCATTCAGAACTTGGCTAACTGTTTGGCATAAAAGACCTAGCTTTTAGCCTATCTCAACTTTTGACATGTCTTCCTTGCTCAGCTTAATTATTTTTAGCTTTTGATTTAAAGTGAGAGAATATGATTCTTCCTTTCATTTAAAAACACCATGATCCATCTATTTATAATCTAGAAGAAATTCACCTTTGGTCTAAATATACTTATAGGTTGAATGTGAAAGGATGGAAAAAAGACATTCCATGCAAATAATAACCAAAAGACAGCAGAGAAGACTATTCTAATATCAAACCCATGAACCAAGAGGTCACTGATTCAATTCCCTGTCAGGACACATGGGCTTGATCCCAAGTAGGAGTGTGCAGGAGGCAGCCAATTAATCTCATTGATGTTTCTATCTCTCTATCCCTCACCCTTCCTCTCCCTCTAAGGTCAATAAAAAAAAAATTTTTTTTAATTGTTACAAGAGAGCCCCAAAATATATGAAGCAAAATTGATAGAAATGAAGGGAGAAATAGACTGTTCTACAATAATAGTTGGAGACTTCAGAACCCACTTTTAATAGTTATCAGATAGAAAAACTAGGAAGGAGAATAAGGAAACAGGCCATATAAACCAATGAGACATAAAACACATATGTAGAATATTTCACACAATAACAATAGAATACATATTTTTTAAATTCCAATGGAACATAATCCAACATATTTCATATGTTAGGTCACAAAGCGATTTGCAGTAAATTTAAGATAATTGAAATCAGCCCTAGCCGTTTGGCTCAGTGGATAGAGTGTTGGCCTGCGGACCAAAGGGTCCCAGGTTCGATCCCAGTCAAGGTCACGTACCTTGGTTGCAGACTCCTAGGGCCCTCGCCCTGGTCGGAGGCAACCAATTGATGTGTTTCTCTCACTTCAATGTTTCTGTCTTTCCCTCTCTCTTCCACTCTCCCTAAAAAAATCAATGGAAAAATATCCTCGAGCGAAGATTAACCAAAAAAAAAAAAAAGAAGAAGAAGAAGAAGAGGAAGAAGAAGAAGAAGAAGAAGAAGAAGAAGAAGAAGAAGAAGAAGAAGGAAGCCATAAAAAAAAAAAGATAATTGAAATCATACAAAGTATCCCCTCTGACCTCAATGGAATGAAGCTAGAAATCAGTTAACAGAAAAAAAACTGGAAAAATAGCAAATATGTGAAAATTAAAACACACTTAAACATCTTATGAGTCAAAGAAGAATTCACAAGTGTAATTAGAAAATACTTTTAAATGAATGAAAACAAAAACTTATAGGATGCAGTGAAAGTGTTGAGAGGGAAATTTATAGCTGTGAATGCCTTTATTTAAAAAAAAGGAAGATTCCCAAATCACAACTTAACTTTACACCTTAAAGAACTAAAAAAAAAAAAAAAAAAAAAAGGCTGGCTGGTGTTGCTCAGTGATTAGAACATTGGCCCATGCACCAAAGGGCCAAGGACACATATGTGGGTTGCAGGTTTGATCACTGGCCCCGTCGGGGTACTTGCAGGAGGCAACCAATCGATGTGTCTCTCTCACATTGATCTTTCTCTCTCTCTCTTTCTCTCTCTCTCTTTCTCTCTCTCTCTCTCTCTCTCTCTCTCGCTCTCGCTCTCGCTCTCGCTCTCGCTCTCGCTCTCGCTCCTGCTCTCCCCCTCCCTCCCTTCCACTTCCTAAAAAAATCAATGGACAAAATACCCTTGGGTGAGAATTAACAACAACAACAAAACTAAAATAGATAAGCAAACTAAATCCAAAGACAGCAAAAAGAACAAATAATTATTAGAGCAGAGATATATGAAACAGAGAACAGAAAAACAATCAACTAAATCAAAAGTTGGTTTGTAGAAAAGATCAACAGGTCCTAGCTGAGTGTCTCAGGTGGTTAGAACATTGTCCTGATACACCAAGGTTTTGGGTTTGATCCCCAGTCAGGGCACATACAAAAAAAAACTAACTAATGCATAAATAAGTGGTACAACAAATCCATGTTTCTCTCTCTCTCTCTCTCTCTCTCTCTCTCTCTCTCTCTCTCTCTCTCTCTCATCTCTCTCTCCCTTCCTACCCCCTTCCTCTTTCAAATCAATTAAAATTTTTTAAATTTAATTTAAAAAAAGAAATAGTGTGGCCTAAGACGGTGTACAGCTGCTGTGTTGTGGAATTGTGCACCTTAAATCTGCTACCCAGTGTCATCCCAATAAATTCAATAAAAAAATAGTGTGGCCACTTAGCAAGAGGTTTGAGGTACTTGGAGGCCAGATGCTGAATGTTTCAGCGATTTTAGGAAAGTCTGAAGCATGAGGCAAGAGAGGCCATTTGTATATATAAAAAAGTCATTTGAAACGGCTTGGGTGAGCCTGAAAGTTGGGTGCGGTGGGGTTTCAGGGCAGGGTGAACAGTGTGAGCCAAGTTAATGAAGACTCAGATATGGCCTGCCTGCTGGCTCTGGGAGGAGGCAGGTCTCAGAAAAGGAATAATGGCCTCTGCCAGCACTTTTATCTGGCAGAAAGCTATCCCCAAGCTCTTACCCAGAAGCCAGACCAGAAATTCCTCTCCATATGATTTTGGTTCCATTCAAGTTGCTGCCCCACCACTACAGAACACCTACTACACAAGCTCAGAGGGAGTGAGTCTGAGTAATGACTAATGGCAGCCAGCCTTGATTTGCAGCTTGGCCTCTCCTGGACACCTCCGACCTCAGCCATTGGCAGATCACTCTGTAGCTTGTGCCGAGTGACTGACTTGGCACTTCTTGGGAGTCAGGGTACCCAGTGGACAGCTGCAGACCATGCCAGATTATAGCCCTACCACCTCCACAAGTGACAAACTTAGGGGGCCGACTTGGTGAGCACCAAAGCCCCATCGAAGCAAGTGGTGCTCCATAGGGTTGTCTCTTGCACAGCAGCTTCTCTGCTATAGTTGCAGCTGGTCCTCACAGCCGATTGGCATGGGCTTCAATCCCCCCAGTGATGCCAACAGCAATCAAGGCCCACACAGGAGCACACCTGGAGCACCCAGCTCAAGTGACTGGGGAGGCTGTGCCACTGGGCTCTACAGGACACCTGCTACACAAGGTCATCCTACCAAGTCCAAGGGATGTTGCAACTCTACCTAATACATAGAAACAAACACAGAGAAGCAGTCAAAATGCAGAGGCAAAGAAACATGTCACAAATGAAAGAACAGGAAAAATTTCCAGAAAAAGAACTAAATGAAATGGAGGCAAACTACCAGATACAGAGTTCAAAAGAATGGTTTAAGGATGCTCAAAAAACTTAGTGAGAACTTCAACAACATGAAAAAGAACATAAACACCATAAAAAGGAACCAGTCAGAAATGAAGGATATAATAACTGGAATGAAGAATAATTTATAAGGAATCAGCAGTAGAGTAGATGATGCCAAGAAACAAATCAGCAATCCCATATAATAAAAGTGTAATATGCAAATTGACCAAATGGTGGACTGACTGGTTGTTATGATGCGCACTGACCACCAGGGGGCAGATGCTCAATGCAGGAACTGCCCCCTGGTGGTCAGTGTGCTCCCACAGGGGGAGCACTGCTCAGCCAGAAGCCAGGCTCACGGCTGGCATCAGAGGCGGTGGGAAGAGTCTCTCCCACCTCCACTGCAGGTGGGTGGTAAGGAGTAAAGGGTCCTGGATTGCGAGAGCCCCATCTGTGAGAGGGATGTCTGACTGCCGACAGGCAGACATCCCCCGATGGGTCCCGGACTGTGAGAGGGCACAGGCCAGGCTGAGGGATACCCACCCCCCCCCCCCCCCGGCAAACCCAGAGCACAAATCTCATGCACCGGGCCTCTAGTTTAGAATATAAGGAATCATAAAACACCCAATCAGAAAAGCAAGCAAAAAGAAAAAAGAATCCAAAAATATGAAGATAGTGTAAAGAGCCTCTGGGACAACTTGAAGTGTACCAACATTTGCATAATAGGGGTGCCAGAAGGAGAAGAGAGGGAGCAAAAAATTGAAACCTATTTGAAGTAATGACAGAAAACTTCCCCTACCTGGAGAAAGAAATAAACTTATAAGTCCAGGAAGCACAGAGAATCACAAACAAGAGGAACCCAAAGAGGTCCACACCAAGACACATCCTAATTAACACCTGGGCAGCCAAGGTGTTGGTTGCCCTGATGCCTGCAGGGCTAAGCAGCTAATGACAGGGGTAGGAGCAGGCCCCAGGTCCCAGAATCTAGGCATCCACTGCTTGAGCAAGGCCTGTGCCATGGCCACCTCCGCCGCCTCCTGGGAGCATTTCAAGAAACTTCAGGAGATCTTCTGCAGCCTCCCTGAAGACCTATGAGGGGTGCTGGAGTGGCTCCTAGGGACTGGGGGAAGAGAAGAGAAGAAGAAATTGATCAGAGATTTTGATGAAAAGCAATAGGAAGCAAATAAAACATTGGCAGAGATGGAAGAGGAACTACATTATGCACCTCTATCTTTTCATAACCCTATGATGCCTAAGCTTCGAAACTACTGGAAGAAACTTGCCAAACTCTACTGGGAAGTGAGAAGGACACCTTTGACAGCCACATCTAGGGGCTGAGGAGACATGAAATATGGCACATACACTGTAGAGAATGAGCACATGAATCAGCTACAGTCTAAGAGGGTGTTGCTTTTGCAAGGCACTAACAGCCTGAACCAGGCCACCCAGAGTATTGAGCAGTCTCATCAGATTTCCACAGAGACTGACCAGATTGGCTCAAAAATTATAGAAGAGCTGGGAGAGCAAAGTAACCAGTTGGAACATACTAAAAATACACTGGTAAACACAAATGAAAACTTGAGCAAAAGATTATCTGGTCAATATCCAGAGAAATGACAACTAACAAGTTGCTGCTTTCCATTGTTATATTACTGGAGATAGCCATCCTGGAAGACCTGATTTATTACAAATTCTTTCGCAAGCATTGAACTTCCTACACGGAAGGGTTTGTGGACCAGAACTTTAACCCTGAGAATGAATAGTGTTAGAGATGTGGAATAAGCATATTGCTGCTGTGAGCTAACAGTTCAAGAATGCACTGTGTAGCCAAACTTTGGGAAGAGAGAGGGAAGACGGAAAACCAGTTAATGTGAAGGAACAGCAACAAGACCAGTGTAACATACCAAGGTAATAAATGCTGTTTATGACTTAAAAAAAAAATGCCAAAGGTAAATGTTAGGTCGCCGAAGGAGGAACACACGAGGCCAGAGTGGTGAAGGATTAGGAATTTATTTGATCATCCACACACCAGGTGGCTGAGCCTGGATGGCTCCTGCACCCAGTGAGGGGAGTCAGCGGCCTTTAAAGGACATTTGGCAGGATTTTTCTGGGCGGAGACTTCTTTATGCATACCCGGAAGGGAGAGAATGAAATGTGGTCACCGCAAGTGAAAAGTGGTCTTTAGCAAAGGGACTGTCCATAGTGAAATGACCTGACAAGCCAGTTCCTGGGGGAAGGGTATCAACTCAATTGCTCCATCAAACCTAACATTCCAGTCTTTTTGTTTTATGGAATAGGGACGAAGGTCATATCTTCTGTAATTACTTCCTGCTGAGTCAGGATGTTGAGATCACAGGGGAATGGACTTGGATAGTAGTAGGCTGGACAAGGGGTGCAGCAGCATGATCTCCCCGAGAGACTGGTTGGTGAAGGCTCGAGAGCGATCCTGTTGAGTGACTTGGGAGGTTAAAGCTGGTCCTGAGGCTGCCACCATGTCACTTGTCTGGTTTTTGCTGCTTTTCTGGGCCTGGAGCTGAAATACAACTGAGACCTAGATGTTATTTTTAGGGGGAAAAAGAGTAGGGGTCTCAGTTGCCTCACTAGTGATATGAAAGGGGAGAATAGGTTACCCTGGGGGTGAGGTTCTTGCTTTCCCAGGTTTGCCCCTTGCTGGGCATCCACCTGTTTCTTGTAGGTACTGAGACAGGGTTTCAAAATAGGTAGAGCAGTGGCTAGCCCCCCTATGGCAGTTTCAACCCCTGCTGTGATGCCCAGGGTTATGAGGAGAGGGATTATCTGGACTCCTCTTTTGGGTCAGATATGATGGATTACTGGGACAGGTAAAGACTGATTATTGGGGGCTACATCTACATTGGGTGAGAGATAGATGAGAGTACAGGTTCCTGTCCAGCTGATGGGGAGACAGATGTATGTGTTTTCCCCACAGAGGAAGAAAAACCCCTGATCATGGAGACAAGCTGAAAGGTGTAAGGAGAAGAGGTGGACTAAAGAGTATGAGATTCCCTTTTTCGGTTCCAAGCTCCAAGCTGAGAAGGTAGTCACCATGGCACTACCAATAAGGGGTGACAGATGAGCGGTTGAGATTTTATTGCAGTGAAAGTGGGAGGGAATGTTAGAATGGGCCGTTACCCAAGGGAAAAGAGAAAGGGAAGAAAAGGAGCAGTGGAAACCAGGGACCTGGATGGTTGGATAGGAAGTAAGACACTGCACTCAGACCAGCCAAATTTAGTACTTTAAATTTCCTGAGGTTATAATCTGCCACTCGCTGGCTTAACTTCTTATTTTTACTGAACCTTAATCCTTGCTGTTTTTCTGAATCTTCTGGTTTAGCTTAAGAAGTATCCAGCAACCTTGTCCTGCCAGGCTTGGAGACTGAAACCTCACTTACTTGCTCAGAGTAAAATGGCCCTTTTACAATTCTTGTAAATAGTTAACTTTAGAACTTCTTTATTTCTTTCAACATTTCTCTTTTCCTTCTCATCACATACACAACCTTCACAAATTTCACACTTTCAAATTAGCCTTCAAACCTTCCTTTTATGGCCTTCAAAAATGCATAACCATGCTTCAGACCTTCCATTAATTATTTATACTCTAATATTCTTTCTTTTTTCTTTAAAATGTATCAGGATTCTTCACTCTTAGAAACCTTAAATTTTCAATGATAAAAAATAAACAGCTAACATTTCTTAGATTGACATTTTTCAGAGCATTAAAGGGGCCTTGGGATCTAAAGGCTCAGTGAGGGGTCCCTTCGCTATGTCATGTCATAGGGGAGCTTTGCAAGAAGAGTCAAGTTGTGAACCTGGAGGCGAGAGCACCCAGTGAGCCAGAGAAAGGAGAAAATTCCTTGTTCAGAGGAGGGGCAGTCTTAGAGGAGATAAGGAGATAAGGCATTTACTGTCCAAGGAATGGCTCGGCCTTGTGGGGTGAGAGAGTGAAAATGCGGTAGGTGACTGTGATTTGGTACAACTGTGCTTTATGAGGGGATACATGGTAGCTCTGGCCGGGCACCGAGGTAGAATGAGAAAAGAGTGAATGGGGGAATTTAGTAAGATGCAGTGTAGAGGTGAGGTGGCTAATGGTTGTGACACTAATCCATCAATCCCCATAATAGAAACTGAGGAGGGATCAAGGGTCCAAGCCAACTTGGGGAGGGCAGAATAAGTGGCCCCAGTGTCAATTAAAAAGGAGATCAGCTTACCTGCCACCACAGTTGTTACCTGAGGCCCTGTCCTGGTCATGTAAGTCTGTGGGGCCCTGTCGGGGCCTGGGCAGCTTCTTCGGTGGCCAGTCCCAGGAGGTCTCAGAGCTCCAAACCGGATACAGAGGGCGGCCATACTGGGCTGGCTGAGGTCCAACCCGGAGGGGCCAGACTCCAATCTGATTTCCAGTGGCCTTCCCTTCCGCACCTTGGGCAGGGCCCAGGCGGGGGTCTCGGGTTTGAGCAAGACTTGGCTCAGTGTCTTTCTTTGCTGCATTTGAAGCATGGGCCCGGAGGGTCTTAGCCTCTGACTTACCTGCAGTTGGAGGACCAGCACTTTGTTTAGGGTTCATGAGAGTGGTGGCTAGGAGCTGGAAGGCCTCCTTCTGGGCCTCAGCCTTGGCCTGATCTCGCCTTTGTTTTTGGATTTGGGTCTCCTCGTCTCTATTATTAAAGACCTTAAAGGTCAGGTTAACTAGGTCTTTTTGAGGGGTTTGTGGACCTGTATCTATTTTTTGAAGTTTGTGGCATATGTCGGGGGCTGATTGGGATATAAAATGGGTGTTTAGAAGAAGGGCTCCCTCTGGGGATGTGGGGTCTAAGGTGGTAAATTTCTACAGAGGAGGACAGGGGGACATAGATGTCATGCCAAGTCAGGACATAGGACTGCGTCAGGCTCCTTAGTAAAGGGGGTTGGGTCAGTGGAAAAAAACCTGAGATACCTCTCAATCTGTGTGAGGCTGGACATAGAGAATGGGACATGGACTCAGACTATGCCCTCAGTTCCTGCTGCCTCCCTCAGGGGTAGAATGGATACGGGAATAGAAGAGGCTGTTGAGGAAGGCAGTCTTTGGGTGGCCTGAGAATGAGTGTTAGATGGAAAGGCTGTTTTGGAGCTCATGTTCTCAGGATTTGGGCTCTCAGGGACCGGGGAGAAGGTGGCTGCTAGTTAGGAGGGTCTGGGTTTTGGAAATCTACTGTAGGTGAGGGAGAGGATGTATAAGGGGGTGGAGGTTGGTGGTCTGCTGGGTCAAGAGTAGATTCAGAATCAGAATTGTTAGGGGTAAGATGTTTTGTGTGAAGGAAAAAGATCTGATGTGTAGAGCAGGACTGAGAGAGAGGATTGGGACTGAAGGGTGAAAAAGGCTTGGACGTGGGGAATCTCTGACCATTTTCCATTGCAGTGACAGCAATTATGTAAATTGCTTAGTGTGTTAAAATTGAAAGTGTTGTTTTCAGGCCATTGAGACTTATTATCTAGGTTATGTTGTGGCCAAACAGTGTTACAAAAGAAAATAAGGAGCTTGGGCCTGATCTCCCCCGTGAGTCTGAAGTGGTCGAGATTTTTAAGGAGACAGCCAAGAGGCGTTGTTTTGAGGGGTGCAGAGGAAGTGTTCCCCATGATGAGGAGAGTAAAAGTGACCCAAGAGGGGAGGGGTGAGTGACAGACCACAAATCCAAAGGTGACTGTTTAGGGCAGGCATCCCTGTTGCTAAACAAATCACCATGAGAAACGAGAGGTGACCCTCTGGACTGAGTGTCCCCAATCCAGAAGGACCCAAAGCCAAATGGCTGAGGAGTCTTCTGGCCCAGCGCTAGGACTTTTGAGGTGAGAGACTTCCAAGAAGTCAGATAGAGAGTGGGCAGAAGACCTGAGACGAGGGGAATTGTGGAACATCACTCACCTAGAGAAGATTGGCCGGTGTGGGATGGAGGGTCAGCAACGGAGAAGGAGAAATTCCTGGTCCAGCGTCCTCCTTGGCTGGCTGGGGGGGACCCCATAAGGGAGGGAGGCCTGATCGAGGCTGGCAATCGAGTCACCTGAGTAGGATTCGGAGGTAAGCCTAGGACAAGATGCTGCTGCCTACTGCTCTCTGAGTAGCAAACTCAGAGTGACCGAAGCTGGAACGATGGCTCCCCATCCCCGTGGAACCCTCCCAGGTTTCGACACCAAATGTTAGGTTGCCGAAGGAGGAACGCACGAGGCCAGAGTGGTGAGGGATTACAAATTTATTCGATCATCTGCACACCAGGTGGCTGAGCCTGGATGGCTCCTGCACCCAGTGAGGGGAGTCAGTGGCCTTTAAAGGACATTTGGCAGGATTTTTCTGGGCGGAGACTTCTTTATGCATACCCGGAGGGGAGAGAATGGAATGTGGTCACCACAAGTGAAAAGTGGTCTTCAGCAAAGGGACTATCCATAGTGAAATGACCTGAAAAGCCAGTTCCTGGGGGAAGGGTATCAACTCAATTGCTCCATCAAACCTAACATAAAAGACAAAGAGAGAATCTTAAAAGCTGCAAGAGAAAAGCAGTTAGTTATCTACAAAGGAATGCCCATATGACTGTCAGCTGATTTCTCAACAGAAACTTTGCAGGCCAGAAAGAAGAGGCAAGAAATATTTCAAAGTGATGAACAGTGAGGAACTACAATCAAGATTACTCTACCCAGCAAAGCTACCATTTAGAATTGAAGGTCAGATAAAGAACTTCACAGATAAGAAAAAGGTAAAGGAGTTGCCACCACCAAACCCGCATTACATGAAATGTTGAAGGGTATTAGAAGAAGAAGAAGAAGAAGAAGAAGAAGAAGAAGAAGAAGAAGAAGAAGAAGATCTATAAAAATGGCAATAAATATATATCTATCAACAATTAAATCTAAAAACCAAAATAAATGAACAAGCAGAACAGGAAAATGTTAGGATTTGGCTGGTGACACAGGCTGTGAAAGAATTCAAAACTAAAAGAAGAGATGCAGAGAGAAAGTTTATTTTACTTTCCAAGAGAGGAAAGGGCCAAGTATTGCTAGTGAATACAGGGAAGGGAACAAAGGATGGACTGGTCTTTTAAGCAGTGACTGCTGCCAAGCAACAAGGAAGGAAGGGACAGTTGTGTTTGAGTAGATACCAGGGGCTGTCTTGAAAAGTCACAGCTTGTTAGCTTTCCAGGAGACAGTCCAGAAAATGTCCTAGGGAGGTGTCTTACCAGTATTTTTCCCAAGCCTGTAAAACATGCTTAGAGCAAAAGTTATGAGGAGTTCAAAAGAGGCTTGTTTGAATAGGAGGGGGAAGGGACTTTCTACTAACTGGAGACCCCTTGGTGCGAATTATCCCTGAGTTGTGAAAACAGTAGGGAGGAGGGGCATGTAAGAATGTAGCCTTGAGAGTACCTTATTTTGTCTTACAGTTTGAACAGAGGGGCTGTTTGAATCAGAGGAGCTGATACCGGACAACAGATAGATCTAGGCTGCCGGTCACTACTTGAACCAATTAAGCAGAGACAGGATTGAATCATGTATGAGCATTTATTCTAATAATGCTGGCAGCATGGGAGAGCAGCAGTTCACCCACAAAAGTCTGCTTTGCACCTCCCATAAGCCAGCTGATTATATGGGGTAGAAGGACAAAGACATCAGGGTTGTGGTATCCACTGATTGGTCAGCACAGGGCAGAGGGGTCATGGGTTTCCAATGTCCCATCTCTCTCTTTCTCGCCATGGAAAAAGTCCAACTGATGTCAGTCATGGGGTCGCTTGTCTGGTTTTGCTGCTTCTCTGGTCTTGGAACTGAAACACAACTGAGGTCTAGATGTATTTGATGTGGGGTCAGAACCTCTTGGTCCTGACATGGAAGTAGGCAAAAGGAATAAGAATGGGTAAACAAAATAAAAATGTTTATGCAGGTATGGGGATGTAGGTAAAAGGAATCAAAATGGGTATAATGATTACAGATTAAAGGCACTTCAGGCTGGGGGTTTGCAAAGGGCTGGTGCCTCTGGTTTCCACAACAAGGTTGTTAATCTTTCCATGATAACAGGCAGCTCTTGGATGTGGTGGATGGGCTGTAGTTCCAGGTTAACTCCCAGCCAGGTTAGAATGTGCTTCCTTTAATCAGAACAAAATAATCACAATTAACAGAGCATGATTATTATCTTATATAATAAAAGGGTAGTATGTAAATTGACCCTAACAGCAGACCTAGTGGGAACGACTGGTTGCTATGATGCGCACTGACCACCAGGGGGCAGACGCTCAACACAAGAGCTGCCCCTGGTGGTCAGTGTGCTTCACAGGGGGAGTGCGCTCAGCCAGAAGCCGGCTCATGGCTGGCCAGCGCAGTGGCAGTGGCAGGAGCCTTTCCCGCCTCCACGGCAGTGCTAAGAATGTCCGACTAAAGGGGGAAGTGGGCCTAAGCTGGCAGGTGGACATTCCCCAAGGGCTCCCGGGCTGCCAGAGGGATGTCTGACTGCCAGCTTAGGCCCGATTCCCTGGGGAGTGGGCCTAAGCTGGCAGGTGGAGATCCCCTGAGCGGTCCCAGACTGCAAGAGGGCACAGGCTGGGCTGAGGGACCCTGCTCCCCCCCTGCCGAGTGCATGAATTTTCATTCACCAGTCCTCTAGTTTCTTATAACTATAGCTAGTCTCTACTATTCTATTGCTCCTTCCAGACCCTAACAGAGCTAACAATATTGTGGTTTAATTAACCAGGTGCTTCTCATAAATTGTGAAAGGCCACAACAAAGAAAAGGAGAGGCCTTCCTCTGTTCTTGCAAAACAGACTCATAGATACATAGAATTTTGCCAGATGGGAGTGGGGTTGAGGGGATGGGTGAAAAAGGTGAAGATCTTGGTGGCAAAATGGCACCAGGTGTTAGACTGGTTGAGTCAGACCAGACCTTGGTTTAGCAGCTCTATACTTGAATTCTGGTTAAGAAATGAATCAGAGTCAAGATTCAAAGTACAAGAATAAGTTTATTTAGAAAGACATAGAGGTAGAAGAAATGGGTTCAGGAAACATGTTACCAAGGCACAAGAAGGGCCCTCGGAGCCTAGGAGAGAGAAAGGGAAAGGTGGTGGGCCTCGGGGAAGAAGAGGCAGAAAGGAAAAACCACCTGCTTGCTCCAGGCGGGAGAGAGCACTGGATCCTCTTTCCTGAGGCTTTTAAGGGAGGGATTCTAGGGGAGGCCCCAGGAGAGGATCTCAGTAGGATATTCATCTGCTTTCTTTGTGTTCTTTCAGGGTTGTGGTCTCCACTGATTGGTCAGCACCTAGGTAGGGGGTCATTAGTCAATGTAGCCGATCCTGATGTCAGCCATGGGGTTGCTTGTTTGGTTTTGCTGCTTGTCTGGACCTGGAGCTGAAACACAACTGAGATGTAGGTGTATTTGATGAAGGTCAGAACCTCATGGTCCTGGGGCTTTATGCTTAAGGGTTATTCTCTGGCCTCTTTGTTTGTTCTTCCTTTAAGGGGATCTAACTTGTATTATAGGAGGTGGGTTTCCAATGTCTCATCTCTCTCTGTCTCACCATGGAAAAAGTCCAACTGTGTCTTCAGCAGGGTTAAAATAAAAGCCACTGTCCAGAGTTTTTGCTTCATATTGTTTTGGAACCACACAGTCTTCCTTGGGCCCCAGGTGGCCACGAGACCCCAATGTTTGCGATTTCCCAGGTAGGTGAGAATATGGGGCCTGTGAGGGAGAAAGAGCAAGAGAGTGAGTGAGAGTGAGAGTGAGAGCAAGAGCGCTCTTTGTTCCCCTGGGTTTTAACCAGGAGCTTTTTCACAATTAGCGTCTCGAGTTTTCACGGCCTTGCATTGGGGTCCACTCCCTAGCCAACAATCTTTTTTAAAAAAATAAATCTTTATTGTTCAGATTATTACAGATGTTCCTCCCCCCACCCCAACAGCTCCCCTCTACCTGATTCCCCCACCCCCACCCCATGCCCTTACCCCCTGCCACTGTCCTCATCCATAGGTGTAAGATTTTTGTCCAATCTCTTCCTGCACCCCTCACACTCCCTTCCCCCGGGAATTGTCAGTCCACTCCCTTTCTATGCCCCTGATTCTATGATATTTACCAGTTTATTCTGTTCATCAGATTTTTTATTGACTTGATTTTTAGATTCACTTGTTGATAGATATGTATTTGTTGTCACTTTGTTGTTCATAATTTTTATCTTTACCTTTTTCTTCTTCTTCCTCTTCTTAAAGAATACCCTTCAGCATTTCATATAATACTGGTTTGGTGGTGATGAACTCCTTTAGCTTTTTCTTATCTGTGAAACTCTTTATCTGACTTTCAATTCTAAATGATAGCTTTGCTGGGTAGAGTAATCTTGGTTGTAGGTTCTTGCTATTCATCACTTTGAATATTTCTTGCCACTCCCTTCTGGCCTGCATAGTTTCTGTTGAGAAATTAGCTGACAGTCTTATGGGTACTCCCTTGTAGGTAACTAACTGTTTTTCTCTTGCTGCTTTCAAGATTTTCTCTTTGTCTTTTGCTCTTGGCATTTTAATTATGATGTGTCTTGGTGTGGTTTTCTTTGGATTCCTTTTGTTTGGGGTTCTCTGCGTCCTGGACTTGTAAGTCTATTTCTTTCACCAGGTGGGGAAAGTTTTCTGTCATTATTTCTTCAAATAGGTTTTCAATATCTTGCTCTCTCTATTCTTCTGGGACCCCCATAATTCGGATGTTGGTATGCTTGAAGTTGTGCCGGAGGCTCCTTACACTATCTTCATATTTTTTAATTCTTTTTTCTTTTTGTTTTTCTGGTTGGGTGTTTTTTGCTTCCTCATATTTCAAATCTTTGGTTTGATTCTTGGGGTCCTCTAGTCTACTGTTGGATTTTTGTATATTATTCTTTATTTCAGACAGTGTATGCTTAATTTCTGACTGGTCATTTTCCTTTTTTTTTTTTTTTTGGCATTCTCATTAAGATCCTTGAAGGTCTCACTAAGTTCCTCGGAGGTTTCACTAAGTTTCTCGGTGGTTTCTAGAAGATTCTTGAGTAACCTTATAACTGTGGTTGTGAACTCTATATCCAGTAGTTTGCTTTCCTCCATTTCTTTCATTCGTGACATGTTTCTTTGTCTCCGCATTTTGGTTGCTTCCCTGTGTTGATGGAATGGCTTTGTGTGGTAGGTGACCTATAGGGCCCAGTGGTTCAGCCTCCCCAATCACCTGAGGTGGACACCCTTGGTGCACCCCTTTGTGAGCTGGGTGTAGTCTTGTTATAGTTAAGCCTTGATTGCTGTTGGTACACTGGGAGGAATTGACCTCCAGGATAATTGGCTGTGAGAATCAGCTTTGTCTATAATGGAAGAACTGCTGTGCTGTAGACACCCTTATGGGGCAGGACTTGCTTCAGTGGGGCTTTGGTGCTCACTGAGTCTGCCTCTTGAGTGTGTTGCTTATGGATGTGAAGAGTTGAAATCTGGTGTCGTCTCACACTGACCACTAAGTACACTGGCTCCTGGATCTTCAAGGAGGTGCAAGTCAGCTACTCTCTGAGGCCACCCAGCAGGAACTACAGAGATATCTGCAGATTTCTCCTCTTTATTTGGGCTTTGGAAGTTTTGGAGCTGTCTGACCCAGCTGCAGTTTGTTAGGTTAAGCTGCAAAAGGGCAGGCCATTCATATGCAAAAGCCACTGTGCACAGCTTGTGTGGGTTTGTAAATTGTTTGGGGCGGGGTCTTAGGGAATCACTAGGGCGTGGCAACAGCGATGGCTGCCAGTCAGCCATCTGCGTCTCCGAGTTTCCGCGTCTCCGCTTTTCCGTGTCTCCGCGTCCCGCGCCCCAGTGCAGTAAACAATCATTCCGGTGTGCACCCCTGTGAGAAAACCACCCTCACTTTCCGACCCAATGCCAGATAGTCCAGTTTCTCCCCCTAGGAGTCTGGGTCCCCAGAGTGTCGCCAGAAACTGGAGTTCAGAGCAGTCAGGAGCTTGTATCTCCCTTCCAATTGAAAAAAACAGCACACCCAGTCGCCAGCCCAATTCGTGCGCCTCCGTACCTCTGCTTTTCCATGGCTCTGCACGTCCTACACAGTCTCAATGAGCTTTTTTCCTTCCTTCTAGTTGTAGAACTTCTACTCAGCCAGCTTTCCCATGGTTCTGGGTGATAGTCGTTTTGTCTTTTAGTTGTAGTTTTGGTATGGTTGTGAGAGGCAGCATTTACAGGTGTATATCTTATGCCGCCATCTTGGTTTCCCCAACAATCTTTTTTCCTAGGTGAGACTGACAGTCCTCTGTGGATGGAAAAAAAAAAAAAGGCCGCATGTTAACCTGACAAGCTCAGGGAAGGCCTGCATGGCAGTCTTGCAAACTTAAAGACCTAAAGGATGGTCTAAAATTAAAACTTCAGCCGAAACCGGTTTGGCTCAGTGGATAGAGCGTCGGCTTGCAGACTGGAAGGTCCCAGGTTCGATTCCGGTCAAGGGCATGTACCTTGGTTGCGGGCACATTCCCGGTAGGGGGTGTGCAGGAGGCAGCTGGTCGATGTTTCTCTCTCATCTATGTTTCTAGCTCTCTATCCCTCTCCCTTCCTCTATGTAAAAACTCAATAAAATATTAAAAAAAATTAAAACTTCAACTAAAAGCAGTTATGATGGGTAACCATGTCCTAGTCCAGTATTTTCCCTGAGGAGGTAAATTTTTACCTTAACTGAGCCTATTGTCTTTTTGCATCTGAGATAACATACCTATGAAATGTACCTTCCCTTCCCCTACTACCCTCACCCCTGGGCACCAGGACAGGAAACCATAAATTCCGTCATTGTTATTGTTATCATGTTAATTGTTGACTGTTAACTATCCTGTACCCACCTAAGTAATATGTCTATCATTTTACTTTTAATCCAATCCCAGAAGTCCCCCCCCCCTTCGCTTTCTCCCGCCTCCCTAATTTATCACCAATGGATTTCATGTAACCCACTCCTCCTTTGATGTACGGTATAAAACAAGGTAAAAAAAACACCATTCTCTGGAGCAGCGGTTGTCAGCCTTTTGGACCTCATGGACCACTAGTGGTCCGTGGACCACCGGTTGGTGACTGCCTCTCTGGAGCATTATCCCAGTCCGTTGAGATTCTGCTTCCCGGAAATTGTCGACAGTTTGGCTCAAATAAACTCACAAAAATTCTTTACAGGTTTGAATGTATTTATGTTAACACCTCTATGGTTAAGTACCTTCCCCTGCACCATTTTAACTTTATTGAGCATGATCTATCTCTCCCTGCTCCCCCAACCCCGAATCCTGTACTGGAGGGTGGGAGGGTGGGGGGGGGGTTAACCCCTTAGAGGGACAATACTGTGATTCCTTGGAGTGTCAAGATGTAGATTCCTGGTGAAGCAAACAGGCCTCTGTTTCCCAGCTGAATATGCTTAACAAGTCTGATTCTTCCTTTGCTTTCTTTCCCATCAGTAATTAGCTAACTATGGTAACAGTATGACTAGCAACATGCCAGGGGAGGAAAGGTCAGGGGAGGGTCCAAACCACACCATCAGTGATATACTGGGGGGGGGGGGGGGGGAAGGTCACCCTGGGGGCAAGGTCCCAGGTTTCCAGTTTTGCCCATTGCTAGGGCTCTCTACCCTGGTGACCTTCTGTATGGCCCATTGTCCTTCCTCTACTCATGTCTAACTGCCTACCACAAAGGGATTGAGAAGTACAAATTGGTTGTTACAGAATAGCCATGGGGATAATAATGCACAACATAGGGAATATAGTCAATAATCCTACCTAATAAAAGAGTAATATGCAAATTGACCATAACTCTGCTACACCCACCAGCCATGCCCACCAGCCAATCAGGAGCAAATATGCAAATAAACCTAACCAAGATGGCTACCGCCACAGAGAGCAGGAGGGAGGCTTGGGTTTCCCCGGTAACAAAGGAAGCCAAGATTTCCGTGTGCCGTTGCAGGCCTAAGCCTCCACTCAAGGCTACAAAGTTTCAATTACAGAAGGTAAACAAATCCAAACAGAAATGGTGGCAGCCACTGAGCTGGAAATAGCGGGAGGCTTGGGTTTCCCCTGGCAATGGAGGAAGCAAAGCTTCTGCAGCCCTGGCTGGCCTAGGCCTCCACTCCAGGCTACAAAGTTTCAATTATAGAAGAACACAAACCCCAAAAGAAATGGCTGCTGGCCACGGAGCGAGCAGGAAGCTTGGCTCTGCTCCAGGCTACAAAGTTTCAATTGTAGAAGGTAAATAAATTCCAGATACTAGGGCCCCCTCTTGGGTCGCCAGGGGGCGTGGCCGGCCTGCAAACTACCACAGGCCCCTGGCTCAGGCAGCCCCACGCCCCAAGGGAACCCCCATCCTGATCCGGGACACCCTTCAGGGTAAACCAGCTGGCCCCCACCCCTGCACCAGGCCTCTATCCTATCTAATAAAAGAGTAATATGCAGATTGACCATCACTCCAACACACAATATGGCTGCCCCCATGTGGTCAAAGATCCTGCCCCCATGTGGACACAAGATGACCAGCAGGGGAGGGCAGTTGGGAGGCACCAGGCCTGCAAGGGAGGGCAGTTGAGAGGGACCAGGCCTGAAAGGGAAGGCAGTTGGAGGCGATCAACCCTGCAGGGGAGGGCAGTTAGGGGTGACCAGGCTGGCAGAGGAGGGAAGTTGGGCGCAAACAGGCTGGCAGGGGAGCAGTTAGGCATCAGTCAAGCTGGCAGCGGAGTGGTTAGGGGGTGATCAGGCTGGCAGGCAGAAGCGGTTAGGGGCAATCAGGAAGGCAGGCAGGCGAGTGGTTGGGAGCCAGCAGTCCTGGATTGTGAGAGGGATGTCCGACTGCACGTTTAGGCCCGATCCCACCAACGGGCAGTCGGACATCCCTCAAGGGGTCCCAAATTGGAGAGGGTGCAGGCTGGGCTAAGGGACACCTCCCCCCCCCCCTCCGTGCATGAATTTCGTGCACCAGGCCTCTAGTATTCTAATAATTATGTATAGTGTCAGATTGCAATGAGATCAGGATGATCACTTAATAAGTTACATAATGTTTAATTACTGGAGTGTCCACCTGAAACTAATATAATATTATATGTCAACTGTAATTGAAAACTAAAAAGTGATTTTAAAAAATTGTGTGGCCAATTTTTCCCTTTATTAAGTCACAATCAGTCAAAGCAGAAAACAGAAAAGTCACACCCCTCAAACAGGCCATCGTTAAGCAAAAGGCCCCTCCCCCCACAGTCCCATCTACAAGTGTTGCCTGGGTGCTTAGCTAGGCCTCCACCTGGCGGCTTCTCCTTCTCTCTAGGCTCCCTCCCAGTTTTCAAAGGGGCGGGCCTTCCGGCCTGCGCCGGCCGTTTACTCTAGAAACGGTTTTCCCTACGCCCCGCCCTCTCACCTTCCGGGGAGGAAGATGCCCGCCCGAATCCCCTCGGTAACAGCCCCCGCTGTGACGTCGCTGGGAATAGTAGTTTGCGTGAGGCTGGTGGTGCCCGAGCGCAGGCGGAGAGGGTCCGGTGGGCACTACATTTCCCAGGAGCCCTTGGTTCAGGGGCGGGGCTCCCCCGGAGGCGGTGATTGTGGCGGCTCTTTCGTAAATGCTGCGGCGACTCCGGCTTGGGTTTGAGTGGACCGAGAGGCCCAGGACTGCGGAGCGGTGGTACGTGGGCTCAGGGAGAGCGGGAGCTGGGGTTTCGCCGCTCGGCACCTGAGCGGGTCTGCGGCGCGCGGGAGGGTCCGCTCCGGCCGGAGGCTGCGCGGGGTGGCCAACGTCTGCTCCGGGCTCACGGGGTTCCTCCCGCGGAGGCCCTGACCGCACTCTGGGCTGCGGTCAGGCACCGAGACTCGGGCTGCGTGCGGAGAGCGGGTACCGCGACGTGGTCTCCATCGCTCTGGGTAGGTCCTTGTCCTTACCGCTCGTGGCTTTCGCGGAGCGCATTTTTAGGACTAATAAATCATCACCCCCTCGACCAGCTAGTCCCTTTTCACGGTCTGAGCGTGGTTTTGAATGAATTATGTCCACTTTTCCCTGCTTCAGAAAACGGAGCACAGGTATTTTCTTCTTTCTTTGACATCTCCGAAAAAGTCATATTTATGACTTTACATTAATGTTATGTTAGCTAAACAGAATGATACAATTGTCTCACGGACTTAATTTCTACATTTCCAAACCTCATCAAGTAGTCATTACACTTATGAAGTAAGTCAGCTGAGTGTTTGAAGTCTGGATGAATTTTAAGATCTTCAGTTTGTCCTGTTGAATATTCACAGTATTGACACAAATAAGCCCCTTCAGATAAATGTGAATTTAAATGTTTGTAATATTCTAGGATAACTGAAAAGCTTTTCCCACACTCATCACAAACATGAGGAAAATTTTAATATGTTCAATAGCATATTAACATTGAACATTGCCTATTCTAGGAAAACCACATACTTGACATACAAAAAAATTTTGCATTTGTCAAAGGTAATTTTGCTCAAGAAGCTATACTGTCCATGTTGTCCATTGTTACACTCGCATTTAACTTAATGATTTACATGCATGTTCATTTACTATATGGCTGTGCAAGTCTCCTGGGTCATTTTTTTCATGTTCACAGACTGACACAAATACTGTTCATCACATTTGGGAGCACAGGTATTTTCAATGTATGTCATACAGTGGAATGAGCGACAAGGGGAACTGCATTCTCATTTAAAAATTCCATTAAGTCCATATTTTTGACCTAATAAAATGACACCATCTATTTTTTAGTTCTTCAGTTACATTAGCCACATTTCAAGTGCTCAATAGCTATCTGTGACACGTGGCTACCATATTGGGCTACACAGGACTATGTAATTGTATTTTTTTCTCTCTCTTATGCACTCCATTTCGCTTTTGTCAATTAACATATATTTTGTTGGTTATATTCAGTACTTCTATGCCAGCACTTAATAAACTTACTTATTCTCCTTAATGACTACTTAATCTGAATACCATAATTAGCTGGGCCCCTGTTAATGGTCATTTAAGTTAATTTTAGTTTATTACAAACTAGAGGCCTGTTGCATGAAAATTCATGCACTGGAGGGGGGGTCCCTCAGCCCGGCCTGCCCCCTCTCACAGTGTGGGAGCCCTCAGGGGTGGGAGATGACCCGATGATCAGGGGAAGGCGATGCCCCATCACACCTCTGCTGCTGCCACTGCCGGCAGCGCAAGCCTCGGCCGGCCCTGGTTACCTGAGCCTCGGGCGGCCTGGGCAGCTGGGCAGCTGCCATCCGAGGCTTGCCTGCACCTCGGGCATCGGCCCTGGGCGGCTGGGGGGCTGAGGGGACTGG
This sequence comes from Cnephaeus nilssonii, assembly GCF_951640355.1. Classification (NCBI taxonomy): domain Eukaryota; kingdom Metazoa; phylum Chordata; class Mammalia; order Chiroptera; family Vespertilionidae; genus Cnephaeus; species Cnephaeus nilssonii. The sequence continues at coordinate 101,392,576 of NC_137077.1, forward strand.
GGGACTCCGGAGGCAGGCGTGCGGAGCAGCCGGGCCCACCTGGGTGTGGGCCCGACCTTGCCGTGTGCCTGCCGCCCCGACGGGGCTGAGGGGACTGGACGCTGCCATCTTGTGCTGTGAGCGCTGCCATCTTTGAGGGTGTGACAGTCAATTAGCATATTCCCTCCTTATTGGCTGTGGGCGCCCCCATCTTTGAAGGCGGAGCAGTCAATTAGCATATTCCCTCTTTATTAGATAGGAAGTGAACTTGTGCTAATATAGCACAAAATGCCTAGATGTGAAATTGCTGAGTCAAAGTTTCTTTTTCTTTTTTTATTGGGATCCAAATAGGGACTGAGTCAAAGTTTCTGTGCGTTTACAGTTTGGATAGGTACTGTCAAATTGCCCTTCAAAAGGTTGTACCAGTTTACCTTCCTAGGTAATACTTTATGAAAGAGTTTCTCTTTTCTATAATGGGTGTTATCAGGTTTTAGTCTTTGCCAACAGAGTATGTAAAAAATAGTATGTTGTAACTGTTTCAATTTCTAGTCAATTGATTGAGGATGAGCACATTTTAATGTTTGGGTCTCTGTTTATTTTCCTGTTTATATCTTTTGTATATGTTTTTCAGACATTAGGTATGAGGCTAAATACATGTTTGTTTGTCTTTGGTTTATATACATTTTTGTGGTATTACATTGATAAAGTCTAGAATTAGGTCTGAAAAATAGTGTGAAATGTCATTCCACTTTGGTACTAGATCTCTCAGCTCTCCTCTCAAAGACATGGCTATGGGAGGTCTCCCCTCTCTCCATCCTCATCCGCCTACAAACATGCTTTTATTTCTTCTGTCTTTTTTTTTTTTTAAATCCTCACCCAGAGATATGTTTTTATTGATTTTTGAGAGAGAGAGAGAGAGAGAGAGAGAGAGAGAGAGAGAGAGAGAGAGAGAGAAGGAAAGAAACAGTGAGAAACATCAGTTGGCTGCCTCCAGTACATACCCCTACTGGGGATCCAACCAGCAACCTAGGTATGTGTCCTGACTAGGAATCAAACTGGCCACATTTTGGTGTACTGAATGTTGCTCCAACCAACTGAGCTACACGCCAGGGCTATTTCATCTGTCTTAAGAAATCTCTCTCTCTCCTCCTTGCTTCCTTGTGCAGCTGCTGTGCTATTTATTTTCTTCTCATTATAATGAAACTCCTGGAAAGAACTATATTCACTGTCTCCAGTGTCTTACTCTTTCATGTATCCCCCCAATTCAAGCTTTTGCCTCTTCCCCCCAGCTGCTTTCAAGCTATGACCTTTGCTTCGCTAAATTTTAAGATCAGTTCTCAGTTCTCGCCTTTCATCTGTTAACAGCATTAACATAGCCCTTTATTCCTTGAAACACTTAACAAACAACTCTCTTGTTGAGAGTGTTACAGATATCCCCCTTTATTCCTCTCATTGCCCCCCTCCATCAGGTTCCCGCCATGCCCCAGGTCTTCACCACTCTGTTTTCTATCTCCATAGGTAATGCATATATGCATTTAAAATCTTTGGTTAATTTCTTTCCCCCACCCCCACCAACCTTGTCCCCTTTCCTTCTGAGATTTGTCAGTCTGTTCTATGCCTCTGGTTCTGTTTTATTCATCAGTTTATTTTGTTCATTAGATTCCTTGTTTGTTTATTTTGATTTTTAGATTCAATTGTTGATAGATATGTATTTATTACCATTTTATTGTTGATATTTTGGTTCTTTTTCTTCCTGTTCTTCCTCTTCCTCTTCTTCCCTTTCTTAAGGAATACTCTTCAACATTTCAGGTAATACTGGTTTGGTGGTGATGAACTTCTTTAGCTTTTTCTTATCTGGGAAGCTCTTTATCTGACATCAATTCTAAATGACAGCTTTCCTGGGTAGAGTAATCTTGGTTGTAGGTCCTCACTATTCATCACTTTGAATATTTCTTGCCACTCCCTTCTGGCCTGCATAGTTTCTGTTGAGAAATCAGCTGACAGTCATATGGGCATTCCTTTGTAGGTAACTAACTGCTTTTCTCTTGCAGCTTTTGAGATTCTCTTTGTCTTTAATCTTTGGCATTTTAATGATGATGTGTTTTGGTGTGGTCCTCTTTGGGTTCCTCTTGTTTGGGACTCTGCGCTTCTTGGACTTGGAAGTTTATTTCTTTCACTGGGTTGGGGAAGATTTCTGTTATTATTTCTCAAATAGGTCTTCAATTTCTTGCTCCCTCTCTCCTCCTTTCAGCACCCCCATGATGCAAATGTTGGTATGCTTCAAGTTGTCTCAGAGGCTCTCTACACTATCTTCATATTTTTGGATTCTTTTTTCTCTTTGCTCTTCTGATTAGGTGTTTTTTGCTTCTTTATATTCCAAATTGTTGATTTGGTTCTCAGAATCGTCTACTCTATTGTTGAGTTCCTGTAAATTATTCTTTATTTTAGTTAGTGTATGCTTAATTTATGACTGGTCTTTTTCATGTCTTTGATGTTCTTACTAAGATTTTTGAAATTCACACTAAGATCCTTGAAGCTCCTATTAAGATCCTTGAGCAACCTTATAACCATTGTTTTAAACTCTGTATCTAGTAGTTTGCTTGCTTCCATTTTATTTAGTTTTCTTTCTAGAGATTTCTTCTGTTCTTTCATTTGGGACATGTTTCTTTGTCTCTGCATTTTGGCTGCTTCCCTGTGCTTGTTTCATCGTATTAGGTAGAGCTGCTATGTCTCCTGGATTGGTAGAGTGGCCTTGTGTAGTAGGTGTCCTGTAGAGCCCAGTGGCTCAGCCTCCCAGTCACCTGAGCTGGACACTCTAGATGTGCCCCTGTGTGGGCTGTGGGCACAGTCTTGTAGTTGAGACTTGATTGCTGTTGCCGTAACTGGGAGGAATTGACCTCTAGGCCAGTTGGCTGTGAGGACCAGCTGCGACTACAGTGAAGACACCCCTATGGAACAGGACTTGCTTCAAGTGAGGGTTTGGTGCTCACTAAGTCTGCCCCTTGAGTGTGTCGCTTGTGGATGTGTAGAGTTGTAATCTGGTAAGGTCTGAAGCTGTCCACTGGGTGCACTGGCTCTGGGGCTTCCCAAGAGGTACAAAGTCAGTCACTGCCTTGGGTTACCGGGCAGGAGCCACAGAGAGATCTGCAGATGATTGCTACTTGTATTGGCTTAGAATTGCCAGGAGAGGCCCAGCTGTGAAGCAAGGCAGGCTAGTGCTAGTGTCGGGTCTTGGAACTCTTAATTTATTTTTTAAGGTTCACTTTTTTATTATACTTTTTAAATTAAATCTTTATTGTTGAAGGTATACATATGTCCCCCTTTTCCCCTCACTGACACCTTCTAGCCCACCCCTGTCCTGTCCTCCACCCCAGGCCTTCACTACCCTATTGTCTGTGTTCATGGTTATGTATATACTAGAGGCCTATTGCATGAATTCGTGCATGGGTGGGGTCCCTTGGTGTGACCTGCAGGGAATGGGCCGAAATCGGCAGTCCAATGCCGCCTGCCGCTCCTGCCTGCCGCTCCTGTTCATCCCGGCCCCGCTGCACCTGCTGCGGACTCGCGCCCAGTCCTGATCGGGAGAGGCTTGCGCTGCCGCTGCAGCACTTGCCAGCTGTGAGCCCTGCATCTAGCACTCGTTCCAAGGGGGGTGGGGGAGTGCCGGGATGCGATCGGCCCTCCAGGCAGCGGGTGGGATGCTCTTGCTGGCCTGGGATACGGATCCGTCCTGCTGACGTTCGCGCCAGTTGTCGGGAGCTACCTGGTGGAAGCTTTTATATTGTTTCTTCCATGCGGAGTGTCTAGGGAGGGGAAGTGGCCACAGTGCCCGAGGCCGACTTCCAGGAAGCGGGCGGTGCTGTTGGGGTCATGCCTGTGTCTGTCGGTGCCTGGCACGTTCTCTGGAGATTGGACCTGCAGGACTACTGAGGGGGAGTGAGTGGCTGCTGCCGGGTTGGTGGGCCACCGGGATGGGTCGGTCTGCTGAGCGGCACTCCTGCTGTGGGAGTGCACTGACCACCAGGGGGCAGCTCCTACGTTGAGTGGTCAGTGTATGTCATAGCAACAGGTCGACTGGTCATTTGGTCGTTTGGTCGCTTAGGCTTTTATATATATACTAGGGGCCTAGTGCATAAATTCGTGCACCTTGAAAGGAACTGTGGGCTGCCAGGCTGTGGTGGGCACGGGTGGGTCTCGGCCCCCAATCCCGTGTCTGCTGGCAGCCCAGCTCCCGCTGCTGCCACTCCCACGTGCTGGCGGTACTGACCCCACTCGCACCTGCTGACAGCATGGAGCGATTGGGGCTGGTTCCAGCAGCGGGTGCGAGCTGGGCCGGCGCCGTCAGCGGGTGCGAGTGGCGGCTGCTGCCCCGATTGCTCCTCAGGAGCAGGGGTAGCTGGAGAAGTCCTGAGGGGCAATCGGGGCCGGCAGCCGCTGCTCGCACCCGCTGACGGCACCGAGCAATTGGGGCCGGCGCTGGGCTCCGGCAGCGGGTGTGAGCGGTGGCCCCAGCACCTGCTGTGGGTGTGAGTGGGGCTAGCGCCAGCAGTGGGTGCAAGTGGGGCTGTCGCTGGCAGTGGGTGTGAGAGGGGGCTGCTGTCCCCGATCTCCCCTCAGGAACAGGGGGAGGTGGAGAAGCCCTGAGGGGCAATCGGGGCCAGCAGCCATTGTCGGACCCGCTGATGGCACCGAGCAGTTGGGTCCGGCGCCGGGCACCCGCAGCGGGTGTGAGCTGCGGCTCTAGCGATGACAGCGGGTGCAGTAGTGGCCAGTGCCAGCAGCATGTGCTAGCGCCGGGCAGGACTGCAGCGCAGGGGCAGAGAATTTTCAGTAACCACCAGAAGCTTGCCCCGATGACAGCGACCAGCGCCCTGCCATGGTCTGGTGCCTCCGCTCACCTGCTCAACCGTCCTGCCGCGGCCAATGCCCACCATGTTTCGCGCTCTGTTGCCTGTTGCCGATGCCCATCATGTTCTGCGCACACCCCCTGGTGGTCAGCGCACGTCATAGTGACTGGTCAGTTGTTTGGTTCTGCCGGTTGGTCTATTTGCATGTTAGTCTTTTATTATATAGGATAGATGCACACAAGTTCTTTGGTTGATCTCTTCTGACTGACCCATCCACCCCTGCCTTCCCTTTGAGATTCCACAGTCTGTTCCATGCTTCTATGCCTCTGGATTTATTTTGTTCATTAGTTTATTCTGTTCATTAGATTCCATATATGAGTGAGATCATGTGATACTTATCTTTCTCTGACTGGCATATTTTACTTAGCATAATACTCTCCAGGTCCATCCATGTTGTCTCAAAGGGTAAGAGATCCTCCTTTTTTACTGCTGTATAGTATTCCATGGTGTAAATATACTACAGTGATGGCGAACCTATGACACGCGCGTCAGCACTGACATGCGTAGCCATTTCTGATGACACGCGGCCACTGAGGCGGCCGCATGCCGAGGATGAAACATTTGCTGCTCCTGAGGATGAAACATTTGTGAAATAATGTTTTTTCCTCAAAGTGACACACTACCCGAGTTATGCTCAGTTTTTTGGCGAAGTTTGACACACCAAGCTCAAAAGGTTGCCCATCATTGATGTACTACATCTTTTTTATCCACTCATCTACTGTTGACAATTGGGCTGTTTCCAGATATTAGCTATTGTAAATTGTGCTGCTATGAACAAAGGGTGCATACTTTCTTCTGATTGATGTTTTGGGTCTCTTAGGATATATTCCTAGAAGTAGGATCACTGCATCAGATGGCAGTTCCATTTTTAATTTTTTGAGGAACCTCCATACTGTTTTCCATAATGATTGCACCAGTCTGCATTCCCACCAGCAGTGTACCAGGTTTCCCTTTTCTCTGTATCCTCGTCAGCACTTGTCATTTGTTGATTTGTTGATGGTAGCCATTCTGACAGGCGTGAGGTAATACCTCATTTTTGTTTTAATTTGCATCTCTCTGATGATCAGTGACTTTGAGTATTTTTTCATATATCTCTTGGCCATCTGTATGTCTGCTTTGGAGAAGTGTCTGTTTAGGTTCATTGCCAAATTTTTAATTGGGTTGTTTGCCTTCCTTTTGTAAATTGTATGAGTTGCTTTATCAGATGTATCATTGCCAAAAATGCTCTCATACAGTGGTCTCCCTTTTTGTTTTGTTGATGGTTTCTTTTGTTGTGCAAAGCCTTTTATTTTGATGTAGTCCCATTTGTTTATTTTCTCCTTGGTTTCCTTTGCCCTAGGAGATGTATCCATAAACATATTGCTATGAGAGATGTGTGAGATTTTGCTGCCTATGGTTTCTTCTAGGATTTCTATGGTTTTATGCCTTACATTTAAATTTAAGTCTTATATACATTTTGAGTTTATTCTTGTGTATGGTGTAAGTTGGTGGTCTAGTTTCATTTTTTTGCATGTATCTTTTCAATTTTACCAATACCACTTATTGAAGAGACTGTCTTGCCTCTATGATATGTTCTTGCCTCCTTTGTCACATACATAATTGAGCATAACGACTTGGGTTGATTTCTGGGGTCTGTGTTCTGTTCCATTGATCCTGTTCTTGTGCCAGTACCAGGTTGTTTTGAGTGCAGTAGCTTTGTAGTATAACTTTATATCAGGTATTCATGATTGCTTTAGCTATTCCGGTCGGGGTCTTTCTTGGTTCCATATAAATTTTTGTTCTAGATCTGTGAACTATGCTGTTGTTATTTTAATAAGGATTGCATTGAATCTGTAGATTGCATTGGTAGTATGGACATTTTAATGATATTAATTTTACCAATCCATGAACATGGTATATTCTTCCACTTATTTATATCTTCCTCTGTCTCTTTTTTTCAATGTATTGTAGCTTTCCGAGTACAAATCTTTTACCTCTGGTTTAGTTTATTCCTAAGTGTCTTAAATATTTTTTGTTTCAATGGTAAATGGGATTGTTTATTTAGTTTCTCTTTTTGAGAATTCATTATTGTGTGAAAAAATGCCATCAATTTCTGGGTGTTGATTTTTTTTTTAATCCTTCCATGAGCTGGAATGTGTTTTTTTTTTTAATTTAAGTTCTTTATTGTTGAAAGTATTACTGTGTCTCCTTTTCCCCCCATTGATCTCTCCACAGCTGCTTCCAACCCCCAGCACATGCCCTCACTGTCTGTGTCCAGTGGTTATGCTTATATGCTGCATACAAGTCCTTTGGTTGATCTCTTAACTTCCTCCCCCGCCCCTCCACAGTTATATTAGGGAACTTGAACACCCTGCCTTCCCTCTGTTTGATGGTTTCTTCCACGTTTCTTTGTCTCTGGATCTATATTTCCTCATTAGTTTACATTGTTCATTATATTTATCAAATTAGTGAGATCATGTGATACTTATCCTTCTCTGTGGATGTTGATTTTGTATCCTGCTACATGGCTGCATTCCTTTATTAAATCCAGTAGTTTTTTGGTGGGGCCTTTGGGGTTTTCTGTGTACAATATCATGTCATCTGCAAATAATGAGAGTTTTACTTCCTCCTTTCCAATTTGGATGCCTTTTATTTCTTCCTGTTTGATCGCTGCGGCTAGGACTTCCAGCACTATTGAATAAGAGTGGTGAAAACAGACATTTCTGTCTTGTCCCTGTTCTTAGGTGAAATGGTTTTAGTTTTTGCCCATTCAGTATGATGTTTGCTGTAGGTTTGCCATATATGGCCTTTATTATGTTGAGGTATGATCCCTCTATTCCCACTCTGCTGAGAATTTTTATAAAAAATGGGTGTTGGATTTTGTCGAATACTTTTTCTGTATCAATTGATATGATCATATGATTTTTGTCTTTCAATCTGTTTATGTGATATGTATCACGCTTATTGATTTGCAAATATTGTACTTGCCTTGCAACCCTGGAATAAATCTCTCTTTCTCTTGGTCATGGTGTATGATATTTTTAATACATTGCTGGATCCAATTTGCTAATATTTTTGTTGAGGATTTTAACATCCATGTTCATCAGGGATATTGGCCCATAGTTCTCTTTCTTTGTAGTGTCTTTATCTGGTTTTGAAATTAGGATAATGTTGGCCTCATAAACAGAGCTTGGAAGTGTTTCTTCCTTTTGGAATTTTTGGTATAGTTTGAGCAAGATAGGTGTAAGCTGTTCTTTGAAGGTTTGGTAAAACTCCCCTGTAAAGCCATCCGGACCAGGGCTTTTTTTGCTGAAAATTTTTGATTACTGCTTCTATTTCATCAGTTGTTATTGGCCTATTCAGGTTTTTTGATTCTTCCTGATTCAGTTCTGATAGATTGTATTTTTTTTGGGGGGGAGGATTTTTTTATTTCCTCCACATTGTCCAGTTGGTATATAGTTGTTTATAGTGTTTTCTTGCAATCCTTTGTATTTCTGTGGTATCTGTTGTTACTTCACTGCTTTAGTTTTTGATTTTATTTACTTGGGTCCTCTATCTTGTTTCTTGATGAGTCTGGCTAATGGTTCAACAATCTTGTTTGTGTTTTCAAAGAAACAGCTCTTGGTTTATTTGATTTTTTTTGTATTGTTCTTTTAGTCTCTATGTCATTAATTTCTGCTCTGATCTTTATTATTTCCTTCTTTCTACTTACTCTGGGCTTTTCTTGTTCTCTTTCTAATTCTTTAAGTTGTAGGGTTAAATAGTTCATTTTTAGTTGTTATTATTATTTTTTTTTGAGGTAGGCCTGTAGTGTTATGAACTTCCTTTTGCTGTGTCCCAGAGATTTTGGGTTGTTGTGTGTTCATTTTCATTTGTTTCCAGGAAGTTATTGATTTCTTTCTTGATCTCATTGGTAACCCATTCATTGTTTAATAACATGCTATTTAGCCTCCATGTGTTTGCGTGTTTTTGATTGTTTTTACTGTAGTTGATTTCTAATTTCATTAATTTATTATCTGAGAAGATGCTTGATATTATTTCAATCTTCTTGAACTTGTAGAGAGACTTGTTTTGTATCCTAACATGTGATCTATCTTTGTGAATGATCCATGTATACTTGAGAAGAATGTATATTCTGCAGCTTTGGGGTGAAATGTTCTATAAATGTCAAATAAACCCATCTGATCAAGTGTGTCCTTTAGAGTCACTCTTTCCTTGTTAATTTTTTTGTTTGGAAGTCAGCAGGGTGTTCAAGTTCCCTAATATAACTGTACCAATGTCAATCATTCCCTTATATTCCTCTAGAAGTTATTAAATATATTTAGGTGGTCCTGTATTATGTTCATATATGTGTAACAGGATTATATCCTCTTATTGGATTGACTAGAGGCCTGGTGCATGAAATTCGTGCACAGGTAGGTTCCCTAGGCCTGTCCAGCTATCAGGGCCGATTGAGGCCTTCCTTCCCCTGGCTGCCAGCTGCTGTCTGCCGTCCGGGGCCTTCCTTCCCCGGCTGCTGCGCTGCCCCTGGTGGTCAGCGCACGTCATAGCAAGTGGTTGAACTCCAGGTTGGTCAAATTCCCGAGGGGACAATTTGCATATTAGCCTTTTATTATATAGGATTCCTTTAATATTATGTAATGACCTTTGTTGTCTCTTGTGATGGCCTTCAGTTCTTCATATTTTGTCAGATATGAGTATTGCTATCCCAGCCTTTTTGTCTTTTCCATTTGCATGGATAATTTTTTCCATTTGTTCACTTTCATTCTGTGTGAGTCTTTTGTTCTGAGGTGGGTTTCTTGTATTCAGCATGCAATTGGGTCATGTTTTTCTATCCATTCTGCTACTCTGTGTCTTCTGATAGGAGCATTTAATCCATTTACATTTCAGATTATTGATAGTTACTCTTTTATTGCCTTTTAATTCTGTAAGCCTGTTTCTCCATTTCTTCTTATTATAGCAGTCTCTTTAGCATTTATTGCAGTGCTTATTTAATGGTGACAAAGTGATTTAGTCTTTTTTGTTTGGGAATCTCTATTTCACCATCTATCCTCTCTAATAAAAGAGTAATATGCAAAGTAACCATCACTCTGCTACACAAGCCACGCCCACCAGTGAAGCCACGCCCACCAGCCAATCAGGGAGAGTATGCAAATTAACCCCAGCCAAGATGGCTATCAGAAGGGAGGCTTGGGTTTCCATGGCAACAGAAGAAGCCAAGCTTTCCACACACTCTGGCGGGCCCAGACCTCCACTCAAGGATACAAAGTTTCAATTATAGAAGGTAAACAATTCCAAACAGAAACAGCTGCTAGCCAAGGAGTGAGCAGGAGGCTTGGCTCCGCTCTAGGCTACAAAGTTTCAATTGTAGAAGGTAAATAAATTCCAGATACTAGGGCCTCTGCTTGGGTCACCAGGGGCGTGGCTGGCCTGCAAACCACCACAGGCCCCTCACCCAGGCCGCTCCACGCCCCAAGGGAACCCCACCCTGATCCAGGACACCCTTCAGGCAAACCAGCTGGCCCCCACCTGTGCACCAGGCCCCTATCCTCCTATCTAATAAAAGAGTAATATGCAGATTGACCATCAATCCAATACACAATATGGCTGCCCCCATGTGTCAAAGATCCTGCCCCATGTGGACACAAGATGGCCACCACAAGAAGGCCAGCAGGGGAGGGCAGTTGGGAGGCACCAGGCCTGCAAGGGAGGGCAGTTGGAGGCGATCAACCCTGCAGGGGATGGCAGTTAGGGGTGACCAGGCCAGCAGAGGAGGGAAGTTGGGGAAAACAGGCTGGCAGGGGAGCAGTTAGACATCAATCAGGCTGGCATGGGAGTGGTTAGGGGGTGATCAGGCTGGCAGGCAGAGCGATTTAGGGGCAATCAGGAAGGCAGGCAGGCGAGCAGTTGGGAGCCAGCAGTCCTGGATTGTGAGAGGGATGTCCGACTGCCCATAGGGATCAGGCCTAAATGGGCAGTCAGACATCCCTTGAGGGGCCCCAGATTGGAGAGGGTACAGGCTGGGCTGAGGGACACCCCCCCCTCCGTGCACGAATTTCGTGCACCGGGCCTCTAGTATTGAATGATAGCCTTGCTTCATATAGTAATCTTAGTTTCAGATACTTGCTTTTCATTACCTTGAATACTTCATGCCTTTCTCTTCTGGCATGTAGCGTTTCTGATGAGATATCAACTGACATACATCAACTATCCCTTGCTCGCTCTCTCTCTCTTGTTTGTTTGTTAATCCTCACCCAAGGATATTTTTTTCCATTGATTTTTAGGGAGAGTAGAAGGGAGGGAGTAGGAGAGGGCGAGAGAGAGTGAGAGAGTGAGAGAGAGAGATATCATTGTGAGAGAGACACATTGATTGGTTGCTCCCGCACACGTCCCTACCAAGGTCAGGGATGGAAGCTGCAACCTAGACATATGTCCTTGAGCAGGAATTGGACTCTCTACCCTATGGTGTGTAGGCCAACGCTCTAACCATGGAACCACACTGGCCAGGGCTACATTAATTCTCTTGACAGGAATCCTTAGTGTATAACTTCTTTATTTACAACAATGCCCACTGCATGCTTTGTGATATGTAAACTCTTCTAGTTTTGCCATGGTAACATTTATGGGGCATTCTTCCCCCCCCCCCCCCCATTAATCCTCACCCAAGGATGTTTTTTCCATTGATTTTTAGAGAGAATGGAAGGCAGAGAGGGGAGGAGGGAGAAAGAGACTGAGAGAGAGAGAGAGAGAGAGAGAGAGAGAGAGAGAGAGAGAACAGACAGACATTGATGTGAGAGGGACGCATCGATTGCTTGCCTCCTATACATGCCCCAACTGGGTATTGTACCTGCAACCCATGTACATGTTCTAGACCAGGAATCAAATCGTGACTTTCTGGTGCGTGGGCAAATGCTCAAACAACTGTGCGACACTGGCCAGGGCTGGGGCATTCCTTTTGAACAGTGCCCATTACCTTGATGTGTACAATGTCATCTTTCTTGTAGATTTGCTTGTATGTGGCCAAAGGAACAACTTCCTTATTTTCTTTTTTTTTAAATTTAATCTTTATTGTTCAGATTATTACAATTGTTCCTCTTCCCCCCCCCCCCCATAGCTCCCCTCCACCAGGTTCCTACCCCACCCTCTGCCCTTACCCCCCGCCCACTGTCCTCATCCATAGGTGTATGCTTTTTGTTCAGTCTCTTCCCGCACCCCCCACACCCCTTTCCCCCCGAGAATTGTCAGTCCACTCCCTTTCTATGCCCCTGATTCTATTATATTCACCATTAATGTTGTTCATCGATTTTTTATTCCCTTGGTTTTTAGATTCACTTTTTGTTAGATACGTATTTGTTGTTCATAATTTTTATCTTTATCTTTTTCTTCTTCTTCCTCTTCTTAAAGAATACCCTTCAGCATTTCATATAATTCTGGTTTGGTGGTGATGAACTCCTTTAGCTTTTTCTTATCTGTGAAGCTCTTTATCTTCCCTTCAATTCTGAATGATAGCTTTGCTGGGTAGAGTAATCTTGCTTGTAGTTTCTTGCTATTCATCACTTGGAATATTTTTTGCCATTCCCATCTGTCCTGCGTACATTCTGTTGAGAAATTAGCTGACAATCGTATGGGTGCTCCCTTGTAGGTAACTAACTGATTTTCTCTTGCTGCTTTTAATATTCTCTCTTTGTCTTTTGCTCTTGGCATTTTAATTATGATGTGTCTTGGTGTGGTCCTCTTTGGATTCCTTTTGTTTGGGGTTCTGTGCGCTTCCTGGACTCATAAGTCTATTTCTTTCACCAGGTGGGGGAAGTTTTCTGTCACTATTTCTTCAAATAGATTTTTAGTATCTTGCTCTCTCTCTTCTTCTGGCACCCCCATAATTCAGATGTTGTCCCAGAGGCTTCTTACACTATCTTCAACGTTTTGGATTCTTTTTTCTTTTAGCTTTTCCAGTTGAGTGATTTTTGCTTCTTTGTATTCCAAATCTTTGGCTTGATTCTTGCGATCCTCTAGTCTGCTTTTGGGTCGCTGTATAATATTTTTTATTTCAGTCATTGTATGCTTAATTTCTAGTTGATCCTTTTTCATATCCTCGAGGGTCTTGTTAAGTTTATCGGCCTTTTCTAGGAAATTCTTGAAAAACCTTATAACTCTATATCCAGTCTTTTGCTTTCCTCCATTTCCTTCATTTGTGCCCTGTCTCTTTGTCTCCGCAGGTTAGCTGCTTCCCTGAGTTGATGGAGTGGCTTTGTGTGCTAGGTGTCCTATAGGGCCCAGTGGCTCAGCCCAGTTACCTGAGGTGGACACGCTTGGTGCACCCCTTTGTGGGCTGTGTGTGCAGTCTTGTTGTAGTTAAGCCTTGATTATTGTTGGTATCACTGTTGGGAGTTGACCTCCAGGCCAATTGGCTGTGAGGATCAGCTGTTTCTAGGCTGGGAGAGCTTCTGTGCTCAGCTTGGATGGGGCGGAGTCTCAGGTTGGAGCAGACAGCCTTGGTTTCCCGTCAGCCCTGCCCTAAGAGCCCCCTGGGTCTCAGTGTCCCACGGCAATGGCTGTGCACACCTCTGAGAGAAGGCTACTCTCGAGTTTCGCGTGCTGCCAGACAGTCCAGTTTCTCCCCCAATGAATCTGGTACCCAAAGTCTCACCCGGAGCTGGATTTCAGTGCAGTCGGGAGGTTTTGTTTCCCTCCCGAATGAGAAAACTAGCCGCATGCTTGCTTCCTGCCCTCTTCGCGCTGCGCATAAGCCAGCCGCATACTCAGCTGCCTGCCCTTTCCGCGCGCACGGGTCTCCATACCTCCACAGCTCCTCTGAGACTCAGTGTCCTTTTTTCTTTCCTTCTAGTTGTAGAATTTCCACTCAGCCAGCTTTCCGGTGGTTCTGGATGATGTCCGCTCTGTCTTCCAGTTGCAGTTTTGAAATTGTTGTGCGAGGCAGCAGTATGGGTGTTTACCTATGCCGCCATCTTGGTTTCTCCTCCCTTATTTTCTTAAAGGCCTAGAGAACATATAGTTTGTGCCTCTCCACTTTCCCTTTGTGTTAGTCATTTTGGGGAATTATTGGAAGATGGTAGGGCCAAAAGGAGGGTTGGAATTGGGTGCTTTTTATGGTGGAGAAAGGGAGTATAGTCTAAAAACAAAAAAGTACAAAAAGGAAAACACATTATCTACTTCCAGATCTGTGGTATTTGGGTATGGGCACCATAGGGAGACATGTTCTCAGGAAGGTCAGAGAAGAAGTAAGGATAATAGGAGATTTTGCTGGTGGTATACAGTGAGTGTTTTAGCATTGGAGATACTTGGGAGATGGAGACAGAATAAAACGTGTGTGGAGATTAGCATATGAGATAAAGGGTGGCTTGGGATTCAGAGTCTTCTTATGATAAATGATGTAAATAAGTTTCAACACATAAAGAGATTAATCCTAGAGAATTCAAGGTGGATAGTGGTGATGGGACTGTGAAAATTGGTGGGATTCTGGAGGAATGGGCATTGGTGGGGCATCTTGCAATTGAAGGTTCTAAAGTCCAGGTGGCTGGGCCTTACTTTGTCCCTTATAGCTGCACCACTCGCTCCTTCTCCTCTGCCAGATCCTTAATTTTATCCTGTTCACACTATCTAAATGTGCACTCTCCTTCCTCCACATGGCTTTTATTTTTCTCTTTAACCTTTTGCACTCGGATGTTGAGTGTGACTTGACACAGTTAGCATTAGAATAAAGGAATCGAGAAAAAAGCAAGCGAGTGCAAAGGGTTAATACTTACTACTATTTAATATATTGTATAGTTAATTTTTATGTGTGTATTTTCACCACTAGATTAGACTGACTTATTAACTGCTATATCATCCTAAAACAGTATCTGGTACAGAGTAAGACAATGAATGCTATTAAGAAAAATCAGACATACAGAGGAGGAACAGCGTATGTTCTTTGTGATGTCCCATTTAATTTATTGCATTAGGAAATGGCTATTTTAGAGTAGGATTCATATAGACTAGCTGTCCTTTGGTATGAACCAATGCTATTCTTACTGTTTTTAAAAAATATATATTTTTATTGATTTCAGAGAGGAAGGGAGAGGGAGAGAGATAGAAACATCAGTGACTTTTAATATTTCCTACAAATTTTGTGATATTATACTATGTTAGTACAGTTTTGATAATATATTTAAAATATTTTTTTCTTGCAATATTAATGTTTATTCATGTAATATTATATTTAAAACTAGAGGCCCAGTGCATGATTGAATCATGCACGTGTAGGGTCCCCTACATGCTTTCACTTTCGATCATGGGGGAGCTGGGTGCCTGTCCGCTGGTGCACGCCTCTGGCTCGGCGGAGGCTTCTGAAAGGCCTGGTGCCGGAGCAGACAGGCACCCAGCTCCCTGCTTTTAATGGTCCGCGGCGGGATGTGAGCTCGCTGCCCCAGAGCCACTGGCGACGTGAGCTCAGCGTCATGCCGGCCCAATCGGCTAACCCGGCCACCCCGAGTCCCACCCCCTGCGCCTCCCTCTGGCCCAATCGTGGGTGTAGCGGAGTGATGGTAATTTACATATTACCATTTTATTAGGTAGGATTGTTTTTCTTGAAATATTAATGTTTATTGCATATAACATTATCATATTTAAAATTGTTTTTCTTGGGGGAAAAAAAGAAACATCAATGATGAGAGAGAATCATTGATCAGCTGCCTTCTGCATGCCCCCTGCTTGGGATTGAGCCCACAACCCGGGCATATGCCCTGACTGGGAATCAAACTGACCACCTGTTTTACAGGTTGATGTTCAACCACTGAGCCATACCAACTGGGCTATTTTTATTGTTGAACATTTAATGAACACAAATAATCTTCTAGATATATAAAAGGCTAATACGCAATGTGTCCCCTCAGGAGTTCAACCAGGAGTTCGATCACTCGCTATGACGTGCACTGACCATCAGGGGGCGGCGCAGAATGAAGGAAGGCCCTGGCCGGCAGCCAGTAGGCCCCGATCAGCCCTGATCACCATCCAGGCCTAGGGACCCTACCTGTGCATGAATTTCGTGCACCGGGCCTCTAGTACCTTATAATACTGAATTTATTTTCAATAATTTAACCTTAGTTGTGATTTAATTTAAATTAATTTTAGCAAACACTTATCAAGTTTCTTCTCTCTGCCGGGAATGGATGGTGCTAGGCAGTGGTGAATATACAGATATCTTTAAGGAAATCATGGATGGGTAGATTATGAATACAAAAGCAAAATACAACTAATACAGTAGGTCCTCGGGTTACGTCAGAGATCTGTTCCTACGGTGCAATGTAATGCGATTTTCGCAGTAAGTCGGAACCCACCTACATAAGCACGTACATCACTCACATGGAGCACATACACAGCAGTAATGAAGTGAAACAGTAAAAAAAATTTAAAAGAAAGATAACAATTCCTGACCTTTACTTGTGGTAAAACATAAAATAATAAAAAACATAAAGCACATATGTACATATGTCGAAATGACGGAACTTTTTTTAGAAATAAATGGGAGATGGCGACGTAACCACGAAACGACGTACGTCGAGGCCAACGTAACCTGAGGACTGCCTGTAGTGGGATGAATGCCAAAATAGTAATGACAGAGACCCCTAGGCATACAGATGAGGGACTGCTTAGTGAGTGAGTGGTTAGGATGTAAGGGGCATTAGGAATCCATGCCAGGTAAAGCCATGGGGGATGGTGACTTTTGTCCTGGAATTTGGGAGAGCACGGGTTCCCCAGTTGTGCAAAGAAGCAATGTTGTACTAGGGCCAGAGGCATGAAAGTGCTTAATGTGGGTGTTTATTGAGAGTGGCTTTTTTTCCTTTGGTAATCAAATAACTTAGAAGATGGCTTAGCTCCCATAGTTTTAGGTCACATGACTTGCATTTGTATAAAGTCATCAGAAGGATTAGATGAGAAGGAAACTTCAGTTTTTATCCACTGAACTTGGATATTTAAGACACTTCAAAAAACTTGTAGTTTAATGCCAAATGCTTTGCTGAAGTCTTTTGCATATGAAATATAGAGTATGTTTTTTTTGTGCTGGGTCAAGGTTTGGGTAGAATATCTTTAATACTTTTTGTTGGCTGTCTTCTACAGGTATTGGAAATTAATAGTTTTTCTAGTTTTTACATTATTTAAGTACAGTAGAAAATTGGACTAAAATGTTCCTGATGCCAACTTCTTCAGAGTTGAACAGTAGGCAGAACTTCCTAACCCAGTGGATGACCAATCCTTCTCGGGCTGGAGTCATATTAAATCATGGATTTCCTATTTTGGAAGCAGATGAAGAAAAGCGAACAAATGTGAACATTTCCACCAGCTTTCCTGCTAAAGCCACACATTTTTCAAATAGCTTGAACTTTATAAGTAAGGAAGATTCACTTCATGAAGAACAGAAGTTGGAGTCTAACAGCCCATACAGATTACAGTCAGATAAATCTGAAACACATACAGTCTTTCCTATGCCTAACAAGGGACCACAACCAGCAGCATGTCAGGATGCTCCAGGACCCTGGGAAGATAATAAGACTGACTTTATCTCAGATCTTGCAAGTGAATGCAAAGAAGTGGCTTATAAAGACCCACTTTTTAAAAAGCTTGAACAGGTACACCAGGACTTGGCCTAATATATATTTGTGTTATTGCAGGTTTTGTCTATGATGAAAGTCACCAGTTTCAGGTTCTCTTGTTTCTTCCCCTTTAGTGTGAAATGCTCAAAATACCAAATTTTGCCTTTGTCTAACGTGAAACATTAAAGTATGTTTAATATGTAAGACAAATATAACATTTCAGATAATATCTTCAAGTTTCTATCTCATTTGGTAAAAACTAAATTAGAAATTGTTGATCAAATATTAGGGGAAAATGCTTGATCATAAATGTACTGATTACCTATTCTATTTTAATAATCAAAGGATTTATATGACTTTTTCTGTTTCTTAGTTGAGAGAATCAATATGGTTTTCACCATAAAAAATGGATTTTAGAGTTTTGGTGGCAGATTTAGTTACTTAGGGATCCCTCTTTGAAACTCTTTTTTTTTTTTTTTTAACTCTTTATTAGGAAAGCTATGAAAAGGGAGATGGGAGGGATTAAGATAACGGTAAGGAGTGAAGGTCCATAAAAAATGTAAAGTTAGTTTAATAAGTTAATTTTATGTTTAAAAAGCTGAAAGAGGTGCAGCAGAAGAAACAGGAACAACTGAAGAGGCAGCAGTTGGAACAACTGCAAAGACTCAGGGAAGAGCAAGAGAAGCTGCTCACCATGGTGTCGGGGCAGCACACACTCCCAGGTATGTTTTGCTTACATGGGGTCTCCAATTAGTACAATGAGTGGCCGTTAAACATATTTCGTATTTTGAATTGTTTGACAGGTTATTTCTACTATTCTCTTTCATATGTTGCAAACTCCAGTTTCTTTAGAGGCTGCGAAGATACCTGAAACAGTGGTGATGTAGTATAATTAGGACAAGTGAAAACTGTGCCGTTCTGGAGCATACGTGTCCTTAAAAATATTCACATTTATTTATAAAATAAAATTTTAAAAAAGACCTAGTAGAATAAAAGATTTAGAGCCAAAGTTGGTCTAGGGCTGCTGGTTTACAATAACTGCTCTGTATCATAGAGGTAAATATGTGTAGAAGCCACTCTACTCAGTTAAAGAACCATACCAGAAATATTTTTTTCTATGAATTCTTTTGTTCTATGTTCAATCAGTGAATAGCATGAAGTGCTTATCAGGGGAAAAGTCTGTTGAAATGTGTCTGGAGCAATGGTTTTGAAAGTTTATTGGTCATTCTTCATAGTAACAAAAACATTTTAAATCACGACTCAAAATTTCAAAGAAATTTTATAGATCAGTCTTTATTAGTGAGCCTGGCATGTAGCAATAATATTTTCTATTTTATTTATCTATTCTATGTTAAAAAACACACAAAGCCAGTCCTGATCTGTTGCATCTGATGATAAAATGACTAATGGATTGTGCCCCACAGTTTGAAAACCAGTGGTCTGGAGCAATGTGTGTCTGTTTGGTGCTACCTTTTAAGTGCCATGCTTCACTGATTCAGGACAGTGCCTATTGTGTTCAGAGGTTGCATGGGCATTGAAAATACAAAGAAGAAAAGACATTGGCAAATGAGTGTGCAGGGTGTGACTGGCTGGGACGCGGGAAGTGATGGGAATGGTAGGGATGAGAAGTGTAGCAGATGAAGAGTGGTTTAGTGATTTTGGATGTCACCAATCCAGTGACTGGATTCTTGCTCCCCCTCCCCCAAGATAAAAATCAAGAGAGGAAGCAAAACAGATGCAAAAGAAGGAGTTTACTGAAAACAAACGAGGGAAAGGAGAAAGGGGAGAGCTGGATGCATCAAGGGATCACACACTAATAAAGAATATAGCTCCCTCCCCTGGCCTGTGTTGCTCAATGTTTAGGATGTTGGCCCATGTACTGAAAGATTTTGGGTTTTATTTTTGGTCAAGGGCATGTACCCGGGTTATGGGTTTAATCCCTGGCCCCAATCCAAGAGTGTGTGGGAGGCAACCAATCAATGTGTCTCTCTCACATCAATGTTTCTCCCTCCCTTCCACTCTCTATAAAAATCAATGGAAAAAATATCCTTGGGTGAGGATTAACAACAACAAAAAGAATATGGCTCCCCGAACTGCTCCCAGGGTCTGGCTCATATAGGGCTCGGTTCTTCACCCAGGCACAGAGTAGATTTCTTTGCTTTCCAGGAACCCTTTGCTTCCGCTGGTGGGTATCTAGTGCATGTGCAGAACAGAACTGGTTTGGGAGTGCCTGAAGAGAAACTTTGTGCCGGAATCCAATTCCAGCATGTCATAATTGCAAGAGTTTCATCAAAAGGTTGATGGAACTTGGGGACTCAACAAGGGCTGAGTCACGTATGTAATCACCTGTTGGAATGGCTGAAAGGCATTACCTCCAAACCTGAATAGGATGATTGTTTGCTGCCAGACAGCTCAGGGCATCTTAATCTACATGTTATTGCCTCCTGTTGGTCAAACACCTGAATAGCCATAGGCTATTCCCCAATCTGACAATGCTTCTGTACAAAACCCTTTGAAGTGTATTATCTCAACCTTGCCTTAGGACAATTTGTGTCAATAAAAAGCAAGGGTCCTGAGACAAGGAAGAACTTGGCTTCTTCAGCCAGGCTCCTCTGACCTCCAATGCCTTTCAAAATTGTCTGTTGTTTCTGGACTCTTATTTAATCTACACACAGCCTTTCTCCAGGTTGCTGAACCCTTCTTAATGCTGGAACAAGAACCCCGGCACTTTGAACTTATTTATAAGAGGCTAAAAAAATTTTTTTTAAGAGCATTCCCATCTGTTTAAGGAGGCTCACTCAGCCTGTGTGAATTCTTAAGTAAAACCTTTTTGAAAAAAACTGTGAGTGCATGGTGATGAATAATACAGTGACTGCTGGTGTCCCGAGGTCCTGCTTTTGAGCGAAGCCACCAGGAGTTTCCACTTTGCTTTTGCACCATCAGTGCCTATGTCAGCACAGTGAAACATGCAAATATTGTCTTAATATTTTATAAAAATAGTTTGACCCGCTGCCTGATGCCCCGAAAGAGTCTTGGAGACCTCCAGGGTTTATAGACCATACTTTGAGAATTGCTGCATTGGGATACTGCTCTTTTATCAGTGATATGTTCAGGTTGAAGTGGGATGACCATTAAGAACCAAGAATATTTAAATGGAGAGAGTATTGTTATAAAGGAAGGGAAGTTGAACCTGATATTTAATAAGGATCTACCTGATGTCCAGTTTTATTTGTGGGCTAGGAGTAAGGTAGATAAGTGGCATGGTTCTTTTATGAAACATTTCCCATCCTGTGCTTTCACTCTAAATTTAATTGAGACAACTGGAGAATAGAGGGGCAGTAACAGGATGTCAAGGGGCTGATACAGCAGGCAGGATGGCTAGTATTGTCATCTAACCTCCAAGAGATAAGTACATGGGGAATCTTCTCTCTGTTGATTGGGTTATTTCAAAAGCACAGACTTAAGAAACAAAACAGGAGAAGAAGAATACAGGAAATTTAAACTACAGAAAAGTACAAAACAGAAAAATCACCCATAATTCCTTTCCTGAGGACACCAAAACATCAACGGTAATCAGAAGGGAAGATACTTTTATATGCGTAACACAGAGCATGACCATTAGGGAACAGTTCAGATCATTTGTAACTCTGCATTGAAGCTGTCTAACTGTGTTTGTCATGGGACTGCAGGGCTGAGGACACCAGGAGTGCTTCTCACATTTGGCGCATGAGTGGTGCCTTATAGAGTTGGGCTGTGCGGCAGCTTTGTACACACTGTCTGCACGTGAATCATGGTGTAAACATGTTCTCAATTAAAATGATTTGAGGGTCACTTTGGGCTTTTAAGTTTGTATGGTTTTGTTAAACACATTTTCCTAATGAGGAGGAACAAATACTTTATCACTTTGGAGAAAATTTTGTGGTGGGATCACTGACGGGCAGAAGTGAAAATGTTACAGAGAGACATCAGTTTGTTGATTTTCTTAATTGCAAGGTTTAACTCTGCTGCCTGATGATCAGAGCCAGAAGTACAGTTCTCCAGGAAGTTCAGCCACCATAGAGAAACCCAAACCCTTCTTACCATCATATATCTACCAGAATCAAACCCAAGAAAAAACATACACTTCCAACATTTTGTCCAATGAACAAAACTTCTGTAGAACTACTCATCAAGATTTTGTCTTACCTTCAAAAAGTGGTGCTTCTCCCAATTTGTTTTATGAGGTACAATATCAAGAAACACTTGTGGAAAAAAATGATTTGAAGGAAGAAAACCATAACTATCTTAAAGGTGAGTTACTTATATTTCTCTCTTCACTTAACCAAGAGTGTTACCAAGTTGTCATAAAACAAGAAGAGATCTTACATGCTGCACAGTCACTCAGCCTGAATTAGATGAAGAGTCGGACATAGAATTTGTGACTGTCCAAGAACAATCTCAGTACTCATGCTGACTTCAAAACTTGCCTGGCAGCCTGGGGACTTCCAAAAGGAAGGCAGAAAGTTCTGTTGAACCATTTTTCTTTGAGAGCTTAGAAATAGTTTGAAGTTCATTTAAAATGTATGTGGTGGTGGGGGCACTTGACAGAAGATGTAATATGCAAGAAAAAGGTTGGCGATGGGATTTATTACTCATAAAAAGTCCCCTTTAACCCAGACACTTGGTTTGTCTTCACCATCTACACTAATGAAAGAGTAAGATGCAAATTGACTATACCTTCGTGACGTCCACCAGCCAATCAGGAGTGAGTATGCAAATTAACCCAACAAAGATGGCGGGTTAACCCTTTGCACTCGCTTGCTTTTTTCTCGATTCCTTTTTTCCACTTGGGATTTAATTTTTTAAATACCCCAGATTTTACAAAGCGTGGCAGTAGAATAAAAAACTGGAGTTTCTTTTCATACAAACTTATTTATTTGGATTTTTTTATATTTTAAATTATTGATACATTCAAAGAGTATAAAAAGAGCTGCTACCGATGCTAACCGTATCGAGTCACACTCGACATCCGAGTGCAAAAGGTTAATTTGCATACGCAGGCGCTGAGCCCGGGAGCGAGGCGGGACGCAGGCGTTCCACACTGCCCCAGCTGCTCCGGACCTCTCGGCAGCGTGGGAAGGCAGAAAGGCGGCTCCGGCCGGAGCGAAGGTGGCGCCAGCAGCCAGGGGAAGGAAGGCCTATTCTTGCACGAATCTTCGTGCATCGGGCCTCTAGTTCCTCTACATTACTAGTACCCAGCACATTCTTGCCACAGAACTAGCACTCAAGTGTCTCATGGTCTAAACTCATGGAGCTCTCATGTGATTTCTAATATATTTTTTTCTGGCCTTTTTTTGTTAATCCTCACTAGAGGATATTTTTTCCATTGCTTCTCAAGAGAGAGTGGAAGGAAAGAAGGGAAGGAGAGAGTGAGATGGAAAGGAAGAGGGAGGGAGGGAGGGTAAGAGGAAGGGAGGAAGATAGGAAGAGAGAGAGAAAGAGAAAGAGAGAGGGAGAGAGAGAAACATCAGTGTCAGCGAAGGACATTGATTGGTTGACTCCCACACATGCCCAAACCAGGGGGTGGGGAATGAACCACGAACCCGAAAGCCAGATATGTGCCCTTGACTGGGAATTGAACCCTCGGCCCTTTGATGTGTGGGCCGACACTCTAACAGACACTGAGCAACACTGGCCAGGGCACTAGTCTTTTTTTCTGCTCCCCATGTCACATTTTGTAATTATAGAATATTGTATAATAAATTGTGTTCTTTCCCACTCAACATAGAAAATGCTTATGGTTTATTCTGTAATCTTTATAACCATAATTTTAATTACTTCATCATTATAATAGTTAAGTAAAATATCAGTAGGTAATGTTCTTTGTGAAATACTAAGTTGTTTTCAGTATTTTAAATTTAATTTCCAATTTTCAAGAATATATTCTTTTGAGTTAAGTTATGAAAAATATAAATAATATGACAAGAGGTATCTATGCTTACTGCTTAGTATTGTGCATAATATTTTATTCCTAATTTAGAGTAATTCCTTGATATGGAATTACACAACACAGTACACCCTCTAATCTTTTATTTTGGAAAATTTCAAACACCTAGAAAACTTGAAAGACCACTGCAATGATTACCAGTATACTTACCACCTAGATTTAGCAGTTAATAATTTGCCAATATTTACTTTGTGTTTGTGTGTGTATATAAGTACATTTACTTTGTATTTGTATGTGTATGGATATATGTATATATCCATCTACATCTATATATAGTTTTGCTGAGTCATTTCATTGCAAGTAATATGTAGACATAACATTTCAAATATTTCAGCATGCATGAAGTAAAAATTAGGACAATCTTCTATATTACCATAATACTATTATTATACCCAGGAACATTAACAATAATTTTATAATATTCAAATCTATTTTAGAATTCCCCATATTATCTCAAAATGCCTTTTAAAGGTATTTTTTTTTAAAAAAGTAAAAGCAATGTTTTTATCTTCCTTCTCCCTTCCTCTCTTTCTAAAAATCAATCAAAAAAATATTGTGTTTTAATTAGGGTTTGTAGTTTTTCTTTTTCTTTTTTTAAAAAAATATATTTTTATTGATTTTAGAGAGAGAGGAAGGGAGGAGGAGAGATAAAACATAGATGAGAGAGAAACATCGATTGGCCACTTCCTGCATGGCCCCTACTGGGTATAGAGCCTGCAACTGGGGCATGTGCCCTGACCAGGAATTGAACCGGCAACCTCTTGGTGCATGGGATGACACTCAATCCACTATGCCACACCGGCTAGGCAGGGTTTTGTAGTTTTTCTTTATCATATTAAAGAAATCCTTGAGAGTTCTGAACTCTTTGGCATACCCTACGTTTAACCAATTTTTTTTTCTAAGCTTAGCAACCTGTAAAATTCTCAACTTTTAAGACTTTAATATGCTTTTTCAAAAAAACTGAATTGTTCCTAATTTTTATCTTAGGTGAAGATATTTTACCATGTTGGGAGAAAATGACAAACCAGACAGACGAAGGGAACGCTGTGAACTTAAAAAAATTTGGTGATTCCTCAGAAGTTGTTAATAATGAGGAAAGGTATTACCCACATTAAAAGGAATAAGACATGTGATAATCCTATATAATAAAAGCCTAATATGCTAAGTGTCCGGTCATCTGTTCAACCAATCAAAGCATAATATGCTAATGATATGCTAAGGCCACTCCGCCACTTGCTATGACATATACTGACCAGCAGGGGCAGACAATCGATCGGTCGACCAGTAGCTATGACATGCACTGACCACTTGGGGGCAGACGCTCCGACCCGTAGGTTAGCTTGCTCCTGGTATCTGGCTGATCGGGACTGAGCGAGACAGGCCAGACACACCCTGGAGCCCTTCCGTGGTCCCTCTGCTGGCCAACCTCTCGCATCCCTCCCTGGCCCTGATCGTGCACTGGTGGGGTCCCTCGGCCTGGCCTGCACCCTCTCGCAATCCGGGACCCCTCGGGGGATGTCAGAGAGCCGGTTTCGGCCTGATCCTGCAGGCCAGGCTAAGGGACCCCACTGGTGTATGAATTTGTGCAGTGGGCCTCTAGTTTAATACAATAGCCAGCCATTATTATTAAGCACTTTCTTTTTTTGAAAGATCCATAGTTTTTTTGATTTTGCTTGAAGATGCTTTTACCAGTACATATAAAGTTGAAGATACAACTTATCACATACCGTCAGCAACAGAAAGAGGTTGGGGGATATATCAGTTTCATTGACCGAGCAAAGTTTTCTCATCTAACAAATATCTGGATAAAATTTTCTCTCAAATAGGTAAATCTTATTTTGGAGAAAAGAAAAACACATTAAATATTGGTGTCTCACATTGGTGGCACTTACAAATTAAAATTGTGTAAGTCTTGTTATAGAATTTAAAAACTTTATGACATAAAATACCAATATTGAAGTTGTTTATTATTTTCTTAAATATTTGAAAATCTTTTGATATAAGTTATTGATGGGCAAATTACTGTAAAAATGTTTATCTTTATTTTTATTGATTTTAGAGGACGGGAGAGAGAGAGAGAGAAACATTGATCAGCTGCCTCCCATATGCAACCTGACTGGGGATTGAACCCACAGCCTGGGTGTGTGCCTTGACTGGTGATTGAACCTTCCACATTTTGGTATATGCGACAATGCTCCAACCAACTAACCACACTGGCCAGGGGGAAAATTACTTTTTTTTTGCTAATCCTCATCCAAGGATATTTTTTCCATTGATTTTCAGACAAAGTGGGAGGGAGGGAGGTGGGGAGGAGAGAAACAGTGATGTGAGACACACTGATTGGTTGCCTCCTACACGAACCCCAACTGGGGCTGGGGATTGAACCTGCAACTGAGGTACATGCCCTTGACTGGAATCGAACCCTCAACACTTTGGTTGGCAGGCTGACGCTCTAACCACTGAGCACCGGCCAGGGCACATTGTTAATGATCTTTTAAAATTAACAAATGTGTATATAATGAACTACTTAAAAAAAAATCCTCATCTGAGGATATTTTCTGTTGAGTTTTAGAGAGAGTGGAAGAGAAAGAGAAAGAGAAACATTGATGTGAGAGAAACACATCAGTTGATTGCCTCCTGCACGTGCCCAGATCAAGGCCCGGGCCAAGGAGGAGCCTGCAACCAAGGTGCATGCCCTTGACCAGAATTGAACCTGGAACCCTTCAGTGCACAGGTCAATGCTCTATCCACTGAGCAAAACCGGCTAGGGCTATAATTAACTATTTTTGAAATATATTTTAAAGTTATGTAATGAATATGTTACTTCAAAAGTTAATCTGAAGTCCACAGATGGACTTCAGAAGGGTTATTTTCAAATCATGTAGAGTACTGTATATTTCTGTGTTTTGGGGGACGGAGCTTTCATTAAATTTTTAAAGGGGGAGGTGTTCGATTCAAACGGGATGGATGACAGCGGTGTCGTGGAAGTAGCCTGCAACATTTGCTCGTTGTTGAGATGAGTTTGTCCCTCAATCCTAACCTTTCCTCAGTGATTAACAGGAAAGCCAGTAATGGGTGAAACTTAAGTGGGGAATGGAGTACATCTGCCTGTATCTGTAGATGGCTATATGAAAATACAGCTGGCAAACACAGAATACATAGATGGAGCCTTGTTGGGACACCTGGGTGAAGACCTAATAAAGTGTAAATAATGTCCTTTATATTGGGTGTTGAAGAAGAGGAAGAAGATAGAGAAATGAGAGAATAGCATCTTTTGTGGGGAATTTTAAAAATATATATTTCTAGAAAATAAAATCTTGGTTTTCAACTTGAAAAAAATTTTTTCAAGGAGGGGGTCTGTGACTTTGAAAAAGGTTAGTTAGTGCAATCCAGAGTCTGTATCAGGCACACTAAATGTAAAATATTCACCACGTCATGATTTGCATGTTAAATAACTTTATTTTTATGATTAGGCCTATTAAAGCTGCTATTAGAGAAAGGAAACAGACATTTGAAGACTACTTGGAAGAACAAATTCAGTTGGAAGAACAAGAATTGAAACAGAAACAGCTAAGGGTTAGCATTTGATTAAATTATCTAAGACTAGATATTTGTTTAATTTGCTTTAAATATACCAGAATTAATTAAAATTTTGTTCTTTATTGTAGGAAGCAGAAGGATCATTACTAGTCAAAGAAAAACCAAAACAACCATTCTTAAAACGAGGAGAAGGTTTAGCTAGATTTACTAATGCTAAATCTAAGTTTCAGAAAGGGAAGGACAGTAAACTAGTGACTAGTCAGAGCATTTCAGAGGACCAACCTATGTTTAAAATAGACAGACAACAATTCCAGCGAAAAACTGCTCTTATAAATAAAGAACTGTGTACAGTGAACGCTCCTGTTAAAAAGAACAATAAAGCTAGAACCAACAGTGGTTCTGTCACACTCAGTCAGAAGCCAAAAGTGCTTAATAGTAATAATAGGAAAGGTCTCATTCCATCAGGATTGAAAATACTGGCAGGGGAGAAATGTGATGGGCAATTTAGAGAACAGGTTAAGTTAGAAAAAAAATTAGAATCTAATAATAAAGAAAATGAACCCGAGTGTTCAAAACCTTGTGATATTGGTTGCAAAGTTTGGAATAACACACAAGTTAAAGATAGCCTTCCCCTTTTAACAGGGCTGGTTGGCTGCATGGCTTCTAAGAGTTCAATACGTGAGACCTTGAAAGAGTCAGAATCTTCTCTTGACATTTCTCTTCAGAAAAAGTTAGAGAATTGGGAACGAGAAAAAGAAAAGGAAATTTTGGAATTAGATGAATTTTTGTTTTTAGAGCAAGCAGCTGATGAAATATCATTTTCCAGCAATTCCTCATTTGTATTGAAGATCTTAGAGAGGGACCAACAGATCAGCAAAGATCACCGGCTGTCTTCTACTCCTGTCAAAGCTGTGCAGCAGCAAAAAGTGATGTCACTGGGTCTCGTTAGTCAGTGTTACAAAAATGAGCATCTAGACCATATTGAATGCGAAAATGAGGGTGAGTGTGAGGTTGCACCCAAAGAAATTAATTCAGTGTTTTTACCTGAGGGATTGGGGACATCGTCTTGTAAAGTCAGTAAGAAAGTGTTCCAAATGAGCACTTCTGAAAATCAGGTGAGGTGGAATGCAAGCAATGATGGTGTAATGAACACTGACAGTAGCACAGACTCTGAGGAACAACTGGGCATTATCATAAAACCATCAACTGAGGATAGTGAAAGGGGTTTGAGTAGCAGAGAAGATAGTCCACAAGTCTGTGATGGTAAGGGACCTTTCAGGAACACTGGGACTCAAGAAGAAGATAAAAGGAGAGATGTGGATTTGGATTTGTCTGATAAAGATTATAGTGGTGATGAGTCTATCATAACAGAAAGCTTTAAAAATAAAAGTTCTGGATCCTCAAGAAGACCCTCATCTGTAAGTGTGAGTAAAATTGACTTTGATGATGAAAGAACTTGGACGGATCTTGAAGAGAATTCATTTAAAAATGATGTTATGCTTGGGAATGAAGCCATTTATGGAACTCCCCAGACAATCTACCCTAATAAGAGTGAGATAAGTATAATGGACAAAACAGTAAAAAGGAAAGTTGCACCAGTCAAGCAGGAAGACTTGAGCCAATTCAGCAGAAGCACAAGTCCTCCTCCTCCATCGGATCTGATGATGAAATTCTTCCCTTCTTTGAAACCAAAACCAAAATCAAAGTCAGATTCACACCTGGGAAATGAACCCAAGTTAAACATTCAAGAGCAACCCCCTGGTAAGTCAGAGCATTATAAAATATGTAGCAGAATGTTACAAGTTTAACATTTATTTTATCAGTATGTTGTCAGAATGCTTAAAATCCTAACTTTTCTGGTTGCTTAGTAAAGTCTAATGATAGGTGATTTGTTAAAATTTGATTTGTTTTGTGGATCTAAATAATGTAGTAGTCACTAGTATAAGAGGTTTGAATGAATTGTGGTTTCAGATTTTTCAAATTTAAGCTTGCATCTTATTCTCAAGGCTTTAAAATTAATTGCTTTATTATAAAATGAGATAACATTTAAGTTTCTTTTATAACCAGGGAATACTCAATTTATGGTTTGTGTTATTGTGGAGTAAACTTTGTGCACACTTTCTTTTTTGCACACTTTTTTTTTAATGACTATATTTTTACTTAAATTTTTTTTTTATTGCCTCATGCATTCACATGCCAAACATGACCAAGAAGAAATACAGTAAAATCCAAGGTTCTTTATTTCCCCAGATCTGGGCTCCTAGTCCCCTTTCCTAGAAGGGCCCACAACCCCATTTCGTTTGTATATGCTAAAAACACGCCATGCATATGAAAACATATGTGTGAGTGTAATTTCCTTTATATACAAATGAAAACATGACTAAAAATAACGTTCTTCATCTTATAATATATTTTGAAGATTGTTTTAACACACACATACATCTGCCTTGGTCCATTTAATGGCTGTATAGTATTCAGTTGATGCGATGGACTTTTTAAACCTATATTGAAAAGCTTTTCTATTATATCATGTTATATTATAAACTCTGAATGCCTTGCAAAGCATAGGTGCTTTAAAATATAAATTATAGCAAGTTATTTAAAAAAATACTCTGAATTTAAAAGTAGCACTTTTTGCAAAAAGTTTGGAAGATTAAAAAGTATAGAAGCAAAAATGTTTATAACTGAACTGCCCAAAGGTAACTGAACTGCCAGTGATATCATTTTGGGATATTTTCTTTCAGTCATTTTTCCTATGTATTTTAAATATTGTATTATAACATGCCTCATCCATTTTGACCAAGTATATTACATGTGTTTGCTCTACCATTAACACTCTGTACTTAAAAAATGATTGCATAGCATTACATGAATGTAACAATTTTATTCAGTAATTTTTTAAAATATATTTTTATTGACTTCAGAGAGGAAGGGAGAGGGAGAGAGAGATTGAAACATCAGTGATGAGAGAGAACCATTGATTGGCTGCCTCCTGCATGCCCCCTACTGGGGATGTGCCTGCAACCTGGGCATGTGCCCTTGACCAGAATCGAACCCAGGACCCTTCAGTCCACAGGCCGACGCTCTATCCACTGGAGCCAAACCGGCCAGGGCAGTAATTTTCTTAATGTTAGACAAATTCTTTTTTATTAGTAGAAATACCACTGCAATGCATATCTTTGTGCAAAGCTGTAAG
This sequence comes from Cnephaeus nilssonii, assembly GCF_951640355.1. Taxonomy (NCBI): domain Eukaryota; kingdom Metazoa; phylum Chordata; class Mammalia; order Chiroptera; family Vespertilionidae; genus Cnephaeus; species Cnephaeus nilssonii. Next base: position 101,422,753 of record NC_137077.1, read on the forward strand.
ATTTTACAAGTTCTTTAATTAGATTTTGAGAAGTAGGGTCAAAGGGTAGATATGTGTATTTTAGTCTTGTGATAGAAATCAGGTTTAGTTTCCAAAAGGGCAGTTGAAGGACACAAGCATTGGCTATTTTACTCTCTTAAATAGCAAATTGATAGTGAAAAAAAGCCTGCCCTAGCCAGTTTGGCTCAGTGGGTAGAGTGTCAGTATGCCTTGGACTGAAGGGTCCCAGGTTCGATTCTGGTCAAGGGCATGTATCTTGGTTGCAGGCTCGATCCCTGGCCCTGGTTGGGGCACGTGCGACAGGCAACTAATTGATGTCTCTCTCTCACATTAATGTTGCTCTCTCTCTGCTTCTCCCCCTCCCTTCCACTCTCTCTAAAAATCAATGGAAAATATCCTCAGGTGAGGATCAACAGCAAAAAAGTCTTAATTTGTATTTCTTTGATTAGTGGTATTAATTAGTGATACCATCTTTGCTTTTTGGTATCAATTAGTGCTTTAGATATTTTGTGACTTATTTGTGTTCTTAAGCTATTTCTATATACTGGCCTTTAAAAAATTTATTCCAATGGTTTCCTTTTAAATGTAATGTTAATTCATTGCCAGATTGAAACTCTTGAGGTAGAATAATTTGATTCTTAAATTTAGACTGGTTTCATCTGGAAGGTTAGGCCAATAAAAACTTAGGAAAATTTTGTTACTTGAAATATTATTTCTAATGTATTTTAATGGAGGTGTTTACCATATTTTTGGCTCTTAGTGTTAATAGCTAGCTAGTGTTTTTGCTGCTGAAGACCTCTGGTGAAATTCACTATTTATGGCCTATTTTATAGGTGACAGTGCTCGATCTGAAGTTTTGAGAGAGAAAGTTATTGAATTGGAAATGGAAATAGAAAAATTTAAAGCTGAGAACACATGTTTAGCTAAACTTCGCAGTGAACGAGAAAGTGCCTTAGAAAAACTCAGGTATGTTTGCATCTATAATTTGGGAAAAAATATACAGTGATTCAATTGATATCTTTAAGATCTTATCTAAAATACTGGAAACAACCTTTATCACTCTAACAATATAAATGGAAATGAAATCTGTACCACATGTAAATTTTTGTACTAAATTAAATGACTCATTGTGGTCAAAGACATGTTAAAAGAGAATTCTCTTGGTGATGAAATTTGAAATTGAAATTTGAAAAGCAGTTTGGGGTTATGAATTCAAGTACTACATTGGCCAGTGTATTAATTTCCTAGGGCTGCTGTAACAAAGTCCATACAAACTGGGTGGCTTAAAGCAGCAGGAATTTATTTCTCACGGTTCTGAAGGCTTAGAAATTCAAAGTCAAGTTGTCAGCAGAACCATGCTTTTTCTCCTGTCTTCTAGTGGTTGCTGACAACTCTTAGCATTTTTTGCTGCTGGACATTTGAGTTGTTTCTACCTTTCAATTATTGTGAATAATGCTATTATCATTGGTGTACAGATATCTGTAAGTTTCTGATTTTAATTCTTTTGGATATATATCCAGGGTGGAATTGCTGGATCATATGGTAATTACTTAATTTTCCTTTTCCATTTATTTTTTAGACAGGGTGCAAGGGAGGTGGGGGGGGGGGGGGGAAGAGAGAGAGAGAGAGAGAGAGAGAGAGAGAGAGAGAGAGAGAGAGAAACATCCATGTGAGAGAGACATATCTACTGGTTGCTGCTGGCTGCCTTCCACATGTGCCCCGATGTGGGGCAGGGAGTGAACCCGCACCCAGGTTTGTGCCCTTGACCTGGAATAGAACTTGCGACCCTTCGGTGCTCAGCCTATTGCTCTAACTACTGAACATGCTGGCCAGGGCAAGGAACCACCATACTCTTTTCCTCAGTGGCTGCCCCAGTTTAGATCAGAGAAATTGGTTTGCATATGCTGGACCAACTTTGCATTCGAGGGATGCATCTGACTTGGTCGTCCTGTGTAATCCTTTTAATGAGCTGTTGGATTTGGTTTTCTAGTCTTTCATTGAGGATTTTTACATCTATATTTGTATTGGCCTAAAGTTTTCTAGTGATATCTTTGGCTTTGGTATCAGTGATAATAGCCTCATAAAATGAATTTGGAAGTGTTCCTTTTTTCTTTTTTGGAAGAGTTTAAGAATTGGTATTAATTGTTTGAATGTTTGGTAGAATTTTATATGTGAAGCCATCTGGTCCTGGACTTTACTTTGTTGGGAGATTTTTACCGACGCAGTCTATTTGTTATTGATCTGTTCAGACTTTCTATTTCTTCTAGATTCTTTTTTGGCAGGTTGCATGTTTCTAGAAATTTATCCATTTCATCTAGATTATCCATATTATCTGGGATTATAATTGCTCACAATACGATCTTTTTTTTCTTTTTTTCTGAGGCATTTTTGGAATATCTTCTCTTTCATTAATGATATTTATCTCTTTTTTCTTTTTTTTTTAAGTCTTTGTAAAAAAATCTTTATTGTTGAAAGTATTACATATGTCCCCACTTCTCCCCCTTCTAGCCCACCCTTATCCCCTGGCCTTCCCCACCCTATTGTCTGTGTCCATGGGTTGTGTGTGTGTGTGTGTGTGTGTGTGTGTGTGTGTGTGTATATATATATATACAAGTTCTTTGGTTGATCACTTCCCACCCACCCATCCTCCCCCGCTTTGCTTCTGAGATTCCACAGTCTGTTCTATGCTTCTGTGTCTCTGGATCTATTTTGTTCATCAGTTTATTTTGTTTATTAGATATGAGTGAAATAATGTCATACCTGTCTTTCTCTGACTGGCTTATTTCACTTAGCACAATATTCTCCAGGTCCCTCCATTCTGTCTCAAAGGGTAAGAGATCCTTCTTTTTTACAGCTGCATAGTATTCCATGGTATAAATGTACCACATATTTTTTATCCATTCATCTTCTGATGGGCATTTGGGCTGTTTACAGGTCTTAGCTATTGTAAATTGTGCTTCTACAAACATAGGGATGCATATCTTCATTCTGATTGGTGTTTGGGTCTCTTAGGATATATTCCTAGAAGTAGGATCACAGGGTCAAATGGCAGATCCATATTTAATTTTTTGAGGAAACTCCATACTGTTTTCCACAGTGGCTGCACCAGTCTGCATTCCCACCAACAGTACTAGGGTTCCCTTTCTTCTACATCCTCGTCAGCACTTGTCATTTGTTGATTTGTTGATATAGCCATTCTGACAGGTGTGAGTTGATACCTCACTTTCATTTTAATTTGCATCTCTCTGATGATCAGTGACTTTGAACATTTTCTCATATGTTTCTTGGCTATCTGTATGTCTACTTTGGAGAAGTATCTATTTAGGACCTTTGCTCATTTTTTTAATTGGATTGTTTGTCTTCCTTTTGTTAAGTTGTGAGTTCCTTATATATTTTGGACATTAACTTTTTATCAGAGATATCATTGCCAGATATGCTATCCCATACAGTGGGCTCCCATTTTTGTTGTTGATGGTTACTTTTGCTGTGCAGAAGCTTTTTATTTGGATGCAGTCCCATTTGTTTATTTTCTCCTTAGGTTCCTTTGCCCTAGGAGGTGTATCTGTAAGCATACTGCTACGAGAGATGTCTGAGATTTTGCTGCCTATGGTTTCTTTTAGGATTTTATGGTTTCACAACTTACATTTAAGTCTTTTATCCATTTTGAGTTTATTCTTGTATATGGTGTAAGTTGGTGGTCTAGTTTCATTTTTTTGCATGTATCTGTCCAATTTTCCCAGCAGCATTTATTGAAGAGACTGTCTTGACTGCATTGTATGCTCTTGCCTCCTTTGTGAAGTATTAATTGATCGTAATGACTTGGGTCAATTTCTGGGTTCTCTGTTCTGTTCCATTGACCTATATGCCTGTTATTGTTCCAGTACCAGGCTGTTTTGATTATGGTGGCTTTGTAGTATAACTTGAAATCTGGTATTGTGAGTCCTCCAACTTTGCTCTGCTTTTCAAGAATGCTGCAGCCTTTGGGGTCTTTTTTGGTTTCATAGAAATTTTTGGAGTGTTTGTTCTAGATCTGTGAAATATGCCATTGGTATTTTAATAGGGATAACATTGAATCTGTAGATTGCATTGGGTAGTGTGGACATTTTAATGATGTTGATTCTATCAATCCATGAACATGGTATATTCTTATACTTGTTTATATATTTTTCTATCTCTTTAGTCAATGTCCTTTAGTTTTCCAAGTACAAGTCTTTTACCTCCTTGGTTAAGTTTATTTCTAAGTATCTTAATTTTTTTGTTGCAATGGTAAATGGGATTGTTTGTTTAGTTTCTCTTTCTGAGATTTCATTATTGGTGTATAAAAAAGCCATTGATTATTGGGTGTTGATTTTGTATTCTGCTACATTGCCAAATTCATTTATTAAATCTAGTAGTTTTTTGGTGGAGTCTTTAGGGTTTTCTGTACAATATCATGTCATCTACCAATAATGAGCGTTTTACTTCCTCCTTTCCAATTTGGATGCCTTTTTTGTTTTTAATATATTTTTATTGATTATAGAGAGAAAGGGATAGAAAGATAGAATCATCAAAGATGAGAGAAAAATCATTGGTCGGCTGCCTCCTGCAGGACCCCTACTGGGGATTGAGCTCCAGGCATGTGCCCTTGACCAGAATCGAACCTAGGACCCTCCAGTCCGCAGGCTGATGCTCTATCCACTGAGCCAAACCAGCTAGGGCTGGATGCCTTTTATTTCTTCTTCTTGTCTGATCGCTGTGCTAGGACTTCCAGTACTGTGTGAATAAGAGTGGTAAAAGTGGACATCCCTGTCTTGTTCCTGTATTAGGAGAAAAGGTTTTAGTTTTTGCCCATTAAGTATGATGTTTGCTGTAGGTTTGTCATATATGGCCTTTATCATGGTGAGATATGTTCCCTCTATTCCAACTTCGCTGAGAATTTTTGTCAAAAATGGGTGTTGGATTTTGTTGAATGCGTTTTCTGCTTCTATTGATATGATCATGCAATTTTTGTCTTTCAGTTTGTTTATGTGATGTATCTCGTTTATTGATTTGCGAATATTGTACCAGCCTTGCATTGCTGGAATAAATCCCACTTGGTCATGGTGCATGATCTTTTTAATATATATATATATATATATATATATATATACACACACACACACACACACACACACACACACACACACACTTTTATTTTTCTTTGTTAATCCTCATCCGAGGATATTTTTCCATTGTTATTTAGGTAGAGTAGAAGAGAGAGAGAAAGACAAAGAGAAACATCGATGTGAGAGAAACACATCGATTGGTAGCTTCCTACACGGTTCCCTACAAGGACTCGGGCCAGGGAGGAGCCTGAAACCAAGGTATGTGCCCTTGACTGGAATCGAACCTGGGGCCTTTGGTTCGCAGGCTGATGCTTTAGATACTGAGCCAAACCTGCTAGGGCTGATCTTTTTTTTTTTTTTTTTTTAATTGGAGCTATTTTATTTTATTTTATTAATATATTTTATTGATTTTTTTTTTTTTTTTTTACAGAGAGGAAGGAAGAAGAGAGTTAGAAACATTGATGAGAGAGAAACATCAATCAGCTGCCTCCTGCACACCTCCTACTGGGGATGTGCCCGCAACCAAGGTACATGACCTTGACCAGAAACGAACCTGGGACCTTTCAGTCCGCAGGCCGATGCTCTGTCCACTGAGACAAACCGGTTAGGGCGTAGGGCTGATCTTTTTAATATATAGCTGGATCTGATTTGCTAATATTTTGTTGAGGATTTTAGCATCTATGTTCATCTGGGTTATTGGCCTGTAATTCTCTTTCTTTGTAGTGTCTTTCTTTATATGGTTTTGGAATTAGGATAATGTTGGCCTCATATAAAGAGTTTGGAAGTGTTCCTTCCTCTTGGATTAAAAAACAAATTTTTTTAAATGTATCTTTATTGATTTCAGAGAGGAAGGGAGTGGGAGAGATAGAAATATCAATGATGAGAGAGAATTATTGATTGGCTGCTTCCTGCACACCCCCTACTGGGGATCGAGCCTGCAACCCAGGCATCTGCCCTAACCAGGAATCGAACCTGTGACCTCCTGGTTTATAGGTCAATGCTCAACCATTGAGCCATGCCAGACGGGCAGTGATGAATTCCTTTATCCTTTTTTTGTCTGGGAAGCTCTTTATTTGACTGTCTATTTTGAATGATAGTCTTGCTGGATATACTAATCTTGGTTTCAGATCCTTGCTTTCCATTACCTTGAGTACTTCATGCCATTCCCTTCTGGCCTGTAGAGTTTCTGATGAGAAATCAGATGACAGCCTTATGGGAGCTTCTTTGTAGGTAACAGTTTACTTTTCTCTTGTTGCCTTTAAGATTCTTTGTCTTTAATTTTTGGCATTTTAATTATGATGTGTCTGGATGTAGGCCTCTTTGGGTTCTTCTTGCTTGGGATTCTCTGTGCCTCCTGAACTTGTGTAACTCTTTTGTGCCATTATTTTTTCTTCAAACACGTTCTCTATTCCTTTCTCCCTTTTTGCCTCTTCTGGCGTACCTGCTATTCGAATATTGTTATGTTTCACGTTGTCCCTTAAACTGTCCTCCTGTTTTTTAATTGTTTTTTTCTTTTTGGTTCTCTGATTGAGTGATTTTTTTCAACCTGTCTTCTAATTCACTGATTAGATCCACAGCTTCCCCTAATCTGTGTATTCCTTCCAATGTCTTCTTTATTTGTGCCATGTCATTCTTTATTTCTGTTTTCATAGTTACTATATCTTTTCTCATGCTGTTGAGCATCTTTACCATCGTTATTCTGAACTCTATATCAGATAAATCTCTAATCTCTGTTTCATTTATCTCTTCTTCTGGAGAGTTCTCTGATTCTTTCATTTGAGGGTGGGTTTTTTGCCTCTTCATTTTGGCTCCCTATTTGAGTTTGTTTCTATGTATTAGTAGATCTGGTATGGCTCCCAGTCTTGGTTAGATGGCTTTATGTAGTAGTTGACCTGTGGGACCCAGTGGCGCAGTCTCTCTGATTACCTGACCTGGGTGCTCGAATGTCCATTGTGCACTTTGTGTTTGCCCTCCAGTTGTAATTGAGTGTTGATTGCTTTTGGCTCATGCATGCATGGGCTTGCCCCTCAGGTTGGCTGACAGTAAGGCTCAACCTAACAGCATGCAGGCTGCTGTATCAGTGCTTGTCACACAGCGGAATTAACTTCAGCAGGGAGCCTGCCAATATCTCCCTTTTGATATACTGCTTGTGAAGCTTATTAGATCCTGCTCTAATAAAGCTGGCCACTGGGCTTATTGATTTTGGGCCTCTTTGGAGGGTCTCTGGTGTAGGCCAATGTCAGATGGTGTTTGTGACTGGCCCTGAAAATCTTTTTCGGAGCTATCAGCGATCTAAATGCGTGTGGAAAGGTCCAAGCTGTGCACCAAGGTCTGCTTTTTCTAGCTCCAGCTCCAGAAGCAGGTCATGTAAAGACTCAAAGCACCCAGAGATCAGCTTTTGCTCTGGTTATTAGTGTCAGTCATTTAGTGAGTCTCAGGCTACAGAGCTTAGCAGCATGTAAGCTCCACAGGGTGGGGTGAGAGGGTTTCTAAGGGGTGGGACAATTGCTCCCCACTCCCCACCAGGCTAAAGTTGCATTGATGAGTAAGCTTTGTCTATGAAAGCTGGTTTCTGCAGAATGGGGAAATAATTCAGCACAGGGATCTGGTCGCTGCCCTCTCAGCTCTCTCCCCAGAGCCACCAACCCCAGACCCTCCTCACACAGCTTTAGTTCACTCTGCCCACCCTCTGCTGGAGCCCAAGTTGAGTGGCTGCAAATGAAATTTATTATGTTGGCCCTTTAAGAGGATGCCTGCATTTTTTTTGCTCTCTATTCCTCCCATATAGAACCTGAAGTGTTTTCACAGCAGTATGTTATGTGGGCATCTTTCCTGGTTCAGTTACTCTGGACTGGGGAGCCCAGCTTGGGGTTTAAATCCCAGACTTCTCAGGAGGAACCATCTCTGCCCACCCCCGCCATGTGAGATCTCTCTCCAGAACTTCAGCTGCTGCCTGTAGGCACCCAGCCATCCCTCTTTACTCTACACTTTCTACCAGTCTTGATGTGACCTCTTCTTTATGTCCTTGGTTATATTCTCCTTTCTCCTCTGACTATAACTTCCAAATATCTGTCTTCCAGTTCAGAGATTCTTTCTTCTGCTTGATTGCGTCTGCTGTTGAAAGTTTCTATTACCGTATTTTCCGGTGTATAAGACGACTGGGCGTATGAGATTTTCCTGGGTTAAAAAATTGTCTTATACGCCGGAAAATAAGGTATATTGGACTATATTGATGGGATTAGATATAATGGATTAGATATATTGAACTACCGTATTTGCCGGCAATAGGACGACTTTTTAACCCGGGAAAATCTTATACGCCCAGTCGTCTTATACGCCGGAAAATACGGTACATTTTTTTTTTACTTCATCCATTGTATTCTCAGCTTGACAATTTCTGTTTGGTACTTTTTTATAATTTCTCCTAGTTGAACTTCTTGTTTTGTTTCATATATTGTTTTCCTGATTCTGTTGGGTTATTTATCTGTGTTCTAATGTAGCTTGCTGAGCTTCCTTAAAACAGTTATTTTGAATTCTTTGTCAGGCAATTTGTAGATCTCAATTTCTTTCAGATCAGTTTCTTGAGCCTTATTAGTTTCTTTTGGTGATGTCATGCTGACCTCATTCTTCATGATCCATGTAACCTTTTCTTGATGTCTTTGCATTTGTAAGAGCAAATATCCCTTCCTGTTTTTAGTGCTTGGTTTTGGCAGGTCTTTACCTTCTCCTGCCAGTTCTCTGGACTGATGAGTCTGCTTCCAGAATCACAGTTGAGTGGAGTTGTAGCCAAATCATGTGGCTGCTTCTGGGTCACCTGTGGGGTCTGTTGTTGGCAGGTCTGTTACCAGGGGTGTAGGTGGATATGGTTCATGCTAGATCCCTGGTTGGACAGGATGGCTTTTGGATCCATAGTCAGTTGGGGCTGGAGCTAGGTCATGGGGTTACTTCTGGCTCCACTGTTGAATCTTCAGGCAGGGGATCTATTGCCAGGAGTAAGGATGAGTGTGGCTTCCGCTAGGTTCCCGTGCACCTTTCTGCTGGGTCCCTGGGTAAGCAGGACTGTCTGCAACTACAGTACAGCAGTCTGGGGCCAGGTAACAGGGTTGTTTTAGGACAGGCGTCCTCAAACTACGGCCCGCGGGCCACAAGTGGGTGTTTTTGCCGTTTTGTTTTTTTACTTCAAAATAAGATATGTGCAGTGTGCATAGGAATTTGTTCATAGTTTTTTTTTAAACTATAGTCCGGCCCTCCAACGGTCTGAAGGACAGTGAACTGGCCCCTGTTTAAAAAGTTTGAGGACCCCTGTTTTGGATCTATAGTTGGGACTGAGGTGTGTGGGCCTGTTATCAGGGGCACAGATGGGTGTTGCTCTTCACAAGTCCTTTGGCGGATGGAGCTGGGGCTGAGTCCATAGGGGACCTAGGCTGTTTTCATTCTGCAGCCAGGACCGTGTTTAGCAAGTCTGCCCCTGGGGTATGGGCTTGCCTTCTCTCAGTGGCTGTCCTGGATCTTAAGGCTTCACCAAGTTTTCCCAACCTCCTACCTGAATACTAGAGCTTCTACAAAAGCACTTATGTTCATGAATGGCTATTGGATTGTTGTTCATATGGAGGGATGTGAGCCAGGGACCTCCTATTCCATTCTCTTGCTGATGTCACTCTTCCTGTGCTCTTAACACAGCATGACCAATGAAACTTGGCTGTGACAGTCCCTCAGCTAAATCAACATTCTTCTCAGCTACATACCAAAGTCCTCACAAGTGGTCTGTAAGAACCTAGTTAATCTGGCCCTTGTTTTATTTTTTTTTATTTTATTTTTTTCTGTCTCCTGCTCATTGTTTAGCCACATCGGCTGCTTAGCTTTTCTTTGAACACATCAGGCATATTCCTACCTCAGGGTTTTTGCATGTGGTGTTCCCTCTGTTTGAACTGTTTTGTCCAAATAACTTCATGGGTATTCTCACTTTCTTTAGGTTTTACTTCAAATATTATCTCAGTAAGATGACCCCATCTATAATTTTAATTTCCTATCCTGATATTATCTAACCTCATTCCTTGCTTATTTTTTTCCTTGCCACTCCTAATCCAATATAACAAAAGGGTAATATGCAAATCGACCGAACGGCAGAACAACCAGTGGCTATGATGCACACTGACCACCAGGGGGTAGATGCTCAATGCAGGAGCTGCCCCCAGCCCGCAGGCCCCAATTGCCCGATTGAGGCCTACTGGCCCACCTCTTGGTTTCTCCCTGGCCGGCAGGCTCCGATCGCCCAATGGCGAACAGGGAATCAAGTTGGTGGCAGCAGACATGGGCGGTGCCAGGCCAAGGTCCCTGCCCCACCAGTCGCCCCACACACAGAGGGCGACCAGCGGCGGGGGGTGGGAGCGGCGAGCAGGCGGGAACGGCCAACCTCTCGGTCCCTTCCCCTGGCCAGCAGGCTTCACTCGCCCAATGGTGAACGGGGAACTGGGGGTGGGTGGCGGTGGGGAGTGGGGCCGGCTGCCAGCAATCGGGGAAGATGGCCCTGACTGTAGGCCAGGCCCAGGGACCATACCTGTGCATGAATTTTGTGCGCCGGGCGTCTAGTGTCCCATATATTTTACTTATTTATTCTATTATTTTCAGTCTCTCCTATCAGATACTAGAGGCCTGATGCACGAAATTCGTGCAAGGGGCTCAGCCCTCGCCATTGTGGCAGCTTGCCTTGTCCCTTGCAGCCCCGGCTTCGTCTGGAAGGTCGTCCAGAAGGTTGTTTGGCTGTCCGATCTAATTAGCATATTGTGCTTTTATTATCCTATATAATAAAAGGGTAATATGCAAACAGAACAAACAGGAGAACAACCGAACAACCAATCAAAGCATAATCTTTTTTTTTTTTAATATATTTTATTGATTTTTTACAGAGAGGAAGAGAGAGGGATAGAGAGTTAGAAACATCGATGATAGAGAAACATCAATCAGCTGCCTCTTGCACAACCCCCACTGGGGATGCGCCCGCAACCAAGGTACATGCCCCTGACCGGAATCGAACCCGGGACCTTTCAGTCCGCAGGCCGACGCTCTATCCACTGAGCCAAACCGGTTTCGGCTCAAAGCATAATCTTATATAATAAAAGGCTAATATGCAAATTGACTGACCTGCGGAACAACAGGTTGCTATGATGCACACTGAGCACCAGGGAGCAGACGCTCAACGCAGGAGCTGCCCCCGGTGGTCAGTGCACTCCCACAGGGGAATTGCCGCTCAGCCAGAAGCCGGCCTCATGGCTGGTGAGCGCAGTGGCAGTGGCAGGAGCCTCTCCCACCTCCGTGGCATTGCTAAGGATGTCCAACTAATGGCCCTCGGGGAGCGGGCCTAAGCTGTCAGTTGGACATCCCCTGAGGACTCCCAGACTGTGAGAGGGTGTAGGCTGGGCTGAGGGACCCCCTAAGTGCACGAATTTTGTGCACCGGGCCTCTAGTATACTAATAATATGCTAAGGCTGCTCAATTGCTCGGTATGACATGCACTGACCACCAGGGGGCAGACAGTCGACCAGTTGACCAGTCACTATGACATGCACTGACCACAGAAGGCAGATACTCCAACTGGTAGGTTAGCTTGCTGCTGGTGTCAGCTGATTGGGACTGATCGAGATGGGCCAGACACGCCCTCGAGCCCTTCTGCAGCCCCTCCCCAGCCTGATGGTGCACTGGTGGGGTCTCTCAGCCTGGCCTGCGCCTTCTAGTAATCCGGGACCCCTCGGGGGATGTTGGAGAGTGGGTTTCAGCCCGATCCCGCAGGCCACTCCCCTTGGGAGGGCGCCAGACGCAGGGCTCATGGACTGATTGGGCGCAAGCCCTCGGCAGGCACAGTGGGGCTGGGATGAGTGGGAGTGGCAGGTAGGAGCTGCAGGCGGCGTTGGACTGAGGGTTTCGGCCCGATCCCTGGAGGCCACCCAGAGGGACCCCACCCATGCACGAATTCGTGCACTGGGCCCCTAGTTATAGATAAGAGGCTTCACAGGAGTAAGGATGTTTAGTTATTCCACTGTGGTTCCTCCAGTGTACTTGATTGATAGTAGGTGCCCAGTAGGTGCTTGTCGGAGGGTGCTATGGATTGAAAATGGATTCACCAAGATTCCAGCTCCTCATTACCAGGCTGTTCCTGGTGTTTCATTTTGGTGCCACATGTGGATTATTATATTTACTGAGATGGTTGGTCCCTTTAGAGCAGTGATGGCGAACCTATGACATGCGTGTCAGCACTGACACGCGTAGCCATTTCTGATGACACGTGGACGCTGAGGCGGCCGCATGCCGAGGATGAAACATTTGCTGCTCCTGAGGATGAAACATTTGCTGCTCCTGAGGATGAAACATTTGCGAAATAATGTTTTTTCCTCAAAGTGACACACTACCCGAGTTATGCTCAGTTTTTTGGTGAAGTTTGACACACCAAGCTCAAAAGGTTGCCCATCACTGCTTTAGATAATCTCCTTAAATAACATGGTTTGATCGTTTTAGGAAAGAAATCACAGACTTTGAACAACAGAAAGCAAATGAATTGGCTCGAATAAAAGAGTTTAAAAAGGAGGAAATGAGGAAGCTACAAAATAAACGCAAAGTTTTTGAAAAGTATGCTACAGTTGCAAGAACTTTTCCAGATAAAAAGGAACGTGAAGAAATACAGGTATACCAATACTTATATACTCATATAAATTAGTAAAGATTTTGGTTTTGTAAGAACCTTAGGGTTATTTGGTATATCAAAGAGATATCGGGTATCAATTTATTAGTCATCTATTGATTCAACAAATTATCTGAGACACTGCATCAGGAACATCTTTTGTAGTCTGGCTTTTAAAAAGTAAAATATTCTCTTAATAAAGGTTTCCAAACAAACAGAAAGAGTACGCTAATGACATGAATGAATTCATAAGCCAGGAGTTGGAAGCTCACTGTTGTAATGTTGGGTTAATTTGTTTGACTTACCACACAAGAAATACTGTTAAGTTTTGTTCATTTTTAATAATTTAAGGCCCATATACTTAATAGATGTTTAATTCTAAAACTTATAAACTGATAGGCCAAATTATCAGTCCTTTTCATTTCAAAGTTAGAAATGGACATGATCAGAGGAATGTAGTACTTACATAGGACTAATGCATTTCTAGCTAAAACAAAGAAAAATAATGGAGGTGAATGTATTCATGACAGTGGCATAGGCAAAGACTTCCAAGAGAAGACAAATAAGTATGAAAGAAAAAAATGGATATATTGGACTTTATTAAAAGAAAAACTTAATTTACCAAGAGAAAAAATTTAAATGTCTATCCCTTGTTTATAGCATGAAGTGCAAACTCATCTTCCACGTCCATATTTTATTAATTATTATTATTATACTAGAGGTCTGGTGCACGAAATTTGTGCACAGGGGGTAGGGGTGGTGTCCCTCAGCTCAGCCTTCACCCTCTTGCAATCTGGGACCACTGGCTCCTAACTACTCGCCTGCCTGCCTGCCTCATCGCCCCTAACCACTCTGCCTTCCTGCCTCATCTCCCCTAACCACTCACCTGCCTGCCTCATCACCCCTAACTGCTTGCCTGCCTGCCTGATCGCCCCTAATTGGTCGCCTGCCTGCCTGATCGCCCCTAACTGCCTCTGCCTCGGCCCCTGCCACAGTGGCTTCATCTGGAAGGTCGTTCTGCTGTCTGGTCTAATTAGCATATTACACTTTTATTATTATAGATATATAATTCTTTATTGTTGTATTACATATGTCCCCTTTTTTCCTCCATTGACCCCCTCCAGCCCACCCCCGCCTTCTTGCCCCAGGCCTTCAGCACCCTATTGTCTGTGTCCATGCCTGTCCATATTTTAAATACCAGTATTTTAGAGTTCTATCTTTTGATTTCTTTCTTTCTGTAGTATGCCATATTTGAACAATCTCACCTGCACACCTATAGCTTAAGTTATCATATGCAAAGTTGATTAGGGTCTTTAATCCTGTATTTTTACTCTGTGGGGAGAAACACATGCCATGTTTTAGTTAATGCTTGGTTTATTAAATCTGATAGACTTTAACAATCTATTAAATTTATTATTTCAAAAAAAGAATCTACAGTGAAATCTCTCACGCTTGTTCAGGCACCCAATTTTCCTCATTTGAGACAACCAATGTTACCAGTCTCTTGTATCTTTCCAGAGGAATTCTAAGCAAATGCATATATATTGCTAAGTTTAAAAAAAAAATTAATGGAAGTATATTGAAATCATTTGTATCTTAACATCAAGAACATAGTCATTCTTTATTTTACCATTGAATAGAATTGCATTATATGGATGTGCCATAATTAACTAAACATTTATGTTGTTTCTATTCCTTTTCTCTCTATTAAGGGTGCTGTCTTGAATTACCTTGTACACAAGCACTTCACAATCATTCTTCTACTTAGTCATTTAGCATGTGGTTATTGAATACCTGTGATATAGAAAGCTTGTGCTGGGAATATAGGAGTGAACAAAACAAATTCATCTTGCCCCCATATATCTTACATACTCAAGTATATCTGTAGGATAAATTCCTGGAAGTGAATTTCTAGGTTAAAGAGGGGTGGTTGTATATTCATAGATAATGCCAGATTATCTCTTCATAAATGTCATTTCAAGTTTTAATTCTAGCAATTATTAAGAACTAGAGGCCCGGTGCACATAATTTGTGCACCGGGGTGGGAGGTTTTTCTCAGCCCAGTGTGCACCCTCTCACAATCCGGGACCCCTCGGGGGAAGTCTGACTTGCAATCCGGGACCACTGGCTCCTAACCACTCCCCTGCCTGGACCACTTGCCTGTCTGCCTGATTATCCCTAACTGCTTGCCTGCCTGCCTGATCACCCCTAACTGCCTCTGCTTCGGCCCCCACTGCCACCACTTCGTCTGGAAGGACATCTAGAATGATGTCCAGAAGGTCGTTCGGCTGTTGGGTCTAATTAGCATATTATGCTTTTATTATTATAGATGTTTTTTGCTCTTTAGATTAAAAATTGATGTTAAACTTATTTGAATTTCTTTTGAAAATCTATAATCTAGATTATAGATTATTTTTATAATCTGTAATACAGATTTATCATGACTTTTTTGTGAATACTTCAAATACTTTATTAAAATATTTTAAATTTATTGATTTGAGAGAGAGACATATATCAATTTGTTGTTCCACTTATTTAGGCATTCATTGGTTGTTTCTTATATGTGCCCTGGCCAGAGGTTGAATCTTCAACCTTGGCATATTGGGACGACATCCTAAACAATTGAGCTACCAGGCCTGGGCCACTTCAAATACTTTAAACAGTAGTTAAAATCAAATTCAGCTATTAGAAAATTTTTCACTAAATTTAAAACCATAATATATTCTAAAATATCTGCATAATGGATTTGTCATTTCATATTTACTGTTCCCGAGTCTCCCAGGAATAGAGTGATACTTACTTTGATACCTTGCTATGTTATAAAAATCTTAGAGAACCATAAGGAAAATAACAACACCACCCTTCTTAGACCACCCAAGATTATAAACTTGATTCCCCCCACTTTCCCCTCTTTGTCATAGCTGAAATTTCTTCTTCCAGTGTGATTCAAACCATAGCAAATGAACTTTATTTTCGTTCTACTTACTTTGATGAGACTAACACGAAGTTTTTACTTTATTATAACCTGGTGCCTTTCCTGCAAACAATTTATCCTCTTATTTTCTAAGCCTGTTCTTTCCAGTCTGCTAGTCATAAGCCACATGTGGCTATTTAAGTTTAAGTTAAATGAAATTAAATAAAACTAAAATTCAGTTTTTCAGTGACATTAGCCACATTTCAATTGCTCAGTAGCTGTTATGTGACTGGTAGCTATCACATTGGACAGTGCAGGTCCAGGACACATCCATCATTACAGAAAATTCTGGACAGTGTTGATGTAGAGGTCTCATTTCCTGGAGAGTTGGTGAGTTAGCTTTCCTCTTTAAGACATTAGACAATTTCATAATTTTGAAACCTTTTTTTGAACCCTCAATCTGCTTTGTTAATGTTGATTTAAGTATTGGACCCTTTTCAAAAAACTTGATATTGTGTGTAACCATGGGTGTTCATTATTTCTTTTGGTTGTGGATACAGTTCCTTGTTTTTCTTAAACTATAGCTCATTCATAGTTTCCTATATTTATCCTTCTTTCTGCCTCTACAATGCAATTACATACTTTAAAAACAGGTATATACTTAATCGGAAACAAATCTATATTTATTGATATGCTTCTGATTATTAAATCATTAAAAGATTAAAGAGATGGTATAGACCAGTGATGGCGAACCTATGAAATGCGTGTCAGCACTGACACACGTAGCCATTTCTGATGACACTCTCTTTGCTCCTCATCTGTAAAAGTTTTACCATGAATTTGTAGCAATTCAGTCACATCTAGGCTCCACTTCTAATTCTAGTTCTCTTGCTATTTCCACATCTACAGTTACTTCCTCCACTGAAGTCTTGACTGCCTCAAAATTATCCATGAGGGTTGGAATCAATTTATTCCAAACTCTTGTTAATGTTTTGATCTCTTCTCATGAATCATGAATGTTCGTAATGGCATTTAGAAAGGTGAATCCTTTCCAGAAGGTTTTCAATTTATAGTTTGCCTAGAACCATCAGAGGAATCACTATCTTATGAATCACTATCTATAGCCTTATAAAATGTGTTTTTTAATTAGTAAGACTTGAAAGTCAAAATTATTCCTTGATCTAGGGGCTGCAGAATAGATGTTGTTAGCAGGCATGAAAACAACATTACTCTTGTACATCTCCATCAGGGCTCTTGGGTGACCAAATGCATTGTCAATGAACAGTAATGCTTTTTTATTAAGGTATTATATGTGTACATATCTTACCATTGCCCTCCCCCCCACCCCACTCCCATACATGCTCTCATCCCCCCCCCCCCCGCCCCATGTTTTGTGTCCATTGGTTATGCTTATATACATGCATACAAGTCCTTCGGTTGATCTCTTATCTCCCCACCTCTCCCTAACCGTCCCGCTTAATTTGACAGTCTGTTTGATGCTTTACTGTCTCTCTATCTATCTTTTTGTTCATCAGTTTATAATGTTCTTTATTATCCATAAATGAGTGAGATCATGTGGTATTTTTCTTTCATTGACTGGCTTATTTCACTTAGCATATTGTTCTCCAGTTCCATCCATGTTGCTGCAAATGGTAAGAATTCCTTCTTTTTTATGGCAGCATAGTATTCCATTGTGTAGATGTACCATAGTTTTCTGATCCAGTCATCTGCTGACGGGCACCTAGGCTGTTTCCAAATCTTAGCTATTGTAAATTGTGCTGCTATGAACATAGGGGTGCATATATCCTTTTTGATTGATGTTTCCAGTTTCTTAGGATATATTCCTAGGAGTGGGATTACAGGGTCAAATGGGAGTTCCATTTTTAGTTTTTTGAGGAAACTCCATAGTGTTCTCCACAGTGGCTGCGCCAGTCTGCATTCCCACCAGCAGTGCACGAGGGTTCCTTTTTCTCCACATCCTTGCCAACACTTGTCCTTTGTTGATGATTTGTTGATAATAGCCATTCTGACAGGTGTGAGATGGTACTGCATTGTTGTTTTGATTTGCATCTCTTGGATAATTAGTGATGTTGAACATGTTTTCATGTGTCTCTTGGCCTTCCTTCTGTCTTCTTTCGAAAAGATTCTATTTAGGTCCGTTGCCCATTTTTTTATTGGATCATTTATCTTCTTTTTATTAAGTTGTATAAGTTCCCTGTAGATGTTGGAGATTAAACCTTTATCAGTGACAACATTTGCAAATATGTTCTCCCATACAGTGGGCTTTCTTGTTGTTTTGTTGATTGTTTCTTTTGCTGTAAAAAAGCTTTTTATTTTTATGTAGTCCCATTTGTTTATTTTCTCTTTAGCTTCCATTGCCCTAGGAGCAGTATCAGTGAAGAAGTTCTTTTGGCATATGTCTGAGATTTTGCTGCCTGTGGATTCCTCTAGTATTTTTATGGTTTCCCGTCTTATGTTTAAGTCCTGTATCCATTTTGAGTTTATTTTTGTGTATGGTGTAAGTTGGTGATCTAGTTTTATTTTTTTTGCATGTATCTGTCCAATTTTCTCAACATCATTTATTGAAGAGACTGTCTTGACTCCATTGTATGTTCATGCCTCCTTTGTCAAATATTAATTGAGAATAGTGGTTTGGGTCGATATCTGGATTCTCTATTCTATTCCATTGGTCTGTATGTCTGTTCTTGTGCCAGTACCAGGCTGTTTTGAGAACAGTGGCTTTGTAATACAGCTTGTAGACAGCAGATATATGGGTCTTGTTTTCTTATCCAATCTGTTACCCTGTGTCTTTTGATTGGGGCATTTAATCCATTTACCTTTAAAGTTATTATGGATAGGTACTTATTTGTCGCCATTCTTATTCTTTAACCCTGTGTTCCTTCTTCGCTTCCTATATTCTTTTTTACAGCAGACCCATTAGCATTTCTTGCATTGCTGGTTTAGTGGTGATAAATTCCCTTAGTCCTTTTTTTGTCTGTGAAGTTCCTGATTTCACCTTCAATTTTGATTGATAGCCTTGCTGGGTACAATATTCTTGGATTCAGACCCTTCCTTTTCATGACTTTGTATATTTCATTCCATTCCCTTCTGGCCTGATGAGTTTCTGTTGAGAAATCAGTTGCTAGTCTGATGGGGATTCCTTTGTATGTAACTTTCTGTCTCTCTCTGGCCGCTTTTAAGATTCTTACTTTGTCGTTGGTGTTTGCCAATTTAATTATAATGAGCCTTGGCATTGGTCTTTTGGGGTTCATTTTGCTTGGGACTCTGTGAGCTTCTTGGATTTGTGTGGGTTTTTTCTTACCTATTTCGGGGAAGTTTTCTGTCAGTATTTCTTTAAACAGGTTTTCTATTCCTTGCTCAGTTTACTCTCCTTCTGGAACCCCTATTATGTGGATGTTGTTTTGTTTCGTGTTGTCCCAAAGTTCCCTTAGGCTCTCCTCCTGCTTTAAAAATTTTTTTTTCCTAGAAGCTGCTCTAATTGGGTATTTTTTTCCACCTTGTCTTCTAGCTCACTGATGCAGTCCTCTGCTTCTTCTAGTCTACTCTTGATGCTTTCTATTGAGTTCTTTACAGCAGCGATGTCATTTTTCATTTCTTCTTGGTTCTTCTTCATTTCCTCTTGGTTCTTACTCATATTGTTGAATTTGTCTTCCATTCTTTTCAGCCACCTTATGACCATTTCTCTGGATTCTTTCTCTGACATGTTGCTAGCCTCCATTTCGTTTACTTCCTTTTCTGGTGATGCCTGCTTTTCTTTCATATGCGGGCTGTTTCTTTGTCTCCCCATGGTCTCTCTTCTCTAGATGTCTGGTTATGTAGTTCTCTCTCTCCTGCGTTGATTTAAAGGCACAAAATACAACACAACCGGGTACAAAACACAAGGCACTGAACAGAAATGTATTCACGCTATTAATAACACCCAATAAAGATGACCAGCAGAGAAATGCAAATTAGGGGATAGGAGAGAAAATAGAAGAGGAAAAAGGAAAAAAAAAGGAGTGCCAAAATGTAATTGGGAAAAGGAAAAAAAAAAAAAAGTAAGAGAGAAAAGAAAGAGACTAAGAAAGGAAACGGGAACAAACTATATATATGGGGAGAAAACTCCAAGAGAACAGCCTCTAATCCCAGCAAATGCCAGCAACAAGTACCTGGAGATTAATACAAACTACAAACAACAACTAATATCCAGTGAGGCGAGGGAAAACAGAAGCAAAAAACAAATAAAAACAAAGCACACACAAAAACAACAACAAAAAAAGCAAAAGCAAAACAATCTCACAAAAAATCATAAAGAATCGATATAGTCAACATTGAAGCAAACAACAGCATAAGGACAGATAGAAAAAAAATTTTTGATAGTTAAGACAGAGAAGAGAGGTGTGTATGGACTTGGAGCAGGGGATTGGAAATTAGATATATAAGTAGCGTGAAATTTTAATGGGGTAAACAGAAAGAATAGGGAAAATCTAAAGCAGGAAAAGGGTAAGAGAAACAGGTCACCAAAAGGGGAAAGGTTAGGAAGAGAGTGATGGCATAAAGGTAGAGTTGAGGTAGAGTAAAACGATGCAAAAGGAAAGATGAAAATAGAATGTAGAACACTAATCCCAAAGTAAAATAAAGTGAAAATAAAATGACACTTAAAAATAAAAATAAAAATGGTAAAATAGTAATAATACTGATTGAAAATTAAAATGTAATAATTAAAAATGTAAAATCAAGTGAGGAAAAAAGAAAAAAATTAGTTTCTTAAGTAAAAGATGAAGAAAATAAAAATAAAAAACAATAAAAAATTAAAAAATAAAAAGTAAAAAAATAAAATGAGCCGTTATGAAGGTCATTCACCTCCTCTATTGTTCTGTTTAGCACGCCTTTTTCCCAGTCAGGACTGTGTTGCAGATCCCTGCGTTCCACTGCTCCTCAGTGTTGTAATCCAGTCCAGATTTTTAAGCAGGCGGTGTCTTAATTTCTTGTATTCCTTTATTTGTGATTACACAAGAGTCAATTTGTGATTCAGCCCCTGGGTGGCAGTGTTTCTGGATTGACCTCCAGGTCTATATATGGCCTCTCTAGGCTGTGTTTAGAGCCTTCTTTCCCTTTGGCACTCAATATCGGTTTGTGGGGGTGGGCTGCCTCAGAGCTGGCTCTCCGTCGGTCACTCCCCGTTCCGATCCCCAGGTTCCAGAAAAACAACTTTCCCCTGCAGTCTCCCAACTGGGTGATCCTATGTATTGGGCTTAGTAATCAGAAGCAAGGATTTGAAGAGGAAAAAGCCCAAGTGTGCGAACAACGGGGCTGCAGGCAAGTCTGCGTATCCTTCTTTCCCCCTTGGGTCTAAGCAGCTGGCACACTTTTAAAATTTTTAGGCTGTCCTTTTGCATCAGAACAAAATGGGTTGCTTTTTAGAGATCCCTTCTGTTAGCAGCTCTGAGGACCCCTTTTCACATTCACGGATCACGTCAGCCCCAACAGCCACGGATTTTTCTAGGCATAGACTTTCCCTGGTCCTCCAGGTCCCACAGTGCGCGCGTTTCTCTCTCCCGCAGGGACCAGAGACCTCACCTTACCCCAGGCGAAATCTGACCTTTCCGTGGTGGAGTGTAGACCTTCTCTGAAACCGCATGTTTGCGCCAATTGGGGACCGGTGTTCTGGGGTTCGCAGCTGTTCGGTGGTCGCCGCAGTTGTAACTTTTCAAGCTTCCAATAAGATCCACTTTCCCCTTCAAGATGGCGTGGTCTCCGCGTCCGAGCTGGTCACTCTGAGAGGGAACCCAGCCGCAGTGGGGGCTGCCCGGTCAGGGGAACCCCATCCAGCAGTCCCCCACCTTCTCCTGGAGTATAGCTGTCCTTTATTTCGCCAACAAATACTCCCCGTGCGACCCTCAGCTGTTCTTTCTTTCTGCTCCGGGACAAGGCTCGGGACCCATCTGTCTATTCTGCCGCCATTTTTTTTTTCTCTCAACAGTAATGTTTTGAAAATAATTTTTTTTATCTGAGTAGTAGTCTCAACAGTGGGCTTAAAATAATCGGTAAACTGTGTTGTAAACAGATACGCTGTCATCCAGACTTGGTTGTTCCATTTATAGAGCACAGGAAGAGTAGATTTTGCATAATTACTAAGGGCCTTAGGATTATCAGAATGGTAAGTGGGCAGTGGTTTCAACTTAAAGTCACCAGCTGCATTAGCCCCTAACAAGAGTCAGCCTGTCCTTGGAAGCTTTGAAGCTGGGCATTGACTTCTTCTCGCTAGCTATGAAAGTCTAGATGGCATTTTCTTCCAATATAAGGCTGTTTTGTCTACATTGAAAATCTGTTATTGAGTGTAACCACATTCATTAATTATCTTAGCTAGATCTTCTGGATAACTTGCTGCAGCTTCTAGATTAGCACTTGCTACTTCACCTTGAACTTTTATGTTATGGACACAGCTTATTTCTTTCAACTTCATGAACCAACCTCTCGTAGCTTCAGACTTTTCTTCTAAGCTTCCTCACCTCTCTCAGCCTTCACAGAATTAAAGAGTTAAGAGTCTTGCTTGGATTAGGCTTTTGCTTAAGGGAATGTTGTGGCTGGTTTGACCACTATAACTTTCTCCATGTCAGGAATAGGCTGTTTCATTTTCTTATCATTCATGTGTTCACTGGAGCAGCACTTTATTGGCTGTTGTGAGGTTTATATGAGCATAGATGGACGTCAGATTGTCCGTGTGTGTTAATGAGGTGTGTGTTAGTGAGTTAGGATTCTCACTGTCTTCAGTCTCATATCGAACAGGTTCTCAGGTGGGTGGTAGTTAATGCTTCCTCCTCTGTATACTCAGTTTCCTCAGTTTCAAGTCACTTCCCATGACTTGCACCTACGTATTCTGTGTAGCTAGCTGACTTATCTCTCCTTAGTCTGACATTGATATTTATTTCTCTTTGTATAGTTACAGATGGCTTCTAGACATTTCCAAGAGTTTCTTCACTTATATCATTTAGTTCATCTAAAACAACTCATTTTCTTAAAACCTGTTTCTTATAAATTCCCAATAGGATCAGTTTTCAGGGTTGGTAGTTTTGAATTTGAATCTTTTATTCTTCCCTTTACCTCATCTCTTCTTCCTTCAGTTAGTAATTAATTCCTATTTATTTTTTCTTCAACAGATAACCCCCATTTATCTCTTCTATTTCAATTAATATCTTTTTAAAAAATAAATTTTTATTGATTTTAGAGAGGAAGGGAGAGTCGGAGAAAGAGATAGAAACATCAATGATGAGAGAGAATCATCAATCGGCTGCCTCCTGCATGCCCCCTACTAGGGATTGAGCCTGTAACCTGGACATGTGCCCTTGACAGAATTGAACCCAGGACCATTCAGTCTGTGTAGGCCGACGCTCTATCCACTGAACCAAACCAGCCAGGGCTCAATTAGTATCTTTATTATCTCAAGGCCACATTATTTCAGTGAACTCTTAAGTGGTGTCTGCTGCCTCCTCCTGATTCCTGGAATTAATTTTGCTGATGGTATGAAGTGAGGCTCTAGCCTGAACCCCTAGTCCCCTTTCTGAAAATCCCAGTGTTAGTCAAATGTGATTGAGCCTTCTCTTTTCGGTTCTCTGGACTAGGTTAGCTAGTCTGTATTTTTTCATCTGTTGCATTGTTTTAATTCTACTAATGCTTTTTTTGGGGGGTGGGGGGTTGGCAGGCTTTGAAACAGCAGGTAACAGATTTACAGGAAGATTTGAAAAGAAAGGAAGCCAAATGGTCAAGTACACATGGCCGTCTTAGAAGCCAGATAGAAATGTTGGTCAAAGAGAACACAGACCTCCGGGAAGAAATAAAAGTGATGGAGAGATTCCGACTCGATGCTTGGAAGAAAGTGGAAGCCGCTGAGGGCAGCATCAAGATGGGTCAGTGCAGGACTGCCATGAAGAAAGAGGGGTCCATGGTAGGTTTGGAGACCAGCCGGCCTTGTCAAGTTAGGGGGAGATGTTAAATATTTGAGCATTCAGATTCCTACAGACAGAAAGTACAAGGGCAGTTTCCAGGGCTGCTGGGGGGAGAGACTGAGGGGTTAGTGTTTAATAAGAACAGAGTTTCAGTTTTGCAAGTTGAAGAGAGTTCTGTGAATGAAAGGTGGTGATGGTTGCTTGACAGTGTGAATGTACTTAATACCACTGACCTGTGCACTTTAACATGGTTAAGATGGTAACTATTGCCCTGTCTGGTGTGGCTCAGTGGCTGGAGCATTGGCCCGTGCACCAAATGGTCACGGGTTCAATTCCCAGTCAAAGGTGCATACCTGGGTTGCAGGTTTGATCCCAGGCCCCAGTCGGGGCACATGTGGGAGGCAACCAATTGTTGTGTCTCTCTCACATTGATGTTTCTCTCTGTCTCTCCTTTCTCTCTTTCTCTCCCTCTTCTCCCTCCCTTCCATTCTCTCTAAAAATCAATGGAAAAAATAGCCTCCGATGAGGATTAACAACAAAAAGATGGTAAATATTATGCCATATATATTTTACCATAATTAAAAAAATAATTTTGAGCATTGCTATAGAGATAGTTTTCAAATTCATTTGTATGATTTTTTTAAACAGCATATGATTATATTTAATACACAAGTTTGATACAACCAAAAAGTAAAACACCAGAGTAAAATGGTAACAAAAAACATGGTATTTCATTTGCAATGCATGAGAAATGGTTAACATCTTTAGTCATAAACAAGCTCTTAAAAACCAGTGACACTATAATAATGCAAGGAAACTGGAAAAATGAAATGAAAAGGTACAGGTGATGATGAAGCAGTGAGCATGTGTGGTTTTGCTGAGCAGTGATGGAGAAGAGCTTCTCTGCAGTGTCAGTGAGCAGAATAGAGACACTGACACGGAACAGTCTGCAGCGGTGAGCAGTGCTGTGCCATTTGTATAATTCCGATCAGGGGTTATTATAAGCAGTAGGCAGACAGTGCCAGTTCAGACAGGCCAAGGGCAGTGTTTGCAGAGAGTCACGTGCGTGTGACTACAACTCTGGTTTGCCAGGCACTGCTTTTAGGCACTGCAGATAAAGCAATGAGCAAAACCGGCAAATGGCCTTGCCTTCTTGAAACTTAATATTCTAGTGGCAGGAGGAAGACTATAAATAAGATAGATAAATAAAATATGTGGTATGTGACATAGTGGTGGAAATGAAGGAGAAAAAGCAAGGAGAGGGAATAACTGTATGGGGTGTTGCAGTTACATGTAGGATGGCCAGGGAAGGCTTTACAGAGAAAGCAACATTTGAATAATGGCTGAAGAGGGACCTGGGTGAGAAGCAGAGCGGGCACAGGAGACCTGGGCCTGGGGGCTGTCTGCTTGGAGGGCCTGGGGTTCAACAATGCCAAAGGCTGGTACAGCAGGTCCTCGAATAGTGTCATTTCATAATAAGATTACTTATATCAATCAGCCTGATAAAATTGTTCTCATTACACGTCACTTCACTTAAAGTCACAGACCACATCAAAGATGTTAAGTGAGCACTTACTGTAAAGCTGGAGCAGAGGACGGGGAGAATACCGGGATGCAGCCAGAGATGTGATGAAGGGTGGTGGGTGCGGATTTCATTAGGCCGGAACCGTTTCTGTAAACACTTGGGCTTTTCCTCTGTGCAGTGCGAGCTCTTGCAGGGCTCTGATTGAAGGGGTGGCCTAACCCTTTAGCTTAGTGTTTGGGGAAAGCACCCAACGTCTAATTCAGGATTGATTCTGAAGAACTGACAGATAACCTTATTCAAAATCATAACTTTAATAAGAGAAACTTACATACATGGGTAAGGCAGCTGCTCCCAGTGGTGGCCTGCCTGGAAGAATCCACTTCCTTCTAGGACAGGGTCTCTTTTTTTTAGGGGATTAAAAGTAAAACCATATGGTGGGTAGTCACATAGACCACCAGCAAGAACAGTGTGTTGCTAAGTTAACATAATAACATCAGGCAGTTATCACACTCTATACATTCATTAACCTCCTTCCTGGGGACATGATGTTTATCTTTGGATGGCATTTGGCTTTCTGGGTAGTCAGCCAAGCCTGAGGCTATTGAGAGTTAAACAGAGTCCAACATTTCCCAGAGGCTTTTGCTGCTGGAGCCATATTGCATCTCTGAGTTCCCCAACACTAGCTCACTCTACTATAGACTTAAGAATAGATTGAGGGGGCCCTAGCCAGTTTGGCTCAGTGGATGCATCAGCCTGTGGACTGAAGGGTCCCAGGTTCAATTCTGGCCAAGAGCACATGCATAGGTTGCGGGCTCGATCCCCAGTGTGGGGTGTGCAGGAGACAGCTGATCAATGATTCTCTCTCATCATTGATGTTTCTATCTCTCCTTCTCCCTTACTCTCTGAAATCAATAAAGAAATACATTTTTAAAAAGGAATAGATTGAGGGGGTGGGAAACTATGGGCCCAGTCAGGAACATCAAGGTGGACTATTGCAGTAATTCAGACTAGAGATGAGATAATAGTGGCATAGACTGGGGGAGTGGCAATGGAGGGGTTGAGGAGTGGACAGGATTTATTGATGAACTGGATATGGGGTGTGACAGCAAAAAAGGAGTCAGGAATGGCTTCCCCGTTTAGTGTTTTTTTTGCTTAATATAAGAATTTCCATTTGTCATTAAAGTCCATAAGAAGACAACACATATTGCTCAGGTGCAGACAAGGTGAGTTTGAAATGCCAATGAGCATCAGGTAAAGATGTTTACTAGACAGTTATACATATTAGAAGTCAGGTTGGAGGTAGAAGTTTGGGGTCATCAGAATGTATGGTAAAGCCTTGGGCTGAGATGACTGAGGCTGAAAGTGAAGAGGTCCAAATACTGAGCAGAATGTAAGAAGCTGGGGGCAAGGAGGGCAAATAGCCGTGGAGTAAGAAGGAAAGGAGGGCCACGTGGTGTTCTGAGGGCCAAGCTGAGAAGGCCCTCCAGGGGGACAGTGTGGCATACAGGCATCAAAGGCTGCTGCTCAGTAAGTTGAGGACTGAAGGTTGGTCCTTGGATTTACCAAGTAGAAACGTGTCAAAGATAAAAGCCTGACTGGATAAGAGAGAATGGGGAGAAGTTTCAGACAGAATATGAGATCTGTGTGGAAAAGTTTCACAGTAAATATAAGAAAAGGGGGTAGTGGCTGTAGGGGAAATTGTTTTGTTTTTAAGATGGGAAATTAACAGGTGTTTGTATATTTGTAGAGTTGGTTTCAGTAGAGAGGGAAATGTGCAGTGATCATAAGTAAGGGGAGATGGGACTTGGGGAATGAATGATTGGATGAATGGAGGGGCTGGTTTTGGCCAGGAGCTCGGGCAGTTGCACTTCAATAACAGAAGTTCTAAGGTCTGGACCTAGGGCTAGGTGTCTGGTGCTACTGGATAGGAAGTTCCCTTCTGATGCTTTAACTTTCTCAGTAAAGTGGGAAGCGTGATGCCCTGCTGATGGTGAGGGCAGAGAGCATGGGAGAAAGTGTAAGACAGCTGTCTCAGGGAGAGGAAAGCCGAGGGACTGGGAAGAGTGGCCTGAGTCCTGGGCTGCATCGGAGGCCCATGTAGGTTAGAGATCATTATTCCCAGTGAGAATGGCTCGCATTATTTTTTTTTCTTGTTTGTTTGTTTTTTGGGTGTCAGTTGGTGGAAAGTTATGTTTTAGGAGAGGTGTGGTCATCGGGGAATACTACAAAGCAGAGAGAGGGGCTTAGAAGTTAACAGTATGCAGTGACCCATGAACTGCTTAAGAAGGGCATAGGCTACAAGGTTGTGAGGGACATAGAACACATGGATCAGTGACTTGTAGGACCCTGTAGGCTGCAGTCAGAAAGTGGAATTCTCCCTTCTTCTTCAAACGTTTCATTATGGAAGTTTCCCAGATAGAGGCATTTGAAAAAACAGTCCAATGAACACCTGACTACTTACCTAGATTGAACCACCGTTAAGGTTTTGCCACATTGTGTTTTTTGCTGGACCATATGAAGGTAGTTGTAGAAATCACGGCATATCACCCATAGATACATACTTGAACACTAAATGGCATTGGCTTTTTTAATAGACCAGGCTAGTTATTTTGTAGAATACCTCACATTCTGGATTCAAATGCTTTGAAATTGAACAGTTATTGATCATTGCAAATAGTGATAATGACTAGTTCTAGAGTTTGCCCATGGTAGTGCATGGCTGAGATTGGAGGGAGAGTAGGTCAGGAAAGGCAAGGAGGGTACATGGTAGGGTGAGTACATGGCCATGAGACTCGGAGCTTGGTGGAGGTGGGTAGGGAGGAGAGAAAGAAATTTGGTTGGAAGCAGTGATGCGGAGCAAGGAGGACACCTACTACCTCTAAGTCTAGGGTTGTGAGCTCTGAGAGCGAGAAACCTCCATCTCTACAAGGGACAGTGGTGAGCATTCATCTCAGTGGGACTTAGGGCTCAGTTAGAGCAAGGCAGTGAGGGAAACGCTAACCGGAGAAGCTGAGATAAGAAGGTTTTGCTGATGGGTAACCATGAGTTCCTCCTCTCTCCTCTGGCTAGCCTGGTAACAGTTCACATAAGACTGTTTCGTTTTACATTGTCTGTTAAGCCCTTAACTTGAGGAATGAATATATTTACAGAGGTGGTGTGTGTGTATGTGTGTGCGCATGTGTGTGTGTTCACTCTGGTCTCTAGTGATAAATGAAAACAATGTAAATGAACAAACTTAAAACATTCTCATTGCAAGCTGAGTTCTGTTAGTTTAATTCATTGTACTAATATGTAGACTAACACTGATTTTATATTCAATTATATAATTATCTCTTACTTTAGAATTTATCAGTTCAAATTCAAAAGAGTCAAAATTCTTCAGGAACCCAGCTAGAGACATACAAGAAAAATAATTTGCCCACACAAGGTAAGAAGCTGCATGATCTTTTTAGAAGACATTTAAGGAATTTAAAGAATAGAAAATTAATCTACCTAAGAAATAAAATACTGTGATTTTAATTAAAGCTTCCTGTGTATCCTACTCCCCCACTTAATTTTCACCTTGACAGCATTCCCGTGCTGGTTTCTCATTCTTTTACTGTATCGTGTCCATAATTAATATAGTATTGTTTTCATACTTTATGTATTCCTTTGCAATTTGTTTTTTTCTCTTCATGTTTTAAGACTTACCACATTAATACATATAAACTGTAGTTTATTGATTATAATAGTTATACAGAATCCACATGTATTTGCCAGTCAAGTTTTCCTGTTGATGGGCATTCATGTTTCATCCAGTGTGTCAATAACATGAATAGGGCTGCAGAAAGCCTTTTTTTAAAAAAAATTAAATTTATTGGGGTGGTTTCAGGTGTAGATTTCTATGACACAAGATCTATATATTGTGCCCGCACAATCCAAAGTCAAATCATTTTCCATCACCATATATTAGGCACCATTCACCCCGCCCCCATTTGCCTCCCCTCTTCCCTCTGACAACCACCACACTGCTGTTTTTTGTCCACAAGTTTCAGTTAGGAGTGAAAGCATATGGTTCTTAGCTTTTTCTGACTGACTAATGTCATTAGCATAATATCAAGATCCATCCCTGTTGTTGCAAATGGCAGTATTTCATCTTATGGCTGAGTAGTATTTCATTGTATATATGTACCACACCTTCTTTAATCAGTCCTCTACCAAAGGACACTTTGGTTGTCTCCATGGCTTGGCCACCATGAATAATGAACATAGAGGTGTGTGTGTGTGTGTGTGTGTGTGTGTGTGTGTGTGTGTGTGTGTGTGTATACTAGAGGCCCGATGCACGAAATTCGTGCACGGAGGGGTGGGGAGTGTCCCTCAGCCCAGCCTGCACCCTTTCCAATCTGGGACCCCTCGAGGGATGTCCGACTGCCCTACTGGGATTGGGCCTAAACGGGCAGTCGGACATCCCTCTCACAATCCAGGACTGCTGGCTCCCAACCACTCACCTGCCTGCATGCCTGATTGCCCCTAACTGCTTCTGCCTGCCAGCCTTATCACCCCCTAACCACTCCCCTGCCAGCCTGATTGACGCCTAACTGCTCCCCTGCAGGCCTGGTTGCCCTTAACTGCCCTCCCCTGCCGGCCTGGTCACCCCTAACTGCCTTCCCCTGCAGGCCTGGTCACCCCTAACTGCCCTCCCCTGCAGACCTGGTACCCCCAACTGCTCTCTCCTGCAGGCCTGGGTCTCCCCCAACTGCCCTCCCCTGCAGGCTTGATCGCCCCCAAATGCCCTCCCTTGCAGGCCTGGTCCCTCCCAACTGCCCTCCCCGGCTGGCCATCTTGTGTCCACATGGGGGCAGCCATCTGTGTGTTGGAGTGATGGTCAATTTGCATATTACTCTTTTATTAGATAAGATATATATATAATTAGAGGCCCGGTGCACGAAATTCATGCACGGGGGTGTGTGTGTCCCTCAGCCCAGCCTGCACCCTCTCCAGTGTGGGACCCCTCTCACAATCCAGGACTGCTGACTCCCAACCACTCGCCTGCCTGCCTGCCTGCTGATTGCCCATAACTGCTTCTGCCTGCCAGCCTGATCACCCCCTAACCACTCCCCTGCCAGCCTGATGGATGCCTAACTGCTCCCCTGCCGGCCCGATTGCCCCTAATTGCCCTCCCCTGCTGGCCTGGTCACCCCTGACTGCCCTCCCCTGCCGGCCTGGTCGCTCCCAACTGTCCTCCCCTGCAGGCCTGGTTGCCCCCAACTGCCCTCCCCTGCAGGCCTGGTCGCTCCCAACTGCCCTTCCTTGCAGGACTGTTTGCCCCTAACTGCCCTCCTCTGCTGGCCCGTCACTCCTAACTGCCCTCCCCTACAGGCCTGATTGCCCCTAACTGCCCTCCTCTGCCAGCCCAGTTATCCCTAACTGCACTCCCCTACAAGCATGGTCCCCCCAACTGCTCTGCCTTTCAGGCCTGGTCCCTCCCAACTGCCCTCCCCTGCTGGCCTGATCGCCCCCAACTGCCCTCCCCTACTGTTCATCTTGTGGCGGCCATATTGTGTCCACATGGGGGCAGCCATCTTTGACCACATGGGGGCAGCCATCTTGTGTGTTGGAGTGATGGTTAATTTGCATATTATCTTTTTATTATATAGGACTAGTGACCCGGTGCATGAAATTCGTGCACATTAAAAGGGGATTAGAGGAAATAATTTAATACTGCTATTTGCCCTTTCTCTATAATAGAAGTGTCAGAGATGAAAGAAAATTAGTAAAATGTATATGAAAACCTTCCTCCTGTCAGAGTCTGGGACTCACCACGGGACCCAGAGTCAAGTACCCGCTCATCCACATGCACCTCAAAATTGTGTGAGACCCAGACCCGCGCCCCCCCCCCCCCCCGCCCGCCTTTGGGCTAGATCCAGACCCAGCCAGTCCCACCCTTGTCAAGCCCTGCCGGGCAGGGGGCGTAGCCTCGGGTCCCCTGGCCCAGCGCCAGGATGGGGGCGTGACCTGAGTCCCCCGTCAAGCCCCGCCAGGCAGGGGGGTGCAGCCTCAGGTCCCCCATCAAGCCCCGCTGGGCCCCCGACCCAGCCCTGGGGGTGCACCTTGAGGTCCCCCGTCAAGCCCAGCCAGGCAAGGGGGCGCAGCCTCAGGTCCCCTGGCCTGGTGCCGGGGCGGGGGGAACAGCCTGAAGTCTCCTGTCAAGCCCCACCTGGTGGGGGGGCGCGGCCTGAGGTCCCCCGGCCTGGTGCTGGGGCGGGGGGAGCAGCCTGAGGTCCCCTAACCCAGCAGCAGGACGGGAAGTGCACCTTGAGGTCCCCTGTCAAGCCCCACCTGGTGGGGGGCGTGGCCTGAGGTCCCCTGTCAAGCCATAGCCTCAGGTCCCTGCTGATTGCTCGTTAAGGCTCCTTATGGGAACTTGGCCTCAGCTGTGGGTGCAGCCATCTTTGTGATGGAGTAATCGTCAATTTGCATATTCCCTCTTTATTCTAAAGGATATCTTTGCGAATACATGTTTTCGAGTTTTTTGGGTATGTACCCAGGAGAGGGATTGCTGGGTCTTATGATGGTAACTCTATTCTTAATTATTTGAGGAATCACCACACTGTTTTCTATAGTGGCTGTACCAGTCTACATTCCCACCAGCAGTGAATGAGGGTTCCCTTTTCTCCACCACCTCTCCAACACTTGTTATTACTTGTTGATAATAGCCATTCTAACAGGTGTAGTTTTGATTTGCATTTCCCTAATTGCCAGTGAGGTTGAATATCTTTTCATATGTCTATTGGCTGTTCATGTGTCTTCTTGGGAGAGGTATCTGTTCAGGTCCTCTGTCCATCTTTTAATTGGATTGTTTGTTTGGTGTTGAGTTTTATGAGTTCTTTTACATATTTTGGATATTAAACCTTTGTCAGTGCTTTTGTTTGCAAATATAATCTTCCATTCTGTCAGCTGTCTCTTGGTTTTGTTGTCGGATTCTCTTGTTGTGCAGAAGTTTTTAGTTTGATATAGTCCCATTCATTTATTTTTTACTTTACTTGCCTTGCTTTTGGGGTCAAGTTTATAAAATTTTCTCTATGACCACTGTCCATAAGTTTAGTACCTATGTTTACTTCTATGTAATTTATTGCTCCAGATCTTATATTTAGGTCTTCGATCCATTTTGAATTAATTTTTGTACATGGGGACAAACTGTAATCTGTTTCATTCTTTTGCGTGTGGCTTTCCAATTTTCCCAGCACCATTTATTGAAGAGGCTTTCTTTACTCCATTGTGTTTCTGGCTCCTTTGTTGGAAATTATCTTCCCATATACATGTAGTTTTATATCTGGGCTCTCAATTCTGTTGTTTTAATTGTCGTAGCTCTGTAGTATAATTTAAAGTCAGGTAGTGTGATTCTTCTGGCTTCATTCTTTTGTCTCAGGATTGCTTTGGCTATTCAGGATCTTTTGTGAATCCATACAAATTTGATGAGTTTTGTTCTATTCCTTTAAAAAATGACATTGGTGCATGGGACAACTGATGGGATTTTGATGGGGATTGCATTAAATCTGTATATTGCTTTGGGTAGTATGTACATTTTAACTATGTTGATTCTTCCAATCCATGAACATGGGATATTTTTCCATTTTGTTGTAGTTTTCAATCTTCTTTAATAATGCTTTGTAGTTTTCAGTATATAGGTCTTTCATGTCCTTTGTTAAGTTTATTCCTAAGTACTTCATTCTTTTGGTTGCAATTACAAAGGGAATTTTTTTTCACTTCTTTTTCTAACATTTTGTTGTTAGTATATAGAAAGGCATTGGATTTTTTATTTTTCCTCACCTTAAGTTATTTTTTTCATTGATTTTTAGAGAGTGGAAGAGAGAGAGAGAGAAACGTTGATGTGAGAGAGACACATCGATTGGTTGCTTCCTGCACACACCCTGACTGGGCCTGGGGATCGAACCTGCAACCCAGGTATGTGCCCTTGATCAAGAAGCAAACCAAAGACCCTTTGGTGTGCCAGATGACACTCTAACCACTGATCAATACCAGCCTAGGCAGCATTGGCATTTTGTAAGTTTATTTAGTATCCTGCAACTTACTGTATTTGTTTATTGTTTCTAATAGTTTTTTTTTTTTTTATAGAGTCTTTAGAGTTTTCTGTGTACAGAATCATGACATCTGCAAAAAGTGACATTTTCACTTCTTCGTTCCCAATTTAGATGCTTTTTATTTCTTTCTCTTGCCTTATTGCTCTGGCTAGGACTTCTGGAACTATGTTGAATAAGAGTGGTAAGAGTGTCTTGTTCCTGGTTTTAGAGGAAAAGCTTTCAGTTTTTTGCCATTGAATATAATATTGACAGGGTTTATCATATATAGCCTTTATTATGTTGAGGTACTTTCGTACTATTCCTATTTTATTGAGTGTTTTAATCATAATGGATTTTGTATCTTATCAAATGCATTTTCTGCATCTATTGATAAGATCACATGATTTTTATCTTTTCTTTTGTTAGTGTGGTATATTATATTGATTGATTTGTGTATTGTGAACCATCCTTGTGCAAGGCCGGGCCTGCCCCCAGATGGGCCAGGCCTTGCCGTGCACCTGCCTCCATAGTCCCCCAGTCCCTTCAGCCCCCAGCCACCCATGGCCAGCCCAAGGTGCATGTAAGCTTTGGATCACGGCTGCTCAGCTGCCCAGGGCCGGCCCGAGGCGCAGGCAAGCCTCAGATGGTGACTGCCCAGCTGCCCAGGGCCGCCTGAGGCTCAGGGAACCAGGGCCGGCTGAGGTTTGCACTGCCGGCAGTGGCAGCAGCAGAGGTGTGATGGGGCATCGCCTTCCCCTGATCGCCGGGTCGCTTCCCGCCCCTGAGGGCTCCCGGACTGTGAGAGGGGGCTGCTGGGCTGAGGGACCCCTCCTCCAGTGCATGAATTTTCATGCACTGGGCCTCTAGTATATTATGATTTCCAGTGTAGCAATAATTAGCACCTTTATCACTATCACATACTTATCATTTCTTTTTAGAGTTTGGAATAATTAAGATCTGGTCTCTTAGTAAGTTTGAGGTTTACAATACAGTTTTTTGTCTATATTCACTATACTTTGCAGTAGAAATCTAGGACTCATATTACTACTTGTTGCAAATTTGTACCTTTCAATAACATTTCTCCTATACACCAACCTTCCAGTTCTTGGTAACCACCATTTCATTCTGTTTCTATGAGGTTGCTTGTTTTTTGTTTGTTTTTTTGTTGTTTTTAAAGTAGCCAGCCAGTGCCTCTAAGCATGAATCACTCTTTTTTTAAAAATGTTTTTATTGATTTGAGAGAGAGGAAGGGAGAGAGAGAGAGATAGAAACATCAATGATGAGAATTGTTGATTGGCTGTCCCCTGCTCGTTCCCCACTGCGGATCGAGCTTGCAACCTGGGCATGTGCCCTGATTGAGAATTGAATCATGACCTCCTGGTTCATAGGTTGATGCTCAATCACTGAGCTAACCAGCTGGCTGAGTCTGCTTTTTCAGATTCCACATATAAGTGTCTTTCTCTGACTTAGTTCAGTGCCCTCAAGGTTCATCCATGTTATTTGCAAATGGCAGGATTTTCTTCTTTATTTATCACTAGAGGCCTGGCGCACAGATTTGTGCACTTGTGGGAGGCGTGGCCTGCGGGTATCAGCCCATTGTGGGAGCGCAGCTCATCCTGGTCAGCCAAGCGGCGCTCCCACTGTGGGAGTGCACTGACCACCAGGGGGAAGCTCCTGCATTGAGCATCTGTCCCCTGGTGGTCAGTGCACATCATAGCGACTGGTTGACTAGTCATTCTGGTCGTTCTGCTATTTGGTCACTGGGCTTTTATATACATAGACTAGAGGCCCGGTGCACGGAATTTGTGCACTGGGGGTGTCCCTCAGCCCAGCCTGCACCTTCTCCAATCTGGGACCCCTTGGAGGATGTCTGACTGCTGGTTTAGGCCTGATCTCACAGGGATCGGGCCTAAACCAGCAGTCAGACATCCCTCTCACAATCCAGGACTTCTGGCTCCTAACCACTCACCTGCCTGCCTGCCTGATTGCCCCTAACCGCTTCTGCCTGCCACCCTGGTCATCCCCTAACCGCTCCCCTGCTGGCCTGATTAATACCTAACTGCTCCCCTGCCAGCCTGTTCGCCCCCAACTGCCCTTTCCTGCCGGCATGATCTCACCCCCAACTGCCCTCCCCTGCAGGCCTGATCTTGTCCCCAACTGCCCTCGTCTGCCGGCCAATTTGGTTCTGATTGGTCGGTTTCTATGCCAGTCAGCGTCAAAAGCTCCACCTTCTAGGCAGCCATTGGTTCCTCACAGTTGACCCAGATTTGGTTCTGATTGGTTGGTTTCTAACAGTCAGCGTCAAAAGCCCCGCCTCCTAGGCAGCCATTGGTTCCTTGCAATTCACCCAGATTTGGTTCTGATTGGTCGGTTTCTATGCCAGTCAGCATCTCTGGGCCTATCTCCGGTCCTGATCATAGAGGCGGGGCTGATCAGCAGCCGCCCTAGGCTGCTGGCGAGTGGCTGAACTGCTGACCTCTGGGAGAGAGAGAGAGGCTTGGCTGCTGGCAAGGGAGAGAGAAGCAGGGTCTGATCACCCTGCTTCTCTATCCAGGCCTCGCCAGCAGCCGCTGCCACTGCTGATCAGCCCCGCCTCTCTCTCTCTGAGAGGTCAGCAGTTCAGCTCACTCGCCTGTGGCGTGCAGCCTGGCGAATGGTTGAGCCTCCTGGTCATTGTGGATGTGACAGACCCAGGGTTTTTATATATTAGGATGGCTGAATAATGTCCTGTTGTGTAAATGTATTACATCTTTATTCATATTTTGAAAAAAATGTTTTTATTGATTTTTAGAGAGAGAGGAAGGAAGAGGGAGAAGGGAGTGAGAGAAACATCAATCAGCTGCCTCCCACACACATTTCACTGGGGATTGAGCTGGTAGCACAGGTATGTGCCCTGACCAGGAATTGAACCCAGTGACCTCTTGCTGCATAGGTTGACGCTCACCCACTGAGCCACACCAGCCAGGTTGTCCGTTCATCTTTTAATTTTATTAATTTTTAAAATACGTTTTTATTGATTTCAGAGAGAGGGAAGAAGAGGGAGAGAGATAGAAACATCAACGATGAGAATCATTGATCAGCTGTCTCCTGCTAGCTCCTTACTGGGGATTGAGCCCACTACCCAGGCATGTGCCCTGACTGGGAATTGAACCCTGACCTCCTGGTTCACGGGTCGACACTCAACCACTGGGCCACACTGGCTGGGTTCCATTCATCTTTTTTTTTTTATTATTGTCTAAAGTTTTACGTATGTCTCCTTTTTCCCCACTTGACCACCCCCCTACAGCTATTCCCACCCCATTCATCTTTTGGTGTACACTTAATTAGTTTCCATATCTTGGCTATTGCGAATAATGCTGTAGTGAACATGGGGAACGCAGGTATCTCTTCAATATCCTGTTTTCATTTCCTTTAAATATAGACCAAGGAATGGAATTGCTGGATCATATGGTAGTTCTATTTTTAATTTTTTGAGGAACCTCCATACTGTTTTCCTTTGTGGCTGCACCAATTTGCTTTCCCACCAGCAGTGCATAAGAGTTCCTTTTCCTCCACACCCTTGCCAACACATACATCTCTTGTCTTCTTGATGATAGCCATCCTAACAGGTGTGGGGTGATATGTCACTGTGGTTTTGACTTGCATTTTGCTGATGTTTAGTGATACTGAGCATCTTTTTATGTACCTGTTCACCATTTGAATGTCTTTGGGAAAATCTATGTCTGGTTTCTCTGCCCATGTTTTAATTGGATTGTTTTTTTGTGGTTGCTATTGAATTCTGTGAGTTCTTCATTTGGATATTTACCCCTTATCGGTTATGTAATTTGCAAAAATATTCTCCCGTTTGAAAGGTTGCCTCTTCATTTTGTTGATTGTTTCTTTTGCTGGGTAGAAGCTTTTAAGTTTGATGAGTTTTTTATTTGTTGAATTTGCTTTTGTTTGTGTTTATAGTGTTGTATCCAAGAAATCATCGCCAAGACCAATATCAAGGAGCTTATTCTCTGTCTTTTCTTTAGAAGTTTTATGGTTTCAAGTCATATGTTTTAAGTCTTTGATACATTTCGAGTTTTTTTTTTCTATTTCCATTGGAATTTTGATCTGGATTGCATTGAATCTAAAGATGGATTTGGATATTATGGCCATTTTAAACATATTGATTGTTCTGATCCAAGAACATGAGATGTCTTTCCATTTGTGTCTCTTTGATTTCCTTTAACACAGTCTTGTAGTTTTCACCTTATAGATCTTTTACTTCCTTGACTAAATTTTTTTCTAGGTAGTTTTTTGGTTTTGGTACTATAGTGAATGGTATCATTTTATTATTTTTCAAATGTTTCATTTTTACTGGAAAGAAGTGCAACTAGTTTCTGTATGTTGATTTTATAATAACCTGCAACTTTACTGGAATTGGTTGATTAGTTCCAACAGGGTTTTTTTTTTTTTTTTTTTAATGGAATCTTTGGGATTTTCTATATACAAGAACACATTATCTGCAACTAATGACAATATTCTTCATTTCCAATGTGGTTGCCTTTTCTTTGTCTTGCCTGATTGCTATACCTTGGACTTCCAGTACTAACCTATATATTAAAAGCCTAATATGCTAAGTGTCTGGTCGTCCAGTTGGCTGTTCAACCAATCAAAGTGTAATATGATAATGATTTGCTAAGGCCACTCATGCACTGACAACCAGGGGCAGATGCTCTGACCGGTAGGTTATCTTACTGCTGGGGTCTGGCCGATAGGGACTGAGCGAGGCAGGCTGGACATGCCCTGGAGCCCTCCCGAGGTCCCTCTTCACCAGGGGGCAGATACAGTGAGCCAAGCAGTAAGGAGCAGCGAGCAGGTGGGCGGTAAGGAGCAAGGGGTCCTGGACTGTGAGAGGGTGCAGGCTGGCCTGAGGGGACCCACCCCTGCAAGTGCACGAATTTTGTGCACCAGGCCTCTAGTCCTATATAATAAAGAGGTAATATGCAAATTGATCATCACTCCAACACACAAGATGGCTGCCCCCATGGGGGCTCAAGATGGCCACCACAAGATGGCTGGCAGGGGAGGGCAGTTGTGGGCGGTCAGGCTAGCAGGGAAGGGAAGTTGGGAGGGACCAGGCCTGAAAGGGAGGGCAGTTGTGGGCAATCAGGCCTGCAGGGGAGGGCAGTTGTGGGTGATCAGGCCAGCAGGGGAGGGCAGTTGGGAGGGACCAGGCCTGTAAGGGAGGGCAGTTGGGGTCGATCAGGCCTGCAGGGGAGGGCATTTAGGGACGACAGCGCCTGCAGGCGAGGGCAGTTGGGAGCGACCAGGCCTGTAGGGGAGGGTAGTTAGGGGCGACTAGGCCTGCAGGGGAAGGCAGTTGTGTGGGGGACCAGGCCTGCAGGGGAGGGCAGTTGTGGGGGACTAGGCCTGCAGGGGAGGGCAGTTGGGGGAGACCAGGCTGGCAGGGGAGGGAAGTTAGGGGCGACCAGGCCGGCAAGTGAGGGCAGTTAGGGGTGACTGGGCCAGCAGGGGAGAGCAGTTTGGGGCAACCAGGCCTGCAGGGGAGGACAGTTAGACCAGGCCGGCAGGGTCATGCAATTAGGGGCAATTGGGCCGGCAGGAGAGCAGTTAGGCGTCGATCAAGCTGGCAGGGGAGTGGTTAGGGGGTGATCAGGCTGGCAGGCTGAAGCGGTTAGGGGCAATCAGGCAGGCAGGCAGGTGAGCAGTTGGGAACCAGCAGTCCTGGATTGTGAGAGGGATGTCCGACTGCCCGTTTAGGCCTGATCCCACCAGGATCGGGCCTAAAAGGGCAATCAGACATCCCTCGAGGGGTCCCAGATTGGAGAGGGTGCAGGCTGGGCTGAAGGTCATACACCCCCCCACCCCCCGTGAACGGTCATACACCCCCCCACCCCCCGTGCACGAATTTCCTGCACCGGGCCTTTAGTCTATAATAATAAAAGTGTAATATGCTAATTAGACCAGATAGCCGAACGACCTTCCAGACGTCCTTCCGGATGAAGCTGCAGTGGCAGGGGCGGCCAGAGGTGGTTAAGGGCAATCAGGCAGGCAGGCAGAGTGTTTAGGGGTGATCAGGCAGGCAGGCAGAGAGGTTGGGGTGGTCAGGCAGGCAGAGTGGTTAGGGGAGATCAGGGAGGCAGGCGAGCAGTTAGGGGTGATCAGGCAGGCAGGCGAGTGGTTAGGGGTGATCGGGCAGGCAGGCAGGCAGGCAGGCAGGCGGAGCGGTTAGGAGGCAGCAGTCCTGGATTGCAAGAGGGATGTCCAACTCCCTACAGGATCGGGCCTAAACCAGCATTTGGACATCCCCCGAGGGGTACCAGATTGCAAGAGGGTGCTGGCTGGGAGAGGACCCCCCGCCCCCTCGTGCACGAATTTCGTGTACCAGGTCTCTAGTCCTATAAAATAAAAATGCAAATCGACCCAACGGTGGAACAACCGGTTGCTGTGACGCACACTGACCAACAGGGGGCAGACGCTCAACAAGGAGCTGCCCCCTGATGGTCAGTGCACTCCCATAGGGGGAGTGCTGCTCAGCCAGAAGCCGGGTTCATGGCTGGCAAGCACAGCGGCGGGCCTAAGCTGTGAGTCGAACATCCCCGAGGGTTCCCAGAATGTGAAAGGGTGCAGCCGGGCTGAGGGACCCCTCCTGAGTGCACAAATTTCGTGCACCGGGCCTCTAGTATTGAATAAAAGTGATGAGAGTGGGCATCCTTATCCTGTTCCTGATCTCCGAGGAAAACTTTTCATTATTTTTTCTTTTGTCATGTACTTGATTTATTTTAAATAATTCTTTACAGTTGAAAGTATTACATATGTCTCCTTTTTTCTCCTCATTGACCCCCTCTGGCCTGCCCCCCCCCCCCACCCCCGTTCCAGACTCTCACTGTCCCATTGTCTGTGTTCATGGGCCAGACATATATGCATAAAAGGTCCTTGGAAAACCTTTTAGTTTTTCATCAGTGAATATATTAGGTGTGGGTTTGTTGTATATGGCCTTTATTATGTTGAGGTGTGTTATATTTTATCAAATGCTTTTTTTCTTGCATATATTGAGATAATCATGTGGGGTTTTACATTTAAAAATTTTTTTAAATATATTTTTGATTTCACATAGAAAGGGAGAGGGAAAGATAGAAACATCAATGATGAGAATTATTGATCGGCTGCATTGAGTCTGCAACCTGCAGCCTGGGCATATGCCCTGACCAGGAATTGGACCATGACCTTCTGGTTCATAGGTCCACACTCAATCACTGAGCCATGCCGGCCAGGCTGATCATGTGCCTTTTATCTTTCACTCTATTACTGTGCTATGTTACACTTAATTGATTTGTATATGTTGATCCATCCTTGCATCCCAGGGTTAAATCTCGGTCATGGTGTATAATATTTTTAATATGTTCTTGAATTTGGTTTGCTAATATTTTGTTGAATTTCATGAGGGCTATTGTGTCCTTATACTGCCCTTATTTGGCTTTGGTTACAGGGTAATGGTGGTCT
Source organism: Cnephaeus nilssonii (assembly GCF_951640355.1). Lineage (NCBI taxonomy): Eukaryota > Metazoa > Chordata > Mammalia > Chiroptera > Vespertilionidae > Cnephaeus > Cnephaeus nilssonii. The sequence continues at coordinate 101,463,448 of NC_137077.1, forward strand.
TGTAGAGTACGTTTGGAAATGTTCCTCATCTTCAATTTTTTGGAAGATTTTGAAAAGGATTGGCATTAGTTCTTTAAATGTTTGGTAGAATTCACCAGTGAAGCTGTCTGGTCCTGAGGTTTTCTGTGTTGAGAGGTTTTTTATTACTGATTCAATGTCTTTACGCGTTGTTCTGTTTAGGTTTTCTGTATTTTCCTGTTTCACTCTTGGCATTCGGAATGTCCCTTGTTTCTAGGAGTGTTTCCACTCTTTTCTCAGTTATCTCGGCATATAATTGTTCACAGTAGTCGCTTATGATCCCTATATGTTTATGTAGTATCAGTTGTAATGTCTCCTCCTTCAATTCTAATTTTATATATTTGAGTTTTTCTTCTTAGTTAGCTAAAGGTTTGCCAATTTTATCTTTTCAGAAAACTAGTTCTTAGGTATTGATGATCCTTCTTATTGTTTTTCTGGTCTCACATTTATTTCCATTCTGCTCTTTATTTATTTTCTTACTTCTGCTAACTCTGGGCTTAATATGTCCTTATTTTTATTCCTTGGGTTATAAAGTTAGGTCTGAGATCTTCCTAATTTCTTAATATATACATTTATCATTATAAACTTCCCTCTCACAACTACTTTTACAGCAACCCATAGGTTTTGGTATGTTGTGTTTCCATTTTCCTTTATTCTGAGATTTTAAAGAATTTCCCTTTTGATTTCTTCTTTGACCCATTGGTTTTTCAGAAGTGTGTTGTTTTCTTCCACGTTTGTAGATTTTCCAGTTTTCCTCTTATTGTTGATTACTAATTCTATACCATTGGAGTCAGAAATGATGAAATGATCTCAAATCTTTTTAAGTTTGCTAAGGCTTGTTTTGTGTCCTATCATATGATCTATCCTAGAGAATATTTCATGTACACTTGAGGAGAATGTGTATTCTGCTGCTGCCGGATGGAATTTTCTATATATGTCTGTTAAATTCATTTGGTCTAAAGTATGGTTCAATTCCAACATTTCCACATTGATTTTTCTGTCTGAATGATCTATCCATTGCAAAGTGGGGTATTGAAATCCCCTACTATTTCAGTGGTCTCTTATCCACAGTTTTGCTTTCAATGACTTAAAATATGTATTTTGATTTCAGAGAAGAAGGGAGAGGGAGAGAGAGAGATAGAAACATCAATGATGAGAGAGAATCACTGATCGGCCACCTCCTGCACACCCCCTACTGGGGATCAAGCCTGCAACCCAGGCATGTGCCCTGACCAGGAATTGAACCGTGAACTCCTAGTTCTTAGGTGGTTGCTCAACCACTGAGCCACACCAACTGGGCTTCATGGCTTTTTAAATCCCATCTAGCTATTCTGTGCCCTTTGATTGGTGACTCCAATCCATTTACATTAGTTGATTATCTTATATAATAAAAGCCTAGTATGCAAATCGACCGAAAGGCGGAATGACCAGTCGCTGTGATGCGCACTGACCACCAGGGGGCAAAGCTCAATGCAGGAGCTGCCCCCTGGTGGTCAGTGCACTCCCACAGGGAAGCGCTGCTTAGCCTGAACCCGGGCTCACGGCTGGAGAGTGCAGCGGTCGGGTGGTAAGGAGTGAGGGGTCCCAGACTGCGAGAGCGCCGGACTGCGAGAGGGATGTCTGACTGCCAGCTTATGCCTGACCCCCGGGAGATTGGGCATAAGCCAGCAGGCGGACATCCCCGAAGGGGTCCTGGACTGCGAGAGGGTGCAGGCCAGGCTGAGGGACGACCCCTCCCCCCACCCAGTGCATGAATCTTGTGCAATGGGCCTCTAGTCTATACTCATAAAAGGGTAATATGCTAATTAGACCGGGAGACCTTCCAGACGTCCTTCCGGACAAAGCCATGGTGGTGGGGCTGAGGCAGAGGTGGTTAGGGGCGATCAGGCCAGCAGGGGAGGGCAGTTGGGGGCAAGCAGGCTGGCAGGAAGGGGGGGACAGTTGGGGGCAAGCAAGCCAGTAGGGGGGTGGCGAGCAGTCTGGCAGGGGGTGCAGTTGGAGGCCAGCAGGCAGAGTGGTTAGGGGCCATCAGGCAGGCAGGCAGGTGAGTGGTTAGGAGCCAGCGGTCCCAGATTGTCTCACTGCTGGTTTAGGCCTGCAGTCGGACATCCCTCGAGGGGTCCCAGATTGGAGGGTACAGGCTGGGCTGAGGGACACCACCCCCCGTGCATGAATTTCATGCACCAGGCCACTAGTCTATATATATAAAAGCCTAAGCCATTGAATGACCAGTCGCTATGATGTGCACTGACTATCAGGGGGCAGACGCTCAATGCAGGAGCTGCCCCCTCATAGCCAGTGCGCTCCCACAGCCAACCTTCCCTGGCTGGCCAATCTCCCGCAGCCCCTTACCCGGCCAGCCAACCTCCCAAGCCCCTGATTGGCCCTGATTGCTGGCAAGGCCGAGGAACCCCACCCATGCACGAATTCATGCATCAGGCCTCTAGTTGATATATAAGGACTTACTGCCATCTTATTGATTGCTTTCTAGTTGTTTTGTATTTACCTTGTTTCTGCTTATCTTTGAAATCAGTGATTTTCCATCGTATATACTCTTTTTCCTTTTTTTGTTGTTTCATGGATGTACTCTAGATTTTTGCTTGTGGTTACCATGAAGCTGACATAAGACAGAGATAAAAGTCTGTTTTGTGCTGATAGCAACTGCGCTTCCTTTTCCTTTAAAAGGCTCCAGTAAAGGGTCCGCCCTTTTACTCCTCCCTTTGTGTTTTGGTATTACAGTTTACCTATTTTATGCTGTGTATCTATTAATGAATTTTAGTAACTATACTTATTTTTAACACTTTTCCTTTAACCTTTATACAATAAGTGGTTAATACACCATCCTGTTATAGAGTTTCTGTATCTGACTATAAATTTTCACCTTTACTAGTGTGTCTTGTACTTTTGTAAGTTCTTATGTTGCTCATTATTTTTGTTTGTTTGTTTCAGCTTAAAAGACTACTTTCAGCATTTCTTGTAAGGCAGGTGTAGTAGTAATGAACTTGCTTAGCATTTGTTTATCTGGGAAAGCCTTAATTTCTCCTTCACATCTGAAGAATAACTTTGCCAGATAAAGTATTATTGGCTGGCAGTTTTTATTTTTTAGCACTTTGATTACGTCACTTTGTTCTCTTTTGGCCTTTAGAGTTTAATTTTTTATTACTATTTTAAATTTTTATTTATTGATTAGAGGCCTGGTGCACAAAATACGTGCACAGGTGCGGTCCCTAGTCCTGGCCGGAGATCGAAGCACAAGCATCTGTCGTGGAAGGGCAGGTCCCAGCTGACCTCTGGGCCCTGGGCAGCACCTGGGCCCCCGCATGCTCCCTCCCTGAGTCACAGCTCCTGAGTCCCCACGTGGAGATGCAGTGAGCACGGCTGGATGCTGCAGGCTGGGGCTGAGCATGGGCCTCTGGGATGCCCAGCGGCCCCGCGTGGAAGCTGGGTGGGCAGTGTGCTCTCTCCCAGCTGGCCTCACAGACCGGCTCCTGTGCGAACCCACGGGGAGCCTGACCGGCCCCTGCAGTCCCAGTGGTTGCAGCCTGGCTCACCCGGAAGAGGCCGCCCAGGTGCGGGGTGGGCTCCTCGCAGGCGCCTGGCACCTGAGCGCAGGGTCTTCCCCTGCGTGTGAGCCCTGGCATCTAGGGGGAGGGCAGCAGGGGGAGTGAGAGCGAGGTTAGTGGGAACCCCACATTCTCACTGCACCTCTGTCCCCGTTACCCCCACCCTGGCGCCGCAGGAGGTTAGTCGCTGCCACCCACCCCCATTTCCCTGTCTCAGCCCAGGGCCCACCCCCGATCAGGCAATCAGGGCCTGCTGACTGCTGGTCACTGTCCGCAGGGTGATGGGTAAGGGACAGGCCCCCCGCCCGGCTCCCTCAACGCCTGGGAGTCAGGCAGCAGCCCCGCCCCCTGCCGCTGCTGGTCGCAGGCAGGGTGATAGCAGGACAGTCAGGCCTCTGCTTGCACCTGCCTTGGCCTGGCGCCGCCTGCTCACCTGCTCCCCATCCCGCCACAGTCCCGCTCTCGGGGCCCATTGGGGCCAGTAGCGCCTCCACTGCCGCCCGCTGCCAGCGTCTCATCGCTGACACCGCCATGTTCTGCGCCACCCCCTGGTGGTCAGCGCATATCATAGCGAGTGGTTGAATTCCCGGTTGAGGGGACAATTTGCATATTAGGCTTTTATTATATAGGATTTTAGAGAGAGGGAGGGAGGGAAGGCGGGGCAGAGAGAGAGAGAGAGAGAGAGAGACATCAGTTGGTTGCCTCCTGTGCATACCCTAACCAGTGATTGAACCTGCAACCTGGGTATGTGCCCTGACTGGAAATTGAACCTGCCACCTTTTGGTGTATGGGACGGCACTCCAACTAACCAAGCTACACTAGCCAGGGCTGCCTTTAGAATTTCTACTGAGAAATCCGCTGCTGGCCTAAGGCGTTCCCACATAGGTTATTTCCACCCCCCCCCCCCCCCGGCTGCTTTTAGGAGGTTTTCATTATCATTGATTCTTGACAGTTTCATTATGTGTCTTGGAGAAGTTTTTTGCTTGAGATTGTTTGGTGGTAGCTTTGTAGACTTGTAGCTCCAAGTCTTTCCCTAGGTTTGAGAAATTCTCAGCTATTATTTTTTTAAATTAAATATTAACTAATTTCTTTAAATTAAATAAGCAGTCTGCCCTTCTCCCTTTCTTCTTTGGAAATACCAGTTATTCTAATATTAGCCTAATGGAACCTGACAGCTCTCATTGTCTTTCTTTTTACTCTTTTAAACCGTAGTCAGTCTCTTCTAACTGTATTATTTCTATTCAATTGACAGAGTTACGGGCCAACCACTTGTGGAGTAAAAAAAATCCATGTATAGCTTAATTCTGCTGTCCATATAAGTGGATTTTCAAATGTGAATTGAAAATAATGTTGTCCCTTAAACAACTTGGGTTTGAACTGTACAGGCCGGTGTAGCTTGGTTAGTTCCAATGTTTTATTAGTTGACAGCCTTGGCAAGCTCTTTAACCTCTCTCTCAACTTTGATTTCCTCTCCTATAAAATGGGGATATTAGTCTTTTCTATGGAAAGTGGGTGTAACATTTAGAAATGATGTAGCACAGAGCTCACATTGTATAGTTTACTTTGCACCTGTCAGGTGGAGGAATTTGTTCTTTATCCTATCTGAAGAGCACTCCTCCTAGCCCCAGAACCTTGCCTACCATCTACCTGTTTGCTAAAGCTAAAAACGTATGTGTACTTCTTGATTCCTTTTTTCTTTTATCCTTACCTCCCACTTCCATCAATCCCTAAAGTAATCCTTCTGATGTTGATATTATCTGAATTAAGTAGGTTGAACCATATTGAATTGCTAACAGTTGGCAATTTGAGACCTATGAATCTAAGTAGACGCCGCACAAGCCTTCTCAAATTCCTACCAGCCTCTGGACTCTACCTCTAGTCTTACCTAGTCTATTCTCCCCAAAGCTTCCAGCATACATTCTAGTTTTTAACATGTATATCAGAATCTGGCACTTGCTCCAAACTCTTCAAATTTATGAATATTTATAATGGCCTACTGCATATAGGAAGAACATATTAGAACTTTAATATATTTTTAAAAGTTAACCTCAGTTTGTGGTAGGATGGCAATAGTGTGTGTGTATGCTTATTTTATAACATATTGCAAATCTATAATAATAAAAGGGTAATATGCTAATTAGACCAGACACCCTTCCAGACAAAGCCGGGCTGGAGGGAAGCAGCCCGGGTCCTGGGTGCTGGAGGGAAGCCAGTGCCGGCAGCCGGGGGAAGGAAGGCCTACTCTTGCACAAATTTTCGTTCATCAGGCCTCTAGTATAGTATATGATTGGTTTGTTGATCATGATCTAAAAAATGTATAGACTACAGCTGTTTGGTCTAGATTTTAATTAAATAATAGTTAATTTTTCAAGCCAAATTCTATTGTGTCTTACTGGATGCCTCTATTACCTGTTCCTCACACCTAGTCTCTACCTGAAGTCCTCATGTTGTTTCCACAATACCTGTTGGCCCCTGAGGCTAGTTGAGTACCTATGACTTCCTCTGATTATAAACTCTCAGAGAACAGATACTGTCTTTGCCTTTCTTGGTCACTCAGGACTTCAGTACCTGAATACATATCTCAACTTATGTAATGAACTCCTGTGAATTAGTCAAGAAAAATATTCAGACTTCCTTAACTAATGAGTAATAGCACTTCACAAAAGAAGGATATGAACTAAGTATTTAACTATAATGTTAACTTAAAACTTTCAATTAAATATTAAAACTCTGACAATTATATTTTAACAGGCAATCCATCTCGGAGATCCAAGTCTGTGTCTTCTCGTGACTTATGCAGTTTGGATAAGGGACAAGTAAATCTCTTTATATTTTTATATATTCAAACATGACTCAGGCTTAAAGTCAATTAGTTAACTGACATAAGTTTCTAAATGACTTAAAAAGAAGGCTTTTTACTTAACATTGCACATGTTTTCTATATAACACCAAACACCAGTCATAGATCCTATAATAGAGAATCTAGCTTTTTGAAGTAAGTTTAAATTTTAGCTGCTTGAAATGTTATTACATGTCCTACAGCAGCAGTCGCCAACCGCTGGTCTGTGAGGTTGGTGACTGCTGTCCTACAGGACAGCTGAGAGCCTCTTGTCCCTACAGACTGCCACACCCAGGGAGCCCCTGGACTCAGTGGATTTCCCAGATCCTGAATATAAAGAGGAGGAGGAAAAAGAGGAAAAAGAAGAAATTCAGGGAGAAATCAGTCATCCTGATGGAAAGGTTAGAATTTTAAAAATATGTATTATAAAAAATAAACATGGGTTAAAATAGAGTTGAAACACTTAGATTATAAAATAATAGATCTTTAAGACTGTTTATAGGGCTTAAAAATGTTAATACCTTGGGGCATGACCTCGGGTTGAATCTTTGGACTTTTCTAAAAATGCTCAATATAGTCCGGCAGGTGTGGCTCAGTGGTTGAGTGTTGACCTGTGAACCAGGAGGTTACTTCACTTCCCAGTTAGGGCACATGCCCAGGGTTGTGGCTTGATCCCAAGTAGGGGGCATGCAGAAGGCAGCCGATGGATGATTCTCTCTCATCACTGATGTTTCTATCTCTCCCGCCCTCTCTGAAATCAATAAAAAAAATGCTGAATATACAATATGCATTAGTTGCCATTTCTAGTTTAGAAATGTAGCAAAACGAAGAATAGAGTTCCTTTGTCCAAACCCTTTGTTCTTCCTCAGTACACAGCTAAAAGCCTCAGCCTCCCTGCAGCCTTTCCTGAATGTGTCCTGGACCAGTTACCTCTTTCCATTGTCAGCTTGCAGTTTTCTCCCCGTGCCTAGGAAAGGTTGTGAGCTGCTGCCTGGCTGGGTGATCCAACTTGAAGAGGGAATGAGAAGGGAAGGGATAAAAACAGTGTTACTGGGGAGGTGATAAGGGAATTTTTACTCAGCTTTATAGAAAACTTACTTTTCCAAATACTCTAATCTGATTCATTTTTAATTGAAGTTAATCCTAAGGCCAGAGTTCATTGCTAGTCTTGTGGAATGAGGGAAGGACAAAGAATAATTCAAAAGGAAGTAATAGGTAGACTTTTCCTATACAAACTCTGCTTTAGGGAAACAAACTGTTGATGAGGAAAGCTTTTATGTTGTAGAAGAATTCCAGCTAATAAATGGAAAGGGAGTGAGAAAATTAAGGAATCATCAGATTTCCACCTCTAATGAAGGAAAGAATCTAGGCGGCAGTCATCAGTGACTTCTGAAACCCCAGGTCAGTGATGGCAAACCTATGACACGCGTGTCAGCACTGACACGTAGCCATTTCTGATGACGCGGCCGCTGAGGTGGCCGCATGCCGAGGATGAAACATTTGCTGCTCCTGAGGATGAAACATTTGTGAAATAATGTTTTCTCCTCAAAGTGACACACTACCCAAGTTATGCTCAGTTTTTTGGCGAAGTTTGACACACCAAGCTCAAAAGGTTGCCCATCACTGGCCTAGGTGAAAGGATGACGGGCTTCATGGCAGACATGACTGATGCGACCCAGTTAGTGCTGTGGCCATAGAAAGCTCACAGCAGCACCTACAAAGTATTCTTGTCGGAGTAATTCAACTGGAAGTTAATCGTGCCTCTAGATCTAGCTACTAGTCTTTGTAGGAAATATAGGGGCAAAGAGAAACACGTTAGATACACCATCCTGGGAAAGCAGTCAGCCAAATCTGGAACGTGGGAAGTTTTACCCGTTCAGTGATGCAGTTCCTTCAACAATTGGCATAAGGGTGACTGTTGAGATTTAAGACCTATCAACTAAGTGTGTGTGGACTGGGTTTTGATTCTGATTCAAATGAACTGTAAAAAGCCTTTATGAATTTAGGGAAAACCATGTAAATGGTTATATGATGAAGGAATGATAGTTTGTTAGGGGTGATACTGGTTTAGTTATGTTAATAAAGTGATTATAGGTGGTATCTGCAGTTTACTTTAAAAAGCTCCACCAAGAAGTTTGTTTGAGGGAATAAGGGAAATAAAGATGGTGATGTGTTGATAAATGAAGTTGATTGTTATGAGTTTATTAACTTTTCTCTCCTTTTGAGAGAATGTTTTTCTTTTTATGAAAAAATTTCAAAGTAGGCAATTAGGAAGAGAATGAGAGCTATTTTTGTTACATGGTCTGAGGAGGAAATCTTATATTGATAATGTTTTCCTTTTTTGTAGATAGAGAAGGTTTATAAAGATGGGTGCTGTGTTATATTGTTTCCAAATGGAACTCGAAAAGAAGTGAGTGCAGACGGGAAGACTGTCACTGTCACTTTCTTCAATGGTGATGTGAAGCAGGTCATGCCAGATGAGAGAGTGGTAGGTTTCCTCAGGGCTTGTTTGATCTGTAAACATATATATACAAGGCTCAGTGACCACTGCATCCGAAACAACCGAACGGACAACTGAACAGGCTGTGTGGGGCGACCAGGCCAGATGGGGGTTAGTGAGGGGTGACCAAATGACCGAGCAGCAGGCTGTGTGGGGTGACCAGGCCAGCATGGGGGTAAGGGGTGACCAAACCGAGCAGCAGGCTGTGTGGGGCGACCAGCCCTGCAGGGGAGGCAGTTGGGGGTGACCAGACCAGCAGGGGGAGGGGGGGCAGTGAGGGGCAACCAGGGTGGCGGGGGGGGGCAGTTGGGGGCGACCAGGCCGGTGGGTGGGGGAGCAGTTGGGGTAACTACGCCTGCAGGGGGGGAAGTTGGGGGTGACCAGGCCAGCAGCGGGGCAAGTTAGGTGTGATCAGGCAGGCAGGCAGGTGAGCAGTTAGGAGCTAGTGTTCCCAGATTGTGAGAGGGACATCCCCAAGGGGTCCTGGATTGGAGAAGGTGCAGGCTGGGCTGAGGGGAACCCCCCACCCTGTGCATGAATTTCGTGCACCGGGCCTCTAGTCTCTGAAGAAAAGGCATAGTGACTCTGTGTCTTTACAGATCTACTACTATGCAGCCGCCCAGACCACCCACACCACTTACCCTGAAGGACTAGAAGTCTTGCATTTCTCAAGTGGACAGATAGGTAAAAACTTGCCCTGCCCTCTCCTTATTAAATTCTGCCCTTCTTTTAAAAATAAAATATTTATAGTATCCTTTTTAAAACAGAAAAACACTTCCCAGATGGAAGAAAAGAAATCACATTTCCTGACCAGACTATCAAAAATTTATTTGCTGATGGACAAGAAGAAAGCATTTTCCCAGATGGCACAATTGTCAGAGTACAACGGTATGATACCTGTTAAATTTGTTTCTTGATTTTCTAGTTTTAATGATTCAACTTTTATTACCAGTTGAATTTTTAAAATCTTAAAACATTTGATCATGGCAAATGTTTCCCAGTGGTTAGAGTGTCGGCCTACGCACAGAAGGGTCTGGGATTCTCCCTCTCCTCCCCCTCCCCCCAGTGCACGAATGTCATGTACCAGGCCGCTAGTAAATAAATAAAATCTTTAAACATTTGTGTAAATCACTGAAAATTTCAGTAAGTTTAGAAGTGAGCAAAGACACAGAGAGCAGATGAGAAGTATTCTCAGCCTTTTGGAGTTAGAACTAGTTTGAGAGAAACATCCTAATATATAAACAAATCCTCGAGACCTAAAAAGTCTATGCAGCACTTTAGGAAAGAAGAATGGCAATCAGTTGTTTATAAACAAATTTGGTGAAATTTGAAAACAGTGAATGAGACCCAGAAGGAAAAGCTGCCCTGACAGTTTTAAGGTTAATCCAACAATGGCCACCATGTTTAAGCCAGACTTTCTCCTCTCACTTATGTTTTCATTTCTTGACCTTCCTGTCACCTTGAAAGCACTTTTCTCCTCTGGTCACCCTGACCCCATTCTTTAAAGTCAACACCCTTGAATATCCTGTTTCTAGAAGTTAGAAACTTTAACTGACTTCTCAGTCCACAGTAATGAGTATCATGTATCACCATTTTAATTCAAACCATGGTGAAGGTCTGTCAACCTTCTTCTCCTAGAGTGATAGTTAAGCACCCATTAACATGAATACAACTAACACATAGATGCATTGAACTAACTTGAATTCTATGATATAAACTTGCTCCCCCCCCCCTAAAAAATGTAAAACATGAATTCTTTATCTGGTGTTAGTAAGTAAATAGCAGTTTGTTCCTAAATTGGAACAAAATCTTATGTGTACATTACACTTTGAATGTTTATGAAAACTCCTTGGACTCATCTCTCCGTCTTCAGGTATTAACTCCTGACCGACTTTTTTTCATCTGCACTCATATCCCTGTGTGAATGTCCCAGACACACAGTCAGCTTGGTATTAACTGTTTTCCTTGTTCTGCTGCATCACTGGCTTCAGGTCTGATCATGCCCTTTTCCTTCACCAGCCTGATGCAAACCAACACTCGGGTGGCTTTTAACTGTGTGAGTGTTGGCTTTTAACTGTGTGTAAAGAATAATGCCAAAACTGAAAGCCATTATTTTAATACAGTGCCTACTTTTCTTAGAGGCAGAATACGTGTTATTTAAAAAAAAACAAAACAAAAAACAAACCTAGGCATTTTGTGGTAAATATAGCAATTTATTTTTAAAAAGCTTTTTTGGATACATTTAAGTGCTAATCTGATAACTGGAATTATTCCCCTATAGCAGGAATACTGGAAGAATTTGCAAAGAAGGTTTTGTGCAGAGAAAAGGATACAAAATTAAATTCTATTTTAAATTTACAGAGATGGCAGAAAAATCATAGAGTTTAATAATGGCCAGAGAGAACTACACACTGCCCAGTTCAAGAGACGGGAGTATCCAGATGGCACTGTTAAAACTGTCTATGCAAATGGTCATCAAGAAACAAAATACACATCTGGTCGAGTAAGAGTTAAAGACAAGGATGGTAATGTTCTAATGGATACAAAATTGTAATAATCCTGTAATAATCATGAAATAACACTAACTTGATTTCTTGGTAAAAATGTACATTTCTTGTGGATTTTGTGGTTTAATTTATATATATGTAGTGTGTGTGTGTGTATAAATGGAAAAGATTGTTGGAATATAAAATTTATAGCTTTTCATAATGTTTGAAATGCACAAGGACAGCTTTCATTTTTAATTCGCCTACTCTGTTAACACCTAAGGAAAGACTATCATTGTTAAAAACTGTATAAACTTTAAAAATAAGTAGGTGCTTTTATTGGTTGGAGATCCTTATAAAAAAACAAGTACGCCCAGCTGGGTGGCGCAGTTGATTGGAGCATCATCCCGTACACTAAAAAGGTTGTGGGTTCGATTCCCGGTCAGGGCACATACCTAGATTATCCCTGGTTTGATCCCTGGTTGGGGTGTGTATGGGAAGCAACCTATCGATGTTTCTCAAATCAAAGTTTCTCTCTCTCCCTTCTTCTCTAAAAAATTCAATAAACATATCCTCAGGTGAGGATTTTTTAAAAAAAGTTCAAGATACACAATATTGCATAGCGTTTCCACTGGACATTAGCCACAGAACAAGGACTTGTACAGAAGATTTACTTGAGTAAGAATTTTACTAGTCAAAATATTACTAGGTATAATTAGTACAATTAAAGCATTTTATCTTTTACAGAGGTTCTTTAATTATAATGAAATGAGAAAGTAAAACAGGTAAATGAGTTCATTCTTTGAGTACAGATGAACTGAGTGAAGAGAAAGCAGTTATAATTAGGGTGACATTGTAATTGGTCAAAATGTAACACTTGAGACTGGAGGGGGCATAGGTGATTGGCTACAGGTGCCTGTATGTTATGACTTACTAGAGGCCTGGTGCACAGATTTGTGTACAGGTTGGGTCCAGCTGGCCCGCCCTGATGGGGACCCATCAGGCTGGGCTGGGCTGGTGGGGGTGGGGGGGCTGCAGGCAGTTGGTTGGCAGGCTCCACCCCTGATCAGGGTGGGAGGGAGATCGGGGGTGGGGCCGGCTGCGGGGAGGAGCCTCGAGCGGTTGGCGGCCGGCCCTGCCCGATTGGGGTGTTGGGGGCTGATCAGGGCCTGGATCAGGCTGGTTGGCTGCCACAGTGCCACTGGTGGTTCTGCCATTCCAGTCGCTGGGCTTTCATATATATATACTAGGATCTCACTGCACGAATTTGTGCACCTTGAAAGGAACTGTGGACCAAGAGGCTGCTGTGGGCATAGGGGTGGGTCTCAGCCCATCCTCCGTGGCCCCTCTCGCCACGGCCTCCAGTCCCCTGGTCTGCTGGCAGCCCTGCTCCTGCCCCCACCACTCACACCCACTGACGGTGCAGAGCAATTGGGGCTGGTGCCAGTAGTGGGTGCGAGTGGCTGCTGCTGCCCCAGTCGCCCCTCAGGAGCAGGGGGAGGTGGATAAGCCCTCAGGGATGATCGGGACTGGCACTGAGTGCCAGCAACAGGTGCGAGGGGTAGCTCTGGCGCCGGCAGTGGGTGCAAGTGGCAGCTCTGGTGCTGGCAGCAGTTGAGAGTGCCAGGCAGGACCACAGCATGTGGGAGCAAAAAATTTTCAGTAACCACCAGAGGCTTGTCCCAATGACAGCGATTGGTGCCCTGCCTTGGTTTGGCTCACCTGCTCCAGCATCCTGTGGTGGCCGACGCCTGCCATATTCCATGCTCTGCCGCCTGCTGCTGATGCCCGCCATGTTCCACGCGTGCCCCCTGGTGGTCAGCGCATGTCATAGTGACCGGTTGTTCAGTTGTTCTGCTGTTTGGTCTATTTGCATATTAGCCTTTTATTTATAGGATATAGATAAGACAGTTGGCTGACAGAAGCAAGATCTCCTTGAAGGAAGGTCAAGTCATCTACATGTAAATTTATGTAATTAAAAATGGGTCTAGTCAGTGCAATATGACAATAGTGATGGCAATGACTAAGTAAAAAATCTGAAAAAAAATTTTCTCATATCGAGGGATATGTTTATTGATTTTTAGAGAGAGCGAGACATCAATGTGAGAAACACTGATGAGTGCTCCCAAATACATCTGACCAACCCACAACCTAGGTATGTGCCCTGACTAGGAATCGAACCCGCAGCCTTTTGGTGTATGGGGTGACATTCCAAACAACTGAGCAACCCAGCCAGGGCCACAATGACTTTTTGTTTTTTTTAAAGCTTAATGTATTAATTTCAGGTGATTTAAGAAATTAATATGAAGGTGAAAACTTTTCAAAGAAAATAAAAAATATATTACCTCAAAATAGAGAAGAATTGTTTTGTTTTTGTTAATCCTTCACCTGAGGTGCCGGAAGCCAATTCCAGCATGTCAGCAAGGGCTGAATCATCTGGGATGGCTGAAAGGCATTTCCCCAAACCTGACAGGGATGCATAAATTGATTGCTTGCTGCCAGACGGCTCAGGGCATCTTAATCTACATGTTATTGCCTCCTGTTGGCCAAACACCTGAACAGCCAAAGCAATTCCCCAATCTGACAATGGATTTTGTACCTAACCCTACCCTTTGATGTGTATGTCTCCACCTTGCCTTAGGACAAATTGTGTTAATAAAAAGCAAGGGGTCCTGAGACAAGGAGAACTTGGTTTCTTCAGCTAAGCTCTTTTGCCCCCACCCCCCCCACCCCCCAAATGCCTTTCAAAATTAGGTTTCGTCTCTGGACTCTTATTTAATTTACGTACCACCCCTTCTCCAGATTCCTGAACCCTTCCAGATGCCGGATCAGGACCCACTAGCGATACTGAGGATATTTTTTTCCATTGATTTTTAAAGAGAGTGGAAGTGGGGGAGAAAGGAAGAAACATGAATGTGAGAGAGACACATCCATTGGTTGGCTCCCACATGCACCCTGACTGGGGATCAAACCTGCAACCCAGGTATGTGGCCCTTGACCAGGAATTGAACCCGTGATCCTTTGGTGTGCTGGCCAATGCTCTAACCACTGAGCACATGGACGAGGGGGAGAAGGATTTTTAAGTAAGACATAGAAAGCCACAAAAAAAGTGACATAAAGATGCCATAGCCTGGCCAGTGTGGCTCAGTGGTTGAGCATTGACCTATGAACCGGGAGGTCACCATTTGACTTCCCGTCAGAGCACATGCCCAGGTTGTGGGCTACATACCCAGTAGGGGGCGTGCAGGAGGCAGCCAATCAATGTTTCTCTCTCACCATTGATGTTTCTATCTCTCGCTCCCTCTCTCTTCTTCTCAAATCAATAAAAATATTTTTTAAAATGCCACAAAAATAGTATTAAGCCACAAACTCGGAAAGGATACATATACTTGACAAAGGATTCAATAATCCAGAATGTATAAAGAATCCTACAAATCACTAAGATAATTACCAACAATTCAATAGAAAAATGGACAAAGGACATGTTAACAAATAATAAACAAGTGACTATAATGGGCTACCTTTTTATACTTGTACCATACACTGCAAATAATTGTCTGGCCACAGCATGTGTTGGCAAGGAACTAATGATGGAGTAAACTGGTAAACCCGCTTTTGTAAAGCAATTATCCATGACTTTGTACTACTAATACACTAGAAAACCACTCACATGTACACAAGGGCTCCTACAGAAGAATACTTGTAACTGAGAAAAAACTGGTAACAACTTAAAAATATTTAGCAACAGAATAAATTATGTACACAGATTCTTACTAAAGTGAGTAAAATATACCAATACGGATAAACAGTGGAAATAAAATAGGAAAGTAACAGTAATTGTGTGGCATTGCACACATTTAAAAATATACAGAGTAACACTTTGTTTAGGGATGCATTCATAGACAGTAAAAAATTATAAAGATCTATATAAGAATGATAAACACCCAATTCACAGTAGTGTTCACCTTTACAGGGAAGAGAATGATTGGGGAAGGGGTACTACATGTGCCTACAACTGTACTAATAATATCTTTTCTAATATACATATCCTCTCTAATAAAAGGGTAATATGCAAATTAACCATCACTCCGCTACATAAGCCACGCCCACCAGCCAATCAGGGCGAGTATGCAAATTAACCCCAGTCCAAGATGGCTACAGCCACAGTGAGCAAGGTTTCCCAGGTAACAGAGGAAGCCAAGCTTTCCATAGCCGTTGCAGGCCTAAGCCTCCACTCAAGCTACAAAGTTTCAATTATAGAAGGTAAACAAATTCAAACAAATGGCGGCAGAATGGAGCTTGAGAGAGCAGGCCACGGTTGCCAGCGGCAACAGGGGAAGCAAAGCTTTCCGCACACCCTGGCCGGGCTCACCCGCTTAAGGCTACAAAGTTTCAATTGTAGAAGGTGAATTAACTGCCACAGAGATGGCTGCCACCCCGGAGGGAGCAGCAGGCTTGGCTCCGCTCCAGGCTACAAAGTTTCAATTGTAGAAGGAAAATAAATTCCAGATACTAGGGCCTCCCCTTGGGTTGCCAGGGGACGTGGCCGGCCTGCAAACCACCACAGGCCCCTCGCTCAGGCCGCCCCACACCCCAAGGGAACCCCCACCCTTATCTGTGACCCCCTTCAGGGCAAACCAGCTGGCCCCCACCTGTGCACCAGGCCTCTATCCTATCTCATAAAAGAGTAATATACAGATTGATCATCACTGCAACACACAATATAGCTGCCCCCATGTGGACACAAGATGGCCACCACAAGATGGCCAGCAGGAGAGGGCAGTTGGGAGGCACCCGGCCTGCAAGGGAGGGCAGTTGAGAGGGACCAGGCCTGCAAGGGAGGGCAGTTGAGAGGGACCAGGCTTGCAATGGAGAGCAGTTGGAGGTGATCAACCCTGCAGGAGAGGGCAGTTAGGGGTGACCAGGCTGGCAGAGGAGGGAAGTTGGGGGCAAACAGGCTGGCAGGGGAGTAGTTAAGCATCAACCAGGCTGGCAGCAGAGTGGTTAGGGGGTGATCAGGCTGGCAGGCAGAAGCAGTTAGGGGCAATCAGGAAGGCAGGCAGGCAAGCAGTTGGGAGCCAGCAGTCCTGGATTGTGAGAGGGATGTCCGACTGCCCGTTTAGGCCCGATCCCACCAGGATCAGGCCTAAACGGGCAGTCGGACATCCCTCCAGCAGTCCCAGATTGGAGAGGGTACAGGCTGAGGGACAACCCCCTGCCGTGCACGAATTTCGTGCACCGGGCTTGTAGTATAATAATAAAAGGGTAATATGCTAATTAGATCGGACAGCCTTCCTAACGAAGCCGGCACCCGAGGGAAGCCAGCTCAGGTCCCAGGTGCTGGAAGGTGGCCCGAGGGAAGCCAGCCCAGGTCCCAGGTGCCAGAGGGAGGCCGGTGCCGGCAGCTGGGGAAGGAAGGCCTACTTTTGTACAAATTTGCATGCATTGGGCCTCTAGTTAATTATAAATGAAACTAAAATGTTTTTTCCCCATGCATCTAAAATATTTCAAAATTATAGGAATACAAAAATTTTTAAAGCAAATATTTATTAACTATTTTTCAAACAATTCCTAATAATTCAACATAGTAGGGGGGAAGTAGGGGGCCACCATTATTGCAGAACAAGTAAAGAAAAACAAGCATGAAATGGTCTACATACAACAGAAAACTTTCTCCTGGGCTGTATACCTGAAAAACAAAATGTGTATTATTTAAACCTTTGCTTAATGTTCAAGTCTAGTTCCTGAATCACTTGTTACTTTATGTGAATGGATAAAGACAAAGAGTTACTAGCTAGTTACCCAGGTACTTTGATAACTTGGTTACTAGGACATTGATTGCTCAACAGTGCTATATGCATTCCATACAGTTATGTGTTTAAGTTATTTATAGTGCCCCCTATCCTATGGAGAAGAAATCTAGGAGAGATTCTTATTGAGCTCTGTTGTCATTCCTTTGAGAAATCAAGGAAAGTCTAAAGGTGCTGTTATGGGCAACTTAGCCTTAATTTTGTCTATACTAGTCACCTACTTTATGCCAACTATACAGGTAAACAAGTCACACTTACATCATTCATCTCGCTCTGCAAGCCCCATTTCTACTAATGACATATGAACTGGATACTGTTCATCTTCATACAGTGTCACTATTTGTTCTGGTGCCCGAGCCTAAAATTAAGAAGCAGTTGTCAAGAAAATACAATAATGTCTTTGCTGCCTTTCCCCTCCTACGTCTGGGAGGGAGGAAAAGGCATTCTCAAGCTTATTTATAATTTATATTCTGTACTTATAAAAGGCATATAATGGTTTCCTACTAATCATTATTTTTTCCATCCTTTTACTTTATTTAAAATGAAACTCCTCCACAAACTTTTCCTAGATTGAGCCAACAGGCTTAAAAAACCCTACAATTCTTGTTAAAATATATTTACATTCTACATATTAAGCATTATACCTCTATGCATAAACTGACCAAACTTTGACAGAAGTGAATAAATATGTATCTCTAAGAACACTTACTTGCCCTGTCTATATTTTCTTTCCGGGGCTTCTTGAGAGAAACTGCATAAGCTATTTACACCATTCTGCACAGATAGGAGCTGGATATGTACAGAGTTTTTTCAAAAAGCACTTTCTAGTTCACAGCATTGTTTCAGGAAAAGCTCATTCTTGTCACAACCAAACATCAGGAATCCCAAAATCTTGGGTCCCCAAATCATAAGTTTGGGTGAAACAACAGTGTGAGGGTCGGGATGAATTGAAGAGAATGTTTCCATCTATAAAAGGGTTGTTGGCACACCTCTCCAACTGACTGCCATTTGGAAGGGAGAGCTAGGGTTCCTAGCCTCCTATATAATAAATAGGTAATATGCAAATTGACCATCACTCCAACACACAAGATGGCTGGCAGGGGAGGGCAGTTTGGGGGGGAACAGGCCTGCAGGGGAGGACAGGGTTGACTAGGCCTGCAGGGGAGGGCAGTTAGGGGGGGACCAGGTCTGCAGGGGAGGGAAGTTAGGGGCAACCAGGCCGGCAGGGGAGGGCAATTAGGGGTGACCAGGCTGGCCGGGGAGGGCAGTTAGGGACAATCGGGCTGGCAGGGGAGCAGTTAGGTGTCGATCAGGCTGGCAGGGGAGTGGTTAGGGGGTGATCAAGCTGGCAGGCAGAAGCGGTTAGAGGCAATCAGGGAGGCAGGCAGGCGAGTGGTTGGGAGCCAGCAGTCCTGGATTGTGAGAGGGCAATCGGACATCCCTCGAGGAGTCCCAGATTGGAGAGGGTGCAGGCTGGGCTGAGGGACACCCTCCCCCCCGCCCCTGTGCATGAATTTCATGCACCGGGCCTCTAGTACTTTATAATACTTAATCAGAAATCAGAAGTACAGACTTTTTTTTTGGAGGGGGGTAGAGATAAAATTTTTCAGTTTTAAAACAGCACTATATAAAATATGTGTGCAAGCTGGATTCTGCCTGTGGGCTGCCCTTTATGACATGCTAACCTCTATAGAAGAAAGCACATTTACACCAACCACCACCTTAAGTTTTTTATTTTGATACTAGAGGCCCGGTGCACTAAATTTGTGCATGTGGGGGGGGGGGTTGTCCCTCAGCCCAGCCTGCACCCTCTCCAATCTGGGACCCCTCGAGGGATGTCCGACTGCCTGTTTAGGCCCGATCCCAAATGGGCAGTCGGACATCCCTCTCACAATCCAGGACTGCTGGCTCCCAAGAGCTCACCTACCTGCCTTCCTGATTGCCCCTAACTGCTTCTGCCTGCCAACCTGATCACCCCCTAACCACTCCCCTGCCAGCCTGATTGATGCCTAACTGCTCCCCTGCCAGCCTGTTTGCCCGTAACTGCCATCCCCTGCAGGCCCGGTCACCCCTAACTGCCCTCCCCTGCAGGCCTGGTCCCCCCCAACTGCTCTCCACTGCAGGCCTGGGTCCCCCCCCAACTGCCCTTCCCTGCAGGCCCGGTCACCCCCGATTTCCCTCCCCTGCTGGCCATCTTATGGTGGCCATCTTATGTCCACATGGGGGCAGGATCTTTGACCACATGGGGGCAGCAATCTTGTGTGTTGGAGTGATGGTCAATCTGCATATTACTCTTTTATTAGATAGGATAGAGGCCTGGTACACGGGTGGGGGCCGGCTGGTTTGCCCTGAAGGATGTCCTGGATCAGGGTGGGGGTTCCCTTGGGGCGTGGGGCGGCCTGGGCGAGGGGCCTGTGGTGGTTTGCAGGCCGGCCACGCCCCTTGGCGACCCAAGCGGAGGCCCTGGTATCTGGGTTTTATTTATCTTCTACAATTGAAACTTTGTAGCCTGGAGTGGAGCCAAGCCTTCTGCTTGCTCCGTGGCAGCAGCCATTTCTGTGGGGGTTTATGTATCTTCTATAATTGAAACTGTGTAGCCTTAAGCGGAGGCCTGGGCCAGCCAGGGTGTGCGGAAAGCTTGGCTTCCTCCATTGCCGGGGGCAACCCTAGCCTCCCGCTCTTTCCAGCTCAGTGGCTGCCGCCATTTCTGTTTGGATTTGTTTACCTTCTGTAATTGAAACTTTGTAGCCTTGAGTGGAGGCCTAGGCCGGCAAGGGCAGGCGGAAAGCTTGGCTTCCTCCATTGCCTGGGAAACCCAAGTCTCCCTCCTGCTCTCTGTGGCTGTAGCCATCTTGGTTGGGTTTATTTGCATATTTGCTCCTGATTGGCTGGTGGGAGTGGCTGGTGGGGTTAGCAGAGTGATGGTTAATTTGCATATTACTGTTTTATTAGATAGGATAGATTCTACTGCATCACATAATCCAAAATTAGTATAGTTATGATAGTAAAATTCAAACCTTTCTATGACTGATCAGAATTCCCCTCTGGTCTTTCCTACTCATCTGCTAGGATGCAGTGCGAATGCCACTTCCCTGACCTACTTTTTCAATATAAGTACTGGAGTGCCTACTAAGGAGAAGCTCAACAGCATATCCCCATTAACCTGCTTCTTACACTGCCCCCCAACCCCCAAAGTTAGCTACCTCAGGACTTACTTCATTCTACCTCATTAATTAGTGGTTTGCATGTTTCCCTTATTGACTCATCAGTTCCCTGATTATACAAAAGACTTTATCACTTTTATCTTAGTCATAACATCACTAAGACATTTTAGTAAGTCATAAAATTAATCCTATAGTATTTACAGCTTTATATACATTAAAGCATTGAACAAACAGAAAGCACTTTAGAAAGTTAATAGGGACCCTAGAAATAGCTTGAAAAGGATTTTGGCAAATTAAGACAGATATTTACCATGGAAGAAGCATAAAGTTGTTTTCCTTGAAGACAGTCTATCATAGCCCACAAAGCTTCCATGCTCCATTTGGGACAATATGGTATTCTTGTCTTTCCTGAATCTTTTAAGGGAGGTTTAAATCCTGCCAATAGAACTTTTATGGCTCGGGCTGGGTACTGCATAAGGTGAAGAGGAATCTGACGTAGTCTGTCACAAAAGAAATTCTTAAAATGTTCATATTGTTACAATTAAAATTCTCTAGTAGCTAAAACTGTAAAACAGGAAGTTGGATTTTGCAATGATTTCTTGGATACGAGACTAAAAGCACAGGCAATGAAGGGGAAAAAAACGGACTACATCAAATTGAAAACTTCAATGGAGCCCCGGCCAGTGTTGCTAAGCGGTTAGAGCTTCAACCTGTGCACCAGAGGGTCGCAGGTTTGATTTCTGGTTTAGGGGACATATCTGGGTTGCAGGTTTCATCCAAGACCAGTTGGGGCATATGCAGGAGACAAACAATTGCTGTGTCTTACATTGATGTTTCTCTCTCTTCCCCTTCCATTGTCCCTCCCTTCCACTCTAAAGATCAATGGAAAAAATATCCTCGGGTGAGGATTAACAACAAAACAGAAAAAAACACACAAACAAACCACCCAAAAAACTAAATAACAACTGCAAAGGACACAACAGTGAAAAGGCATCCTACAGAAAGAATGAGAGTCAACATATATTAAAAAATAGACATTTCTTCAATGAAGATATATAAATGGCCCACACACATGAAAAGATTCTCAGCATCACTAATCATTAGGGAAGTGCAAATCAAAGCCACTAATGAGATACCACCTCACACCCATTAGGATGACCACTATCACACACAAAAGTGTTGGGGAGGATGTGGAAACTGGAACCCTTGGGACAGTGGGAATTTTAAATGATACTGCTGTTATGAAAAACACTTTGGTGGTTTCTCCAAATACCAAAAATAGAATGAGCATATGACCCAGCAATTGCACTTCTGGGTACATACCCCAAAGAACTGAAAGCAGAGTCCTAAAAGTTATCTGTACACCTACAGCAGCATCATTCACAATAACCAAAAGGTAAAATCAACCCAAGTACCCACTGATGGATGAATGGATACATACAATGTCGTAGTATACATACAATTTAGCCTTAAAAAGGAACAAAATTCTGACATATGCTACAACTTAGATGAACCCTGAGAACATTATGCTCAGTGAAATATGCTAGTCACAAAAATCAATACTTATGTTAGACTAGTAGCCCTGCGCATGAATCCGTGGACCAGTAGCTCTCTGCGGGGCCTGGCCGCTCCGCGCCCGCTGTCCAGAGGCTCTCCATGGCCCAGAGGCCCATTGGCACCCCGGCCTGGCCAGAGGCTCATCCATGGCCGGGCATGGAATGCTTGCCTTGTCACCGTGGCGACGAAGCAAGCATTCCGCCAGGCTGCTCACACTGCCCACTCTCAGCGGCCAGGCCCCCGCCCCACCCGGGACTGGAGGACTTAGGCAGGGCTGAGAGGACTGGGTGCCACCATCTTGTGGCTATGGGCGCCGCCATCTTTGTGACGGAGTGATGGTTAATTTGCATATTACCCTTTTATTAGATAGGATATCTACAATAGTCAAATTCATACAGACAGGAGAATGGTGGCTGCCAGAGGCTAGGTAAAGGGGGATGGGAATTTCTATTTCATGGGTACAGAGTTTCAGTTTTGCAAATGAAAACATTTCTGGAGATTGCTTGCACAACAATGTAAGTATGATTAACACTACTTAAGTATACATTTAAAATTGGTTAAGATGGTAAATTTTGAGACACCTGTATTTTACCACAATTTAAAAAGCTATTACACACACACACAAAAGATATTACAAACAACAACAAATCCCCCAGAAAATCCACCCCTAGGATGTGGAGAAATTATACATTTCTGGTGGGAATGTAAAATGATACAGCTGCTATGGAAGTTTGGCAGCTGTTATCATTTTATCAAAAAGTCAAACAGAATTACTGTATGACCCAGAAATTTATATAACTGAAAATAGGAACTCCAACAGCTACTTGTAATGTTCAGTGCAGCATTATTCACAATAGCCAACAGATGAAAACAACCCAAGTATCCAACAGATGAATGAAGAAAATGTATATACATAAAATGGTATGTTATCCACAAAAAATAATGAAATTCTGATACATGCAATAATTGGGAGAACTCTGAAAACATTACTCTTAAGTAAACTAAGACACTAAAGAACAAATATTGTATGATTAGACTTGTATGAGGTAGAAAATGTGGTACCAAGAGCTGAGGGAATGGGAATGGAATATTACTGTTTAATGGCTACAGATTTTCTGTTTGGGATTTATGAAAAAGTCCTGAAAAGTGGATGGTGGTAATGGTGGCACAACACTGTGAATGTACTTAATGACAATTAATTGTATACTTAAAAATGGCTAAAATGGTTAAATTTATTTTGCCACACAAAAAAAACTTACATTAAAAAAGTCCCAGTATCTGAACAGCTTTAAGATATTTTCTTTAAGAGGCAAAATCTTCCCAATAATTATTTAAAACAAAACAAAAAATAATAAAACAAACAAACAAACAAAAAGAAAACTAAGAATCCTAATTCAAGTAAGTTGACTTTTTTAAACCTGTTTATCGTCAGCTTTTCAGTTGATCCGTAATCCACAAATTGAACCAGGATGGCTAGAGGATTAAATTCTTTAATAGAAACAATCTTTGCTCTATACCATAAGCCATCATCATATTCTGCAAGGCAAGGCATTTCTGGAAAGACAGAAACAGGGAAAAATCACATTGCCCTTTATTTTGTCAATGTTTTTTTCAAAACACAGTAAAGTACTAAGAAAATGCAATCACTGTATATCCATCCATAATTCAGAATTAAACACTCAACAATGAGGTGTATGTTGGCTT
Source organism: Cnephaeus nilssonii (assembly GCF_951640355.1). Classification (NCBI taxonomy): domain Eukaryota; kingdom Metazoa; phylum Chordata; class Mammalia; order Chiroptera; family Vespertilionidae; genus Cnephaeus; species Cnephaeus nilssonii. Next base: position 101,487,089 of record NC_137077.1, read on the forward strand.
GTGCTCTTTTCTGTTCAGACTTTATAAACTTTGAAGAAAGGCATTCTCCCATGCTCATGGTTCCTAGTCCTGCTGTTGTCCAGGGCTTATGTCACCTTTCCACAGTCCCCACCTCTATATTCCCCAAATCCTATTTCATTTGGACCATCATTTTCTGCAAAGGATAATAAGTCAGTTTCTGCTATTCCTGCTTTCAAATTTGTGCCTCCACCAACTTCTCTATAAAACCCACAACCTAGGTATGTTCCCTGACTGGGAATGGACCCCAAAACCTTTTGGTGTATGGGACAATGCGCCAACCAAAGGAACCACCTGGCTAGGACTAGACCTTTTTTTTTTTTTTAAATAATTCTTTATTGTTGCAAGCATTACATATGTCCCCATTTCCCCCCCATGGACCCCCTCCAGCCTGCCCCCACCCCAGGCCTTCAGCACCCTATTGTCAGTGTCCATGTGTTATGCATATATGCATGCAAGGTCTTTGGTTGATTACCTTCCACCCACCCACCCTTCCCCACCTTCCCTCTGAGATTCCACACTCTGTTCCATGCTTCCATGTCTCTGGATCCATTCCCTTTAACAGTTAACTTTGTTACTTAAGTTCCACATATGAGTGAGATCATGTGATACTTGTCTTTCTCTGACTGACTTATTTCACTTAGCATCATACTCTCTAGGTCCCTCCATGCTGTCTCAAAGAGTTGAGATTTTTTTTTTACAGCTGCATAGTATTCCATGGTATAAATGTACCACAGCTTTTAAATCCACTCATCTACTGATGGGCACTTGGGCTGTTTCCAGATCTTAGCTATTGTAAATTGTGCTACGAACATAGGGGTGCATACATTCTTTCTGATTGGTGTTTCGGGTTTCTTAGGATATATTCCTAGAAGTGGGATCACTGGCTGAAATGGCAGTTCCATATTTATTTTTTTGAGGAAACGCCATACTGTTTTCCATAATGATTGCACCAGTCTGCATTCCCATCAGCAGTGTACTGGGTTTCCCTTTTCTCCACATTCTCGCCAGCACTTGTCATTTGTTGACGGTAGCCATTCTGACAGGTGTGAGGTGGTACCTCATTGTTGTTTTAATTTGCATCTCTCTGATGATCAGTGACTTTAAGCATTTTTTCATGTTTCTTGGCCATCCCTTTGTCCTCTTCCGAGAAGTGTCTATTTAGGTGCTTTGCCCATTTTTTAATTGGATTGTCTTTCTTTTGTTAAGCTGTACGAGTTTCTTATATATTTTGGATATTAACCCTTTATCAGATGTATCATTGCCAAATATGTTCTCCCATACAATGAGCTTTCTTTGTTTTGTTGATGGTTTCTTTTGCTGTGCAGAAGCTTTTTATTTTGATGTAGTCCATTTGTTTATTTTCTCCTTACTTTCATTTGCCTTAGGAGATGTATCTGTAAACATATTGCTACAAGAGATGTCTGAGATTTTGCTGCCTATGGTTTCTTCTAGGATTTTTATTATTTCATGACTTACATTTTTAAGTTTTTTATCCATTTTGAGTTTATTCTTGTATATGGTGTAAATTGGTGGTCTAGTTTCTTTCTTTCTTTCTTTCTTTCTTTCTTTCTTTCTTTCTTTTTTTTTTTGCATGTATCTGTCCAATTGTCCCAACATCATTTATTGAAGAGACTCTCTTGACTCCATTGTATGCTCTTGCCTCCTTTGTCAAATATTGAGTGTAATGGCTTGGGTTGATTTCTGGGTCCTCTGTTCTGTTCCACTGACCTATATGCCTGTTCTTGTGCCAGTACCAGCCTGTTTTGATTATGGTGGCTTTGTAGTATAACTTGAAATCTGGTATTGTGATTCCTCCAACTTTGTTTTTCTTTCTCAAAATTGCTTCAGCTATTCGGAGTCTTTTTTGATTCCATATAAATTTTTGGAGTATTTGTTCTAGCTCTGTGAAATATGCTGTTGGTATTTTAATAGGGATTACATTGAATCCGTAGATTGCATTGGGTAGTGTGGACATTTTAATGATGTTGATTCTAATAATCCATGAAAACAGTATAATATTCCACTTGTTTTATCTTCTTCTATATCTTGTTTCAACATCCTGTAGTTTTCCGAGTACAAGTCTTTTGCTTTATTGGTTAAGTTTATTCCTAAATATCTTAATTTTTTGTTGCAATGGTAAACGGGATTGTTTGTTTAGTTTCTCTTTCTGAGAATTCATTGTTGGTGTATAAAAAACCCCATCAATTTTTGGGTGTTGATTTTGTATCCTGCTACATTGCCAAATTTATTAAATCTAGTAGTTTTTTGGTGAAGTCTTTAGGGTGTTCTATGTACAATATTATGTCATCTGCGAATAATGAGAGTTTTACTTGCTCCTTTCCAATTTGGATGCCTTTTATTTCTTCTTCTTGTCTGATCGCTGTGGCTAGGACTTCCAGTACTATGTTTAATAAGAGTGGTGAAAGCGGACATCCCTATCTTGTTCCTGATCGTAGGGTAAATGCTTTTAATTTTTGCCCATTGAGTATGATGTTTGCTGTAGGTTTGTCATATATGGCCTTTATCATGTTGAGGTATGATCCCTCTATTCCCACTTTGCTGAGAGTTTTTGTAAACAATGGGTGTTAGATTTTGTTGAATGCTTTTTCTGCATCTATTGATATGATCATGTGATTTTTGTCTTTCAGTTTGATGTGATATATCACATTTATTGATTTACTAATATTGTACCAGTCTTGCCTCCCTGGAATAAATCCCACTTAGTCATGTGTATGATCTTTTTAATATATTACTGGATCTGATTTGCTAATATTTTGTTAAGGATTTTAACATCTATGTTCATCAGGGATACTGGCCTGTAATTCTCTTTCTTTGTAGTGTTTATCTGGTTTTGGAATTAGGATAATGCTGGCCTCATAAAAAGACCTTGGAAGTGTTCCTTCCTCTTGGATTTTTTGAAATAATATGAGTAGTATAGGTGTTAGTTCTTCTTTGAATGTTTGCTAAAACTCCCCCGTGAAGCTGTCTGGACCTGGGCTTTTGTTTGCTAGGAGTTTCTTTTTATTATTGCTTCTATTTCATCAATTGTTATTAGCCTATTCCGGTTTTCTGATTCCTCCTGATTCAGTTTAGGAAGATTGTATTTTTCTAGGAAATTGTCCATTTCATCCACATTGTCCAGCTTGTTGGCATATAGTTGTTCATAGTATTTTCTTGCAATTCTTCTCCACTTTCGTTTCTGATTTTATTTATCTGGGTCATCTCTCTTTGTTTCTTGATGAGTCTGGCTAATGGTTCATCAATTTTGTTTATCCTTTCAAAGAACCAGCTCTGGGTTTCATTGATTTTTTTAGTCTCTATGCTATTTATTTCTGCTCTCATCTCTATTATATCCTTCCTTCTACTTACTCTGTGCTTTTCTTGTTCTCTTTCTAGTTCTTTAAGTTTTAGGGTTAAGTAGCTTATTGCTGACTTTTCTTATTTTTTGAGGTATGCCTATAGTGCTATGAACTTCTCACACAGTACTGCTTTTGCTTTGTCCCAGAGATTTTGGGTTGTTATGTGTTCATTTTCATTTGTTTCCAGGAAGTTTTTTATTTCTTTCTTGATCTTGTGGTAACCAATTCATTGTTATTAATAACATGCTAGTTTCCATGTGTTTGAGTGTTTTGGGTATTTTTACATTTCATTCCTAATTTTATTCAACTGTGATCTGAGAAGATTTTTTTTTAATATATTTTATTGATTTTTTACAGAGAGGAAGAGAGAGTGACAGAGAGTTAGAAACATTGATGAGAGAGAAACATCGATCAGCTGCCTCTTGCACACCCCCTACTGGGGATGTGCCCGCAACCAAGGTACATGCCCTTGACCGGAATCGAACCCGGGACCCTTGAGTCCGCAGGCCGACGCTCTATCCACTGAGCCAAACCGGTTTCGGCCTGAGAAGATTCTTGATATGATTTCAATCTTCTTGAACTTGAGGAGACTTGTTTTGTGTCCTAACATGTGGTGTATCTTTGTGAATGATTCATGTGCACTTCTGAAGAATGTATATTCTGCAGCTTTGGGGTGAAATGTTCTATAAATGTCAATTAAATCCACGTGATCCAGTGTGTCCCTTAGAGTCACTGTTTCTTTGTTAATTTTTTGTCTGGAAGATCTATCCAGTGAAGTCAGCAGGGTGTTAAAGTCCCCTACTATGACTGTATTGTTGTCGATCTCTCCTTTAAAGTCTTCTAGAAGTATCCTATCTAATAAAAGGATAATATGCAAATTAACTGTCACTCTGTCACAAAAGATGGTGGTGCCCAGTCCTCTCAGTCCCACCGGAGTCCCCCAGTCCCAGGGGTGCAGCCGCTGAGAGTGGACAGCATGAGCAGCCTGGCGGAATGCTTGCTTCATTGCTGTGGTGATGAGGCAAATGTTCCACCCAGCCGCAGAGGGCCTCTGGGCAGCAGGCATGGAGAGGCCGCTTGCGTTGTTGCCCCAGCGACGAGGCAAGCATTCCGAGCCTGGCCTCGGATGGGCCTCTGGCCAGGCCAGGGCACAGAACACTTGCGGTGCTGCCCCAGCGATGAGGCAAGCATTCTGAGCCTGGCCTCGGATGGGCCTCTGGCCAGGCCAGGGCACAGAACACTTGCGGTGCTGCCCCAGCGATGAGGCAAGCATTCCATGCCCAGCTGCGGATGGGCCTCTGGGCCATGGAGAGCCTCTGGGCAGCGGGCGTGGAGTGGTCAGGCCCACAGAGAGCTACTGGCGCATGGATTCGTGTGCAGGGCTACTAGTTTTTATATATATGTAGGTGCTCCTATATTGGGTGCATATATGTTTGCCAGGATTATATCCTCTTGTTGGCTCGATCCCTTTACCATATGTAGTGACCTTTGTTGTCTCTTGTGACGGCCTTCATTTTGAAGTCTATTTTGTCGGATATGAGTATTGCTACTCCAGGGTTTTTTTTCTTTTACATGGAAAGATTTCTTTCCATCCCTTCACACTCATCCTGTGTATGTCTTTTGTTCTGAGGTGGGTCTATTGTAGACAGCATATAGTTGGGTCATGTTTTTGTATCCATTCAGCTACCCTATGCCTTTTGATTGGAGCATTTAATCCATTTACATTTAGGGTTATTATTGATACATATTTATTTCCATTTTAATTCTTAATGCCTAGGTTTTTCTTTCTATTTCTTCTTCTCATTACAGCAGTTCCATTTCTTATAATGCTGGCTTGGTGGTGTTCTCATTTAGCCTTTTTTGTCTGGTAAGCTCTTTATTTGACTGTCTGTTTTGAATGACAGCCTTGCTGGATATAGTAATCTTGGTTTCAGATCCTTGCTTTCCATTACCTTGAATACTTCATGCCATTCCCTTTGGGCCTGTAGACTTTCTGATGAGAAATCAGATGTCTGCCTTATGGAAGGTTCTTTATAGGTAATAGTTTGCTTTTCTCTTGCTGCCTTTAAGATTCTCTCTTTGTTCTGAAATTTTGGCATTTTAATTATGATGTGTCTGGGCATGGGCCTCTTTGGGTTCTTCTTGCTTGGGATTCTCTGTGCCTCCTGAACTTGTGTGACTTTTTCCTTTACCAGGTTAGGGAAAATTTCTGCCATTATTTCTTCAAACATGTTCTCTATTTCTTTCTCCCTTTCTGCCTCTTCTCGCACACCTGCTATTCAAATATTGTTGTTTCATGTTGTCCCACAGCTCACTTAATGTGTCCTCCTTTTTTTAAATTCTTTGTGTGTGTGTGCGTGTTTTCTTTTTGGTTCTCTGATTGACTGATTTTTTTCAACGCTGTCTTCTAATTCACTGATCCGATCCTCAGCTTCTGCTAATCTGCTGTGTGTTCCTTTCAATGTGTTCTTTATTTGTGTGATGTCATTCCTTTTTTCTGACTGTTCTTTTTTCATAGTTACTATATATTTTCTCATGCTGTTGAGCATCTTTACCATCATTACTTTGAACTATGTTTCAGATAAATTTCTTATATCTGATTCACTTATATCTTCTTCTGGAGAATTCTCTTGCTCTTTCATTTGGGGTTTCTTTCTTTGTCTCCTTATTTTGGCTATCTGTTTGGGTTTTTGACTATGTATTAGGTAGAGCCTCTACACCTCTCAATCTCTAGTGCAGGACTAACTGTATCAGGCAAAGACTCACAGCCTCAGGAGACCACCTCTGTCTACAGACTGATAGGATTCTGACTTGAATTGCCCCCAGGCAATTATCTTCAGGTGTGGTGATAGTTTTTTTCAACAGGGAGGGGCAGTTGCTTCTGCCTGGAGGCTAATTGTTATTTTTAGTGGCCTCAGGGCAAGGTGTTTTCCAATAAAGTGAGTCAACTGTCTTCACCCCCTCCCAGGTGAGGCAAATGTCTCAAATGTGGGAAAGGTGTCCTCTTCTGCATGAGGGAATGACTCAGCACAGGAAACTGGGGGTGTCATCCGTCTGAGCTCTAACCCCTGAGTCCCCAATCGTGGCTTCTGCTCATACAGTCCAGTCCACTCTGCCCTCCCTCTGCCAGAGCAGAAGGTCGGTGTCTCTACAGGGAATTTTGTGCATTGGCCCTTTAAGACAGTGCCTGAATTTCCAGCCGTTGCTCCCTGGTGGACAGCAACTTCACTGCTTTTCACAGTCAGATGTTATGTGGGTTCTGGTGCTCTCTGCTGGAGGGGGATGCAGCTTGGTTATTAGATCTCAGAGTTCTCAGTGGCAATCTCCCACCACTGAGATATCTCTTTGGAACTCCAGTTGCTGTCTGTGGGTGCCTGGCCAGCCCTTTCACGCCTCCGCCCCTCCTACCAGTCTCTATCAGGGTTCTCTCCAGCGAGTCTGCCATTGATTTTTTCAAGGAGTTTTTCTGTAGTTTAGTTGTAATTCCAGTTAGTTCCTGGGAGTGTGTACGTGCCGCATCCACTTCCTCTGTCGACATTTTTAATCTCCTAAACTCCATGTTTCTAAACCTTTCTGTCATAGCTTCAGAATTATGCACTTCTTTTTATGATAAACATCTGTTCTTTCAAAAATCACTCCAACGTGACTTCATAAAGCCGACTTCTAGCATGGTTTCTTTGACCCAATGGCATCAGGCCACAGTTTTAATATGAGCTGTTCTTCTCACAGTGGATTTGTTCACTTGTTCCTTCCCTGCTTTCCTACTAGTTCTCACACATTCCCACCATGTACCTGGTATAAACCTTTGCTCAGTCAAAAATGTGCTAATGCATGCCAGGCCTGAGTAAAGTTGAGGAACAATGATATAATAGTATGTGCTTCAGAGGAGACAGAATACACTGGGTACCTATCTTGCTCTACTTCCAGCCCTCCCTTTCTTTATCATATTATCTTCTACAAAATTTCCACAAAGAAAAGTAGTTGTGGCCAAGTGGTATTTAAATGCCTCCAATGTTGACATTTAAAAAAATTATTTTTATCAGAGTTGTAAATAATTTGAATATATAAAGGTTACCAATAGAACAGTAAGAATCTCATCTATAGAGGTGTCTGCATAGTAAACAACTGACTGAATCTTGGTCAACAGTCCCTTCCAACCTTTACCATTTCCAGCTTCATAAACATGGTTAAAGTTACTTCTCAAAAATCACTGAAAAACCCCTACCTAGTTGTCCTATTTTAAATCTATAAAGCAACTCCTTCAACATAAATTCCTTATTTAAATGTACATTTTTAATAGGCACTTGCTTATGAATCAACTGGTACAGGTGCATACTAAAGAATAAAGGGCCTACAGAAGAATGTACAAATATGTATACAGCTCCATGAATCATCACATCACACAGATTGTGTGACTTCCCTTCAGACAAGAACACAATGAGGATGAACTGTTTCTTCCAGACTATAAATCTGAGTTTACAACAAGAAAAAAAATCATAATGAATTTACTCTTTCATTCCACAGATATTTGTGCAAGGTGCCCTAATTGCTGGTCACTGCAGTACTAGGAGTCCCTATTTAACAAAGGAGAGTAGAAGGCATGGAGTATAATGGGGCAGGGAGGGTGGTGGGCAGAGCCACTCATACAGGCGGTCAGGAAAGACTTGCAATAGGGGGTGAGTTAGAGACCTAAAATCACATTCTGGGGAAGAACATTGCAGGCAGAGGGAATTCCAAGGGCTGTTGATCAGCCCAATATGGGTCACAACTGATGAAAATCTCATTGAATAAAGGCAGGTACATCAGGCAGATGTTTTCCTTTGCTTTAGCATATCCTCTGTATGTACAAAACACCCAGAATAAATACACCTCTATATCACATAGGGAAAGAAATGCAGAGACACCACACAGCACTCAGGAACTATCAAGTAAGTAGTGTACTTTCTTCATAGAAGAATCACATATACTTAACGAATATGGGTAAGAATAAGTTAAAAAGAAGAAAAGAGAGCAGGGCCTGGCTGGCAGGGCTCAGTGGTTGAGCATTGATGTTCGATTCCCCGTCAGGGCACATGCCTGGGTTGTGGGCTCAATCCCCAGTGGAGGACGTGCAGGAGGCAGCCAATCAGTGATTCTCATCATTGATGTTTCTATCACTCTCCCTTTCCCTTCCTCTCTCTGAAATTAATAAAAATATGTTTGTTTTTTAAAAGAGAGAGCAGGGTTTGACCTATTCCGAGAGGACAGGACACAATCTGAGCTCCCATGCCCCCACTCTAAAATCACCAGTTTAGGTGGCTTGCAATGAAAATGACTGCCATTTGGGTCTGAATAACAACTCTCACAATTTGAGCTAGTGGCAAAACCTTAAGCTTAGACAAAACATCTTTGTGCAATTTTCCAATGAGCTCAAGTTCTGGAAAATCAAAGTGCTCGAGGGAGTATTTACCTCTTAGGTCGCTTAGAAAATGGGGAAGGTCATCTACAGCATCCTGATTGAGAGATCAGCACATCCAGGAAGTGTGATAACATTAGAAACCACCAACCTCACCACCCGTTCAAACAAAACTAAGAATCCCATTGCACTCAGAAAGAATGTGCTACCTGTTCTGAAGTCTGTCAGAGGTGGGAAGGTCTCCACATTAGTATTGAACCTCCGAAGAGCTTCATTGAGGCTCTCAGACTCAGATTCCCAGCTGACGCCACTGTCATCTGTGTCACTATGCTGGTTACAGAGATTACAATTTTCTACAGAATCAAGGCAAATGTATACCTAAGTGGGGAGACGGGATGGAGAAAACTTCTTTTAGTATTCATTTCTACAGATGAAATCACTGCAGTAGACGGTCTCCAAAAATGGCCCCAATGATCCCTTGTAAAGTTCCTCTCCCACATCATAGCAGAGCTGATCTTTGTGACCAAAAGGACATGACAGAGGGTATGTGACTTCCAAGATCAGATTATAGAAGACATGAGACCTTTGTATTGATGGTGCTGTCCTTGACTCAGGGAGGCTTTCAGCCCCGTAGGTAAGGGAGAGGCCCACAGGGCAAGGTACTGAGTCCCTCAGGCAGCATCATGTGAGTATTTTTGAGTGAATCCTGCAACGCCCTCCCTAACCCCAACATCTTGATTGTGACCTTGAGAGATCTGAGCTAGTACTGAATTAAGATGCTCCTGATTCCTGACTCTCCTGTGTGTTGTTTTAAGCTCCTAAATTTGGGGTAATCTGTTATGCAGCAATAAATAATACCAAAACTTATTAAAACCAATAGTAATTGTACATTCCTATGCTCTCTGAATAAACTATAAAGCAAATCCTTTCCTTGCCATTGAGGGAAAGGTTTACTGTGTAAACTGGCTGAAGGGACTCTGCATTACTACACTGTCATTGCTTGCTTTTTTGTTGCCCAACGACGTGTTCATATTTATTGAGTGCCTACTATTTATCAGGCAGTATTCTAGGTTTGGGGGACACACCAGTGATCAAAACAAACAAAAATCCCTGTCTTTGTGGAGTGACATTCTAGTATGGAAAAGTAAGGAAGTGGAGAGGGCATTAGAAGGTGATCACTGGTATGGAAAAATACAAAGCAGTGTGAAAAGTGTCTAGACTTCATGTAATGAATAGGACAGGGGAGTGAGATGTCTTAAGATTTCATAGGTGGAAATGGGTCCAGTTTAAAAATTTAAATACTTGATATAAATATAACTACGGCAACACTGGGAAAACAAGCCTTATTAAATATAAACAAATGTCTGAACAGGAAATTATAGGATGGGCAAACTAGAGGTCACCAAGTTTCAATTATTTAAAGTCAGTAAGATGGAAACATGAAGAATCCTAGAGTTTAAGACCAAGATTGCATGTTATGTTTTTAACCATCAATTAATCATGTAAATTAAATTACATACTTCATTAGGTGAGACCACGTGCTTAACTTGAACAGCATAGAGTTCTTCTGGGGGAGGCAGAGATGAAGGCAAATATGGTGGTAAAATAGGGGTCTCTGTTTCAGACAAAAGCAATTCCTAAACACCACAAATAAATTCAAATTCAGAATGACTACTCAGAAATCCATTACAATATCAAAATTCAGGACAATGTAACTTACACAATTAGCGGAAAGCAAGCTCTCTGATACACACAAACCACAAAATGGTTTCATTAGATTGCAGGACCAAAATACGACGAATAAATAAAAGATCTTTAGAATTCTCTTCCCCCCTCAATTTAAAAAGTTTTGTATGAAAAAACACTACATGAATGTTTATTTATGTATACACTAGAGGTCCGGGGCATGAAGTTCGTGCACTGTGGGGGGGTGTGTGCCTCAACCCAGCCTGCCCCCTCTCACAGACTGGGAGCCTTCAGGGGATGTCCTAAGCCACAGTCTGGCCTCCCTCTGTGGGAGGTGACTGGGCTGATCAGGGGAAGGCGCCAGCCCCATCACCCTGCTGCTGCTGCCACTGCCAGCCGCCACAGTCGCCAAGGTGTTTTCATCAACACGGACTCCAGTCCCTTCACCACGAAAAAAATGACAACTTTCTTTAGGCATTTTCAAGATGTGTCTTTCATAGGGTATGACATTTCTTTCTTCCTTTTTTTTTTTTTAATCCTCACCTGAGGATATGTTTCCATTGATTTTTAGAGAGCTTGGAAGAGAGAGGGGAAGACAGAGAGAAACATCAACGTGAGAGGGACACTTTGATTGATTGCCTCCTGCATGAGCCCTGACCTGGGCCCCGGCCAGGGAGGAGCCTGCAACCTAGGTACATGCCCTTGTTCAGAATCGAACCCGGACCCTGTGGTCAGCAGGCTGAGGCTCTATCCACTGAGCCAAACCGGCTAGGGCAGGATATGACATTTCTTAGCCCCTCCAGCAGTGGACCTTAGTTTTTTCCTCCAGGAGTGTGGTGGAAAAACCCTAGATCGCCTTCTTGGATTCCTATTACCCAAGTTACCTAGAACACTGCGAGTGGTGGCGTACAGGGAGCTTAGCCAGTGAGCGGTCAGAAAGGTGTTTCCTCTGCAGCTCACGCGCAGAGGCCCCTTGCGTTGTGTCTGCTGGGCTGGGGGCAGGCACCCCTGTGTGCTGTGTCTCCAATCTGGCCCTCTGTGACCGGGGCGGGACGCTGACCTCGTTGCCGGGGCAACGACGCCAGCGTCCCGCCCCGGCCGCTATGGGTGCCGCCATCTTTTGATGGAGTGATGGTTAATTTGCATATTACCCTTTTTATTAGATTAGATATTTGCACATACACAATGTTCTGGAAAAATGGTTAACAAATAGTTAACAGTAATACCACTGTCTAGTAGGACTGGGGTGTTTGGACTTCTTTCCTTTTCACATTTCCATAGCATTTATTTTTAGAATAAGTATGCATTTTATAATAAAAACTAAAGTAATATAGGAAATCCCAAAAAGATTTAAGTTAATATCATAAAAAATTAGTGTTCTTTTTTAAGCTCTATAAAAGCATAAGAAATAATAGAAAGTTACAAATATATATAAAAATGTGGGAAGTTTTTCTTATAGAAAGTTTTAAATATAGTAATTAGCATAAGAACTAAAACCATCACATTCAAATTTGTAGATTAATTTATTAGTCTTTAATATCTCCAAACTAGTGGCAAAATAAAACGTATCTGAATCACTTAGTAGAGTTAAGCAAAAAGTGACTACCCCACTGTTGAATTTACTGACTTGTTACAAATCACTTTACAACAAGCTTATGATATTTTTATAATAGGAATGAAGTTCTATTTATAAATGAGAAAACTTTTACTTATAACTTACTTCCCTCACCAAAAAGCTCAAGTGACAAAATAAAAACCATATAAATTGGACTCATTACAATTAAAAACTCAGGTGCTTCCAAGAATACCACCCAGAAAGTGAAAATTTCTCCCACAGAATGGGAAAAAATATTTGCAAATCTGATCAGGGGCTTGTGTGCAGAATATATAAAGAACTCTTACAATAATAAAACCAGGATATTATAGGGTGGGTAAATCAGAGGTCACTAGCTAAAAACTGGCTAAAAAGGGGCAGAGAACATCTTTTTTCCATTTTTCTTAATTTTTACTTTCTATTTTCCCTAGTTTTACTGAGATATAATTGATATATAAACTTGTATTAGTTCAACGTGAACAACGTAATGATTTCATATAGGTACATACTGTAAAATGATCACCACAATAAGTCTAGTTAATTGTCTCACATAGTTAGAAAACCTGTTTTTCTTCTGATGAGAAAATTTAAGATTTATTCCCTTAGCAACTATCAACTACAGCATTGTTAACTATAGTCACTATGCTGTACATTACATCCCTAGGACTTAATTATCTTATAAGTTTGTACCTTCTGACCATCTTCACCAATTTTCCCCACCTTTAGCCCCCCACCTTGGGCAACCACTAATCTTTTCACTGTATCTATTAGCTCAGTTTCTTTCTTTCTTTCTTTTTTTTAATATATCTTTATTGATTTCAGAGAGGAAGGGAGAGGGAAAGAGGGATAGAAACATCAATGATGAGAGAATCATTGATCGGTTGCCTCCTGCTCGTCCCCTACTGGGGATCAAGCCTGCAACCTAGTCATGTGCCCTTGACCAGAATCGAACCTGGGACCCTTCAGTCCCCAGGCTGACGCTCTATCCATTGAGCCAAACCAGCCAGGGCAGCTCAGTTTCTTTAGATTCCTCATATAAGTGAGATCAAATGGCATTTGTCTTTCTCTGACTAATTTCATGGTATAATGACTTCAAGGTCTATCCATGTTGTCACAAATGGCAGGGTTTCCTTTTTTATGTCTGAATAATATTCCATAGTGTGTGTATCTATATATCTATATCTATGTACTTATAGACATAGATATATCACATTTTCTTTATCCAATCGTCTATCAATGGATAATCAGGTTGTTTCCATGTCTTGGCTATTGTAAATAATATTGCACTGAATGTAGGGGTGCAGGTATCTTTTCAAGATAGTGATTTTGTTTCCTTTAGATATATACCTGGAGGGGATTGCTGGATCATCAGGTAGCTGTATTTTTAAGTTTTTGAGGAACCTCCATACTGTTGTCCATGGTGGCTGCACCAATTTGCAGTCCTATCAACAGTGCAAAAGGGTTTCCTTTCTCCGTATTCTTACCAACACTTGTCTCTTCTTTTTGGTAACAGCCATTCTAAAAGGTGATATCTCATTAGGGTTTTGATTTGCATTTCCCTTATGGTTAGTGATGTTGAGGATCTTTTCATATATCTGTTGGCCATTTGTATGACTTTTTTTGAAAAATGTCTATTCATATCCTCTCCCCATTTTTTTTTTGTTTTGTTACTAATCTTCACCCGAGGTTATTTTTTTCATTGCTTTTTAAAAGAGTGGGAGGGAGGGAGAGGGAAAGAAGAGAGAAACATCCATGTGAGAAAAACACGTTGATGGGTTGCCTCACACACACACCCTGACCAGGCCTGGGATCGAACCTGCAATGCAAGTACATGCCCTTGACCAGGAATCAAACCAACGACCCTCTGGTGCCTGGGCTGATGCTCTAATCACTAAGAAACACTGGCCAGGGCTGCCCATTAAAATTTTTTTATTTTTATTTTGCTATTGAGTTGTATAACTTCTTTATATATTTTGAATATTAGCACCTTAGCAGATATATGATCTGCGAACATTTTCTCCCATTCAGTAGACTGCCTTTTCATATTATTTCTTTTGCTGTGTAGATGCTTTTTAGTTTGATATAGTCCCATTTGTTTAATTTTGTTTTTGCTGCCTTTGGCATCAAATCCTAAGCAGAGGATCTGAAGAGAAATTTCTTCAAAGAAAATATACAAATTTGGCCAAAGAGCACATGGAAAAATGCTCACCATCATTTATCATCAGGTAAATGCAAATCAAAACCAAAATGAGATACCACACTTCACACCTATCCTAAGATGGCTAGGAAAAAAAGTCAGGTAGCAAGTGTTGGTAAGGATATGGAAAAATGAACCCTTGTACGTTCCCAGTACAAAAAGAAAATGGTACAGTCCCTTAAGAAAACAGTCTCATAGAGTTCCTTAAAATGGTAAACAAAGTCATCAGATGTCTTAGTAATTCCACTTCTAGGTTCATACCCAGGAGAAGTAAAAACAGATGTCCACCAAAAAAACTTGTATACAAATGTTCACCATAGTTTTACTCACAATTGAAAAGAGGTAGAAATAACCCGTGTCCATCAACAGATTAATGGGTAAACAAAATGTGGTTTATCCACACAATGAAATATTATTCAGACATAAAAAGGACACATACTCCAACATGAATGAAGCTTGAAAACATTATGCTGAAAGAAAAAAGCCAATCACAAAGGGCTTTGTATTGTGTGATTCCATTTATGAGAAATGTCCAGTATAGGCAAAACCACAGAGACAGGACATTCATGGTCTCCAGGAGACTCACTGGGGAAGGGGAGAATGGGAAGTGACTATTGTTGGTGAGGTTTCTTTTTCAGGTGATTAAATGTGGAATTAATAGTCATGAAGATTGCACTCTATGAATACAGCTCTGTGAACATACTAAAAACCCACTGAACTGTACACTTTAAAAAGATGGAAATTTTTGGTATGTAAATTATGCCTTGATGAAGCTGATATAAAAGAAAATGCTTACTTCCTGATTTTGTACCAAATCCTTTACATTGATAAAGTGTCCAAAGTTTCCAAAATATCTGGATTGAAACTTACCTCAAACCTTATTTCCCATCTTTCATCCTCATACTTTTTACTGTAATCTGCTGGTTTCTGAAATACAATATTATTAATGAATAAGTCCATCTTTAACTATGCAACATCATTTTTAGGCACTTTCATATTTCATCTCCATAAAAACTGGATGCTTGCCCTTGTTGGCATTCATTTAGTTATTTCAGGTTAACTATGGGAAAATGTAATGTTTGGAGTAATCTGAATAGTGCAACAGTAAAAACCCTCAAAATCTTGCTAACATATAAAATATGTCAACTGTATTTAGTTAATTGTAAGAGAGTGGGAGCTCTTACCTTCCGTTTTAAATGTTAACACTGAAGAGTAATACTGAAAGAGAGTAGATAATCTTTCTAAAACCTGTTTAATAGGTAAAACACCTTTTACACAAACACACGGGGTGCACAACGTGCATGCACACACCCATCTCCTTAAAAGAAAAAGCCGGAGGTAAGAATTTCATGTACAAAGTTAAGTAGTATCACAGTTTCCATTTGAGAGAAGAAGTCGTTTTCTATATTAAACTGAACACGTAATATTTGGTTTTCTTCTATCACTAAAATATTCAGAAAACTAACCTTAAGTGAACTATAAATCTAGAAATAAAAATATCTTGCCATATAAAATATTATTTATGATGAATACTCTATTTCTAGAAAGTACTTATCTAGTACAGGCTAGTTATATCTTTTAAAATATTAAAAAACAGAAGCAGTAAGCAATTGGACTGAGCTACTTATTGAAGCTAAACTTAAAAATCTGGCTTTGAGTTTCCTGTATTCAGAAAAATGGAGGAAATGTTAAAATGCCAAATAAAAGGGAAAATATTTAATGTGGGAGACAGTCCTCTTCTAGCAGTGCATTCTATTAAGATTTTATTACTTACATCTCTATATTTAAACAACATTGGCTAACATAACACACGGGCTTCTCACTAGGTCTGAAGGTACAGAAACATTAAATGAATCTTAATGAAATTAGTCTTTTGTAGGACAATATAAAGTACAATATAGTATATTGCTTTCTCATTAAAATTTTTACAAATTCTCTATTCTCTCAACATATCAGACATGTTTAAAGACTTAAGGTGTAAGACAATATAGAACATTTTAAGCAGAATTTGTTTTTCTATAATTTAGATTTTTATAGAAAAATAGTTCACTTACTTCTTTTAATATCTCCTCAGAATGTTCAAAAGTACAATATTTATGGTGTGCCATAAAATAAGAAAGTGACATTCCATCAAAATAGAGATGCACAGATAATTTCCCCCATGGATTTTCAGGTAATTCCTATTTAAATTAAATAAAAAAGATTATTACTATAAAAATAAAGTCTGTTTGAAGATTATAATTTTGTAGTAAGCAAGAATGAAATTAGATTTCTGAAAATCACAGTATTACCAGTTTAACTAATGACTAATTTCATAAAATTTTCTTAATGGTATTTTGGCAAGTTATGAGGCAGTAATTATATTATTTTGTTTTTTGTAAAATATATTCACATGTCAATAAGGTAGAGAGTTTTATACTTATTTACTGGAAAATAATTTGCTATATATTATTTACTACCCCTCATTTTCAGACGATATCAATAAATATACCAAGTAGAAGGAGAAAGAAAACTTATTTTCAGTTAAAAACTCAAGAATGGCCGAAATGGAAGAGATTAATAGCAGTCGAGAAGGAGTCATGATAATGGCTCTTTAATCCCTGGACTGTGTTCAGGTTCTGAGCAGACACATGCTCAGCAGCCGATCTGTCCAAAGTCAGGCCTCTCCTGAGTTTCTGTAATTGCCTGCCAGCAGAACTCCCTGCTTCTACCTTTTCTACTATCCAGTTTCTATGAGGGCAGAGTGAAAACACTAGAACGTAAGGTCAGATCATGTCACTCCCTTACTCAAAACTCCAAATGGCTCTCCAAGTCAGCCTGACAGCAGAGCTCTCACAAGTCTCCTCCTGTCTCCACTTCTTCTCTGTCTTATTCCTCCTGTTTCAGCCACAGAGGATCCTTGGCTGTCCTTGAACACTCTAGGCATGCTCTTGTCTTGGAGTCCTTTGCACTATTCACCCGGTATCCACATGGCTTGTGCCCATTCTAAAGTCCTTACTTGAGTTTTACCTTTGCAGTGATATCTTCCCTGGCCACTATATTTAAAAATGTGACTTCCTCCCTGGCCTCACCTCTGTCATCCTTTCCTGCTTTATTTTTCTCCTCAGCACTTGTCACTACCTAACAGACCTTATATTTTATGTTTTTAATTTTGTTTCCCACCACTAAAATGGGAGCTCCATGAAGGCAGGGATTTCTGACTATCCAGTTCATCGTTATACCTCTGGGCTTAGGGAAGGTTTGAAAGGCAGTAAGGGCTGCAGGGCATGCATATCCATTGTTTGGGAAACCGGAGCAGTGTTTGGTACACAGCAGGTCCTTTAGTTAAAACATTAATAAGATGCCTAGAAACTTAACTCTTCATTTCACTTAAAGTCACAGACCTTATTAATGATATGAAGTGAGGACTTAACTGTACTACAAGTTGTTCTCCTATGTCAGTGATGGCAAACCTATGACACGCGTGTCAGCACTGACACGCGTAGCCATTCCTGATGACACGTGGCCGCTGAGGCGGCCGCATGCCGAGGATGAAACATTTGCTGCTCCTGAGGATGAAACATTTGCGACTAGAGTCTTGGAGTTAACTCCCCTATTAGACACTCTGTGCTGGAGGTCTGTAGGCCAAAACAACAGAAGTCCGGCACAGAGCGTCTAGTTCTGGGACTTCCGGTTAAGCCAGGATCTTTGCCCTCACTTCCGCCGGCAGAGCAGAGAGCAGCAGAATGCAGCGGGGGACGCATCTCTGGGGGCCCTGCCATTACCAGTAACCAAATAACAGTTAACCACAGCAACCATTAACTACTGGGGTGTCATGGATTTCTAATCCATCGTTACTGAGATAAGTGAGGGGGAGGCTGGGAGAGGCGAGGGTTTGTGGCATGCTATGGGTGCCATTTCCCGCCATTAGAAATAGCGGCAGCCATTTTAATTCACATAAGGAACACCATCTTGCTCCTTAGTGCAGACTCCATTTCACCACTATTACTGTTGTGCATCCTTATTAACCCCTATTTCTGCTTATTAACCATGCCCTTTCCTAAAAGACAGTTATATGCACCATTTTGTGGTTAGTTAGGCTAGTTAACCCCTAATTGCCTGCAGGCCTAACAAGCTATCTATAATTCTATCTTCTGTCACTGCCCCCCTGATGGAGAACCCAAAAAATAAAAAACTAAGGTTAAGTAAAGGAAGTGGTAGTAGCAGTGGCCGACCCTTTCAAGAGACATGGACCGAGATGTATGGCTTTATAGAAAAAAATGGCAGATCATTTTGTGTTCTATATACTGAAACGGTAGTAAGCAGAACGTGGAATATAAGAGTCTCATGCTCTACCGACTGAGCTAGCCAGGCACTTGCAAGAACGTGGAATATAAATAGACATTTTGAAACTAATCATTCCCAGCCCTTGGAAAAAAGTGAGGATGAAAGGAAGGAATACATTTCCAGGCAGCTACACCTTTATAAGAGCCAATCTAATTCCATCCTTAAATTTATGAAAGGCTCTACAAATTTAACATCTGCAAGTTTGAGCATTGCTCACTCTATAGCTCAGCATGGAAAAGCGCTCAGTGAGGGAGAATTTATTAAAGAAACTCTCCTAAGATGTGCACCAGTTCTATTTCACGATATGCAGAATAAAGATGCAATTATTAAGAGAATATCTGAGTTACCACTCAGTAGAAATATCATAAAAGACCGAATAATGAGACTGAACACAAACAAACAACATCAATTAAAGAGAGACATAAGGAAGTGTAAATATTTTTCGATCTCTCTTGATGAAACTACTGATGTCACATCACATGCTCAGTTGGCCATTATTGGTTGATATTCTGATGGTCTCACAATGAGAGAAGAGTTGATAAAGTTAGTATCAGTGTCAACAAGTAAATCAGGAAGCGAAATACGTAAGGTTGTTATACAAACATTTCGTGACCTAAGCATTGATATCTCTAAAGTTGTGTCAGTGATGACAGATGGGGCACCAAATATGGTGGGGCAAAAAGTCGGATTTGTCAAATTGTTTACAGAAGCTATTGGACATCCGATTGTGCCTTTTCATTGTATTATCCATCAGAAGGCTTTATGTGCCAAGGCAGGATTCACCGACTTAAACAACTTAATGTCAGTTGTTACAAAAATAGTTAATTTAATAGCTGCTCGCCCCCTTCACAAGTGAGAATTTTCGGCACTTTTACTGGAGGTTGATTCCACCTAC
The DNA here is from genome assembly GCF_951640355.1 of Cnephaeus nilssonii. Classification (NCBI taxonomy): domain Eukaryota; kingdom Metazoa; phylum Chordata; class Mammalia; order Chiroptera; family Vespertilionidae; genus Cnephaeus; species Cnephaeus nilssonii. Next base: position 101,506,562 of record NC_137077.1, read on the forward strand.
AGTGGACTGCTGATGTACAATAATGTAAGATGGCTGAGCCGAGGCAAAGTTCTTGAGCGCTTTGTGGAGTGCTTTGAAGAAATTAAGGTATTTCTTGACGATAAGGATCTGGGAAACTTTCCTCAGCTTAATGATAATAAGTGGGTCAACACCCTGATGTTTTTTACAGATCTCTCTGTTCATATTAATGAACTGACCTTAAAGTTACAAGGTTTTGGCAAAAGTATTGACATTATGTTTGGATACATAAAAGCTTTTGAAAGTAAAGTTAAAATTTTCAAGCGAGATGTAGAAACTAAAACTTATAAGTATTTTCCTCGAGTAACAAAGTATTTTGAGAAGGCCAGTGCAGCTGTACAAAATGAAATGGAACTCTTGCATATGAAGTACCAGCATGTTTTAGACTCGTTACTTGACCAGTTTAGTGATAGATTTAGTCAATTTAGAAGTCTAGAACAGACCATGAAAATAATTAAGTATCCTGATGTAGTAGTCTACAGTAGTTTGGAATTAAATGGTTTCCAATGGATGCAAATTGATGATTTGGAGATGCAACTTGCAGAATTTCAAGACAGTATCTGGGCTCAGGGGTTTGTCGACTTGAGGTCAAAGCTTGAGAATCTGGAAAGGTGCCGCTTGGAGAATCAAGAGGAGTGCCACTACGAATAGGAAATTTGGAGTGCCTGGAACCGACTACCAGACACTTTTAGCACCCTGAAAAATATAGCAATGGCTTTACTCACAATTTTTCCCTCTACATACTTTTGTGAGGCCTTATTCTCAGCGTTAAATAATATCAAAACCAACAAAAGAAACAGATTGACAGATGAAGTTAGTAGTGCTTGCTTGGGCCTGAAGTGTACAAAATACCAACCTTCAATTGAAGATTTAGCCAATGAAATTCAGCAACAAAAAAGTCACTAATAGGCAGGTTAGTTGAAGAATTCCTCCTCCCCCTCACTTATCTTAGTTCACGGCACCCCACACAAGCTAAATAATATCAAGACCAACAAAAGAAACCGACTGATGGATGAACAAAGAAGTCACTAAGCAGGTAAGTTAAATATTTAGTTTTTGGTTTATTAAATACAATTATATATAACAACTAGAAGCCCGGTGCACGAAATTCGTGCACGGCGGGGGGTTGTCCCTCAGCCCAGCCTGTACCCTCTCCAATATGGGAACCCTTGAGGGATGTCCGACTGCCCTGCCTTGAGGGATGTCCGACTGCCCACTGGGATCGGACCTAAACGGGCAATCGGACATCCCTCTCACAATCCAGGACTGCTGGCTCCCAACTGCTTGCCTGCCTGCCTTCCTGATTGCCCCTAACCGCTTCTGCCTGCCAGCCTGATCACCCCCTAACCACTCCGCTGCCAGCCTGGTTGATGCTTAACTGCTCCCCTGCTAGCCTGTTTGCCCCCAACTTCCCTCCTCTGCCAGCCTGGTCACCCCTAACTGCTCTCTCCTGCAGAATTGATCACCTCCAACTGCCCTCCCTTGCAAGCCTGGTCCCTCTCAACTGCCCTCCCTTGCAGGGCGGGTGCCTCCTGAGCGAGGGGCCTGTGATGGTTTGCAGGCCGGCCACGCCTCCTGGCAACCCAAGGGGAGGCCCTGGTATCTGGAATTTATTTTCCTTTTACAATTGAAACTTTGTAGCCTGGGGTGGCAGCCATTTCTGTGGCAGTTAATTCACCTTCTACAATTGAAACTTTGTAGCCTTAAGTGGGTGAGCCCGGCCAGGGTGTGGGGAAAGCTTTGCTTCCCCTGTTGCCGGCGGCAACCCTGGCCTGCTCTCTCAAGCTCCATTCTGCCGCCATTTGTTTGAATTTGTTTACCTTCTATAATTGAAACTTTGTAGCTTGAGTGGAGGCTTAGGCCTGCAACGGCTATGGGAAAGCTTGGCTTCCTCTGTTACCTGGGAAACCTTGCTCTCTGTGGCTGTAGCCATCTTGGATTGGGGTTAATTTGCATACTCTCCCTGATTGGCTGGTGGGCGTGGCTTGACTGGTGGGCGTGGCTTATGTAGCGGAGTGATAGTTAATTTGCATATTACCATTTTATTAGAGAGGATTATACATTTATGTTATTTAAACTATAAATATTGCGAAATAATGTTTTTCCCTCAAAGTGACATACTACCTGAGTTATGCTCAGTTTTTTGGCAAAGTTTGGCACACCAAGCTCAAAAGGTTGCCCATCACTGTCCTATGTTAAACTAAGTAGCAAAGAAAGCTACCTTTATAAACTCAAGTCCCACAGAGCCTATGAGTAACCAGAGGAGCTCTGGGTACTAACATAAGCAACATTAAAAGCTTCTCTAGGCCGGAGCTCCAGTGGCACAATCGGTTAGCGCGCGGTACTTATAAAAGCTTCTCTACTTTCTCATTCAAGCGGGTCTGTGGCTCTTCTTAAGTCTTTATCATCCTATCATCATAGCTTTCATACAGAAATACTCTCCTTACAGTTTTATATCTTTCTACTGGAATCCTTAAACATAGCTGCAGATTAATCTTCTTACCTCACTGCTTAGAAACCTTTGATGGGGCCCCACCGACTGACCTCTACCTTTCTTAAATCCTATTCACCACTACTTTTTCTCATGAAACCTCTATTCTTCTAGCCAAACAGTATACTACTTCCTAAAAATGTGCCATGTCCATTTGTCTCTCTATGCTTCCTGGTGCATTCCATTTCCCTGGTCAGGAGAACTTTCTTATCTTTTCTTCAAGGGCTACCTCAGTTCTCAACATCACTAAGTCCCTATGTACTTACTCATTTTACCAGCCAAGTGACTTCGTAGTATATAGCTCCTGGGCTTATATCTGGTGTCTAGTTGTTTCCCTGACTGGAGAAGGTCTTTGAGCATAGGGTTTTACCTGCACCCAGCACAGTGTTCCATGAGTAACAATGTCCTGAAAACTACCATGTGTATTTTTAAATGCCTCTCATTCTTTGATATTGCTCCCTGTTATCAAATAAGTTGTTAATATATAATCTTCCAAATTACTGATTCTAATGCTTATAAAAGTTCTCAGAAACCAAAGTAATAACTTCTTTATATTAATGAGTAATTTACATTCACATAGGAAAATCGTTCAACATAAAAAGATCCCTCAAATTATGTTACTTGTAACACTTTATGGCAAATAATTTAAATCAATGATATATGCTTTAAGTACAAGTTACCATAATGTGAATTTCCACCTCTCTCTTTGAAAGCAGTTCCTGAAGGAGTTCTATTGCATCTGGTTGCCAGACACTCCCAACCTATTTGGGAGAAATAAACGCAGATTTTTTCACACTTTCACAAAATAATTCATGAAGTAAATTAAGACACATCAAAAGTAGCAATAACGACATACCATTAGATAGTACAAAATATATAAGCAGTTTTTAGAGAATATCATGGGTGTATGATAGAAATGATCTTAGGAAACTAGTATTTGTATGAGCTTCTACCATCACACCCTTTTAAAGCATCTTATGCTTTAGAAATATGTTTTTGAAAAGGCCAATATGCCAAAGTGGTGCTTGAACAATATGTATTTTATTACAGAGGCCTACAATATGTGTTTTATTACAGAGCAGTGATTGCTATTTTTCACGTTAAGAGCAAGGAACTGGGGCTTCCTGCTAACACCATGCCCGTGAGCCACGTGGAAGTGGACCCTGTACCCGTCAGTCCCTGGAACGATGGCACTTCTAGTGACATCTTGACTGCAGAACCACCAGGAACCCTGAGCCAAACCACCCAACTAAGCTACTCCTAATCCCTGACCACAGAAACTGTATGAGATTTTTCAAAAGTTTACTGGTAATTTGGATCACAAGTTTCAGCTTAGTTTTATACAGCAAAAGATAATTAATACACACTTCTTTATCTGACTTCCAGCTTCAAATCTATTAAAATTTTATTTGATGAAGGAGTAACACATTTTTACAAGTTTATGCCTTCCCATCTATGAAGATATTATGTCTCTTCATTTATTCAGATGTTTTTATATCCTTCAGTATAATTCTGTAGTTTTCTTCATAAAGTCCCTTTAGCTGTCATATTATTATTTTTGTTACAACTGAAAGGGATTTCAAATTACATGCTAATTTCTAGAAAATTACTGTTAATAAAAAACAATATTTAAAATTTAATCATGCTATAAATTACTGTTTACTCACAGGTATGGTATGATAGAGCTGACAAGGAATACAAAACTGGGGTGTGTCAGGATATAGCAAAATAGGGTAGAGATGGCATTGTGGGATCTTCTCAGTGAGTCCATGATCTAAATATTGTACCTGAAACAGGACAAATGCAGTTTCTATGTAAAACTTACTATTAAAGCCAAGGGACAGAAGAAACTCCTGTTGTTCTTTTTAGAAAATATATATTAAAAAGATATCTAAATCTGGACTTGAAAAATCAGAAAAAAGCAACATCATATCTCCTCATCCTACAGGGTATTATTGTCTAAATTTTTTTATTACACATAAGCCAGAGTATTTTTTTTAATATGTTTTTATTGATCTCAGAGAGGAAGGGGCAGGGAGAGACAGAAACATCAATGGTGAGAGCGAATCATTGATTGGCTGCCTCCTGCAGGCCCCCTACTGGGGACTGAGCCTGCAAACCGGACGTGTGCCCTTGGCGGGAATCAAACCCAGGACTCTTGCAATCTGCAGGCGGATGCTCCATCCACTGAGCCAAACCTGCTAGGGCTGTTTTTTGTTTTTTTAAACTGGTTCTTACTAGATTTACAAATTCCCTGAGAATAATCAATTTTGCAGAATAATTTTTAAATTTTGTTTTGTTCTCTCCCTCCTAAATATGTTAGAAGTACTGATTTACATTTAATAAAGGAATATTTCTCCAATTCTCAGTATTTCTCAAACAATTTCACAGTTTGGGAAACTCTCTATGCAATGCTTCCTTCTTGGGTTGTCTTGGCAATCAGCATTTAAAAAATGAAATACATCACAGAGATGTAAAGTACAGCATAGGAAATACAGTCAGTAATCCTATATAATAGAAGCCTAATATGTAAATTGTCCCCTCGGGCGATCATTCGACTGGGAGACCGGGAGTTCAACCACTCGCTATGACATGACTGACCACCAGGGGGCAGCGCAGAACATGGCGGGTGTCAGCGATGTACTGCGACCTCTTGTTGGCTACCTGGGGGCGGGGGTGACAGGGACAGAGGTGCGATGAGAATGTGGGGTGTCTGCTGAGCTCGCTCTCACTCCCCGCTACCCTCCCCCAGGACTCCAGGGCTCGCGCACCAGGGAATCCCCTGCGCTCAGGTGCTGGGTACCCACAAGGAGCTCGCCCCACACCCACGTGGCCTCTTCTGGGTGAGCCAGGCTGCAGCTGCTGGGACTGCAGGGGCCGGCCAGACTTCCCATGGGTTTGTGCAGGAGCCAGTATGCAAGGCTGGCTGGGAGAGAGTGTGTTGCCCGCCCAGCTTCCATGCGGTGCTGCTGGGCAGCCCAGAGGTGTCCTCGGCATCTGGCCGCACTCACTGCATCTCCATGTGGGGACTCGGGTGCCGTGACTTACGTGGAGGGGGCATGAGGGGGCCCTGGGGCCCAGGTGCCACCCAGGGCCCAGAGGTCAGCATGGACCTGCCCTTCCATGCTAGACGCTCGCGCTTTGATCACCAGCCTGGCCTAGGGACCGCACCCATGCACAAATTTCGTGCACTGGGCCTTTAGTATTGTAATAATTAGGTATGGTGTCAGGCCGGTACTAAGTATCAGGGAGAACACTTTGTAAGTTATATACATATCTTATCACTATGTAATTCACCTGAAACTAATATAATATTGCATGTCAACTGTAATTAAAGTTTGTTTTTAAAAAAATGAAAGAGTTGAATAAAAAATATGAGTATATTACATGTAGTTAGAATATGGTTTCATGTAATGTTTATTTCTTCGTCTTTTGTTGTTAATCCTCACCTGAGGATATATTTTCCATTGATTTTTAGAGAGAGTAGAAGGGAAAGAGGGAGGTGGAGGGAAGGAGAGAAACATCAATGTGAGAGAGACACACAGACTGGTTGTGCCGCTACTGAGACAGGGATGGAATCTGCAACCCAGGTAAGTACCTTTGACTGGGAATCAAACCCATGACCCTCCAGTGTGCAGGCTGATGCTCTAACCACTTGACAACACCAGCCAGGGTGTAATGTTTATTTTTTTTTACAAATCACTTTTTTTTATTAAGGTATTATATGTGTACATATCTTACCCTTGCCCCCCCACCCCACTCCCATATATGCCCTCACCCCCGCGAGTTTTGCATCCATTGGTTATGCTTATATGCATGCATACAAGTCCTTCGGTTGATCTCTTATCTTCCCCACCTCTCCCTAACGTTCCTGCTGTAATTTGACAGACTGTTTGATGCTTTACTGCCTCTGTATCTATCTTTTTGTTCAACAGTTTATAATGTTCTTTATTATCCATAAATGAGTGAGATCATGTGGTATTTTTCTTTCATTGACTGGCTTATTTCACTCAGGATAATGTTCTCCAATTCCATCCAGGTTGCTGCAAATGGTAAGAATTCCTTCTTTTTTATGGCAGCATAGTATTCCATTGTGTAGATGTACCATAGTTTTCTGATCCAGTCATCTGCTGATGGGCACCTAGGCTGTTTCCAGATCTTAGCTATTGTAAATTGTGCTGCTATGAACATAGGGGTGCATATATCCTTTCTTATTGGTGTTCCCAGTTTCTTAGGATATATTCCTAGGAGTGGGATTACTGGGTCAAATGTTTATTTCTTAATGTCGATCATAGGTTAAACTTTGAAAGATATCAGGTTGGGAAAGAACCAAGATGGTGGCACAGGTAAACACCTTTACTTGCTGCCTCTCACAACCACATCAAAATTACAACTAAAGGGCAGAACAACTACCACCCAGAACCGTGGGAAAGCTGGCTGAGTGGAAGTTCCACAACTAGAGAGGTGAAGAAAACACATTGATACTGGTAAGAGGTGCGGAGGTGCGGAAAGGGCTGGCACCTGCATGTGCTGCTCTTTTAATCGGGAGGGAGATATAAGCACCCGCTTGCTCTGAACTCCAGTTCCAGGCAAGACTCTGGGGGACCGAGACAGATAAGGGGAGAAACTGGACTGTCTGGCATCGGGACAGGAATGCGAGGGCGGCTTTCTCTTAGAGGTGCTCGCAGCGGTAATTGTTCCTGCATGGGGGCGCGGGATGTGGAGACTTGAGGACCTCTCTGGTGCAGGGCTGACTGGCAGCCATTGCTGTTTGCTCCGCCCTGGTGATTCCCAGAGACCCCACCCCACCCAATTTACAACCCCACCCAAGCTGTGTGCATCGGCTTTTGCATATGAATGGCCTGCCCTTTCTCCGCCTAAAAACTGTCAAACTGCAGCTGGGTCAGAGAGCCCCAGAGCTTCCAAAAGAAGGCCCGAGGCTCGGCAGCAGCAGCCTGCCTTGCTTCACAGCTGGGCCTCGTCTGGGCACTTCAAAACCCCATACAAAGAGAGGGAATCTGCAGATGTCTCTGTAGCTCCTGCTGGGCGGCCCCAGACAGTGGCTGACCTTGCACCTCCTTAGAGATCCAAGAGCCAGTGTATCAGTGGTCAGAGTGAGACCATACTGGATTACAACTCTTCACGTCCATAAGGGACACACTCAAGGGGCAGACTCAGTGACCACCAAAGCCCCACTGAAGCAAGTCCTGCCCCATAAGGGTGTCTCCTGCGCAACAAATCTTCCAGTGTAGACACAGCTGGTCGTCACAGCAAATTGGCCTGGAGGTCAATTCCTCCCAGTGATACCAACAGCAATCAAGGCTTAACTACAACAAGATTGTGCACACAGCTCACAAAGGGGTGCACCAAGAGTGTCCACCTCAGGTAACTGGGGAGGCTGAGTCCCTGGGCCCTATAGGACACCTAGCACACAAAGCTACTCTACCATCTCAGGAAAGCAGCGAAAATGCGGAGACAAAGAAACAGGTCAAACATGAAAGAAATGGAGGAAAACAAACGACTGGATATAGAGTTCAAAACCACGGTTATAAGGCTACTCAAGAATCTTCTAGAAACCTCCGAGAAATTTAGTGAGACCCTCAAGGATATGAAAAAAGGACCAATCAGAAATTAAGCATATACTGACTGAAATAAAGAATAATATACAGAGATTCAACAGCAGACTAGAGGATCCCAAGAATCAAGTCAAAGATTTGAAATACGAAGAAGCAAAAAACACCCAACTGGAAAAGCAAAAAGAAATAAGAACTCAAAAATATGAAAATAGTGTAAGGAGCCTCTGGGAAAACTTCAAGCATATCAACATCTGAATTATTGGGGTGCCAGAAGAGAGAGAGCAAGATATTGAAAACCTATTTGAAGAAATAATGACAGAAAACTTCCCACACCTGGTGAAAGAAATGGACTTACAAGTCCAGGAAGCGCGGAGAACCCCAAACAAGAGGAATCCAAAGAAAACCACACCAAGACACATCATAATTAAAATGCCAAGGGCAAAAGACAAAGAGAGAATCTTAAAAGCAGCAAGAGAAAAACAGTTACCTACAAGGGAGTACCTATAGGACTGTCAGCTGATTTCTCAACAGAAACTATGCAGGCCAGAAGGGAGTGGCAAGAAATATACAAAGTGATGAATAGCAAGAACCTACAACCAAGATTACTCTACCCAGCAAAGCTATCATTTAGAATTGAAGGTCAGATAAAGAGCTTCACAGACAAGAAAAAGCTAAAGGAGTTCATCATCACCAAACCAGTATTATATGAAATGCTGAAGGATAGTCTCTAAGAAAAGGAAGAAAAAGGTAAAGATAAAAAATTATGAACAAAGTGACAACAAATACATATCTATTAACAAGTGAACCTAAAATCAAATGAATAAAAAACCTGATGAACAGAATAGACTGGTGAATGTAATAGAATCAGGGGCATGGAAAGGGAGCAGACTGACAATTCTCAGGGGGGAAGGGGTTGTGGGGGGTGCGGGAAGAGACTGGACAAAGAGCTTACATCTATGGACGAGGTCAGTGGCGGGGGTTGGGTGGGGGAGAAGGCCTGGAGTGGGGTGGGAACTGGGTGGAGGGGAGCTATGGGGGGGAAAAAAGAGGAACATCTGTAATAATCTGAACAATAAAGATTTTTTTAAAAAGAGAAAGATATCAGGTTAAGGAATGAAATGTGTATTGTGTATACTTGAAAGGTTAAAATGACCACAGGAAAATAAAAGTGATGATTAAAGTATTAAAATACTTTGAAATTAATTTTTAAAACAGAAAAAATAAATTTACCACCATCTTATTTACTTTGATTCCATATATATAAAATTCATGAGTTATAATAAATTAGTAAAAGTCAATTTCAGTTCACTTTTGTATTAAAAAGGGGTTATCTAAACAATTCAAATGTATGTGAAAATGAACTCATGTACATATAAATATATGAATCTGTAAATATTCATAAGCTTAAATACTCACCCCAAATTTGAAACCACTTTATTTCTATTGAAAACATTTAAAGCTTGTAGTCCAGTAGAAAAAACACAAGATTTAAATCAGAAATTTAGAAATCAGATGCTAAATTTCAATTTTCCTATTAGTAAAATAGAAATAACCTATATGTACAAACATGAATGCACATATGTGAAAGAATCTTATAAAACCAGAAGTGCTATGTAACTATTAGGTATCGTCATCAAATAGATGATAAACCCCATGAAAATCAAAAGGAAATTTTCCTCCCCTCCTAAAATTGAAATTTTAAAGTGCTGAATGGCTCATGATTTAGTTGCTTTGCTTTGTAAATACATTATTAAAATGGAAGTATTCTTATGTATCTTTTTATATACACATTTTTTTTCAAACTATACAGCTCTTTCTAAAGCTGTTGTATGAAATTCAAGTGCTATATCTCAGTATTCTGAAAGTAACCATTATCCTGATAGGGCAAATTAATTGGGCTGTAAATGAATTTGCTAAGGAAATATGTAATATACTGGAAAACAAGCTGTTTTTACTTGACATCATGTATACAAACAGAGCTTCCAATGACAAATAAGTGATACCATTAAAGTACTAGTGGCCAAATCTCTACCTGGAAATATTTTTTGGTTATTCAGGTTAATACTTATACTTAAAAAAACACACAGAAGAAAATAAAAAATAAAAACAAAAATTCTTATGACAAATAAATATGTAATACATTGACCAGTCTTCCTATAGGATTGAATGCATTAAAAAATGTTTTTATCAAACTTTCATGTATTTAGATTTAAAAGGCCACTTAATGTTATAGCATTTAAGCTTTAAAATAGTTACAAAAGAGTATCAGACTTACCCTGATAGTGCCACCAACGACTTCGATTACCTTGCCTCTATACCACATAGTATCTGATCCTCTTACTGCACAGGCTTCTCCCTTTTTCCAGAAATAAGGCTCCAAAAGACCAAGGCATTTTAAATTACTTTGAATTTCATTCATCATTTTTATTAGCTCAAATTCTGAAGAAATTATTAAAAATAGAAAGTACTTAGGAAAATTCCTACCATTTTCAAAGTAAGTCATCACTAACCTTTAATAATTTTATCATTTAGATATTATAAAGAATTAAAAATCAGTCACCATATATAAGAGCTTTAACAAAAATCTAATTCAGTCAGTAGCTTCTATATGTTTCAAAACATACCACTGACTAACAGCATGTAAAGAATTATTCTGCTCTCTAGTCGTAAGTATAAGCATTCTTTTGGGAGTGCAAGAATCATGAAAAACTCTAGTTATGTACCAGAGAGCATAATATAAAGGAACTCCTTTAAGATGTTATTTTGTTAGCACATCTAAGTAAAATAGAACATAGTTATGTATTATTACTTGATGCTGAGATACAGCAGAATGTTAGGATATAAAATTAAAATTCTAATGCTATTTATTGCTAATTGACCCATTATTTCCAGAGTAAATACATATCCCCATAACTGATAGCATAGAACACAGGCTCTGAAATTAGTTTCCTTAATAGTTCTAACACTTTAGTTGAGTGATCTTGGTAGTTCCTTTACCCCCCAAATCTGTTTGTTCTTCTGTGAACTGGGTGTAATAGTGCTTACCTGCATTATCAGGATTGTGGCGCAATAGATGTAAAGTGTGTAGTACACTGCCTGGCACATTATAGTCAAGCAGTTTTAACTATGACTATGTACACATGTCTGGATTAACTACTAGTGCTAGAGGTCTCAAACATTGTTCACATCTTCTAGAAGGGTTTCTTGCCTCTAGAATAGCCAACTACACAGATTTATTTGGTTTTTCAAATTAAAAAATAATATTTAGGAGATCAACAAATGAAACAAAAATTTAAACAAATTCATAGCCACCATCACCTTATCCATAGGTGGACTTACTATGGAACTAAAAGAGATTAAGTCACACTAGAGTTGTTGGGAGTTATAGAGTACTAGAGGCCCAGTGCACGAAATTTGTGCATGGGGGGGGGGGAAGTCCCTCAGCCCAGCCTGCACCCTTTCCAATCCGGGACCCCTCAGGGGATGTCTGACTGCCAGCTTAGGCCCGATCCCAGGGATCGGGCCTAAGCTGGCAGTCAGACATCCCTCTCACAATGTAGGGCCGCTGCCTCCTAACCGCTTGCCTGCCTTCCTGATTTCCCCTAAATGCTTCTGCCTGCCAGCCTGATTGCCCCCAACTGCTCCCCTGCCAGCCAAGCTGCGGGACCCCCAGGCCTCACTGCGTGGAGCAGCCACCAGGCCCCTTCTCCGCTGTGCACACGACCATCTTGTGGTGGCCATCTTGTGATGACGTTGCGTGAGGGTGTTACGTGACACCATCTAGGCTTTTCTTATATAAGATTCTGGACATGACTAGGTTGTAAAAAGGAAGAACTTGTACGTAAGCTTAAGATCTCAGAAAAGCCTGAATATTCATTCTCAAAGGGCCCTGAATCTCTAGTCATTTGTGGTAATTTCTTTTCACATTCTAAATGAATATAAAATTTTATATTCTTTTTTCTTAGAGCCTCCAAACTTGCATAGGTACCTTTTAAAAGAATTATCCCCTTAAGATGTGTGGAACCTGGAACCACCACCATGCTTATTTTAAGCTTAATGTCTATTCCCAATGTCTCAATAAATGGTTGTTATATGCTAGGCATTGTGAAAAGCACTTTGCATTTATTCTTTCATTTAACCCTCACAAAACCCCAGTGAAAATGAGGTTGGAAGAGGTTAAATATTGTCCAAAGTATTTCAATCCATGTCTATCTTACTAGCTAGGACTTATACTGATGAATCCTACATAACATAAAAGATCTTACCTGACAACTTAGGCACCACAAATACTGTTCCATCATCACCAATGCAACTGACTACTGCCTCAAATACTTTCATATTAGGAATAACTGGTGGTTTATAGCATCCAGGGGTTCTTGGTTCTAAAATGTTCTCCTTAAATGCAGACACCTTGTGTTCACTGATAACATCAGCAGCTTTTTTGTCAGGGTCAAAGTTAATTTTAATACACTTAGTAACCATTGAATCTTCTTGTTTCAGGGGGATTTCCAGAGACTTCTCAGATAATGAATGGCTGTTATCTAATTTATTAATTCTGTAACATCCAAAAAAGAATACATCTAAACATGAGCAATAAAAAGTTCTGGAGAAAACAATATAAACAGAACCCTTCTAATATAAAATTTGCTGTAGTCTAGTCTAATTTGTTACATGAAAGGAACATAATTTAAGTTATAATGAAAATTACTTTAAATTATGAATGAGCATAATAAAAAAGGAATGATTTCACTTAAATGTTCTATAATCTCATATTACATGCTATTCTCTCTTCAAATCTCATAAGTACATCTTAAGTATTATAAGTCAACTAGATGTCCATGGGAAATAAAACACCTTCATGTTGGTTCTAATTTAGTTCACATATACACATGGCAAGTTATCAACATTCATAAAATAACACAAAAGATAATATGAGTCTCTTAAAAATATAGCACTATTCAGATTAAATGTTAATGGTAATATGCTATATACACTCCATTTTTTAAATTTCCTGTTATTCCCTTACAATTATAAAAAAGTATGCTTACAAAAAAGAATCCTAGAAGGAGATATTATCATTGCTTATATTAGCAGAATTTATAGCAGATTTTTGTTTCATCTACTTTCCTGTATTTTCTTTTAAAAGGAAATAAACATTGATAAAGTTACATAATTTCGCACCTTCCACAGCTCTCTTACAGTCCTCAGCCTTGAGACAGCTGGTAGTTTCACTTCCATAAAAGCAGATACTATCTATCAGTGCTATTAATTTGCCCAGCATTGTTCATTTTAACATTTCTTTATCAGGAATTGCTTTAGTCTAAAGTCAGTGAACCAGAAGAGACACACGTGGGACTAAAGATGCAGGGGCAGCTGCAGGCCACTGCCCAGCATTAGGTTAGCACCTAGCAGGCATGGCTGACCACCTTATGACCCATTTCAGTTCTGATTTTTCATTCTCCTTCCATTTCATCAGGACTGAAGTCCAAATAAGAGAACATGTAATAATCTATAGTAATAAAAGCATAATATACTAATTAGACTGGACAGCTGAACAACCTTCCGGACATCATTCCAGACATCCTTCCAAATGAAGCTGCTGTAGCGGGGGCTGAGGCAGAGGTGGTTAGGGGCAATCAGGCAGGCAGGCGAGCAGTTAGGGGCGATCAGGCAGTCAGGTGAGTGGTTAGAGGTGATCAGGCAGGTAGGCAAAGTGGTTAGGGGCGATCAGGTAGGCAGGCAGAGTGGTTAGGGGCGATCAGGCAGGCAGGCAGAGGTGGTTAGGGGTGATTAGGCAGGCAGGCGAGCAGTTAGGGACGATCAGGCAGGCAGGCGATGGTTATGGGCGATCAGGCAGGCAGGCAAGTGGTTAGGGGCGATCAGGCAGGCAGGCAAGCAGTTAGGAGTGATCAGGCAGGCAGGCAGAGTGGTTAGGGGCGATCAGGCAGGCAGGTGAGTGGTTGGGGTGATCAGGCAGGCAGGCGAGTGGTTAGGGGTGATAAGGCAGGCAGGTGAGTGGTTAGGGGCGATCGGGCCTAAACTGGCAGTTAGACATCCCCTGAGGGGTCCTGGATTGTAAGAGGGTTCAGGCCAGTCTGAGGGACCCCCATGCACGAATTTTGTGCACCGGGCCTCTAGTACATCAATAATTTCCATAGACCTCTACATCTAGAAGGAGAGAGAGTAAAGGAAGCTAGGGCTATTGCAATATCATGATCATTCTCCCCATGGACCAAAAGTACTTTAACTGCGAAAGACGTACCTGAAAGGATCTTTAAATGTAAATATTGTTCCATTACATTTTTTGTTACCCATTTCTGTTTCACAAAAACACATTTTTGGTGTATACCAGAATTGTCAACATAAAGCTTAAGCATTTCTGTCTAAGCCTATGAAGCCAAAGGGTACAGATCTGGTACCCACTGTACCATCCGCTCATCTCCTTTCCTTTGGTTTGGAGTATAAATGCCAAAGCAAGGGGAAAAGTAGAGAAGCAAACATGTCAGTTTTAAGAGGGGTTTAAATATGCAAGAGCTGATGGGGTCGAATAAAGGAATTGGCAATCATGAAGGAATCTGTTTCTGAGCTGGCTCCTTTTATATATCATTTTAAAGAGCAAACAAGATGCAATTTAGGTTTGAAAGCACACAGACATGAAAGCATACAGGTAAATAAGAAGCCTTCATCACAAACTGATGTAAAAAAAAAAAAAGTCCATACCTCCTTTCTCTCAAGGCCAAGCCCTTTTTAATCAAATATTTAGAGACATCAACACGCTCTCCTTTTTCATTTCTGCAAAAAATTTTCACAGGTAATGGCCATGTCGTGTCGTTTTCCTAGTGGTTCAAGAGCAGACTAAGTGTGAGACACAAAAATGAAATCTCCTACACAATATACTTTGTTTTTTGTTAATCCTCTCCTGAGGATATGTTTCTATGTTTAGGGAAGCCCTCTAAGCAGAAAGAGTGGGAGGGAGGGAGGAAGAGGAGGAGAGGGAGACAGAGGGAGGTGGGGAGAGGGGACATGAGGGTAAGGGATAGAGGGAGAGAAGGAGGGAGGGAGGGAGAGAGGGAGAGGGAGAAGGAGAGGAAAAGGGAGATGAATGGAGAGGAAGAAAGAGAGAGAGCGCGCGCGAGAGAAGAGAAGAGAAGAGAAGAGAAGAGAAGAGAAGAGAAGAGAAGAGAAGAGAAGAGGAGATGGAATCTGCAACCCAGGAATTTCTTGACCAGGAATCAAAACCGAGACCCTTTAGTGCACGTGCTGACACTCTAACCACTGGGCAATGCTGGCCAGAGCTACACAATATACTTTTCACAGGCATTTCTTCCACATTTCTCCAAGCTAGAAAGGCAATTCCCAGGCAAGTACTTTTTTTTCCCCACCCCAGAGAGGGGAGTGGGGAGCGTTACACCATCAGTTATAAGTTCTCTATTCTCCAAAACTCTGCAAATTATAGATTGAAATATATTTTTCCAGTTGTGGCTTTTTGTTTTTACTATAAAAAGCAAAAGAACTACAAAAAATATTTTGTTTCATATAAATCATAAAAATGAAGAAAGTACACACAGAAACAAAAGTAACATGGGAAAATTACTTCTATATGAAAATTCTGATTATTAATGCGATAAAAGGTATTAGAAAATGTAAAGGAGGCAGAGTATTTTTTAATGTACTAAAAAGATATATCATATATATACATACATATATATGTACATATATATATACTCTCTCAAATCCATAGTCACACATACACTTTTTATGAAACAGTTTACCTGACTTCATTAGAAACCCAACTAAAGTTTCCAGTTTGAAAGAATATCAAAAGGCTTCAGAAATACACTCTAGCACACATAAATTGTTTTGCAGCATGCAAATTATCAACTCAAGAATATTAAATGCTTTGATTCATTCATATGGTCATTTATGTTACATCTATTACCAAATAGGTATTATACCTTAAAATAAGACCAAGAATGTTTGCAAAAAAAAATCAGTTTGCTGTTATTTTGTCAACAAGAAAATACATGGAATTGTAAAAAACATCAATGAAATAATCAGTACATATCTATTGGAACCCCATTGCACACCTGTAAGATTATAGTTGCTACAGCTCCAGTTAGGTACAATGAAAGACAGTCACAAGCTGTTGCTGTCCACTTGTCACTCCCACCAGTTGGTCTAAAACAAAAAATGACAACTTGTTTTGTAACAGCATAGGACACAAAAATAAAATAACCACCAGGTACATATGTATTTGAATCAACTGCATATGTAGTAAAGAAATTAATTTAAGCATGGATTTGTGTTTTTCTTCCCCATTTCATAGCCTTTTGTTCATCCCTCTATTCCAATGATGAGATAGTTCCTTGTGGGTAAGATAAAAAGAGGTTGGATAAACCAGTAACTTTAAATGGTCCATTAGGTTTTTATAATAATACTAGTGGCCCAGTGCACGAAATCGCATGCAGTCGGCTGCCTGCTGCTTTTGCGGGAGCCACCGGGAGCCATGCTGCTTCTGCAGGAGCTGGCGGGAGCTGCACCACTATTGTGGGAGGCGGGGGCGAGCCGTGGCCGCCCATGGGAGCCAGGAGGGAGGGACCGAGAGGTGCTCCATGCATCTCCTGGTGACCGGTTGGACATGCAGCCCCACTCACCTGCACACGCCTGCTGTGCACGCAGCCTCCTGCTGATGGGTTGTTACGCATGAAGGCATAACAACCATTTGCATATTAGCCTTTTATTATATAGGATTGAAAGGGTTTGGGGATATTTAGCTTTATTTTTGAACAGATTTGTACTATTCCTACTTGTGCTATCTGAAAAATGTACACATACATATATACTAGAGGCCCGGTGCACAAAATTTGTGCATGGGGGGAGTGTGTGTCCCTCAGCCCAGCCTGCACCCTCTCCAATCTGGGACATCCCTCTCACAATCCAGGACTGCTGGCTCCCAACCACGCGCCTGCCTGCCTGCCAGCCTGATCACCCGCTAACCACTTCCCTTCCAGCCTGATCGACACCTAAATGCTTCCCTGCTGGCCCAATTGCCCCTAACTCCCCTCCCCTGCTGGCCTGGTCATGCCTAACTGCCCTCCCCTGCTGGTCAGGTCGCCCCTAACGGCCCTCCCCTGTAGGCCATCTTGTGTCCACATGGGGGTGGCCATCTTTGACCACATGGGAGTGGCCATCTTGTGTGTTGGGAGTGATAGTCAATTTGCATATTACCTCTTTATTATATAGGATATCTTTCAGCCAAGTAACAGTAATTGGCTAGATGGATTTGCTTCAAATTAGGGAGAAAATGCTATAATCCCAAATTATGAGCTTCCCTACATAATGGTTAACTGCAGGTAGTACACCAAAGCACCAAGAAAATGATCCCCCCCACAGGCCTTAAATAAAGATGGATCTGCTACCCCATAGTGAATAGTAGATAAGTCTTACCTAGCAATAGCTAATGACTCTTTTTAACCTCTGCAAGGAAGGCCAATTAGTTTTTTGGCAACATTGTTGCTTCAGTGACTGATTTTTGTCAACAGGAGATAGAAATGTAGGTATTTCTGATTTTTGATAGGTATTCTGATTTTTGTCAACAGGAGATAGAAATCCAAATATTTATGTGGCACCTGTTTTTTAAGAAAACGTTGATAAATAGTTCAAAAATTTAAAAACTTTCTGTAGGCCAAATACATGATGCACATTACTTGAATCTGGCCCACAAACTGCAAACTACAACCTGACATAGAGATACGCTTTCAAGTTTACAAATAATGAATTAGAAAGAACAGCCTAGATGTTAAAAAACAATATTTGAATTTCAAGCCAATTAGATGAAATCTGACAGGAATAAATGTAAAACTGTATTTTGGTGAAAAAAACAAACACACGAATGATTTAAGTGTATAGCAAGCTATAGTTTCCTAGTAAGTTCCAGCAAATAAGAGCAAGTGTCACTCCTATGAAGCCCCTCGATGTGGAAAGCCCATGTAAACACATCAAAGCCTATCTTGCCCTCCAGGTCAGTGCTGGGTCTTTGGTTGTAAACTCTGATTTGTTTCAGCTGGTGATATCTCCTTTGGGGGAGATGGGGCATGATAATTCTGATAGTCAACAAATAGAGACTGATGTGCTTGGAAGTGTCTATACTATCATTGTAAAACAAAGTAAAATGGAGTTACAACTCAGATCATTGGGCTTTTTACTAATATTCACAAGGTCTATGCAAGTTCAATGAAAACTGCTTAAGAAATTCAATCTAACTCACCTCCACAAAATACAAATTTAAATACACTATGCTAACCAAATGTAATTTAAAGAATCACATTTAGCCCTGACTGGTTTGGCTCGGTGGATAGAGTGTCGGCCTGCGGACTGAAGGATCCCAGGTTCGATTCCGGTCAAGGGCATGTACCTTGGTTGCGGGCACATCCCCAGTAGGAGGTGTGCAGGAGGCAGCTGATTTGATGTTTCTCTCTCATCAATGTTTCTAACTCTCTATCCCTCTCCCTTCCTCTCTGTAAAAAATCAATAAAATATATATTTTTAAAAAGAATCACATTTATAGTTTTAGTGAGAACTGCTCAGAATGCACCTGAAACAATTCTTCCAACTTAAACCAGAAAACATTTGGAGAAGCAGGAAAAATCTAAAAATCATGTTATTTTAGGATTATTTGACAAAACTGTAGTAGCCTGGAAGAAAAAATAGTCTTAGTGGAATGTGGTATCGACCTTCCCATATCTGATGGTTAGAAGAGTCAAGAGGTTTGTTTGTGAGACAAAATAAGGATGTGTGGAAGACATGAGGAGACCAACTGCAATGCAGCGTAAGGAGATATTAGAAACTGGAGCTGCCTAATAGACAAGTTCCCTTGAGGGTAAATACGCTCCACAGCACTGGAAGTTTTCCAGCAGGTCTTGAATGTATATGTACTAGGACAGGTGTAAAAGAAATTACTGTCATGACACCTCTAAGTTGGATTCCAAGCCTAAGATTCTATAATTCTTGTTACAAAGACACTATAGCTTTATTGCCATGGATTTATCAATGAAGGAAAGTCTCTAAGAATAAGGAATTTGCCACTTCTTTATTGTTCAGAAAGAAGTCTGAGGATAATTAGACACATGCTAAGTGCTCCTGTGACTACTTTCTAGCCTGGGAAAACCATAAAATTTGGGTCAACACTGAGATTTATGAGAGCCATATTGAGTTTTACCAAATATTTCCTCTTTAATTATTTATTCAGAACAGACTGTATTTTGCTATATCCCTTTAAGCTATATCTTATTTATATATTTTTCTTAATAGCTGAAGATTATCTGAATATTTTCTTTAAAATCTGGTGAATTCACCTTTAAAAAGTTATTATGATAATTTTCAAACATATTCAAAAGCATAGAGAATATAAAAAATCTGATGTATCTATCACTCAGCTTCAACAATTATAAATACATGACCAATTTTATTTCATTTATACTTCTATATATCCTAATCCCTGATTATTTTTAACCAAGTCCCAGACATAACATTTTATTTGAAAATATTTGTTTGTATTTCCAAAAAAGTATTTTTAAACAAACCTAATCACAGTATTATCTCATCTAAAACATTTAATAATCTTATATAATAAAAGGCTAATATGCAAATCAACCAAAAGGCAGAATGACCGGTCGCTATGATGCACACTGACTACCAGGGGGCAGACACTCAACGTAGGAGCTGCCCCCTGGTGGTCAGTGCGCTCCCACATGGGGAGCGCTGCTCAGCCAGAAGCCGGGTTCACGGCTGGCCAGCACAGCAGCAGTGGCAGGAGCCTCTCCCACCTCCATGGCAACGCTAAGGATGTCGGACTGACGGCTTAGGCCCGGAGTGGGCCTAAGCCATTAGTCGGACATCCCCCAAGGGCTGGACATCCCCCAAGGGCTCTGGGGACCCCCCTCCTCCCGAGTGCATGAATTTCATGTACCGGGCCTCTAGTTCTTTAATATAAACCATTCAGATGGTGGTTATTTTTTTCTGATGATTCCAAAAGACTGAATTGGTAAACAAAGCCCATGTATCGTGAATGGGTGATATGTATGATTGCCCCTTTCATCTCTTTCCCTTGCAACTTTCTGTCGAAGAAACTGAGTCATTTGTCTGGTAGTTTCCATGGTCTGAACTTAGCTGCTTGCATTGCCACAGTGTCTTAACATGTTCCTTGTATTTCCTTTCAATTCATAGTGAGGTCTAGACTCTTGATTAGATTCAGGCTTGTATTTTTTTCCCCCAGCAACACTATTCATAAGTGGTACTGTGTACTTCTATCAGGAAGTACACAATGTCTGATTCTCTTTTTGTGATGTTAGTAGAACTGTTAACTGTCGTCTAGATTCCCTTCTGTGTTTATTTGGGTTATAAAATGATGCCATTCTAATGATGTCACTCTTCCTTTGTTAATTGGAATATTTATAAAAAATAACTTTATAAGTTGAACTGTAGATCATATAGGAAAATCAAGACAAAAGCTCATTTCCCTTATTCACCACTTTTCGGAATAATGAAGTGATTCCCTAAAATCCTCTAAAAGTAACCAATGAGGTTTTGTTTTTTTGTGTTTGTTTTTAAATCACTTTATACTTAGGGATTTAAACATATCAAATGCTTTACCAATTACCATTATCCTACTGATGCTCAAACTGTCCCATCTTTGGTCAGTGAAAGTTATTCAGGTTGGCTGAATTCTTTTGTCATAATCCCAATAATCCTTTATAGCTTTCTTGCTTTTTGCTAGGACAAGATATTCTAGGCTCATATTGTACATTTCCTGCCCCAGACCTAGAATTGAACATTTTCCCAAAGAGCATCAATTTCTGTTGAGGGAAATGGCATTTGGAGGCCTCAATTTGCATATCAGCATAGCTCATGACTTGGGCCTTCATGTTATAAGGCTAAAAAAGGTGATTTTGTTTGTTTGTTTTTAACAATGAAAACACCTCAAGAGTTTCTGTTGATATTTCTAATTCAAAATCAGGAGTACAAGGTAAGTTAACCTTAGTCTTACACCTTTATCACTGTACACCACACCAGTTCTTAACAATATGTACGTAATTACTATTTTGACTTACCCCACAATACATGCACAGTAGATTCTACAACATTACAACCCACTTTGAGATTAATGAAAACAACTGATGATTGCGGGTAGGGAGGAGTTACTTTTTTGTTCTTAGGTTATATTCTGGTAAGACTGTATAGTCAACTTACTGTGTTTTAAGTGTTTTTGAAAAAGTTCCTCTTTGAAAGTCTATGCCATGGTATGTACAGATAGTGAATTACATTTTTCTTACCATTTTACTGATTTGTTTATATAACATATTAATATAGTTCCAATATAAAATCAATATTGTTAGTAACCTCTTTTTGCTTTTCCCCAACATTTTATTTGAAGTACTTACTCCTAGTTAATACCAATAAGACAAACAGAAAGTTTATTCAAGTTTTCATAGGTACTCTACTTTCTCCCCTCATTTTTGAAATTGTGTCATATTTACTTTGCATGCTCTACTGTTTCCCTAATAATTATAATTTAATCATAGTTCTGAGGTAAAATAAATGTAATGTTCACCACCAGTCCTTATTTCATAATCTCTCATATCTTTTTACCTAAAGCTTGTTCTCTTACAGATTCCTCAGGAACAACACTCCTGAGTGGTCATATAAGTTTGTCTGTAGTCTTTGTCTTGAAGGTCAGTTTGGTTGGACATAAAACTCATAGCCTGCCACTTTCTTTTGAGTATTTAAAAAATGTTACTGCAGTATCTTCTGACATAAAGTGTTGGTGATGACAGTGTGATTTTGCTTCTTTTAAAAGTTCAATATTTTTATTAGATAATCTCTCAATGTTGACATTCCTGATTTCCCTTTCAATATATAGTTTTAAATTGTCTTTTATTTTAGAAACACTTTCTTGAATTGGGTTTTTAGCATTTGGTTCTATTTCTTTTAATTTTCTTCTTTGAAATTCCTATTACATATATGTTAAGTCTTTTTCTTTTTTGTCAATTTAGGTATCTTTTGTTTCCTTTTGAATCCTTTGGATTTTTATTTATTTTTTTTAATTTCAAAAATCTGTCCTTATCTTGTATTTATCTAAGGCATTGTTTATTTGCATTTTTTCTAGATTAGTCTACATTTCTGATAGAATTTTCTTTTCAAATTCTTTCCTGAGTGTTATCTTTTTCAAATCATCCTTTTTCTTTTTTAAAATCTTTATTGTTGAAAGTATTACATGTCCTCCTTTTCCCCCCATTGACCTTGTCTAACCCACCTCCCCCCCCCCTCACCCCAGACCTTCACCACCCCAAATCATCCTTTTTATGTAATACATCTTATTTCTGAGTTTTTCTAATTGTTTTATGTTGTTCTTCACAGTGTCTATCCTTTACAAAAAGTTTTAGTTCGCCAAAACCGGTTTGGCTCTGTGGATAGAGCATCGGTCTGCGGACTGAAAAGTCCCAGGTTCGATTCTGGTCAAGGGCATGTACATTGGTTGCGGGCACATCCCCGGTAGGGGGTGTGCAGGAGGCAGCTGGTCGATGTTTCTCTCTCATCGATGTTTCTAGCTTTCTATCCCTCTCCCTTCCTCTCTGTAAAAAATCAATAAAAATATATTAAAAAAAAGTTTTAGTTCATTCTGAAATGTCAGATTATAGTTTATTGTATTGTAAGCATGTCATTTTTGGCTCCTTATTCCTTTTTTTTTTGGTTAATCCTTACCAGAGGATTTTATTTTTTTCATTGATTTTTAGAGAGAGTGGAAGGGAGGAAAGGAGAGAGAGAGAGGGAGAGAGAGAGAGAAACATCAATTCGAGAGACACACTGATTGTTGCCTCCCACACATGCCCCAACCAGGGCCAGGGATTGAACCTGTAACCCAGGTACATGCCCTTGACTAGGAATAGAACCAGCAACCCTTTGGTGTCCAGCCGATGCTCTAACTACTGAGCCACTGGCCCTTATTCTTTTTCCTCATAATAATTTGCATGGAATTCAACTGTAACTCTTGCTTTTGATCATGTTTTAAGTAAAATAAACTCTCCTGTGCTTAGGAGAAAGGGGTGGTTCATGTTGCTTTTCTAGCTTCATGGCTCTGTTGTGTTGCTTTCCCAAAGTGACAGAAAATGGGGCCTCATACTTGCTATTCCTACTCCTCGGCCCTGCTTTTATCTGTATCTTTTCTTTGCCCCATTTCTTTCTTGCTCAAATCAGGCTCTTTTTCCCAGCTGTCTTTCCTCAGTTGTATGGTCATAGAAGGGAGCTGAGATGGCTGAGAGCTTACACAGCTAGGAAAGCTCCCGCACCACAGCACTGGCACATTACAGGTCTCTTGCATTCAACTACAAAGTCTCCTGCATTACTCCTTTCTCTGTTTGGGTTGTTGTTCTCATACTGCCTCAGTGAAATGCTCTTCCTAATTCCTTTTCTCAGAGCTGTTGGCAACCAGTCAGCTTTCCCTCCACATGCGCCCAGACTACTGCTGACGTCACACAGGTTGGTTTCTGTGTGCCACACCTATTTGTATTTGGGAACTCAGAGGTGGAGCCTTGTTGCCTATTTTTGTTGTAGGTGTTGACTGTACAGTTTTTAGTTGTGCTCTGCGTTTATGGTAGGATTCTAGTAGACTCAAAAACTACACACAATGCTATTTTCCCAGAATCCTCTCTAAGTCACTCTTTTTGGTAATTTACCCATTTTTAGCTTTCCACATAATCCTATGCTTATGAAATACATTTTATTTCTATTTGCTTGGTTCATCAAGTTTTTTTATTTATTTAACACTTTGAATTTTATGAAGATACCTGTCACAACCACCTATCTCTACTTCCTTAATACCACAAAAATACATGTGCTCCAAATTTTTATCTTTCCCTCTTCTTTAAAACCTTAAAATTAACTAGATTTTATGAAAGTTTCAAAATATATTAGCATAATTAAAGTTGAACGGAACCCATCCCAAAGGAAATATATTTAAAATCACATTGAATAATGAGAAAATTTACTCAGCTAAAAACTACCTTATATCAACAAGAGAGCATTCCAAACATAATCTTCCCATTGTCTTTAGGTTTTCTTGAAGTTCTCTTAAACAGTTAATATTCACTACTAGTTCAACACCCACGTCATACAGCAAGACCTATGAAAACAATAACTTTAAGTCTATGGAAAGATAATACATAAAAAATTTTTTTGCAAATGAAAAGCTTCATAAAATTGGATTAAGTAAATCCAGGATGAAAATACAAAATGCATTTACATTCATGACTATATTTTTAACTCTGCATTTACCTCTACCAATGTGTCTGTAACCATTCTGATGATCTGGCCTCTTCGCCACTGATTGTTATCTGGAATCTTAACAGCACAGTGCATATCATTTTCCCATTTAATAGGTTCCCATTTTGAGTTTTCGTAAGCAGCTACCATCTTTTCTTCTAAACTACGTAAAGAAAAAATATTTTAACTTTCTAAACCTTTTCTGACAACATAAAATTCTCTGACCGCATGTCTACTCCAGCCCAACTGAATCTCTTTCTTCCTTGATTACCCACACTATTTCCACTGTAGGGTCTTTGAACTAGCTCTTCCCTCTGTCTGACATGAACTTCCCCCAGATATCTTCATGGTTTACTTTCCTCGCCTCCATTAAGACCCATTTCAAATGTCACTGTCTCTGAGGTCTTCCTGGATCATTCTAAAATTATCTTTCTCCCAAAATGCTTTATTTTTTCTATTGTTTTTATCACCATCAGCTATACTAAATATTTTATTTTTTCACTGTTTCTCCCTCTACTAGAATTTAAGCTTTATAAAGCAAAGACTTGTCTGTGTTTTTACCACTGTAACCCAACACTTAGAACACTAGCTGTCAATTAGTGCTCAATAAGCATTTGTGGAATGAATAAATTCTAATATAGTGAAGTTAGCCAGTAAAGATAGTAATTATATATTTTTAACTAGTAAAAAGTAGATTATTTAGCTGAAATAATTTATCTACCTTTAAATTTCTACATTTATGCCCTAACCGGTTTGGCTCAGTGGCTAGAGCGTCGGCCTGGGGACTGAAGGGTCCCAGGTTCGATTCCGGTCAAGGACATGTACCTTGGTTGCAGGCACATACCCAGTAGGGAGTGTGCAGGAGGTAGCTGATCGATGTTTCTCTCTCATCGATGTTTCTAACTCTCTATCGCTCTCCCTTCCTCTCTATAAAAAATCAATAAAATATATTTTAAAAAAATAAAATAAAGTTCTACATTTATGACTTCTAGATCTTTGAAATAAAATATAGAAAAAAGAATAAATCATATGCAATATGTTTTCCTTATTTCATATACCTATTAATTAAGTTTTCTGTTAATAACCACTGAACATAAATCTTCTCAGGAGATACTACATTACAGATATGCACAGGCAGTTCCTTATTGTAAAGAGACTGAAGATTCTCATTAGGTAGAGATTTTGCCGTCACAGAATTTAAGTTGTTTACTTCATTTGAAATAATTTCTTCTGGAGAAGGATCCCACACTTCAGTATGCTTTTTGGAATTATCTTTGATGGTGTACCTGAAAAATAACAAAACCCATTAGCAAAAAAAGTAGTTCACAAAGTATTTGTTTGCATTTGCTTAGATAAAGAGATGAATGAGTTTTAGCTGTGACTCACTACTTCACAGTTTTGATATATTAAATAGCAATTTTAGTCTTTTAAAAAAAGTTATTAAATACCACCAAAGTAAGCACAAAAAGAAAAACCTAAAAGCCAAACTTTCTATCTTAAAAACACAGTTTAAAATACCAACTTTTGCCCTGGCTGGTGTGTCGGGATGGGGGGTCACCAGCTCGATTTCTAATCAGGACACATGCCTGGGTTTCAGGGGTTCAGTCACCAATTAGGGTGCATTTGGGATGCAGCTGATCAATGTTTGTCAGTTGGGGTACATATGGGATAGAGCCAATCGATGTTTCTCCCTCCTCTCTCCCTAAAAGAAAAAAAGAAAATGCCAACTTTGGCCCTGGCTGGTGTGGCTCAGTTGGTTGGAGTGTCTTCCCCTACACAGAAAAGTCATGGGTTTGATTCCTGGTCAGGGCACATACCCAGGTTGCAGGTTTGAACCCCATTGGGGCACATCAACCAATCTCTCACATCCTCTCTCTCTAAGATCAATAAAAGCATGTCCTTGGTGAGGATTTTTAAAAAGTACCAACTTTGCTCATAATTTCACCATTTCCCATTGATATTTTGTACTCACCAAGACTTTTCAGTTTTTTGATAACTTGAATATTTCTCCTCGACTAAAAAGTATCAATATTTGCCAATTAAAATGCAAGTGGAAAACAAATGCTATTAAAGGGTGTTAGGAGAAAAATTATTAAATAAAGAGTTTAGAATGTTTAATATATCTGATTAGTTCAGACTCTAACCACAGATAATTAGATTCCATTTTCTACTTCTATAAAGGAAAAAGTTATTTCCTTTCACCATAAGTTTGAGATTTAGCTAACCAAGATGACCGATTTTTTTGCTGCTAAATCTAATGGACAGTTTTCAGTCCTTATTTGACATGAACTCTGAGCACTACCCAACAGCATAACTCAAAGAAATACCAGTTTCTATGACCAAGAAAGAACTGTACCTCTAACTTTTGGCTACAACAGAAGTAATTTAATTATTTGACATACGTCCATGTAACAATATTAATATTGATGAGTAACTTGAGGGCATGTTTTCAGTTTGACACATACATTTTATCTTCTACTGTGTGTTAACCATACTTTATGACAAGATGGACAATATTTTTAAAATTTCAGCTTTACTGAGGCATAACTGATATATGACATTGTAAGATATTTAAATGATACATACATATTTATCAAAACCATAACAATGCACCTTAAAAAGGATGAATTTTTATTGTATATGTTATATTTCAATAACTTTGACTTAACAAAACTCAGTCTAATATATTTAAGAGTTTCCTTTCACCTCTTTCTCCTCCTCACTTAGGACCTATATTGGAAAAAGGACAGGCCCTCTCTCTTTTGCTACTAGTTCTTCTAGTGTTAGGGTGGGGAGGGGAAGCAAGACCACACACTGAGCACATGATTGCAGGCCTCTGCTGGGTGTCATTGCTTCTCTGGCTTACCCTTCTCTGGGTATTATCAAATATTGGCTTTCTTAAGGGCTATATGTGGGAGTTCTTCAGAAAATCATAAAGGGCCACCCCACTGCATAAGTCCCTATTGTGGAAGAATTGCTTTGTCTTGACTCCAAACCCTCCCAATCTCTTCCTCACCACCACTCTGCCCTTCTGCTTCTAGGGTCATCGCAACCACTGTCCTGCCCTGAGTATCAGCACAATGGCTCAAGCCTGCTTCTCTTTCAAAGTATCTACTTGAACTCAGGAAAATTAACATTTCTCCAAATGGAAATGTGGGGTACTCTACCAGTACACTTATTCTGTATCCTGCCTTCTCTCTTCCTAATTCTCTTTTCAAACAGGTACAAGAGGCTGCCTAAGTAGACGTTCAATCTAGAAATAAGGTGCCAATATCCTTTTCTAACATGCACCTTCAATTTCTAGGAGCCATTCTCGTGGTTTCAGGATTCCTTAGGAATGGAGGGAAAAGCCACTCTAGTCCCCATTAGACTAATGACTTCAATTGTTGTTCCCAACCTAACAACAGGGGAAAAATCCCACCTATGGCCCAAGTAGATACCCAAAGGGGAATGACATGCCAGTTTCCCTTCTTGTGAATGAAGTGTTACATATGAACTAGAAATAAAAGTTTACAGGTCTACTTACCCTACTTCATAGGATGCTAGGCCCTCTTTGATTAGCTGGTCATTAATACTAGTAGGAGTCATTCCAGGAGCACCAAGAGAATCAAAAAGCTCAACCAAGAGTACGTTATCTTCCAGAATTCCTATAAAACCATTAAGACTTGTTTAGGGAAAGAAATAAATATGTTGTAAAATATACTAAATGAAGCAATTAAAAAAACTGGAAACTTTTTTCATTTTGTGTACATGAGACTTCTTGCTGAATAATGTCAAAGTCTCTCTCTAAGGGTAAAAGTATCATTTTGCAGACATAAAAAGAATTGCCAATGTTATCTATAGCATATACAAAATAATAAAATGTTCATTTTATGCTATTATGTGGTGTTCTATAATGAACCAAAAGCAGTTTAAAACTTTTAGATTCAGAAAAATATAAATTGACATATATTCATTGAAAAGTTGTTTTTTTGTATGTTTTTACACTGTTTTATCAGATTCAGTCAAGTTCCAGAGGACAAAAAAATGAATAAAAATTAATTCAGGTCAGTGATTATTTGAAAAGGTTTATGGTTTTTATAAAAAGGGCACAAAGTTAAAAATAACAAAAACTTAAGCTAGAACCTTTAAGTAGAATTTTTTCTCATCCCTTAATCAACTAGATTTTAGGACAAACCATCTAAATTTCTTTTAGAAAACAAATTGGTTGATTATTTATTAGATCTATTTCTTAAACTAAACTACGAGTTAGCTGAGGGTAAAGTTTATATCGCATGTGCCTATTTACTTACTTATTATTTATGGGACACAGCATAGAGAATCTGCTCAATGAGTATCTGAATAAATGATAGAGGAATTTCTTTAGGCAACACATACTTCTAAGCATGGAGATCAGTTTAAGCCTGCACCTTCCATATATTAGTAGTAGCTGGTACCTGCTAGTCAGAATGATGATTCCAAATGAAAAGATAAACTGTTACCAACAGTAGCATCCTATGTCATCTACTAATAAGAATACATACTAGAAAATGTTTTTTAAGAACCTGAAAACCATTTATAACTACTTTTCAATAGACCAGGTACATTATCTAGAGACAAAAGGCGGAGAGCCTCAATAAACTTTTATCTCCTTACTTTCTATCTCTTATGTTTCCTTCAGTTATCTGATTTCCTACTTCCCATGCATTAAGTTCTTTATTCCAACAGGGCCAGCTTTCCTTGTGTTCTGTACCTTCACCACCTCGCTGCACTGCTCCTACTTCAAATTTAAATGTCCCTTGCTTTATAAGTTAGCAATGCATATTAATGGGAAGCTCTCATTCTCATCTGTGGTAGTTCACTTTATTATAAATGTCTTGAACTCTCAATCTCATCATTGTGCAGGTTAGTGGGGAAAGCTATTTTAAGTTGAGCAGGGCCTTCTGGTTAGTAACTATGATCTAGGTTAATAACTATGGTACGACTAGTGTTTGGATGCTGTTGGTATAACAAATAAGTAAGAAAGAAAAGGGAAGTCAAGAAAAAAACCCAGGGAGCCCAGTCTGTCCACAGGAGGGGACATTCATGGGAGGAGCTCAAAATCAACAGAATAAATATCAAAAGGGAAGTTGGGAAGCACAATTATCTACGTCAGTGGTCGGCAAACTCATTAGTCAACAGAGCCAAATATCAACAATACAACGATTGAAATTTCTTTTGAGAGCCAAATTTTTAAAACTTAAACTTCTTCTAACGCCACTTCTTCAAAACAGACTCGCCCAGGCAGTGGTATTTTGTGGAAGAGCCACACTCAAGGGACCAAAGAGCCGCATGTGGCTCACGAGCTACAGTTTGCCGACCACAGATCTAGGTTAAAGCTCAAAATCAGTGGAGGTTACTCAAGGACTTAATTTATTGCTCATATCAGAGAAGCCAGATATAAAAATTCTATAGACTTAAGGATTCAATTTTTATAATCATATTCCTCTTTTATGGAACTATTTCTTCAGAAAAATTTCTTATATAAAGTGAATAAATTATCACACGTCATCATTTCTAGGCTATGTGACCTTGACCACTTGATCTCTAAGCTTCAGTTTCCTCATTGTAAAACAGGCTAATAATCTGACGATGGTTGGGTTCATTTAATGGTAGTATGAGAAAAGTGAAAAAAATGAATATAGCCCTGGTTGGTTTTGCTCAGTGGTTAGAGTAGTGGCCCTCAGACCAAAGGGTCATGGGTTTGTTTCCCAGTCAAAGGCACATACCTCAGTTGCAGGTTCCCTAGCCCCAGTAGGGGCTCGTGAGGGATACAACCAATTGATGTGCATCCCTCGTGAATGTTTCACTCTCTTTCCCCTTCCTTCTTCCCTTCTATCTCTCTCTTCCCCTCCTCCCTCCCTTACGTTCAGTCTAGAAATTAATGGAAAAAATCTCCTCAGGTGAGGATTTAAAAAAAAAAAAGAAAGAAAAGAAAAAAATGACATAGTAAAAGTTACCCTTAAAATCCCATAAATCAACCCTAAGCAGACATGGTCTTGTGTATCCTACACTAGTACTCATTAAAACCAACAAAGCCAATGTTGATCATAGCTTTGGAACATATAAAGCCTCAGATAAATAAGATTCGCAATCCCCCATCCAAGCCCCTTGGAATAAGACATGTTTCAGATTTCTTCAAATTGAGAAAAGTTGCATATTTTATAATAACCCCAGCAGATTTTGAGACAGCATCCCACAAATGAACATTACTATCCCAAAGTGGAATATATGCAGGTCTTTAAATTATGTCATTTTGTTATAACATTGATGAGATGCCTAGGAACTAAACTCGTTTATATCAATTAACCTATGGTAAAAATGGTTTTGTTACATGTTGTTTTGCTTAAGGTCTCAGAACCTATCGACCATGTTAAGTGAGGATTTACTATGTAAAGGAGATAGAAATTATATACATACATATATATGTGTGTGTATATATATATACATATACATATATATGTGTGTGTGTATATATATATATATTCATGTCGATTCGATTCAGATTAGGTTTTGCCATTGAAGTTTTGATTTTCACTATTTGTTGGGTTACCAAATTGTTGGCTAGTATCAGCCTATGTCTTAGACTCAAATAATGCCAAAAAAGAAGTAACTTTTTTCAAAATATACTGAGAGTCTATTGTTCAATTTACTTAAGTCAAATGAAATGAAAACAAAATAAAACTATTTACCAGTTATGTCTTCCCTCCCCTCACTTTCCTGCAAATTAAACACTGACATCCATCATTGCAAAATCAGGGACACAGTCCTGGCAAAAATGCAAACAGAAATAAGAGAAGCTAATTCCTAGCTTTAGGGCTTTCAAGAGGCTGTGTTAAGGGTGACTTGATCTTTAAAAGTAATTTTTACCTCATGTACTGATTTAAAACAATAGATTGCAAGCATGTCAAACCCAAAGGCTAACACGGGCCAAATAAACAAGGTTTAAGTTTATGTGGGTTGCAAAAAACCAAAATCTTCAATTTTCATAGAAACATAGGTTTATTTCAATAAAGACATGCTGAATACAAAGGGCTGAAATAAATGAGTAATCATTAACATAAAATAACAGAAAATTTTAATAAAAATTATTATTTTTTCTTGAACATTAACTTACCAGACACTGAATAACTGCACAAGTAAGTGTAACACAAATAAACCTATTTTTCTTGTTCAAAAGTGAAATATTTCCTGTTGCACCAAACAAGTCAGTACAAGACTAATGACGTGGCAATCAGCTGCTAAAATATTCGCTGCTAGTATTAGTGGAGAGAAATGGTGGGCCTGCATGTAAGATGCTTAAGGGAGGAAAACTACAGGACACTGAAAAAAGAGATAGAGGAAGATGTAAACAGATGGAAGAACATACCATGTTCATGGATTGGTAGAATCAACATCATTAAAATGTCCATACTACCCAAAGCAATCTATAGATTCAATGCACTCCCCATTAAAATACCAACGGCATATTTCACAGACCTTGAAAGAACTCTCCAAAAATTCATCTGGAATAAAAAAAGACCCTGAATAGCCACAGCAATCCTGAGAAAGAAGAATAAAGTAGGAGGGATCTCAATACCAGATTTCAAGCTGTATTACAAAGCCACTGTTCTCAAAACAGCCTGGTACTGGCACAAGAACAGACATATAGATCAATGGAACAGAATAGAGAATCCAGATATTGACCCAAACCACTATGCTCAATTAATATTTGACAAAGGAGGCATGAACATACAATGGAATAAAGACAGTCTCTTCAATAAATGGTGTTGGGAAAATTGGACAGATACATGCAAAAAAATGAAGCTTGATCACCAACTTACGCCATACACAAAAATAAACTCAAAATGGATACAGGACTTAAACATAAGACGGGAAACCATAAAAATACTAGAGCAATCCACAGGCAGCAAAATGTCAGACATATGCCAAAAGAAATTCTTCACTGACACTGCCCCTAGGGCAATGGAAGCTAAAGAGAAAATTAACAAATGGGACTACATAAAAATAAAAAGCTTTTTTACAGCAAAAGAAACCATCAACAAAACAACAAGAAGGCCCACTGCATGGGAGAACATATTTGCAAATGGCATCACTGATAAAGATTTAATCTCCAACATCTACAGGCAGCTTATACAACTTAATAAAAGGAAGATAAATGATCCAATAAAAAAATGGGCAACAGACCTAAATAGAATCTTTTCAAAAGAAGACAGAAGGAAGGCACATGAAAACATGCTCAACGTCACTAATTATCCGAGAGATGCAAATCAAAACAACAATGCGGTACCATCTCACACCTGTCAGAATGGCTATCATCAACAAATCAACAAACGACAAGTGTTGGCGAGGATGCGGAGAAAAAGGAACCCTCGTGCACTGTTGGTGGGAATGCAGACTGGTGCAGCCACTGTGGAGAACAGTATGGAGTTTCCTCAAAAAACTGAAAATGGAACTCCCATTTGACCCAGTAATCCCACTCCTGGGAATATATCCGAAGAAACTAGAAACACCAATCAGAAAGGATATATGCACCCCTATGTTCATAGCAGCACAATTCACCATAGCTAAGATTTGGAAACAGCCTAGGTGCCCGTCAGCAGATGACTGGATCAGAAAACTGTGGTACATCTACACAATGGAATACTATGCTGCCATAAAAAAGAAGGAATTATCATCATTTGCAGCAACCTGGATGGAATTGGAGAACATTATGTTAAGTGAAATAAGTCAGTCAATGAAAGAAAAATACCACATGATCTCACTCATTTATGGATAATAAAGAACATTATAAACTTGAACAAAAAGATAGATACAGAGACAGTAAAGCATCAAACAGACTGTCAAATTACAGGGGGAAGGTTAGGGAGAGGTGGGGGAGATAAGAGATCCATCAAAGGACTTGTATGCATGCATATAAGCATAACCAATGGATGCAAAACTCTGGGGGGTGAGGGCATATATGGGAGTGGGGTAGGGGGGGCAATGGTAAGATATGTACACATATAATACCTTAATAAAAAAATTGAAAAAAAAAAGATGCTTAAGGGAAATGAATGCAACACGATTATAGTAATCAGTCATTAGCGAAGGTTGTAGTTCGTTATTAATAATTATGTATAACAGGATATTGTAAAAATTAAGTTATGACATTTTTATTAAAATGTGTCCTACATATTGTTATATTGGCTGGGCCACAAAAATGTTCATTGTGGGCCACATGCAGCCCAGGCAGCGAGTTTGACATGCTTGCTCTAGAGCATAGAAGACTACTCCATTTTACCTAATTTCAATAAAACTTATCTTTGCTACTCTTGTTGATGACACACTGAATTTATTATAAGATCTGGTGAATGTTATACTTATTTAAAATTATGTATGATCACAGAGCAAAAAATAAAAATAAAAATAGCTTACTAATGACTGAACATGTCATAAATTTATCTTGAGTTTTTTCTTCAAATTTTTCTTTAGCTTTTTTGGACCACTGCAATGTCCCTTTACATGGTTCAATATAGGCCAGCTTACATTTAATTGCCTGTGTCAAACAAAATTGCACCATTAAGAAAGTAAACTTAATTTCTAGTTATTTTAGAATTAAAATTTTATGTGTATTCAAACTAAACTTTGTGTTTGAATTTAATACATATTCAGAAAATAAATAAATATGGAAGATGCCTATGACAGTACTTTATAAATGCAAATAATTGGAATCAACAGGGTATTGTACACAGATACCAGAATAACAAGCATCCATTAAAAGAATTATAAGAACCTTATGCTACATTATTAAATGAGAAAAGCAGGCTGTAGGACTGTATACAGCATAATCCTATAATTGTTAAAAAGAGATGATGCATCTTATGGAAGTATGTTAAAAATATTGAATAATTCTGAGTGATTACCCTCATTTTGCTTATCTATATTTTTAAGCTTTTCCTGTAACTCTGTACCCATTTTTAAAATGCAAAATACTGCTCAACAGCAATTCAGAGGATTACAGAAGGCTACGTTGTTCTTTTCTTCATTCTTGTAGACATCTCTTTCTCTTGCACATCTATATATATAATAAAGAGGGAATATGCAAATTGACCATCATGCCCTCGCACAAGATGGCCGCCCCCATGTGGTCCCAAGATGGCTGCTGCAAGATGGCCGGCAGGGGAGGGCAGTTGTGGGCAATCAGGCCAGCAGGGGAGGGCAGTTGGGGGTGACCAGGCCTGTAGGGGGAGGGCTGTTGGAGGTGACCGGGCCTGCAGGGGAGGGCAGTTGTGGGGGCCTGGGCCTACAGGGAGGGCAGTTGCGGGGGACTGGGCTTGCAGGGGAGGGCAGTTGGGGGTGATCGGGCTGGTAGGGGAGCAGTTAGGCATCAATCAGGATGGCAGGGGTGTGGTTAGGGGGTGATCGGGCTGGCAGGCAGAAGCGGTTAGGAGTAATCAAGCAGGCAGGGAGGCGAACAGTTGGGAGTCAGCAGTCCCAGATTGTGAGAGGGATATCTGACTGTCGGTTTAGGCCCGATCCCATGGGCCCTATACTGGCAGTCGGACATCCCTCGAGGGGTCCCAGATTGGAGAGGGTGCAGGCTGGGCTGAGGGACACCCCCCCAGTGCATGAATTTCGTGCACCGGGCATCTAGTCTATATATATAAAAACCCAGGGTCTGTAACGACCAACCGAAGGCTCAACCGAACACCAGAAGTCAGTCCTGCAGCCACGGCAACCCAGTACTGGCTGCCATCAGTGCGGGCGCAGCGACCCAGTACTGACAGCCCAGGGGGCTGCGGATCAGACCCAGAGAGAGAGGCAGGGTCTGATCCGCAGCCTCCGTGGCAGCTCTTGGTCAGCCGTTGCCTCTCTTTTTCTCTCCGGGCTTCGCCAGCAGCTGCACCTCTGTTTCTCTCCAGGCCTCCTTGGGGGCTGCTGATCAGCCCCGCCTCTCTGATCAGGCCTGGAGACACTGACTGGCATAGAAACTGACCTATCAGAACCAAATTGGCCGGCAGGGGAGGGCAGTTGGGGGCGAGATCAGGCCAGCAGGGGAGGGCCATTGGAGGCAAGATCAGGCCGGCAGGGGAGGGCAGTTGGGGGCAACCAGGTGGCAGGGAGGGCAGTTAGGGTCAATCAGGCAGGCAGAGGCAGTTAGGAGCACTCAGGCCGGCAGGGGAGAGCAGTTAGGGGTCAGATCAGGCTGGTAGGGGAGGGCAGTTGGGGGAGAGATCAGGTCGGCAGGGGATGGCAGTTGGGGGAGAGATCAAGTCAGCAGGGGAGGGCCGTTGGGGGTGAGATCAGGCCAGCAGGGGAGGGCAGTTGGGGGCAATCAGGTGGCAGGGGAAGGTGGTTGGGGGTGAGTTCAGGCCAGCAGGGGAGGGCCACTGGGGGCGAGATCAGGCCGGCAGGGGAGGGCAGTTAGGGGCAATCATGAAGGCAGGCAGAGGCAGTTAGGGGTGATCAGGCAGGCAGGCAGGTGAGTGGTTAGGAGCCAGCAGTCCCAGATTGTGAGGGGAATGTCCGACTGCCAGTTTTGGCCCAATCCCACTGGCAGTCGGACATCCCCCAAGGGGTCCCTGATTGGAGAGGGTGCAGGCTGGGCTGAGGGACTCCCCCCCTCCAAGCACAAATTTCGTGCACCGGGCAGGCCAATAGTATGTTATATACACTTAAACATAAATGGGATCAGTAAAAGTACTTCTGTAATGAGCTTTTTTTTTTTTTTACACATACTCTTACCACATTATATAGATATTTCAAAATAATATTAAAAGCTGCAGACCAGAAAATTCTTATAAAGACACAAAAATATACACATATGTTTATAATGAATACTTAATTTGCTAAGAAACACATTATTTCTTAAATAGCAACTAGAACAACTCTATAGTCCATGTAACAGAAATCATTTATAGACCAAAATGTTAGTTACTAGAACATTTCTATGGTAAAATGACTTTTAAAAATACTTTCATATGTGTGCTAATATTCTAACCTTATGATTCACAATAAATAGATTACCTTCTCTGGGGGATTCAGAAATTCATCCTTTATTTTACGCATTTCTTTAAGTGTTATTTTTGCAGTATTGCCAAAGTCCACATATTTAACTTCAACTTCACGATTTCCAGGCAATCCTTCAAAAATTATGAAATTAGAAATCACAAACTTGGAAAGAAAAATCTATCTAGAAAAATTTAGAGTGATTTAAAGTCAACTAATACTTAAAAAACATTTAAAAAATTGATTTTAGTGAGAGGAATGGAGAGAGGGAGGAAGGGAGAGGGAGAAAAGGGAAAGAAGGAGAGAGGGAGAGAAGGAGAGAGCGAGAGAGGGAAAAGGAGGGAGGGGGAGAGATGTGAGAGAGAAACATCTACTGATTGCTTCCCATACATGCCCTAGCCGGGGACTGAACCCAAAACCTGGGAATCTAAAATCTCCAAGGTATCACCCTGAGCAAGTTAATTTTTCTCTCCAACCCTCATTATTTCATCTGTAAAATGGGTATATCAAACAATCAAATCTTGTTCAACTTTTTTTTTTGAGAATTTACCTATTTAAAACATTTTACAAGCACCAAGCATAAAGCAAGCACTTAATAAGTGTTGATTATCAACACAGGTCATCAAACAAGGCAAAAGATTTAATAATGAAAAACTAAGGATTCATTCATATAATGATATAAATTATGGAATTTTCAAAATTTATTTTAG
This sequence comes from Cnephaeus nilssonii, assembly GCF_951640355.1. NCBI lineage: Eukaryota > Metazoa > Chordata > Mammalia > Chiroptera > Vespertilionidae > Cnephaeus > Cnephaeus nilssonii. The sequence continues at coordinate 101,543,683 of NC_137077.1, forward strand.
GATATTGTGAAAAAGCAAGTGGAGATAGACCTCTATGTCAATCTAGTGTCTATATTTTAAAGGATACCAAAGAAACCTCTGGAAGATTCAAATACAATGAAGTTTGAATAAAGACCAACACAACGTGGCTGGTATAGCTCAGTGGTTGAGGGTCAACCCATGAACCAGGAGGTTATGGTTCGATTCCCTGTCAGGGTACTTGCCCAGGTTCAGGCTTGATCTCCAGTAGGGGGAATGATGATTCTCTCTCATCCTAGATGTTTCTCTCTCCCTCTCTCTCTTTCCCTCTCCCTTCCTCTCTCTGAAAATTAATGAAAACATATTTAAAAAACAGACCAAACACAACTGACCTTAGAAAAACTCACAATACACAGTTGACTTTAGCTTCTCTCAGAACATGTATACAGTGCTACTAACCTTGTTGCCATCATTTTCAAAGTTAAGGACCGATACTATATATGCTTTCAATATGGGAAAAGTACAGGCTTTCTTTGCTCCTTAACAGAAGCGGAAAAGGTAGAACAACACAAGTACTCAAGATAACATGTCAAACAACTTAAGCCCTTCGGTAACTGAGGTGACTCAGGGGGCACCTGTCTCTAAAAAGTAAGAAAGTCAGGGAACCTGTCCCCACTTCCACTGAAATCTTTATGTAGAACAGGAGTGGGGAACCTTTTTTCTTCCAATGGCCATTTGGATATTTATAACATCATTCACAGGCCATACAAAATTATCAACTTAAAAATTAGCCTGCTATATTTTATCAAACATTTAATTAACTCACCCATAATGCCATGGTCAGGCCAGACCAAATCATTTCATGGGCCTTATATGGCACAAGGGCCCAACGTTCCCCTGATCTAGAAGAATATTCTCAACTGTACCACTACCATTAGAACCTTACCTTTCCTCAAGTCTCTGAAGGAAGATGCCGTTTTAAACAAAATAAACAAAATGATAAAGGTTGGAATTTAAACTTTTTACCCAAATTATCAATCGCATGAGAGGTAAGTCAGGCGACATGAAAGGTCTCAATATTTATTTTCTCTGAGTAAACAATCAGAAGATGCTCCACCAAACGAAGGGAGTAAACTGAAGAGGTAAACCTGAGATCCAGGAAACAAGGGATCCCATACAGAGAACAGTGAAGTGTATGATCAAGTGAAATAAATTCCCAGGATAACAAAAGTGCAGTAAACCTAGAGGACAAGCATTCTAATTGGAGCAGAAGACAGAAGAATGTTTTCACAGTTAAAAACTAAATAAAAGCCCTAACTGGTTTGGCTCAGTGGATAGAGCGTCGGCCTGCGGACTGAAGGGTCCCAGGTTCGATTCCGGTCAAGGGCATGTACCTTGGTTGCGGGCACATCCCTAGTAGGGGGTGTGCAGGAGGCAGTTGATTGATGTTTCTAACTCTCTATCCCTCTCCCTTCCTCTCTGTAAAAAATCAATAAAATATATTTAAAAAAAACACCACTGAATAAAAGACTTGTATTCGTAAACTATAGAATATGGAAAAAAAGAGATAGAAGACTATATAAACACATAAAAGAATATACTATGTCAAGAACTGGTAGAATAAACATCATTAAAATGTCCAGCCCTGACTGGTTTGGCTCAGTGGATAGAGCGTCGGCCTGCGGACTCAAGGGTCCCAGGTTCGATTCTGGTCAAGGCCATGTGCCTTGGTTGCGGGCACATCCCCAGTGGGGGGTGTGCAGGAGGCAGCTGATTGATGTTTCTCTCTCATCAATGTTTCTGACTCTCTAGCCCTCTCCCTTCCTCTTTGTAAAAAATCAAGATATTAAAAAAATAAATAAATAAAATGTCCATACTACCCAAAGCCATATATAGATTTAGTGCAAGTCCTATTAAAATACCAATAGTATATTTCAGAAATCTAGAACAAACACTCCAAAATTTATATGGAAACAAAAAAGACCCCGAATAGCCACAGCAATCGAAAGAACAAAGTTGGAGGGATCATAAGACCAGATTATCAAGCTATACTACAAAGCCACTGTACTCAAAACAGCCTGGTATTGGCTCAAGAACAGACAAATAGATCAATGGAACAGAACAGAGATCCCAGAAATCGACTCAAGCTGTTATTCTCAATTAATCTTCGATAAAGGAGGCAAGAATATACAATGGATTCAAGACAGTCTCTTCATAAATGGTGTTGGAACAACTGGACAGGTACATGTAAAAAATGAAACTAGACCACCAACTTACACCAAACATAAGAATAAACTCAACATGGATAAAAGATTTAAATGTATGTAATGAAACCATAAAAATCCTTGAAGAAATCATAGGCAGCAAAATATCAGACATCTCACATAGCAAAATTTTCACTAATATAATGCCTAGTGCAAGAGAAACAAAAGAAAAAATAAACAACTAGGACTACATAAAAAAAAAAAAAGAGCTCCTGCACAACAAAAGAAATCAGCATCAAAATGAAAAGGGAACCCACAATATGGGAGAACATATTTGTCAGTGATACATCTGATAAAAGGTTAATATCCAAAATATAGAGTACTCTTAGAAATCAACAAAAAGAAAACAAATAACCCAATAAAAAAATGGGCAGAAGACCTAAATAAACACTTCTCCAAAGCAGACATACAAATGGCCAAGAGACATATGAAAAAATGCTCAACATTACTAATCATCAGAGAGATGCAAATTAAAACAACAATGAGGTACCACCTCACACCTGTCAAAATTGCTGCTATCAATTAATTAACAAACAAGAAGTGCTGGGGAGAATGTGGAGAAAAAGGAACCCTAATACACTGCTGGTGGGAATGCAGACTGGTACAGCTACTAGGAAAATCAGTGTGGATTTTCCTCTAAAAATTAATAATGGAACTGCCATTTGACCCAGTGATCCCACTTCTAGGAATATACCTTAAGAAGCTTGAAACACCAATCAGAAAGAAGATATGCACCCCTATGTTCACAGCAGCGCTATTTACAATAGCTAGGATTTGGAAACAGCCCTAGTGCCCATTAGTAGATGAGTGGATAAAGAGGCTATGGTACATCTACACCATGTAATACTATGCAGCAGTAAAAACGAAGGGTCTCTTACCCTTTGAGATAGTATGAAAGGACCTGGAAGAGTATTAAACTAAGTGAAATAAGCCAGTCAGAGAAAGACAAGTATCACATGATCTCACTCATATATGAAATCCAATGAACAAAATAAACTGATGAAAAAAATAGACCCAGAGACATAGAAGCATGAAACAGACTGTCGAATCTAGAGGGAAGGCGGGGAGTGGGTGGGTGGGAAGAGATGAAACAAAGAATTTGTATGTATATATATATATGCATAACCCATGGACACAGTAGTGTGGTGAAGACCTGGGGCGAGGGGCAAGGGCAGGATAGAATGGGTCAATGGGGAAAATAAGGAGACATAAGTAATACTTTCAACAATAAAGATAAAAATATATTATGTATTAACTAGAGGCCTAGACCCTGGGCCTGGCCTGCGCCCTCTCACAATCCGGGACCCCTCAGCGGATATTGGAGAGCTGGTTTCAGCCTAATCCCTGCAGGCCAGGCCAAGGGACACCCCCGGTGCACGAATCCGTGCATCAGTCCTCTGGTATGCATATAAAATCTTTGGTTAATCTCTTCCCGCCTTCCCCCCTCCCCCCTCTCCTCTGAGATTCATCAGACTGTTCCATGTTTCCATGCCCGTGGTTTCAGCGTTGAGCATCTACCCTCTGGTGATCAGTGCGTGTCATAGCTACTGGTTGATTGGCCGGTCGCTTAGGTTTTTATATATATAGATTATAAAAGAAAAATAAATAAATAAATAACCTGCTCTGGCCAGTGTTGCTCTGTGGCTAGAGTGTTGGCCCATGTACCTGAAGGGTTATGTGTTTAGTTTCCGGCCAAGGGCATGTACCTGGCTTACAGGTTCAACCCCAGCCCCAGTTGGGGCATGTGCAAGAGGCAACCAATCAATGTGTCTCTCTCCCATCAATTCTCTCTCTTCCCCTCCTCTCCCTCCCTCTCTAAAAAGTAATGAAAAAAAATATCCTCAGGTGAGGATTAAAATAATGAAAATAATTAAAGCTAATATTATCTCAAAGTCTAAAAATATGGAAAACTGTTTTTGAAGTATTAGGCATATGTAGCCAAAAATTAAAAGAAAAAGTAAAAAGTTGATGCAATTATTAACTCAGAATTAAACAAAGTGTATTTTATGGCTTACCAATGAAAATAGTTACATAAAATATTAATTTAAGTAAAAACTGTCAGACAACTATGAGGGGACAAAAGAGCTATAAGAGATCTAAAACTTATCTAACAAAACAAGTAATATGTAAGAAAATATCAACAAAGTACTATATGTTATTGAAAAGAAATAACACAGGTAAATACCAAAACAAATGGCTGAATTAAAAGTATTTGCCTTTTAGGAGAGTGGAGTGTAAAGTCATTTAGCACTTTTTAACTTCTTAAATAAAGCAGACATTAGAAAACAAAAAAATGGTCAAATCAAATGAAATCTAAGGAGCCTCTTAGAGATTCATCTCCCAACATTATCACTAGCTTTCTAAAGACAGATGACAGATAAAATTTATAGATCAAATAATATCACTCCCAATATTCAATTTATACCTACTCAAATGATATCAGTTCTTAAGCATAACATTTCCTTGTAGAAATAGTGTGCAAAATTGCCTACCAATGACTTTTGCCCGGTACCAAACTCCATCTTCAAATTTGGCTACACATGCTTGATCTTGAACTGGACAGAGGATTTCTAGATTTTCCCCATCTTCACTTTTATAGAAATCTTCAATTGTCTTTAATAGAAATAAAAAATCCAGGCTCTCTATCTAAGAAATAAAGGGATTAAAATATTGCAGTTTCATAGAAACTTAAATTTTTAATATTGCATATATTATAAGCATGATTTATAAAATTAAGAAATGTTAGAATTGGAATTAGATAGAAATCATCTACAATAATAAAAGGGTAATATGCTAATTAGACCGGACGTCTTCTGGACGTCATTCCGGACATCCTTCCTGACGAAGCCAGGGCCGGCAGGAAGCCAGCTGGGTCCCGGGTGCCTCTGGGCAGCCCGAGGGAAGCCAGCCCGGGTTCTGGGTGCCTGCGGGAAGCTGGAAGGAAGCTGCCTGGGTCCCGGGTGCCAGAGGGAAGCCGGTGCCGGCAGCCAGGGGAAGGAAGGCCTACTCTTGCAAGAATTTTCGTGCATCGGGCCTCTAGTGTTATATAATTTAAATTTGAAATAACTTATTTCAGAAGCATATAAAATTAGCATAAAATAAACAATTTTAATCACATTCCTCCAGATATCTTAAATGTAGATCCTTCTGGATATTTTCTGACGCTTTCCATACCTTCGTTTTTTTTTTGTCAAAAAATGAGATCATACCATACATACAATTTGACAACCTGCATTTTTAAAAATCAACTCTCACCTTTTTTGTGTTCCTATTAGTATTTCTATACCAATTTATATTTCTCCAACTGACCAAAACTAGTATCCAATCCAAGACTATACATGGTAAGTCTGGTGTAGTGTTCTTTTAAAAATGACCCTGTCTTATTGAAGAATCTGCTACTTTTTCTATAGAATGTCCCACCTTTTGGACTTATGTGTTCATGTCTTCATGCTGTTATTTAACTTATTCCTTTGCTGAGTTGGGTCTCTTCCCTGAATTTCCTAAAAGGTGAAAATTTTATCTATAGGTGTGATGGATTGAAGCCAACGCTTTTTGACTAGAATATATCATAACTAAAATTTATGAAAGCACTAAGATTCACATATGGATTGGAGTGATGATTCTAATCCCTGCATTGTACAGTGGCCATAAAGTAATTCATGTAGTACAACTTTGGCATTGTGTCCAGTTTCCTATCAACCATTTCATCTAATAGTTTTTAAGTGAATTGATAAAATATTTAAATTAATAATTTCAGTAGGATTTGTGAAATGGCAGCATTGTTGAATAAAATAGAGCTTTCTATTATTAAATGGACTATTTGGTTACCTTAAATGGTAGTTCCTAAATTTCCAAAAGTACCTAAAACATAGTTCTTAAAACAAAACAAAGTCAAAGATAAACATTTATTTCTCCAAATAGCAATTCTTTTATTTTTTATTGTTTAAAGTATTACAAATAGTAGTACATATGTCTACTTTTTTCTCACCATTGACCTTCCCCCGGCCTCCCCTACCCTCCAGCACATGCCCTCACCCCTCCACTCCCCAGTGTCTTGCGTCCATTGGTTATACTTATATGCATGCATACAAGTCCTTCGGTTGATCTCTTACCTCTCCCCCGCCAATCCTCCCCAGCCTTACCACTGGAATTTCAGTCTGATGCTTCTCTGCCTCTGTATCTATCTTTTTGTTGATCAGGTTATAATGTTCTTTATTCTCCATAAATGAGTGAGATCATGTGGTATTTTTCTTTCATTGACTGGCTTATTTAACTTAGTATAATGTTCTCCAGTTCCATCCATGCTGCTGCGAAGGGTAAGAATTCCTTCTTTTTTATAGCAGCGTAGTATTCCACTGTGAGATGTACCATAGTTTTCTAATCCACTCATCTGCTGATGGGCATTTAGGCTGTTTCCAAATCTTAGCTATTGTAAATTGTGCTGCTATGAACATAGGGGTGCATATATCCTTTCTGATTGGTGTTTCTGTTTTCTTAGGATATATTCCTAGAAGTGGTATTACTGGGTCAAATAGAAGTTCCATTTTTAAATTTTTGAGGAAACGCCATACTGTTTTCCACAATGGCTGCACCTGTCTGCATTCCCACCAGCAGTGAAGGAGGGTTCCTTTTTATCCGCATCCTCTCCAGCATTTGTCATTTGTTGATTTGTTAATGATAGCCATTCTGACAGGTGTGAGGTGGTACCTCATTGTTGTTTTGATTTGCAACTTTCAGACGATTAGTGACTTTGAGCATGTTTTCATGTCTCTTGGATTTCTGAATGTCCTCTTTTGAAATGTGTCTATTTAGATTATTTGCCCATTTTTTGATTGGGTTGTTTATCTTCCTTTTGTTAAGTTGTATGAGTTCCCTGTAAATGTTGGAGCTTAACCCTTATCAGAGATAACATTGGCAAATATGTTCTCCCATGCAGTGGGCTTTCTTGTTGTTTTGTTGATGGTTTCTTTTGCTGTGCAGAATATTTTTATTTTGATGTAGTCCCATTTGTTGATTTTCTCCTTAGTCTCTCTTGCCCGAGGATCTGTGTCTATAAGATATTGCTACAACATATGTCTGCAATTTTGCTGCCAATGGAGTCTTATAGGATTTTTATGGTTTCTCCTCTTACATTCAAGTCCTTTAGCCATTTTGAGTTTGTTTTTGCATATGGTGTAAGTTGGTGATCTAGTTTCCTTTTTTTTGCATGTATCTGACCTAATTTCCCAGCACCATTTATTAAAGAGACTGTTTTGACTCCATTGTATGCTCTTGCCTCTTTTGTCAAATATTGAATATAATGACTTGGGTCAATTTCTGGATTCTCTATTCTGTTCCATTGGTCTATATGTCTGTTCTTGTGCCAATACCAGCCTGTTTTGAGAACCGTGGCTTGGTAATATAGCTTGATGTGTGGTATTGTGACCCCTCCAACTTTGTTCTTCTTTCTCAGGATTGCTGTGGCTATTTGGGGTCTTTATAAATTCCAGATGAATTTTTGTAGTTTGTTCTAGATCTTTGAAATATGCCATTGGTATTTTAAAAGGTATTGCATTGAACCTATAGATTGCTTTACGTAGTATGGACATTTTAATGATGTTGATTCTACCAATCCATGAACATGGTATGTTCTTCCATTTGTTTATGTCTTTCTTTATCTCTTTTTTCAATGTCCTGTAGTTTTTCTAGTACAGGTCTTTTACATCCTTAGTTAAATTTATTTGTAGGTATCTTCATTTTTTTGGTGCAATGGTAAATGGGATTTTTTTCATTTCTCTTTCTGTGAGTTCATTTTTGGTATATAAAAAGGCCATAGATTTCTGGTTGTTAAATTTTGTATCCTGCTACATTGCCAAATTCATTTATTAGGTCTAGTTGTTTGTTTTATGGAGTTTTGGGGGTTTTCTATGTATAGTATCATGTCATCTGCGAATAAGGACAATTTTACTTCTTTTTTTCCAATTTGGATGCCTTTTATTTCTTCTTCTTGTCTGATTGCTATGGCTAATACTTCCAGTACTATGTTGAACAGGAGTGGTGAAAGTGGGCATCCTTGTCTTGTTCCTGTTCTTAGGGGAAATGAGTTTAGTTTTTGCCCACTGAGTATGATGTTGGCTGTAGGTTGGTCATATAGGGCTTTTATTATGTTGAGGTATGATCCCTCTATTCCCACTTTGCTGAGAGTTTTTATCAAGAAAGGGTGTTGGATTTTGTCCAATGCTTTTTCTGCATCAATTGATATGATTATGTGATTTTTGTCTCTCAGTTTGTTTATGTGATGTATCACATTTGTTGATTTGCAGATATTGTACCATCCTTGCATCCCTGGAATAAATCCCACTTGGTCATGGTTTATGATCTTTCTAATGTATTGCTGAATCCGATTTGCCAGAATTTTGTTGAGGATTTTAGCATCTATGTTCATCAAGGATATTGGCCTGTAGTTCTCTTTTTTGGTGATGTCTTTATCTGGTTTTGAGATTAGGGAAATGCTGGCTTCATAGAAAGAACTTGTAAGTGTATCTTACTCTTGAATTTTTTGAAATAGTCTGAGGAGGAAAGGTTTTAGTTCTTCTTGAATACTTGGTAGAATTCCCCTGTAAAGCCGTCTGGATCAGGGCTTTTGTTTGCTGGAAGACTTTTGATCGCTGTTTCAATTTCTTTGATAGTTATCGGCCTATTCAGGTTTTTTGATTCTTCTTGGTTGAGTTTTGGGAGCTTGTATTTTTCTATGAATATGCCTATTTCATCTAGGTTGTTCATTTTGTTGGAATAGAGTTGTTCATAGTATTTTTTCATAATTGTTTGTATTTCTGTGGGATCAGTTACTTCACCTCTTACATTTCTGATTTTGTTTATTTGGGTCCGCTCTCTCTACTTCTTGGTGATCATGGCTAGAGGTTCATCAATCTTGTTTATCCTTTCAAAGAACCAGCTCTTGAGTTTTGTTGGTCTTTTGTATTGTTGTTTTTTTTTTTTTGTCTCTATGTTGTTTATCTCCGCTCTGATCTTTATTATTTCCTTCCTTCTGCTTACACTTGGCTTTTCTTGTTGCTCTATTTCTCTTTGAGTTGTAGGATTAGATAATTACCTTTTTTTTTCTTGTTTTCTGAGGTAGGCCTGTAGAGCTATGAACTTCCCTCTCAGGACTGCTTTCACTGTGTCCCATAGATTTTGGATTGTTGTGTTTTCATTTTCGTTTGTTGCCATGATGTTTTTTAATTTTTTCTTTGATCTCTCTGGTTACCCAGTCATTGTTTAACAGCATGCTATTTAGCCTCCAAATGTTTGATTTTTAAATTGTTTTTATTGTAGTTGATTTCTAGTTTTATGCCACTGTGATGTGAGAAGATGCTTGATATGATTTCTATCTTCTTGAGTTTGAAGAGACTTTGACTCTGTCCCAACATATGGCCTATCTTTGAAAATGACCCATGTGCACTTGAGAAGAATGTATGTTCTGTGGCTTTGGGGTGAAACGTTCTGAAGATGTCAATTAAATCCATCTCATCTAGCGTATCATTTAGGATTGATATTTCTTTGCTGATTTTTTGTTTAGAGGATTTGTCCAGTGGTGTTAGTGGGGTATTAAAGTCCCGTACTATGACTGTATTGCTGCCAATCTCTCCCTTGATATCCTCCAGAAGTTTTTTTTATGTATATGGGTGCTCCTGTATTGGGTGCATGTATGTTTACCAGAGTTATATCTTCTTGTTGAATTGCTCCCTTTAGTATTATGAAGTGGCCTTCCTTATCTCTTTTTATGTCCTTCACTTTGAGATCTAATTTGTCAGATATAAGTATTGCTACCCCAGCTTTTTTTTTTTCATTTGCATTCTCCTGAAATATCTTTTTCCATCCCTTCACCATCAGTCTGTGTGATTCCTTTTTCTGAGGTGGGTAGACAGCAGATATATGGGTCATGTTTTCTTATCCACTCAGCTACCCTATGTCTTTTGATTGGGGCATTTAATCTATTTAAAGTTATTATTGATAGGTACTTGTTTGTCGCCATTTTTTTCTTTACTCCTGTGTTCCTTCTTCACTTCCTATTTCTTCTTTTTACAGCAGACCCTTTAACATTTCTTGCATTGCTGGTTTGGTGGTGATAAACACCCTTAGTCCCTTTTTGTCCTTGAAGCTCCTGATTTCACCCTCAATTTTGATTGATAGCCTTACTGGGTACAGTATTCTTGGATTTAGACCCTTCCTTTGCATGACTTTGTATATTTCATTCCATTCCCTTCTGGCCTGATGTGTTTCTGTTGAGAAATCAGTCATTAGTCTGATGGGGGATCCTTTGTAGGTAACTTTCTGTGTCTCTCTGGCCACTTTTAAGATTCTTACTTTGTCGTTGGTATTTGCCAATTTAATTATAATGTGCCTTGGCATTGGTCTTTTGGGGTTCATTTTGTTTGGGACTCTGTGAGCTTCTCGGACTTGTGTGAGTTTTTTCTTCACTATATCAGGAAAGTTTTCTGTCATTATTTCTTCAAACAGGTTTTCTATTCCTTTCTCAGTTTCCTCTCCTTCTGGCACCCCTATTATGTGGATGTTGTTTTGTTTCATGTTGTCCCAAAGTTCCCTTATCCTCTCCTCTTGTTTTTTAAGCTTTTTTCTGGATGCTGCTCTGCTTAGGTATTTTTTCATACCTTGTCTTCTAGCTCACTGATGTGGTCATCTGCTTCTTCTACTCTACTGTTGATGCTTTCTATTGAGTTCTTTATTGCAGTGATGTCATTTTTCATTTCTTCTTGGTTCTTCTTCATTTCCTCTTGGTTCTTACACATATTGTAGAATTTGTCTTCCATTCTTTTCATCCACCTTATGACCATTTCTCTGATTTCTCTCTCTGACATATTGCTTGCCCCCATTTCGTTTACTTCCTTTTCTGGTGATGCCACCTTTTCTCTCTTATGTGGGCTGTTTCTTTGTCTACCCATGATCTCTCCTTTCAAGGTGTCTGGTTATGTAGCTCGCTCTCTCCTGCGTTGACTTAAAGGTACAAAATACAACACAACAAGGTACAACAAACAAGGCAATGAACACAATTGTATTCACAATACTAATAACCCCATATAAAGGTGATCACCAGAGAAGAGAGAATTAGGGGATTAAAAAAAAGAGTGCAAAAATGATATTGAGAAAGGGAAAAAAAAGTATGAGAGAAAAGAAAGAGAATTAAAAAAGGGGAAAAAACTATTTATATGGGGAGAAAACTCCAATAGAACTATTCCAAAAGAAAAAAATGCAAACAACTAACACCCAGATATGAATGCAAAGTACAATCAACAACTAATAACAAGCGAGGAGAGGAAAAACAGAAGCAAAAAAAGAGAAACAATCACACAAACAAAAAATAAAAACCAATCTAATAAAAAAACAAACAACAACAATAGGACAGAGAGAAAGAAGGGCAAAACAAAACAAAATAAACAAAAAACATAAATAAAAAACAACAGAAAACAAAAAAAGAAAGAGAAAAAATATTTGGATAGTGAAGAAAAGAGAGAAGTGTGTATGGACTTGGAGCAGGGGATCAGAAATTATATATATATATATAAGTAAGATGAATTTTTAACGGGGTAAAAAGAAGGAATAGGGGAAACCTAAATCAGGAATAGGGTAAGAGAAACAGGACAACAAAAGGGAAAAAATGAGAAAGAGAGTGTTGGCATAAAGGTGAAGTTGAGATAGAGTAAAATGATGCTAATGGAAAAATGAAAATAGAATGTAGAATACTAATCCCAAAATAAAATAAAACTTTTAAAAAAGGTAAAATAATCCTATATAATAAAAAGGTAATATGCAAATTGACCATCACCCCAACATACAAGATGTCCGCCCCCATGTGGTCAAAGATGGCCGCCCTCATGTGGACACAAGATGGATGCCACAAGATGGCCAGCAGGGGAGTACAGTTGTGGGTGACCAGGCCAGCAGGGGAGGGCAGTTGGGGGTGACTGGGCCAGCAGGGAAGGGCAGTTGGGGGCAACCAGGCCTGCAGGGGAGGACAGTTAAGGGCAACCAGGCCGAGAGGGGAGGGCAATTAGGGGCAATCAGGCTGGCAGGGGAGCAGTTAGACATCGATCAGGCTGACAGGGGAGTGGTTAGGGGGTGATCAGGCTGGCAGGCAGAAACAGTTAGGGGCAATCAGGCAGGCAAGCATTTGGGAGCCAGTAGTCCTGGATTGTGAGAGGGATCCCAGATTGGAGAGGATGCAGGCTGGGCTGAGGGACACCTCCTTCCCCCGTGCATGAATTTTGTGCACCAGGCCACTTACAGTAGTAATAATAATACTGATTAAAAATAAAAATACAATAATTAAGAAGGAAAATCAAGTGAGAAAAAAATAAAAAATATATTCAGTTTCTTAAGTAAAAGATAAAAAAGAAAAATGTGCAGTAGTGAAGGTCATTCACTTCCTCTACTGTTCTGGTTTGGCACGCCTGTTTCATGTCAGGTAGTCAGGACATTATTGAAGTTCCCTGCATTCCATAGCTCCTCTGTGTTGTAAGCCACAATCCTGTTTTCAAGCAGGCAGTATTTCTTTGTTACTCAGACTGCCTTTGGTTGTATTTACACAAGAGTCAGTTTGTGATTCAACCCCTGGTTGGCAGTGTTTCTGTATTGACATCCGGGGCTATAAGTACAGTGGCTTTGTAGTTTAACTTGATATCTGGAATTGTGATTCCCTCCAACTTTGTTCTTTCTCAAGATTGCTGTGGCTATTTGAGGTCTTTTCTTGTTCCATATAAATTTTTGGAGAATCAATTCTAGGTCTGTGAAATATGCTGGTATTTTAATAGGGATGGCAATGAATCTATAGATTGCTTTGGGTAGTATCGACATTTTAATGATGTTGATTCTACCAATCCATGAACACAGTATATTCTTCCACTTGTGTATATCTTCCTCTATCTCTTTTATTTTAAACATCCTGTAATTTTCTGAGTACTGGTCTTTTATCTCCTTGTTTATTTGTAAGTATCTTAATTGTTTTGTTGCAATGGTAAATGGTATTATTTTTTTAGTTTCTATTTGAGAGCTCATTATCTATATATATAAAAGGCTAATATGCAAAGTGTCCCCATGGGAGTTTTACTTGGAGACCAAGAGTTCTAAATTCTATCGCTCGCTATGATGTGCGCTGACCACCAAGGAGCAGCACAGAATGAAGGAAGGTCCCAGCCAGCAGCTGGGGAAGGCCCCAGCCACAGCCGGAAGGCCTCCATTGGCCCTGATCCCAGCCAGGCCTAGGGATCCTAACCGTGCACGAATTTCGTGCACCGGGCCTCTAGTTGGTGTATAAAAATGCTAGAGTCCCTAGCTGGTTTGGCTTGGTAAATAGAGGGTTGGCCTGTGGACTGAAGGGTCTCTGGTTCGATAGTCGTCAAGGGCACATGCCTGGGTTGCGGGCTCGATCTTCAGTGTGGGGCATGCAGAAGGCAGCTGATCAATGATTCTCTCTTATTATTGATGTTTCTCTCTCTCTCTCCCTATCCCTTCCTTTCTGAAGTCAACAAAAAAAAATGCTAGGGGGTTATGGGTGTTAATTTCATATCCTGCCACATTGCCAAATTCATTTAATAAATCTAGTAGCATTTTGATGGAGTCTTTAGTGTTTTCTATGTATAATATCATGTTGTCTCTAAATAATGATAGTTTTATTTCCTCCTTTCCATTTGGATGCCTTTTATTTCTTCTTCTTGTCTGATTGCTATGGCTAGCACTTCCAGTACTGTGTCAAACTGAATGGTGAAAGTGGGCATCCCTGTCTTGTTCCTGTTCTTAGTAAAAATGGTTTTTGTTTTTGCCCTTTGAGTATAATGTTGGCTGTAAGTTTGTCATGTAAAGCTTTTATTATGTTGAGGTATGATCCCTCTATTCCCACTTTGCTGAGAGTTTTTATTAAAAAAAAAGGATGTTGGATTTTGTCAAATGTTTTTTCTGCATCTATTGATATGATCACGTGATTTTTGTCTTGCAATATGTTTGTGCTATATCACGTTTATTGATTTGCAAATATTGTACCAGCCTTGCATCCCTAGAATAAATCCTACTTGGTCATGGTGTATGATCCTTTTAATGTGTGCTGGATCCAATTTGCTAAAATTTTGTTGAGGATTTTAGCATCTATGCTCACAAGGAATATTGGTCTGTAATTCTTTTTCTTTGTAGTGTCTTCTCTGGTTTTGGAATTAGGGTAATGCTAGCCTCATAGAAAGTGTTTGGTCCTGCAACAGAGAGGAATTGACAGGAGTGCTCCAGCCATGAAGTCAGAAGAGAAACAGTCCAGAGATGGAAGACGCTGACCATGCCTTGCCATACTAGCAGTCAGCAGATGTGAGTCACTGCAGATTGCCCAGGACCAAACCAGAGAGGGTTGGACCTGCATTACCACCATTTGCCCACCATCCAGAACTGAAATATCATTGCTGTTATGTACACATAAACAACTGTTGGACATAGAAATCGGGACTCAAAAGAACTGTTGGCCCAGAAAGAAACTCACTATAGACTGATTCATTTGCCTCTCAGCATAACCATTATTGCTTGTCTCATTTTCGGTTCCTATAAGTGTATTCATAGTATCACATGAGCTCACTCATCTAGGGGAAAAGATGAACAACAGAGACTGAAGATCAAGAACAGCATTGATCAGACTGTCAGACCTCAGAGGGAAGGTAGGGGAGGGTGGGGACAAGGGAGATAGATCAACCAAAGGACTTGTGTGCTTGCATATGAGCCTAACCAGTGATCACGGACAACAGGGGGATGGGGACATGCGTGTGGGGGAGGTTTGGGATGGGAATGGGGGGGGGATTGATGACAAATATGTGATACCTTAATCAATAAAGTAATTAAAAATAAAAATAAAAAGAGTTTGGGAGTGTTCCTTCCTCTTGAATTTTTTGGAATAGTTTGAAGAGGATAGTTGTTAGTTGTTCTTGAATGTTTGGTAAAACTCCCCTGTGATGCAGTTTAGACTAGCTCTTTTGTTTGCTGGCAGTTGTTGATTTTTTTAAAAATGTTTATTACTGCTTAAGTTTCATCACTAGTTATTAGGCTATTCAGATTTTCTGATCCTTCCTGATTTAGTTTTGGAACAGTGTATTTTTCTAGGCATATGCCCATTTACTCAAGGTTGTCCAGCTTGTTGGAAAAAGCTGTTCACAGTACTTTTATATGATCCTTTGTATTTCCATGGGGTCAGTTGTTACTTTATCTCTTTCTTTTCTGAATTTGTTTATTTAGGTCATCTCTCTTTGTTTTTTTTTGGTGAGTCTGGCTAGAGGTTCATCAATCTTGTTTATTCTTGCAAAGAACCAGATCTTAGTTTTACTGATTTTTGGTTTTATTTTTTTAAATATATTTTTATTGAATTCAGAGAGGAAGGGAGAGGGACAGATAGAAACATCAATGATGAGAGAGAATCAATTGATTAGCTGCATTGCTGGTTTGGTGGTAATAAACTCCTTTAGCCTTTTTTTTTTTTTTGTCTGCAAAGCTCTTGATTTCAACTTCAATTTTGAATGATAGCCTTGCTGGATAGAGTAATCTGGGATTTAGTCCCTTGATTTTCATCACTTTGTATACTCCAAGCCACTCCCTTCTGGCCTGAAATGTTTCTGATGAGAAATCAACTGATAGTCTAATGGGAGTTCCCTGGTAGGTAACTTTCTGACTCTCTCTCTTGCAGCCTTTAAGATTCTTTCTTTGTCTTTAAGGTTAACATTTGCCATTTTAATTACGATGTTTCTTGGTGTAGGTATTTTTGGGTTTGTATTGTTTGGGACTCTCTGTGCTTCCTAGAATTTGTAACTTTTTCTTTCCCGAGTCAGGGAAGCTTTCTGGCATTATTTCTTCAATCAGGTTTTCTATTCCTTGCTCAGCTTCTTCTCTTTCGGGCACCTCTATCATGCAGATGTTGCTTCGCTTCATGTTATTCCAAAGCTCCCTGAAACTGTCCTCCTGCTTTTAAATTATTTTTCCAATTGCTGCTCTGATTGAGCCTAACCAGTGATCACGGACAACAGGGGGAGGGGGGCATGCGTGTGGGGGGGTTTGGGAAGGGAAGGGGGGAGGGGGTTGATGACAAATATGTGATACCTTAATCAATAAAGTAATTAAAAAAAAAAAAGAAAACTCCAAACAAACAAAAGTCCTGATGGTTTCACAGTTGGATTTTACCAAACATTTCAAAAACTAATGCCTGTCCTTCTTAAACTATTCAAAAAAATTCAAGAGGAGGGAAGATATCAAAGCTCATTTTATGAGGCCAGTATTATGATAATCCCAAAACAGAATAAACTACACTAATAAAAGAGAAATATGCAAATTGATCATACCCCCGCAACAGCCACCAGCCAATCAGGAGTGAGTATGCAAATTCACCCGATAAAGATGGTGGCGGCCCTGCCCCCAGCCACTCCAGGCCTCTGGGCAGCACTCGGAGCAGCCCGGCAGGGTGGGACGCCTGCTATGAGGGGGAGGGCGGGGGGCGGAGGAAGCTACAGAAGCAGCACTCCGGCGGGAGTGAAGACTGCAGACTCCGGCTGGAGCGAAGACGTAAGGCGGTGGCCAGAGCAAAGGCCTGGGTCCTGGGTGCCAGAGGAAAACCAGTGCTGGCAGCCAGGGGAAGGAAGGCCTATTGCACAAATCTTCATGCAACGGGCCTCTAGTGAGACTATCAGTAAAGAAAATTATAGGAGCCTATCCCTGATGAACATAGATGCAAAAATCCTCAACAAAATTATTAGCAAACTGTATTCAGCAGTACATTAAAAAATCATACACAAAGATTGAGTGTGGTTTATTCCTTGGATGGAAAGTTGGTACAATAACCATACATCAATTAACATAATATACCACTTAAACAAAATGAAAGGTAAAAATCATATGATCATATTAATAGATGTAGAAAAAGCATTTGACGAAATCTCGTATGCACTTATGATAAAAATTCAGAGCAGAGTGGGAATATAGGAAACATACCTTAACATTTAAAAGCCATATATGACAAACCCACAGCTAACATCATACTGAACAGGGAAAAACTAAAAGTGTTTCCCTTAAGGAACAAGGCAAAAAAATGTCCACTTTCACCACTCTTACACAACATAGTACTGAAAGTCCTAGCCACCACAATCAGACAAAAAGAAGATATAGAGGCATCCAAATTGGAAAGGAAGAAGTAAAAATGTCATTATTTGCAGATAATATGATACTGTACATAAAGAACCCTGAAGATCCCACCAAAAATGCTACTAGGACTGATAAATGAATTCAGTAAAGTAGCAGGATACAAAATAAATATTCAGTAAATCAGCTGCATTTCTATACACCAAAATGAACTATCGGAAAGGGAAATTAAGAAAACAATCCCCTTTAAAACTTCATTAAAAAAATATGAGAATGGCTATGTTCTGAGCGATCCCCTTAGTATCTCCCTCTGAAATTTCAATAAGTTGATCAGCTGTAACTCAAGAAATGATTCTCTGCTTGACATACAGGCAAGCCTGAGAGATCTGTGCATTAAAGCATCTAAAGGTGGGCAAAAGGGAACAGGGGAGGAAAGAAGGGCGGAGAGCTCAGACTGGCCATGGATGAAGACCTGCAGCTGGCTGTAGCAGGTGCTTCCCATAGCTGGGAGAAACACAGTCTCCGTGGGCACTCCAGCAGGAGTGAGCAGTGGGAACAACAACTGAGTCAGTCAAGAGACTGGGAAAAGGGCACAGCACAGGGGTTCTGCCAGGGCTATCCACTGCTGTGTGGTCAGTTTTCCAAAAAAAAAAAAAAAAAAAAAAGATAAAGAAAAAAAAGAAACAAAGCCAGAGCCCAGTACCTTAGACTCCCAAAATTTGCCTCCCGTTGCCCTTTGGTGTCAGGTTGAGGAGCACATTCTTTGCAAATTGTGAACGATTATTGCAGAATTGCTATTTCCCTCTGTGACTGATCTCTGGTAGGGGCATGTGGGAGCAGGGGGGAGGCGGGGGGGGGGGAGGAGAGGCGGGGAGGAAGGGAGACATCCAGTGGAAGTCTGGATCACCATTACCAATAGGTAAAAACAAACCCCACCCCCAAATGGTGCAGCTATACTGATGGCAGCCATGGAGGTCAGCTATGAGATTTCACAGAGCTAAAAAACTGTGATTCAGCCCCACATACTGAAAAATAGTAGAAAGACCTCTTCATAGAGATCTCTTAAGAAATGCCAATATGTAGATCAGGGGTCCTCAAACTTTTTAAACAGGGGGCCAGTTCACTGTCCCTCAGACCGTTGGAGGGCCAGACTATAGTTTAAATAAAACTATGAACAAATTCCTATGCACACTGCACATATCTTATTTTGAAGTAAAAAAACAAAACGGCAAAAACACCCGCATGTGGCCCGCGGGCCGTAGTTTGAGGACGCCTGATGTAGATGCTTGGACAGAGAAGGAGCCCATCAAATACCATGAATAACCAAGGCAGGGAGGCATCTCAGAAAGAATATGGGGGGGGGGGCAGAAAATGGCTGCCAAATAGGCAGATCTGTTGTGCACCTCATCCCAGGGTCAGACTGGAAATACAACTAAATTGGAAAACATTCACCTGGAATTACAAACTTAGATCCAGCTGAGGAGGAGACTTATATCAAGGAAGGACAGAAAACACCTGGAGACCAGTAGGAAGGGTGAGGTCACGAGAGGAGCTGACCCAGCTTCCAGGGGCGGCAGGGTGGCAGAGAGATGAGGGAGCTCAGGGCTATAGGAGAATCTTTTCCCTCAGAAGATAGAGGCCCAGAGCCCAAGCTGGGCTCCACAGCCAGGAGCACCAGAGCCGAAACTGCAGCCCATATAACATTTAGCCAGGAAAGGTGGCAGGGCTGCTGATTGCCTGGGAGTCTGGAGCCTGCAGACCAGAGCCAGTTGGAGAGAAAGCTATAGTTTTGTTTTGTTTATTTTTCTCTAATTCCAGAGCACAGGAGTTTTCATTTGTAACTACTAACCTGAGGTTTTCGTGCAGGGAGGGAGGTGCAGACTGAAGGTGCCTGAGAGGCTAGGGTGAGAGACAGGGCAAAGAAAAGTGGAAAAGCAATAGCCAGGAATCCTACATTTGATCATTCATCCAAACCAAAATGGCCATTCTTCCTAAAAAGAGCTAGCCACTCCCAGTAGCCTCAGGCTTACCCTCAGGAGCCCTGCATGCCACACCCTGCATTTTAAATTTTGCAGAGGAAAAGCAGAGGCCAAACTTAAAGGGGTCTGAACAGCTTCCAGGAGCCCTCAGTGACTGGATTGGAGGAGGGGCCTTCTGCCCAGCTATTCTGGAAACGAGACTGATAAAAACTCCAGGTTCCCAACTGTCCCTGCGGTTCTCCATACAAGGATCTTTGTCCAGCCAAGGACAGAGTAATATTTTGGTCACTGGTGGAGGAATAGCTCTGGGACAGGAAAACACACCCACCATATTCCCTGAAAGCTAAACAGCACCTCCCCCACCTTTCAGAAGCAGACTTTTGAGTGAATAAGATTGATAGCTGGCAATCAGACAAAGGCAGAGCCCAGGGAACCAGGGGAAGTTTGCTGATCCAGGCCTGGACCCTGTGTGGCTAACACCCTACTTTAGAGAGCAGATCAGCCCCTCCTGCTTGCAGCCAAGGTCTGTGGAGACAGACACAAGCAGTGGATCAATGGATCACTTGGAGCTTCAATCAGGTTACTGAAAGCCAAAAGAGAGTGCCTGATAGTGGTTAGTACCTAACCACTAAGTACCTAACAGGAAGCTCAGAATTGGCAGAAAGAAGAGTGTAATCCAAAGCAAGTTCCCATGGGGCATTAAAAATCGGCTGCAGTGGAGGCCTCTTAACTTTTCTTTCTTCTATCCTCTTCTCCATTTTCTTCTCTTTTCTCTTTTTTTAGTTTCTCTTTCCTTTTTCCCATTTAAAATTTATCTTCTTTATCGATCTGCTTTATTGATTTGTTATTATTCAACATAGCAGTCTTGTGTACATTCTTGTTTTGTTTCTTCTGTTTCATATTTTGTCTTGTATTTTGTTCTGTTCCGTCAGCACCTCCACAACAGCTTGCATGATGTGGTCAGGGATGAACCACATAGTCAGCTAGCCTGAGAGGAAACACCATTCATGAACAGGACAACATTCAAGACCCAACTACAACAGGAGAACCCAAATGATTCAAGTAAGGGTTCGTAGAGTGCCTACCTCAAGAGATCTGAGAGACAGCACCACTGAATCTCACAAAACAACTACTAAATAAAACCACGCCCCAAAAATGGGAGGCATAGAAGCTTAATCTAATACATAGAAACAAATACAAAGGGACAACAAAAATGGGGAGATAAAGAAACCCCCAAAGAAAAGAGGAATCACCAGCAAAGGAACTAAATGAAATGGGGGCAAGTAATCTGTCAGATAAAGAATTCAAAGTGATGGTTATAAGGATGCCCAAACATCTGAGTGAAAATTACAAGCAACTCAATGAGAATTATAAAGAGCTGAATGAGAAATACACCAGTATGAATAAGAATCAAGAGGAAATGAAGAATGACATACCTGTAATAAAGAATACCCTGAAAAGATTCAACAGTAGACTAGAAGAAGTTGAGGACCTAATCAGTGAGTTAGAAGATAAGGTAGAAAAAAACACCCAATCAGAGCAGCAATTGGAAAAATAATTTAAAAGCAGGAGGACAGTTTCAGGGAGCTTTGGAATAACATGAAGTAAAGAAACATCTGCATGATAGAGGTGCCAGAAGGAGACGAAGCTGAGCAAGGAATAGAAAACCTGATTGAAGAAATAATGCCAGAAAACTTCCTTGACTTGGGGAAGAAAAGTTACACAATTCTAGAAGCACAGAGAGTCCCAAACAATACAAACACAAAAAGACATACACCAAGAGACATCGTAATTAAAATAGCAAATGTTAACCTTAAAGACAAAGAAAGAATCTTAAAGGCTGCAAGAGAGAGACAGAAAATTACCTACCAGGGATCTCCCATTAGACTATCAGCTGACTTCTCATCAGAAACACTTCAGGTCAGAAGGGAGTGGCTTGAAGTATACAAAGTGATGAAAAACAAAGGACTAAATCCAAGATTACGCTATTCAGCAAGGCTATCATTCAAAATTGAAGTTGAAATCAAGAGCTTCACAGACAAAAAAAAGGTTAAAGGAGTTTATTACCAGCAAACCAGCAATGCAACAAATGCTAAAGGTACTGGTGTAAGAAGAATAAATAGAGAGGGAGGAACACAGGCATAAAGCATAAAAATGGCAACAAACAAGTACCTATCCATATATACAAAAAGCCAGCGACCGGGACACCGAAACAACCAGAATAACTGGTTGCTATGACGCCCACTGCAGCCAGTGAACTGGCCCAATCGAGGGGTGGGGCCAGCAGCCAACCTCCCGCAGCCCCTAACCCCAGCTGGCCCCATGCCTGATCGCCCCCTCTACCCAAATAGGGGGTGGGGGTGGCTGGCCAACCTCCTGCAGCTCCTCCCCCTGCCTAGCCCCACCCCAGATTGTCCCCCCCCCACTCTAATCAGGGGCAGGGCCAGCCAGCCAACTACCTGCGGTCCCTCCCCACAACCGGCCCTGCCCCAGATGGGCCCCCACCACCCTGATTGGCCTGTGGCTCCTCCCCAAGCCAGCTTTGCCCCCAATCAGCCCCCCCCCGACTCTGATCAGGGTCAGGGCCAGCCAGCCAACCACTCATGGCCTCTCCCCATGGCCAGCCCCACCCCCGATCAGCCCCCACCACCCTGATCGGCCTGTGGCCCCTCCCCCCAGCCAGCTCTGCACTGATTGGTCCCCCCACACCAATCGGAAATGGGGCTGGCCGGCCAACCTCCCACGGCCCCTCCCCAAGCTGCTCACTGTCAATCGGCCCACACACACCATTTGGGGGCAGGTCAGCTGGCCCACCACCCACAGACCCTCCTCACAGCAAGTCCCCCCCCAATCAGCCCCCTCATCCAATCAGGGGCAGGGCCCACCGGCCAACTGCTCACAGCCTCTTCCCGCAGCTGGCCTAGCCCTGATTGGGCCCCAAACAGGGCAGGCTGGCCGGCCAACCTCCAGCCATCTCCTCCTCCCAACAGGCACAGCCCTGATCTGCCCCAATTGGGGCTGGGCTGGCTGGACCCCACCTGTGCATGAATTTGTGCACTGGGCCTCTAGTCAATAATAACATTAAATATAAATGGATTAAAAGCTCTAATCAAAAGATATAGGGTAGCTGAATGGATAAGAAAACATGACCCATATATATGCTGTCTACCTCAGAATAAAGGACTCATACAGACTAAAAGTGAAGGGATGAAAAAAATTATTCAGGCAAATGGATGTGAAAAAAAAGCTGGGGTAGAAATACTCATAGTTGGCAAAATAGACTTCAAAGTGAAGGCCATAACAAGAGATAATGAAGGCCACTTCATAATACTAAAGGGGTCAATACAACAAAAGGATATAACCTTGGTAAACATATATGCACCCAATATAGGAGCATCCAAATACATAAAAAAAACTTCTGGAAGATATCAAGGGAGAGATCAACAGCAATATCATCATAATAGGGGACTTTACTCCCCCTTGACATCACTGGATAGATCTTCTACACAAAAAATAAGGAAACAGTGATCCTAAAGAACACACTAGATCAGATGGAATTAATTGATATTTTCAGAACATTTCACCCCAAAGCGACAGAATATAGATTCTTCTCAAGTACACATGGGACATTTTCAAAGGTGGACCACATGTTAGGACACAGGCTAAATTTCTACAAGTTCAAGAAGACTGAAATAATATCATCTTCTCAGAGTACAGTGGCATGAAATTAGAAATCAGCTACAATAAACACATTCAAACACATGGAGGCTAAATAGTATAATACTAAACAATGAATAGGTTATCAAAGAAATCAAAGCAGAAATAAAAAAGACCCTGGAAACAAATGAAAATGAACACACAATAACAAAAAATCTGTGGGACACAGTGAAAGCAGTACTTGAGAGAGAAGTTCACAGTACTACAGGCCTATCTCAAAAACAAGAAACACCTATAATAAGTTATCTAACCCTACAACTTAAATAATTAGAAAAAGAATAACAAGAAAGCCCAGAATAAGTGGAAAGAAGGAAATAATAAAGGTAATAGTTGAAATAAATGACATAGAGACTAAAAAGCAATACAGAAATCAATAAAACTAGGAGCCGTTTCTTCAAAAGGATAAACACGATTGAGGAACCTCTAGGCAGACTCATTAAGAAACAAACAGAGGGAGAAAAAAAATGGCGACGGAATAGAGTCCTCTTTGGAGTCTGGTCCTGGGGCGGAGAGTAGGAGCAACAGAGGTTCGCAGGGGGATTGTATATTGGCAAGCCAAGGGACAGCTAAACTACAGGAGAAGGCAGGGGAGTGCTGGCCAGGGCTCCCCTGACCGTGCAGCACCCACAGGGGCTGGGTCTCTTCCCGGAGCTGCGGGCTCACCGGGCGCCTCGCCATCTTGCAAGGAAAGGAGGATTGTATTGGAAACCTGACTTTCCGTGACAACTGCAAACACTGAACAGCTGCGAGTACCAGAACACCGGTCCCCTATCGGCGCAAACATTCGGATTCAAAGGAACTCTTCACTGCACCACGGAAAGGTCAGATTTCGCCTGAAATAAGGTGTGGTTTCTAATCCCCTTGGTGGGAGGGAAGCGCGCGAGCCGCAAGTCCGGCAGGAACTGGGAGGTCTGTGCCTAGAAAAATCAGCGGCAGTTGGAACTGCCGTGATCCATGAATGTGGAAGGGGGTCCTCTGAGCTGCTAACAGAAGTGACCTCTTAAAAGCAACTCATTTTAATCTGACGAGGAGGATCAGACTAAGAATTTTCAAAGGAGTGCAAGCTACTTAGTCTGGCGCACAGACCCACTGTCCGCACACTTGGGCTCTTTCCGACTCTGATTACTAAGCCCAATACGTAGACAAAACCCAGGTGGAAAAACCCTGAAAGACTGCAGGGGGAAGTTGTTTTTTCGGAACCTGGGAACAGAGCTGGGTGTTACCATCGGAGAGGCAGCTCTGAGGCGCACATCTCCACAAACCGGTAGTGAGTGCCATAGAGGGGAAAAAAAAAAAAAAAAGCTATAGAGGCCCGGAAGTCAATTCAGAAACACTGCCACCCAGGGGCTGAAACGCTAATTGTCTCTGGTGTAATCAAAAATAAATATGAGAAATTAAGACACGGCCGGCTCAAAAAGCAGGACTGGCTTACAACACTGAGAAGCAGTGGAACAAAGCTGAACTGAAATACCGCTCAGACTGGGAAACAGGCATACCAAACAGAATATTAGAGGAAGTGAATGACAGCCGCTACTGCACATTTTAGTCTTCCTATTTTTAAATTTTTAATTCCTTTTTCAAATTTTTAAAATTTTTTATTCTAATTTTTTTATTTTCATTTTTTTGCATCTTTTACTTAAGAAACTAAATTTTTTTCTTTTTCCTCACTCAATTTTCACCTTTTTAATTATTACATTTTTATTTTCAATCATCATTATTATTGCTATTATTTTACTTTTTTTTTTTAATGTCATTTGATTTTCCCTTTCTTGTATTTTGGGATTAGTGTCCTACATTCTATTTGCATCTTTCCCTTACCCTATCTCAACGCTAACATTTTGCCATCACTCTCCTCCTAACCTTTCCCCTTTTGGTCTCCTGTTTTTCTTAACCCTTTCTGGCTATAGATTTTCCCTACTTTTTCAGTTTACCCTCTGCTAAAATTTCACCCTACTTATATATCTAATTCCCAACCCCCTGCTCCAAATCCATACATACCTCTCTCTACGCTACCTTAAAAAAATTATTTTTCTCTCTGGCCTTTTGTTGTTGTTTGCTTGAATGTTGATTAGATTGAATTTTTATGCTTTTTTATGAGATTGTTTTGATTATTCTTTTTGTTTGTTTGTTTGGTTCTTTTGTTTGCTTTGTTTTTGTTTGTTTTTTACTTTTGTTTTCCCTTGCCTCACTTGATATTAGTTGGTGTTGCAGTTTGTATTAATCTCCAGGTTCGTGTTGCTGGAATTTGCTGGGATTAGTGGTTGTTCTAGTGGAGTCTACTCCCCATATATATAGTTTGTTCCCCTTTTCTCTCTTAGTATTGTTCTGGTCTCTCTTACTTTTTTTTCTTTTCCTTTTTTTTTCTGCTCTTTTCCCAAGTTCAGATTCACACTCTTTTTTTTGTTGTTGTTCTTTTTTTTTACTCTCCCTCTTCCACTCCTATACCCTAATTTGTCTTTCTCTGGTGGTTACCTTTATTGGAGGTTATTAATATCGTGAATACAATTCTGTTCAGTGCCTTGTGTGTTGTGCCTGGTTGTGTTGTATTTTGTACCTTTAAATCAACGCCAGAGAGAGAGAACTATATAACCAGACATCCGGAGAAGAGAGACCATGGGGAGACAAAGAAATAGCCTCCATAGGAAAGAGAAGCAGGCATCACCAGAAAAGGAAGTAAACGAATTAGAGGCAAACAACCTATCAGAGAAAGAATTCAGAGAAATGGTCATAAGGTGGCTGAAAAGGATGGAAGACAAATTTGACAATATGAGTAAGAACCAAGAGGAAATGAAGAAGAACCAAGAAGAAATGAAAAATGACATTGCTGCTGTAAATAACTCAATAGAAAGCATCAAGAGTAGACTAGAAGAAGCAGAGGACCGCATCAGTGAGCTAGAAGACAAGATGGAAAAAAATACCCAATTACAACAGCTTCTAGAAACAAAAATTAGAAAGCATGAGGAGAGCCTAAGGGAACTTCGGGACAACACAAAACAAAACAACATCAGGATAATAGGGGTACCAGAAGGAAAGGAAACGGAGCAAGGAATAGAAAACCTGTTTGAAGAAATAATAACAGAAAACTTCCCTGATATGGGAAGAAAAAACCCACACAAATCCAAGAAGCTCACAGAGTTCCAAGCAAAATGAACCCCAAAAGACCGACACCAAGGCACATTATAATTAAGTTGGCAAACACCAACGACAAAGTAAGAATCTTAAAAGCGGCCAGAGAGAGACAGACAGTTACATACAAAGGAACCCCCATCAGACTAGCAACTGATTTCTCAACAGAAACTCATCAGGCCAGAAGGGAATGGAATGAAATATACAAAGTCATGCAAAGGAAGGGTCTCAATCCAAGAATACTGTACCCAGCAAGGCTATCAATCAAAATTGAAGGTGAAATCAGGAGCTTCACAGACAAAAAAGGGCTAAGGGAGTTTATCACCACCAAACCAGCAATGAAAGAAATGCTAAAGGGTCTGCTGTAAAAAAAAAAAAAGAAAGAAAGAAATAGGAAACAAAGAAGGAACACAGGGGTATAGAATAAAAATGGCGACAAATAAGTGCCTATCAATAATAACTTTAAATGTAAATGGATTGAATGCCCCAATCAAAAGACACAGGGTAACAGATTGGATAAGAAAACAAAACCCATATATCTGCTGTCTACAGGAAACCCACCTCAAAAAAAAGGACGCATACAGACTGAGAGTAAAGGGATGGAAAAAGGTTTTCCAGGCGAATGGAAATGAAAAAAAAGCTGGGGTAGCAATACTTATATCTGACAAATTAGATCTCAAAGTGAAGGACATTACAAGAGATAATGAAGGCCACTTCATAATACTAAAGGGAGAAATCCAACAAGAAGAAATAACTCTGGTAAACATATATGCACCCAATACAGGAGCCCCAAGATACATTAAAAAACTCCTGGAAGATATCAAAGGAGAAATTGACAGCAATACAATCATAGTAGGAGACTTCAATACCCCACTATCAACATTGGACAAATCCTCTAAACAAAAAATCAGCACAGAAACATCAATCCTAAATGACTCACTAGACCAGATGGAATTAATCGACATCTTCAGAACATTTCACCCCAAAGCCACAGAATATACATTCTTCTCAAGTGCACATGGGTCATTTTCAAAGATAGACCATATGTTAGGACATAGGCAAAGTCTCTCCAAATTCAAGAAGATAGAAATCATATCAAGCATCTTCTCACATCACAGTGGCATAAAACTGGAAATAAACTACAATAAAAACAACCCAAAGAAATCAAACACATGGAGACTAAACAGCATGCTATTAAACCATGACTGGGTTACCAAAGACATCAAGGAAGAAATAAAAAACATCATGGCAACAAATGACAATGAAAACACAACAATCCAAAATCTATGGGACACAGCGAAAGCTGTCCTGAGAGGGAAGTTCATAGCTCTACAAGCCTACTGCAAAAAACAAGAAACAATGGTAATAAATTACCTAACCCAAAAACTCAAAGAGTTAGAGAGAGAGCAACAAGAAAAGCCCAGTGTAAGCAGAAGGAAAGAAATAATAAAGATCAGAGCGGAGATAAACGACATAGAGACTAAAGAAACAATACAAAAGATCAACAAAACCAAGAGCTGGTTCTTTGAAAGGATAAACAAGATTGATGAACCTCTAGCCAGGCTCACCAAGAAGCAAAGAGAGAGGACCCAAATAAACAAAATCAGAAATGAAAGAGGTGAAATAACAACAGACCCCGACGAAATACAAAGGATTGTTACAAAATACTACGAACAACTCTATTCCAACAAACTGGACAACCTGGAGGAAATGGACATATTCCTAGACAAATACAACCTTCCAAAACTCAATCAGGAAGAATCTAAACAGCTCAACAGGCCAGTAACTATGGAAGAAATTGAAGCAGTCATCAAAAAGCTTCCAGCAAACAAAAGCCCGGGGCCAGACGGCTTCACAGGAGAGTTTTACCAAACATTCAAGGAAGAACTAAAACCTATCCTCCTCAGACTATTCCAAAAAATTCAAGAGGAAGGAACACTTCTAGGCTCCTTCTATGAAGCCAGCATCACCCTAATACCAAAACCAGATAAAGACAACACAATGAAAGAGAATTACAGACCAATATCCCTCATGAACATAGATGCCAAAATCCTCAACAAAATCCTAGCAAATCGGCTCCAGCAATACATCAGAAAGATCATACATCATGACCAAGTAGGATTTATCCCAGGAATGCAAGGATGGTACAATTCCCGCAAATCAATAAATGTGATACATCACATAAACAAATTGAGAGATAAAAATCACATAGTCATATCAATAGATGCAGAAAAAGCATTTGACAAAATCCAACACCCTTTCTTGATAAAAACTCTCAACAAGGTGGGAATAGAAGGATCATACCTCAACATAATAAAAGCTATATATGATAAACCCACAGCAAACATCATACTCAATGGGCAAAAACTAAAACCATTTCCCCTAAGAACAGGAACAAGACAGGGATGCCCACTCTCACCACTCCTGTTTGACATAGTACTGGAAGTATTAGCTATCGCAATTAGGCAAGAAGAAGAAATAAAAGGCATCCAAATTGGAAAAGAAGAAGTGAAGCTGTCCTTATTTGCAGATGACATGATATTGTACATAAAAAACCCAAAAGATTCCATCAAAAAACTAATAGACTTAATAAATGAATTCGGCAATGTAGCGGGATACAAAATTAATGCCAATAAATCTATGGCATTTCTATACACCAATAGTGAACTTACAGAAAGAGAGACTAAAAAAGCAATCCCATTTACCATCGCACCAAAAAAATTAAGATACCTAGGAATAAACTTAACTAAGGAGGTAAAAGACCTATACTCGGAAAACTACAGGACACTGAAAAAAGAGATAGAGGAAGACGTAAACAGATGGAAGAACATACCATGTTCATGGATTGGTAGAATCAACATCATTAAAATGTCCATACTACCAAAAGCAATCTACAGATTCATTGCACTCCCCATCAAAATACCAACAGCATATTTCACAGACCTAGAAAGAAATCTCCAAAAATTCATCTGGAATAAAAAAAGACCCTGAATAGCTGCAGCAATCCTGAGAAAGAAGAATAAAGTAGGAGGGATCTCAATACCAGATTTCAAGCTGTATTACAAAGCCACGATTCTCAAAACAGCCTGGTACTGGCACAAGAACAGACATATAGATCAATGGAACAGAATAGAGAATCCAGATATCGACCCAAACCACTATGCTCAATTAATATTTGACAAAGGAGGCATGAACATACAATGGAGTCAAGACAGTCTCTTCAATAAATGGTGTTGGGAAAATTGGACACACACATGCAAAAAAATGAAACTAGATCACCAACTTACACCATACACAAAAATAAACTCAAAATGGATACAGGACTTAAACATAAGACGGGAAACCATAAAAATACTAGAGGAGTCCACAGGCAACTAAATCTCAGACATATGCCAAAAGAACTTCTTCACTGACACTGCCCCTAGGGCAATGGAAGCTAAAGAGAAAATAAACAAATGGGACTACATCAAAATAAAAAGCTTTTTTACAGTAAAAGAAACCATCAACAAAACAGCAAGAAAGCCCACTGCATGGGAGAACATATTTGCAAATGGCATCACTGATAAAGGTTTAATCTCCATCATCTACAGGCAGCTTATGCAACTTAATAAAAGGAAGATAAATGATCCAATTAAAAAATGGGCAACGGACCTAAACAGAATCTTTTCAAAAGAAGACAGAAGGAAGGCCAAGAGACACATGAAAACATGCTCAACGTCACTAATTATCCGAGAGATGCAAATCAAAACAACAATGAGGTACCATCTCACACCTGTCAGAATGGCTATCATCAACAAATCAATAAACGACAAGTGTTGGCGAGGATGCGGAGAAAAAGGAACCCTCCTGCACTGCTGGTGGGAATGCAGACTGGTGCAGCCACTGTGGAGAACAGTATGGAGTTTCCTCAAAAAACTGAAAATGGAACTCCCATTTGACCCAGTAATCCCACTCCTGGGAATATATCCGAAGAAACTAGAAACACCAATCAGAATGGATATATGCACCCCTATGTTCATAGCAGCACAATTTACAATAGCTAAGATTTGGAAACAGCCTAGGTGCCCGTCAGCAGATGACTGGATCAGAAAACTGTGGTACATCTACACAATGGAATACTATGCTGCCATAAAAAGAAGGGATTCTCATCATTTGCAGCAACCTGGATGGAATTGGAGAATATTATACTAAGTGAAATAAGCCAGTCAATGAAAGAAAAATACCACATGATCTCACTCATTTATGGATAATAAAGAACATTATAAACTGATGAACAAAAAGATAGATACAGAGACAGTAAAGCAACAAACAGACTTTCAAATTACAGGGGGAAAGTTAGGGAGAGGTGGGGGAGATAAGAAATCAAACGAAGGACTTGTATGCATGCATATAAGCATAAACAATGGACGCAAAACTCTGGGGGGTCAGGGCATGTATGGGTGTGGGGTGGGGGGGGTAATGGTAAGATATGTACACATATAATACCTCAAAAAAAATAAAAAAGAAACAGAGAGAACCGAAATAAATAAAACCAGAAATGAAAGAGGTTAAGTAACAACTTACCCCCCAGAAATGCAAAGTATTGTAAAAAAAAAAATACAATTAATGACTTTATTCCAACAAGCTGGACAACCTGGATAAAATGGACATATTCCTAGAAAAATAAAATCTTCCAAAAGTCAATCAGGAACAATAAAAATACCTGAATAGGCCAATAAGTACTGATGAAATTGAAGCAGTAATAAAAAAAACTTCCAGCAAACAAAAGCCCTGGTTGGGATGGCTTCACAGGGGATTTTTACCAGACATTCGAAGAAGAATTAACACCTATCGTCCTCAAACAATTCCAAAAAATTCAACAATTCCATGCTCTTTCTACAAGGCCAGCATTACCCTAATTCCAAAACCAGATAAAGACACTATAAAGAAAGAGAATTACAGGCCAATATCCCTGATAAACATAGATGCTAATATCCTCAACAAAATATTAGTAAATCAGATCCAGCAATATGTTAAGAAGATCATACACCATGGACAAGTGGGATTTATTCTGGAGATTAAGGCAGGGACAATATTCAAAAATCAATAAATGTGAAACATCACATAAACAGATTGTAAGACAAAAATCACATGATCATGTTAATTGATGCAGAAAAAGCATTCGACAAAATCCAACACCCTTTTTTGATAAAAACTCTGAGCAAAGTGGGAATAGAGAGATCATATCTCAACATAATAAAATCCATATATGACAAATCTACAGCCAATAGCATACTCAATGGGCAAAAACTAGAACCATTTCCCCTAAGAACAGGAACAAGACAGGGATGCTTGCTTTCACCACTCTTATTCACCATAGTACTGGAAGTGCTAGCCATAGCGATCAGACAAGAAATAAAAGGCATCCAAATTGGAAAGGAGGATGTAAAACCCTCATTATTTGCAGATGACATAATATTGTACATAGAAACCCCTAAAGATTCCATAATAAAATTTCTAGATTTAATAAATGAATTTGGCAACATAGCAGAATATAAAATTAATAAGATTTATGAACACCAATAAAGAACTCTCAGAAAGAAGAGAAACTAGAATAAAAATCCCTTTTACCATTGCAAAAAAATAAAAATTAAGGTACTTAGGAATAAACTTAACCATGAAAGTAAAAGACCTGTACTCAGAAAACTATAGGATGTTTAAAAAAGATATAGAGGAAGATATAAACAGGTAGAAGAATATACTATATTCATCGATTGGTAGAATCAACACCATTAAAATATCCATACAACCCAAAGCAATCTATAGATTCAATGCAATCCCTATAAATTACCAACAGCATATTTCAAAAATCTAGAACAAACACTGCAAAATTTGTATGGAACCCAAAAAGACCCCAAATAGTTGCAGCAATTTTGAGAAAAAAGAACAGATTTGGAGGGATCACAATACCAGATATCAAGTTATACTACAAAGCCACTGTACTCAAAACAGCCTGGTACTGGCACAAGAACGGGCATTTAGGTCAATGGAACAAAACAGAGAACTCCGAAATTGACCCAAGCCATTATGCTCAATTAATATTTGACAAAGGAGGCAAGAGCATACAATGGAGTCAAGACAATCTCTTCAATAAATGGTGTTGGGAAAATTGGACAGGTACATGCAAAAAAATGTAAGTAGACCACCAACTTACACCATATCTATATATATAAAAGCCAAGCAACTGGAACGACTAGAATGATTGGTCGCTATGACGCGCGCTGTGGCCAACCAACCTCTCATGGTCCTTCCCCCGGCTGGGCTGGCCCCCGATCGCTCTACCCCACCCAATTGGGGGCAGAGCCAGCTGGCCAACCTCCTGTGGCTTCCTCCTGGCTGGCCTGCCCCGATCAGCCCAGATCTGGGCGGGCCAGCTGGAACCCACCCGTGCACAAATTTGTGCACTGGGCCTCTAGTACAAAAATAAACTCAGAATCGATAAAAAACTTAAATGTTAAGTCGTGAAACCATAAAAATCTTAGAAGAAACCATAGGCACCAACATCTCAGACATGTCTCACAGCAATGTTTACCGATACATTTCCTAGGGCAGTGGTCGGCAAACTCATTAGTCAACAGAGCCAAATAGCAACAGTACAACGATTGAAATTTCTTTTGAGAGCCAAATTTTTTAAACTTAAACTTCTTCTAACGCCAATTCTTCAAAATAGACTCGCCCAGGCCGTGGTATTTTGTGGAAGAGCCACACTCAAGGGGCCAAAGAGCCGCATGTGGCTCTCGAGCCGCAGTTTGCTGACCACGGTCCTAGGGCAAAGGAAACAAAGAAGAAAATAAACAAATAGGACTATATCAAAATAAAAAGTTTCTGCACAGCAGAAGAAACCATCAACAAAATGACAAGAGAGCCCATTGCATGGGAGAACGTATTTGCCAATGATACATTCAATAACATCCAAAATATATACAGAACTTATACAACTTAACAAAAGGAAGACAAACAACCCAATTAAAAAATTGGCAAAGGACCTAAATAGACACTTCTCCAAAGTGGAAATACATTAGGCCAAGAGGTCAATGGGGGAGATAAGGAGCATATGTAACATTTTCAACAATAAGGATTTTTAAAATAATAAAAAAATACTCTAGAATTTTACACTCAACTTTGCCCTCATTTGTAAAACATAAATTCATTCAAATAAAAATTATTTTCCATGATCTATTCAATGATATAGTCAGCTATTATTCAATGCTTTGTTCTATTTTTAATTGTTTATAATCCCTGTTATTATATGCAAATATAAGACCTTTTTGGGTAGGCAGAATGGGAGATACTAAATAAGTCAAATATTAAGTAAGAAAAAAACCAATTTTAATTAATAAAGCTCTGTTTCTGAAAGTGATTCTATCTATTTATTTAGTTTGTCTGAATAGAATTGGAAAATGTCAGGCAGTGAGAACTAGAAAAGTGGTCTGATGACCATGCTGAGGTAAAGTCAGGAAAAGAACATCTATTTCAAAATTTCCCAAGGGATTCTCTATTACTTTGCATTCATGGGACTATTCAGTAATACTTCAAACGTAAGAAATATTTAGCCCTATTAATTGCATAATAAAGTATACCTTAATCACAAGCACTTAGGGCTCAGAAAAAAAGCTCAAAATATTTATTACGTGTTTTTCCAAATTCAACAATATGATTAGATGCTTTTCGTTTTTATTCTTAACTTAGATTTAAAAGTAGCACTTTGGATTCACTTTCTCTCCACTTATGCTTTCAGTTTAGTACATAAGCAAAACTCTTGGGCGCCCTGCTGGTGTAGCTCAGTGGTTGAGCATTGACATATGAACCAGGAGGTCATGGTTCGATTCCCGATCAGGGCACATGCCCAGGTTGTGGGCTTGATCCCCAGCGTGGGGCATACAGTAGGCAGCTGATCAAGATTCTCTTTCATCATTGATGTTTCTATTTTCTCTCCCTCTCCCTTCCTCTCTGAAATCAATAAAGATATATTTAAAAAACAAACAAAAAACAAAAACCCATGGGAACTAGGGACACATGTGGCAAATTTCTACAAGTCCTCAGTTTCTTTCACTGCCTTTTTCCTCACTTGCAAAATTCTTCAGTCACAGGAGAAAGAGTAAATCCTCACTATAGACAAAAGAGATGATTCCTGTTATTAAACTCATTTTAAACACACACTACTTCCTTGGCTATTAATTGCTTTGTTTTATTCTCAAGTTCTTAGAGGGTTTCCAAGGCCCTTCATAATCTTTTCCCCTTTTTCTGTCCCTAGACATCATCTCTACCTCATTAGTTACTTAGTGGCCCTCCTCTTGTCTTCATTCTGCTTTGTCCTGTGATTTTCATTTGACTAATGGAGCCCTCCCCACCTTTATTCACCTTATAACATCTGTATATATTTTCATGTACACTGTTTATTTACGATGTGTCTTTCCATAGGCTATAATTTTCATGAAAGAAGGAGTATTATCTGTACCCTAGCAGCTGGCATTTAATAAGCAATACATATTAGATAAATAAATAAATTCTACTGTTTTCTTTTAAATGAAAAATCTTTAGGAAGCAAACTGGAACACATGGAGGTATCATACTACCTGACTTCAAATTATACTATAGAGCTACAATAATCAAAACATGTTATTGGTAGAAAAACAGACACGGAGATCAATGAAACAGAATTGAGAGCCCAGATATAAAACCACGTGTATATGGGCAGATAATTTCGACAAAAGGAGCCAGAAATACACAATGCAGTAAAGAAAGCCTCTTCAATAAATGGTGCTAGGAAAATTGAAAAGCCACATACAAAAGAATGAAACTGGATTACAGTTTGTCAGCATGTACAAAAATTAATTCAAAGTGAATCAAATATCAAAATATATTATCTAAAACAATAAATTACACAAAAAAACATAGGTACTAAACTTACAGATTTTGTTCATAGAGAAGACTTGATGAACTTGACCCCAAAGGCAAGAGAAGGCAAAAATAAATGAATGGGACTATATCAAACTAAAAAGTTTTTGCATAGCAAAGGAACCTGACAACAAAGCAAAGAGGCAACCTACCAAATGGGAGATGATATTTACAAACAAAGGCTACAACACAGGTTTAATATCCAATATATAAAAAGAACTCATAAAATTCAACATTTAACAAACAAACAATCCAATTAAAAGATGGGCAGAGAACCTGAACGACACCTCTCCCAAGAAGACATACAAACAGCCAACAGATATATGAAGAGATGTTCAACCTTACTAGCAATTATGGAAATACATATTAAAACTACAATGAGCTACCACTTCATACCTGTTAGAAGCAGGAGGCAGCTGATTGATGTTTCTCTCCCATCAATGTTTCTATCTCTCTATTCCTCTCCCTTCTCTCTAAAAATCAATAAAAACATTTTTAAAAATGTCCATTTTACCTAAAGCAATCTATAGTTTCAGAGCAATTCCTATCAAAATACCAACAGAACTAGAACAAATAATCCAAAAATTTATATGGAACCACAAAAGA
The DNA here is from genome assembly GCF_951640355.1 of Cnephaeus nilssonii. NCBI lineage: Eukaryota > Metazoa > Chordata > Mammalia > Chiroptera > Vespertilionidae > Cnephaeus > Cnephaeus nilssonii. The sequence continues at coordinate 101,579,414 of NC_137077.1, forward strand.
TCCTGAATAGCCTCAGCAATCTTTTTTTTTTTTAGCCTCAGCAATCTTAATAAAGAGGAACAAAGTTGGAGGTATCAAGCTACCTGATATCAAACTATACTACAAGGCTCTAGTAATCAAAACATCATTATACTAGCATAAAAACAGACACACAGATTAATGAAACAGAACAGAGAACTCAAAAATAAATCCATACCAATATGGTCAGTTAGTATTTGACAAAGGAGGTCAAGAAAATACAATGGGGTAAAGACAGTCTATTCAATAAATGGTGTTGGGAAAATTGAACAGGCACATGAAAAAAATTTAAACTAGGTGTTTAATTAAACTAGGCCACTTTTAACAACATATATAAGAATAAACTCAAAATGGATAAAAGACTGAAATACTCGAAGTCATGAGACTCCTAGAAGGAAATACAGGCAGTATAATCTCTTGACATTTCTCTTAGCAATATTTTTCTGATATATTTCCTTGAGCAAAGGAAACAAAAGAAAAAAAACAAAACAAATGAAACTACATCAAACTAAAAAGTTTTTGCACAGTAAAGGATACTTTCAACAAAACAAAAAGGCAGCCTACTGAATGGGAGAACATATTCGCCAATGGCAGATCTGATAAAGGGTTAATATCCAAAATCTATAAAGGACTCATACAACCCAACACCAAAGAACCCCCAAATAATCCTATTTAAAAATTGGCAGAGGACCTGAATAGACACTTCTTCAAAGAAGACAAACAGATGGCCAACAGACATATGAAAAGATGTTCAACATCACTAATCATCAGAGAAATGCAAATTAAAAGCACCTCATATCTGTCAGAATGGCTATCATCCATAAACCAACAAACAAGTGTTAGCGAGGATGTGGAAAAAGGGAACACTTGTGCACTATTATAGGTGGGAATGCAGACTGGTGCAGCCATTATGGAAAACAGTATGGATGATCCATAGTTTAATTTTTAAAAAATTAAAAAATCAAGCTACCTTATGACCCAGCAATCCCACTTCTTGGTATATAGCTGAAGAAACCCAAAACACTAATTTGAAAGAATATGTGCACCCCTATGTTCACTGCAGCAACCCAAGTGCCCATCAATAGGTGAGAGGATAAAAAAGCTGTCATACATACGGTATATACAATGGAATATTACTTGACCATAAAAAAGAATGTACTCTTACAATTTGCGACTGCATGGATCGACTTAGAGGGTATTATGTTAAGTAAATCGGTCCGAGAAAGACAAGTACCATATGATTTAACTTACATTGGAATCTAAACTATGTAAATGAAAAAAATACTAGAAACAAATTCATAGATACAGAGAAGAGACTAATGGTTACCAGAGGGCAGCAGGGCTGGGGGACAGGGTGAAAAAGGTGAAAAGATTAAGAAGACAAATTAGTAGTTACAAAATAGTCATGGGGATGTAAATTATGTATGGTGCCAGGTGGGTACTGGGATATACTGGGGGAACCACTTTGTAAAGTACATGATTGTCTAACCAGTGTGCTGTATACCTGAAATTAGTACAAAAATAATACTGGAAAAAAATTAAAACAGATTATACTATAATCCAGCAACTGCACTCCTCATTATCTACCTAGGAGACACTCAAACAGACCCATGTTCACAATAGTATTATTCAAAATAGCCAAAAGGTTAAAACAATCCAAGTGTTTATCAAGAGATGGATAAACAAATGTGGTATATACAAACAATGAATATTAGTCAGTTATAAAAAGGAATGAAATTCTGATACATGCTACAATATGTAAACAACATACTACGTATAATAAGGCACACAAAAGGAAAACTAGTGTTTGTTTTCCACTTATAGTTATCTAGAATAGGTAATTCACAGAGAGAAAGTAGAATAGGTTATAGACACTGGTGGAGTAGAATGGGGAGTTACTGTTTAATGGGAATGGAGCTTCTGTTTGAGAAGAACAAGAAGTTCTGGAGAGGAATGGTGGTAATGGCTGGACAACATGGGGAATATACTTAATGGCACTGAGCTGTACACTTAAAATGGTAAATTTTGTTATATATGTTTTACCTCAATTTAAAGACATTAAGTAAAATTCAACAGAAGAAATACATGTAAGTTCTACTTAGTGCCATATAGGGAGATTTCCACAACCCCTACAGGGAGGTGGCCTAGCGTGGTGAAATGTTTGAGGTGACAGGTTCTGAATGAAGCTGCACTGCCCAGTTCAATCCTGACTCTATTCTTTGTAGCTGTATGACCTAAGGCAAGTCGCTTCATCCCTCTGGTTAGGCTCCACATCTAAAGGAAGATAATGGCATCTTTCTCATTGGGTTGTTGTGAAGATTAATGAGTTAACTCACACATAGCATTATGTCCCTTAGAATGAATTAATTCATATAAAGCACTGATGTAAAGAGATCAATAACAATGAACTCCTTGTTAGTAGCTACCTAAACCCACCAGTCACACATCCAAAATTTAATTTGAAATGTCTTTAATCTGAAACTATTTTGGTGTTCAAATTCTGAAAATTACCTAGTACTAATTCATAAATTCTCAGGTATACATGATCAGAAACAGGTTTTATCATTTTATTTTGATTTGTCAGCTCTATGTGCTTTTCCTACAGTTGACTCTTCAACAAACGGGTTTGAACTGCATGCATGCACTTATAGGTAGATTTTTTTTCAATAAATATTGTTAAATGTATTTTCTCTTCCTTATGACTTTCTTAGTAGCATTTTATTTTTTCTAGCTTATTTTATTGTAAGAATACAGTATTTAGCATATAAAACATACAAAATATGATAACTGACTATGTTATTGGTAAGGTTTCTGATTAACAGTAGGTTATTTATTAGTAATTAGGTTTTTTGGGGAGTCAAAAGTTGTACACGGATTTTTTACTGCACGGAGGAGGGGTGAGGGTCAGCATTTCATGTTGTCCAAGGGTCAACTATAGATTTCAGATGGTAGTAAGAAACATTTATACATTATACATCCTTTACTGTCTCTTCCCTCCACATATCACTAATTTGCTCCTTCAATTTACTAAGTCACTTGCATCTGTTATGCAAAGTTGCACCCACAAAGACACTTAAATTTATAATAGGTTCATAGCAGTTTATTTGCTCTAAAATTCATACTACGTACTCATTTCTATTATACATTTCTACTTAAAACTTGCAAAAATATTTTGTCTCAAAGGAACACTATATACTTACCAACTGAAGATAGAAATCAGTAGGACTATTTATATGACAAACCATAACGGAAACATCTGTCATTTCTTTAGGCAAAATAGGTGGATGATAGTGTAAAATCATATTTTTTTCAGAATGACTTCTTGGTGAGTGTGACCTAAACCTAATTAAAAGAATAATTAAAACATAAGCAGGAGCCATTTTCTTGAAGTCTCTTCTCTCAGTGACTTGATCTGAAGAAAGGACTTGCACATACATTGATTTATCTACCAAGAGTATTCCCTTTCCAATTTCTCTCTTCTAACTTATAACACTTCTTGGTATTATCTCCAATTATCAAACTAGGTTAAATAAGATGTCAAGCCCTGGCCAGTGTTGGTCAGTGGTTAGAGTGTCAGACCACACACCAAAAGGTTGAGGGTTCGATTCCCAGTCAAGGGCACATACATGGGTTGCAGGTTTGATCTCTGCCCTGACTGGGAGGCAGGCAACCAATTGATGTGCCTCTCTCACCTCTCTCTCCCCTCCCCACCTGCTTTTCCACTTTCTCTACAGATCAATGGGAAAAATATCCTTGGATGGGGATTACAAAAAAAAAAAGTCAAGTCTCAAAACTCAATAATTAATCTTCAAATTGGTGTTGGAGCATTTTTGAGCTGGATCTGTAAACTCTACTCAGAGTCTAAGTTTCTGCTCTTTTAGTTGAACTGGTAACCACTCTGTGGTAGCAGTCAATGAGGACAGTTGTGTGCTCTCCATGTCTCCTTCTGGCTCCCAGACTCTACTCTTATTTTTCAGAATGGAACCTACTTGGTTCACTTCCAGAGTTATATAACCACTCAGAACAGAAAGTATCTTCCACTATCTCTGTGGTAACTTAGTCATCTTCATTCATCAGAGATGAAGAAGGAAAGGAAGTTATAGTACCCACACTAGAGGCCCGGTGCACAAAATTCGTGCATGGGAGGGGGGGTTCCCCTCAGCCCAACCCTCTCCAATCCGGGACCCCTTGGGGGATGTTCGACTGCCTGGGATTGGGCCTAAACCAGCAGTCAGACATCCCTCTCACAGTCCTGCTGGCTCCTAATCGCTCACCTGCCTGCCTGCCTGGTCGCCCCTAACTGACCCCCCTGCCGGCCTGGTTGCCCCCAACTGTCCCCCTGCCGGCCTGGTTGCCCCCAACTGTCCCCCTGCTGGCCTGGTTGCCCCCAACCGCCCCCCCCCCACTGGCCTGGTCGCCCCTCATGGCTCCCCCACCCCCCACCGGCCTGGTTGCCCCATGTAGCCTGCTGTTCAGTCATTTGGTCATCCCTCACTACCCGCCCTGCTGGCCTGGTAGTAGGCAGCCATCTTGTGAGGGTGTGAGGGTTAATTTTAATATTACCTCTTTATTATATAGGATTCTAGAGCCATATATTAAATACAGAATGGTTAGAATATTGAAGTCAGGAATTGTCAAACTACAATTATTAAAATCCTAGTGTAGTTACTTGTGAACTTATCAAGAGTATAAAAAATGTTCAGTAACTACACATAGTTTCTACTTTGAGGTACCTAACTTTCTCTATTTCCATAAATCAAATGATCTGAATGTAGTTTTCACAGGCAATTGTAATTAGAAAACTTGACAGCAATATTTTTAACCTCTTACAGAGTATGTTGAGGTTTACTTTGGGCCCATAGTTTTAAAGGTAAAATCTGCTATTCCAATTTATAGCTATTATCTCAAAAAATATTTAAGGTTTAATAAATTACTTACCTGGCCAGTTCCATAAAAACTAATGCATCTCTAAGAGACACAGGCATGTCACTGCTTATTTTATTTGTTGGTGGTTTCTGCAGATCTACAATAAGCACACCATCTTCTTCTCTAAAAACTTTCATTAAAACAGCCTTGTTATTTACCATTTTCAAAAATTCTACTTTAGCTTCTTCTCCCCAAGCTTCATTCTGTGTAAAAAGTTAAGTTATAATGTACTTCATAATTATAATTAGTTCTAATGTTACAATATTCTGAATTTAGCTTAAAAACAACCAAAGTCTGAAAATCTGAGCAGAGGCACTGAGCCAACCACAGATATTAAGTAGCAGCTGGGGCCACAAACCTAAGGACAGTCTTAGGGATGCATGGAGTGTGGGTCATACTTTGATTTATAAATATTGTCTCAAGGTTCCATAGCTACTGCACTTCAGGACTTAATTTCATGGCTGAATATTAGTATGAAGATTATAAATATTTCCAAAAAAACTCCAGTATTACATATGAATTTTCCACTTAAATGATGAAAATTCAAAAGATAATTTTTGAAGTATAATGAAAGCCATGCAATACAATCAAGATATTTCTAATCATCAGTTACCTTAGTTCTCATTACTAGCAATATGTGAAGTATACACTACTTAAATAATAAAGAAAAATATTCACCAGTTGGAAAAAGGTTTTTTAAGTTTATTTTTGAAATTTTAAGTAGCTAAACATAAAGTAAATTTTAAGGATTAAAAGTACACATTCCTTAAAAACAAAAAATAAAACATCTTTCTAAAGATTTTATGAGTATAAAAGTAAAGCCTACTTAGAATAAAAGACTTAAAAAAGAACAATTTTACCACTTTGAGGAAAACACCAGTCTATTATTTTTATATTTCCTCCTAGATTTTATTTATTCATTCTTTCAAATATCTGCTAAATGTTTACTATGTGTTAGATGATCTGTTACATGCCTGGAGTACAATGATGAGCAAAGAGAGACTTCTTCTTTCATAATAATACTAGAAGCCCGATGCACGAAATTCGTGCACGGCGGGGGGTTGTCCCTCAGCCCAGCCTGTACCCTCTCCAATCTGGGATCCCTCTCACAATCCAGGACTGCTGGCTCCCAACTGCTTGCCTGCCTGCCTTCCTGATTTCCCCTAACCGCTTCTGCCTGCCAGCCTGATCACCCCCTAACCACTCCGCTGCCAGCCTGGTTGATGCTTAACTGCTCCCCTGCCAGCCTGTTTGCCCCCAACTTCCCTCCTCTGCCATCCTGGTCACCCCTAACTGCCCTCTCCTGCAGGGTTGATCACCTCCAACTGCCCTCCCTTGCAGGCCTGGTCTCTCACAACTGCCCTCCCTTGCAGGCCGGGTGCCTCCCAACTGCCCTCTCCTGCTGGCCATCTTGTAGTGGCCATCTTGTGTCCACATGGGGGCAGGATCTTTGACCACATGGGGGCAGCTATATTGTGTGTTGCAGTGATGATCAATCTGTATATTACTCTTTTATTAGATAGGATAGAGGCCTGGTACAGGGGTGGGGGCCAGCTGGTTTGCCCTGAAGGGTGTCACAGATAAGGGTGGGGGTTCCCTTGGGGTGTGGGGCGGCCTGAGCGAGGGGCCTGTGGTGGTTTGCAGGTGGGCCACGCCCCCTGGCAACCCAAGGGGAGGCCCTGGTATCTGGAATTTATTTTCCTTCTACAATTGAAACTTTGTAGCCTTAAGTGGTTGAGCTTGGCCAGGGTGTGCGGAAAGCTTTGCTTCCCCTGTTGCCGCCGGCAACCCTGGCCTGCTCTCTCAAGCTCCATTCTGCCGCCATTTGTTTGAATTTGTTTACCTTCTATAATTGAAACTTTGTAGCTTGAGTGGAGGCTTAGGCCTGCAACGGCTATGGAAAGCTTGGCTTCTTCTGTTACCTGGGAAACCTTGCTCTCTGTGGCTGTAGCCATCTTGGATTGGGGTTAATTTGCATACTCGCCCTGATTGGCTGGTGGGCGTGGTTTGGCTGGTGGGCGTGGCTTATGTAGCGGAGTGATGGTTAATTTGCATATTACCATTTTATTAGAGAGGATAACTACTTGACATGCATTCTTATCTCCTAGGAGTTTGCAATGTTGCTGGGGAATATGCAGATATCTATACTAATAAAAGAGTAATATGCTAATTAGAGCAGACATCTTCTAGATGTCCATACGGACAAAACCACAGTGCCTGTGAGGGCCTAGGGCCGACGCTGCGCGGGAGGGGCGGGCCAGTCCGGCGCCACAGGAGAGGGGGGAGCCGCAGCTCAGACAGCCATGGCAGCTGCAAGGGCCTGGGCTCAGGCAGCCGTGGCGACTGGCAATGGTAGCAACAGCGGGGTGATGGGGGCGGCGCCTGCCCCTGATTGGCCAGGTCGCCTCCTGCAGAGGGAGGCCAGATTGCAGCTTAGGCCAGGGGCGAGGCAGAGGCGGTTAGGGGTGATCAGGCTGGCAGGGGAGCAAGTTAAGTGCAATCAGGCCAGCAGGGGGACAAGGTAGGGGCGATAAAGCTGGCAGGAGGTCAAGGTAGGGGCAATCAGGCTGGCAGGCAGAGGCAGTTAGGGGCGATCAGGCATGCAGGCAGGTGAATGGTTAGGAGCCAGTTGTCCCATATTGTGAGGGATGTCCGACTGCTGGTTCAGGATTGGGCCTAAACTGGCAATCGGACATCCCCCGAGGAGTCCCAGATTGGAGAGGGTGCAGGCCGGGCTGAGGAACCCCCCAACCCCTGTGCACAAATTTCGTGCACTGGGCCTCTAGTTAATAAATAATACAAAGCAGAATGCTATATGGGCTATAAATAGAGTAATGAACAAAGTGCCATGGAAACAGTGAAGAAATGTACAGAAACACAAACCACAACATATTTTATTTTTCCACACTTATTTGACTGCAAAACTTAGTGGTTTACTTGGATATTTCACCTATCACTATGTTCATATATGCTTATTCAACTCAATTTCCCACTAAGAACATTTCCAGTTGTGGAAAATGAAGTTCATCTCCTTTTTCATTGGCACTATCAGATAATTATGTAAAATGTATTTACTAGAATTGGTGCCTTAAACCTATACTCAGCAATCTGACTGACAATACCTAGCTAAAACTGGAATACTTTAGCCCCCGAAGAAGAAAGCATAATTTCAGTTTTACTTACTGAATTCTGTGGAACAATGTCCTTCAATGAGCATGGCTGTGCTAATGGCTGGAAGTCTTTCAGCAGCCCTTCAATGTATGGTTCAGACTTCCTTAGGACCAGACATAAGTCATTTAGTACTATATGTTGCTCAGCAATGTGTTCTGATTTCACATGGGTATCACCAACTCTAGGAAGAATTCCAGTAATATTTTTTGAAAATAATGCTTCAAACCCAAACTTGCTTTCTAAGGATACTCTCCTTAGGTTAAATCTTCTAGAAAGTTATATACTAGTTCATACTTTCGTACAATATAGATTTAATCTAGCTTTTTTAAAAATATATTTTATTGGTTTTTTACAGAGAGGAAGAGAGAGGGATAGAGAGTTAGAAACATCAATGAGAGAGAAACATCGATCAGTTGCCTCCTGCACACTCCCTACTGGGGATGTGCCTGCAACCAAGATACATGCCCTTGACAGGAATCGAACCTGGGACCTTTCAGTCTGCAGGCCGACGTTCTATCCACTCAGCCAAACCGGTTAGGGCTAATCTAGCTTTTAAGTATAGACACTGTTGCTACCTATATAATTAAATCTCAATTGCCTTTACCTGAATTATCTTTCATATATCTACTTAAACTTAAGGGGATAATGATGCCCCAAGTAGAAATCTATTTATTTATAAAGCTATGACTATTAAGTAATTAGTGATCATGCTGTAGTTAATACTGGTCCTTACTACAGAAAGATTTTCAGTTTGTTTTATTTTCCTAGAACACTGAGAGAAACATTTTTGAAAATCTATAATGAGCTAGACACTATACCACTTTAACATGCATTAATAAAATTATATAAAACTGATTAAAATTTTTACTCAATCATCCTGCAGCTATAAAGGAACTGTTTTTATGCATAATTCCCCTGCTTTGAAGCACCAAAGAAGAGTATTTAAGTTTGGATACATCAAAAAGCTCCTTTTCCAAGTTCCCTGTCTAGTAACACTGATAAATGATATTACTGTACTAATTTAGTAATTAGTAAGACAAATTATAGAGCAAACTTAGAAAGCATATGTCATGGAAATGAAGATATATAAATTACTCCTCTCTACCCTTTCCCAATTTCCTTTATTCTTTAGTATTGACCCTCTCCCCAATCACAAATGTTTCCAAGCAGGCCAGGAATACACAATAATTATAAAGTAGCATACCCTGCAACAATTAGGACTTCAGAATTTCCAAAATCCACCATGAATATTTGTATTAGTGCAACTTCACCAACTGAAAATTTAGTTGGACTACAATGTTTCCTAATATTTTCATTTTCTATTGGAATTAATTCAGTGATAATACCTCGACACCACATTCCATTTCCAATACTGCTGACGAATACTGTTGCACCTAAATAATGAAGGAGACAAATCATTATCAATGTTAATGGAGAAAGAATACCTAATAAGCTCTAATTTACAAATGTGTACCTTAGTTTAACCACTAAGAAGTCTTAATTAATTTATCTACTGATGATATAGTACTATGTCAAGAGCTATGAGAAGGGTGAAGGTAGTATAGTATGACAGTTTCTAGTATACAGAATCTTTTGAACTAGATGGGGAGATAAAAACGAAGAATATTCAGCAATCACTTTTTGAGGACCTATGTTTCATGAACTATAAAAAAGATGAATGAGAGCATGCTGCCATCAACACACTCAAGAAAGGCCCTGTCTAATGTTGTTAAGTGGTTAGCGTTGGTCCATGCACCAAAGAGTCTCAAGTTCGATTTCCGGTCAAGGGCATGTACCTGTGTTTTGGGTTTGCTCCCTGCCCCTGGTTGGTCGGGGGATGAGTGTTGAAGGCAACCGATATGTCTTTAACAGCGATGTTTCTCTCTCTCTCTCTCTCTCTCTCTCTCTCTCTCTCTCTCTCTCTGTCTCTTCCCCATCCTGCTTCCCTTCCATACTCTCTCTGAAAATCAATGGAAGAAAATATCCTCGGGTAAGGATTAGCAGCCACAACAAAAAAAGGCATTCACGAAAGACAGGCAAATAATGACTCTAATACATTGTACTTAGAACAATAAAGACCTTCTACCCTTGTGCATGTACACACATGTATGTACAGATATACACATACTAAAATCTGTATAATACTTTGGTAACATAAAAAAGAATCAATTACTTTATCTTGGTTATCGGGAGAGTAAAGAAACAATGAAAGGCAGAGTGTGAAATGCCAAAATTAAATTAATACACAGTGGAGTTCAGAGAAGGGGAAGATGAATCAAGGACCTAATAGTAGAGAGATCAGATGAATTACAAATTAATAACCGGGGAGGGTGGAGAGTAAGAAAGAAAGAGACCTGAATTTGAATGCTTATTATGAGCTCAGCAATGTTTTAGTATTTTATGTTTGAATTCACTTATTCCCTCAACAAACCTGTGGAGATGGTACTTCCATCACATAGATGAGGAAATCAGGTAAAGAGAGGTTGAAAAGCTAGCCCAAGCCACACGGCTACTTAGAAGAGGTAGGAGGAGAATACTAGTCTTAGAGCACATTCTCTTAAAAACTAAGTTATGCATCACAGAAAAATTTGGTAATACTTGATCACTGATTATATACAGAGGGATGCTGAATAATCCCCTCTAATAAAACAGGACAGTTGAGAGGCACATCAAGGTGGCCCTTTAAAATTTTAAGCTCTACCAAAACATTTGTTTGGCCTTCAGGTTGTTGTGGACCTTCTCTTATTTTTATATACCACATAACCAATATTCTTAGTTTTAAACTACATATATTAAACCATTATTTCTTGCAACAGATAAGGTAAAAACACCTGTTAAAGCCATTTGTTGTTCTATATAATGAAGAAAAGGTAGGAAAAGGGAACAGCCTTCTAAAGTATCATATCACATTTCTCCCCTTCTCAAATCATAAATGAGTATTTAAATCATGTGTACTTACCTTGAAATAATAATAATTCTTAAAACAAAGGATGACTTTTTGGCTTTCTTAGAACATTTTCTGAATGTAAGCTGAGGTCTTTTGTGCACATACTAAATTTTGGAGAATTATTTGTGCCATAAAAATTAAGTTTAATACTATACTTCCCTCCTCCTAGATACTCATAATTTAAGCGTTATTTTTTGTTTTAAAATTATTAATTTTTGTCAAAAGTATATGATGATCCTAGGCTTCTAATATTCTGTTAAGCTACAAAGATGAGCTGAGAGTTAATTACACTTTTAAAGAACTACTATATAAGGCTAAACAGATAATACTTTTTGGTATTAGTTACACACAGATATTGCTATTAACAGAATGAGAAAAATGTTCTATTAGTAAGTCAAGCAAATCATATCTTCCTCTTATTACAGAGCGTAATCAAATTTAGTCAACAGGGTTATAAGGAAAATATTCATAAGGAAAGCTCAATTATGGCAAATTACACATACCCTTATAATTAGAATAGAACGATGAAGTTTCCCAACTACCTCCATGAGGTCCTAAGAAATGGATGCTGCTGTCCTCCTGCATCTCATGAAGTGTTCAAAAACATCCTCAACATTCATGTGTGAATGTCAAGGGACTGTCATCACACCACGAGGAATCATCTCAGAGGAACAGTTTCCCCTGGAGACAAGGGGGCAAACTACTTAACTCCCCTGCCCTGAATTTTATCATTTAAACAAAACGCATCTTGCTCCATAACAGTTTTTGTGTATATCTCACTCAGCAGCCAATTTTAATATTTAGCTAACTTACCTAAACAAAATTTAACTTATGTTAAATAATTCCAAAACTTTTATGCTTGGAGTATAAATCTGTATTATATATTTATATGGGTTGGCCAAATATTACAATATTTACATAAACCTGACATTTTAACTTGGAGTAATATTTCATTACCTAGCTCCAAAATGTCTGAAGGATCAAGGTGTAAACTCTTATTGCAAAACTGATTTATCATCTTTTCCAATACTGTTGCATCATTTATTTGTGAATACTTCCGAATGTAGAAGTGGCAAGGATGTATTACATGACTTACAAAAACTAGCTCTGGAGAACCTAGATAAGAACATTTAAACCACATTAATAAACCATAAGTTAGGAAAATAATTCACAAAAACTGAACGCAATATCCTCTAAACAAATAATAAGTGTTTTGTGGCACTGCAAACTCTAGAACATGTAGGTCCCACAAGAGTCTAAACCCAAAATAGTAACTAGACAAATAACTCTTTAGCTATCTGAATTGCAAATATTTTACTTTACTTGTAAAAATGTTAAATAAGTAGAATTGCAGTTCACCTGGTAGATTCTAATGTCAGTTGTATGTTTTACCTCCTTTTTATTACACAAAACTTCAGAGTTTATTTATGAACATATTTGGAACCCAGAACCCCATTGATAATGATTAGGTTTCTACTATAGCCTCCCAAACCCTGTTTAATCTATACTATACCCAAAGAACTAATAATTAGCTCATAACTTCTCTGAATCCAAAATCTTATAGGTTAGAAAGGGGAGAAAAAAATGTCTGGGCAAAGTCAACATATTGAGCAACATTTAGGGGAAGATGCGTGTGTTTTGATGGAGGCAGGGATGTGGCAGAGTAAGACAGTGAGGGATTTCTTGTATATAACAGTAATTAAGCCAAATGTTGCTACTGATGAGAAAAGATCTCTGGAGTATAATGTTAAGAACACCATTCTGTTTTAATTCCTTCCTTATAAGTATTAATAGGTATGCTATGTTTTGTGTAAAAAAAAAACACACAAAAGAAAGAGTTAGAAAAATAATATGAGTATATCTATTTGTATATGCATAAAGAAACTCTGAAAGGGAAAGATGAATAGGATGGAATGGGTTAGAATAAAAGTTTCACAGGGTATTTGAATACATATATTTAATTTTTGAACAATGTTGATGTTTTATCTAGTAAAAATGTTTTAAAAATCTGTAGGAGGACTGGAATTAGAGATAGCCAATAATGGATCATTATCTAATACAAATCACAAAATACAGCTATATTGAGGATGGGGTAAAGGGATATGTGTAACTGGGAAAACAGAGAAGTATGATATATTTCAGAAACATTTTTTGCCAATAACCACCAAAACTTTTAACATTGAAAAATAAGTTTCAGTTATCAGTAAAATTCATTTTACTCATTGCCTCACACTACATAAGAGTTACTATACATACAGTAAACGCCACAACATCAAGTTCAGAGTTGTTAAAGTACCTGCTTTTGATCCAAAAGGAGCAGATGATTTTTTCTGAAGAGGCTTGTTTGGATAGCCCATAAGATCATCTGTGAGGCATGCTTCATCAAAATAGAAAATAAAGGCAATTGTACTAATTTTAGTTGACAATGGTATATTATTGTTTAAAAAGCTGTACCTGAATTGACAAAATACTGGAAAGGCAAAACCCCTTGCATCAGTAGATAATGTCATGAGAGGCTTCTTAACTCACTGAGGTATCAGAGATGATTATACAGTAGAAATGAGAAAGCAGTATGTCCTTTATGTCTTTTTTTCTGTATGCAAATGTCATTCTGGAGAGTCCATCAGTGAAACTAATGTGTGCGGAAGGGAAGAGAACCAAGTGGGTCTTAAAAATGATCCTCAAGAAGACTGGTAGTATAACTACACACAGTAGTATCTCACTCTCATGTTAGTGGAGAGAACACCAACACTGGAAATTTAATCAAATCATTACAATAAATTGAAATGTTACAAAAGAGATGCTATTACATTCATGATAGTTCATTTTTAGAACAGATTATATCTAAGATTTAAGAGAGGATGTTCTTAAATTTAAGGACAAAGTCATGTGATTGTTTCTACAAATTTCATTTATATTTTCATCTTTTATACAATGTTTATATGTGGGACATTAAATAGTCAAATACCCTACTTAAATCAAATATCAAATTTATATCTGAGTTTACCTATATTATTGCAATAAAAATAAAAATTATCCTACTTTAGAAAACGTGACAGTAGGGAAGTTGTGTAAGCTAATAGTAATTCCTTTCTGTGAAGTACTGGGACAAAAGGTACTAACTTTGTTTCTAATTACAGACATGTTCTATTATTTCCTTGCTTTTGTATTGTCACTCACTTTCCAGGTTTTCTTCAATAATTTCTTCAATGATCACATCAGGGCTAGATCCCATCTGGGGTAGAGCAGCAATGCTTTTAGGGGATGTTGTTGCAACAACCTCTTTCTGTGGCTGAAAGTTTTTTGCTTCCAAATGCACATCATCAGTTTTTGGTTGCAAAGGAGGTGGTAGGAGTTCATTAGTTAGGACAGGCATGTCAACCCTTTTCTTTGCTGGCGATGGGAATGTATCACGACAAGAAAATTTCTTTTCGTGATTATATTTCTTTTGAAGATTCTGGCCAATTTCATTTTCTTGGGGGTATCTGTTGAAAACAGAAGCACACATCTACTTTAGATCACTTCATAAAGTCTCTATGTCCATCCTCAAGCCATTTCCTTTCCATAGGACAGTTAACACTTGTCACACACACAAAGGGGTCAAGTTATATAGGTGCACAGGATACTTTTAAACAGCTTTCTTGCGATATAATTGACACAAAAGAAAATTCATTATATTTTACTAAATTCACAGAGTTGTGCAACCATTACCACAATCTAATTTTAGAACATTTCTATTATGAACACCCCCCAAAAAACTATGGCCCGTTCCTAGCCCAAGGGTTGAAAAGGGCAACAAGAGGCATATCAATGGGACACTGACAGTCACACCACAATGATCTGATCCTAAAGGAGCAGTGGATATATGTTTTCAAAAGAAGTCATTTTGATTTGGCTTAGGTGTTTGATTTTAAATTATGTTGAGTATTTCTTCTTTTAATTCACTGACTTAAAAATAAAGTGTAGGAAACTCCATACTGTCTTCCACATAAGTTAAAAATGGAACTCCCATTTGACCCAGTAATCCCACTTCTAGGACTCTATCCCAAGAAACCAGACACACCAATCAGAAAGGATATATGCACCCTATGTTCATAGCAGCACAATTTACCATAGCTAAGATTTGGAAACAACTTAAGTGCCCATCAGTAGATAAGTGGATTTAAAAAACTGTGGTACATCTACACAATGGAATACTCTGCTGCTATACTAGTAAAAACGAAAGAACTTTTACCATTTACAACAGCATGGATGGAACTGGAGACTGTTATGCTAAGCGAAATAAGCCAGTCAGAGAAAGATAAATATCACATGATCTCACTCATATGTGGGATATAATGATCAACATAACTTGAATAGATCCAGAGACAAATGGCAGGGGAGAGGGGGTTAGAGAGCACCCAAAGGACTTATATGCATGCATATTAGCATAACCAATAGACATAGACACTGGGGGTGGTGGGGGCTTGCCTGGGATGGGAATGGCTGGGGGGGGGGGCAGGGAGGGGGTCAATCGGGGAAAAAGGAGACATATGTAAAACTTTAGACAATAAATAAATAAGAAAAAAAAATAAAGTGTAGGAAACAGTGAAGAGTATGATCCTAAGCAAATTGTTAGAAATCTCTACCTTGGCTAGAAATCACCATTAGTCTGAATCCTTTGGGTAAGACTTTGAAAATGACTATTCACTAACTCACAGCTGATTATTTATTCCATTTACTCCGTATTTTTCTATCTTCTTCATTTAGCCACACAGATTTAGGCCATCAAGTATACAAGTATAGAAATTTAATCCAAGAGATGAGATTGGATCTCAAAAGCTTGTATTTTCGTTAACCCATGATGGATTTAACTTGGTTACAGATCAGCATTTTAGAATCAACAAAGCCAGATGGATTCAGTAATGATAAGTCTTATCTGTCTCTTCCAACAATGGGTGTACACGTAACTCACATAAAATAAGTACACGTGGAATAAAGGTCCAAGCACCTGCTGAGGATGCATGTATGTGCACAGCTTTGCAATCCAAACATTTTTTATAATAACTTTTATCTGACCTTACTAAGACATTCAATAATTAACCAACTCCAGTCTCAAACGTAAACCCCTCCTATGACTTCTCTTGTTTGTCTTTCAGCCTCTGCTGATCCTTTTCAGTTTTAGTGTTGTTTTGTTTGTTTGTTTTTCAGGTTACTCTTTATATGTCCTTAACTTTCCTCTTTTTCCAGGTTACTGTCCTTGACCTACTTCAATACCCGCTTTCACTGGGCAAACCCACTGTTTAATTACCACTTGTAATCGGTAGGTGCAGGTTTTATAGTGAAACTTTCCTAAAAACTAGGCAAAATTTTAAAAGTCTATTGAGTTAAATTTAAAATCAAGACAAGATAAACATAAACTCTTTAAGAGACAGAATAACTTTTGATACTTAAAATATTTTATAGTAACCATATTCAAGTTATGAAAATATCTATAAAAGACATGACTGAAAAAGTGATTATAGAGGCAAATATGGGGCAGGGCTCCCTATTAAGGAGGATGACTTGAGCCAAAGTCCTCTGGGAAGCTCTTCCCTGTGGTGGCAAAGAGTACAGTAGGCTATCTAGGCCTAATGTTGTTAGGCCATTTAATCTTATTCCCTTTATTACAAACAAGACTGCAAACAAAGCAACTTCTGACAATTTGGCTTCTTGTGTCTATCTGGATATTGGAAAAGAATGCCAACATTAAGTTGATAAATTGGCATTCTGACTCTATATCAGTTTTGTGAACTTGTCTCTGAGTTCTTCTGACTTAGTGTGGATTGGCTCACATCTGTTTCTAGGCTTACAAGACCATGGGCTGCACTCTGCTTAGTTCCCTAGAGCAATAAATGTGATGCTCTTTGGGGGATGATTTCCCTCGAGACACACCACCTACAAGTGAATGAACTTATTTTATTTGGGGTTTATAAATCATCTAACAGTATATTCTGATTACTCCTAAACCCTGAATCAAGTCCAAGACCACATCTTAAGTTTCAGCACATATAACCAACTGCCATCTGGACATTTCCCCCCAATACATGGTAAACAGCAGTTACTCAACATATCTACTCTGCCATCTCCCAACTTTTCTTCTTGTATTCCCAGTCTTGGTGAGTAACACCACAATCCATCAATTTAATCACCAAAGCCAGACCTGTAAATCATCCAGGATGCTTCCCTCTTCCTTACTGCTCACACTCAATTACAAAGTTTTAACTTTCCCTACTTAGCATTTGTTATATCTATCACTCTCCAGTGTTATTACCTACTTTTGATTTCTCATCATTTGCTGATATTGATAAAATAGTCCAACTGATCCGTCAGCCTCCAGCCTCATACTCTTCCAAATAATCCTCTAAATGACCACAGAATTAATGTTTAAAAATGTAATCTAATTATTTTTACTTTCATGCTGAGAATCTTTTCATGGTTTGTCTATAGCTGTGTTATTCAACAGAACTTTCTGTGATCATGAAAATGTGTTGTGCAGTCCAATGTGGCTACTGAGACTTAAAATGTGGCTAGTAACTAAGGAACTGAATTTCTCAGTTTATTCAGTTTTAATGCATTTATGCTTAAATGTAAATGGCCACATGTGGTTAATGGCTACTATAATGGACAGCATGAGTCTAGAAAATGAAATTCAAACACCTCTGTACAGCATAATTTTTAGAATTTTTTAGAATTTAGCCTCTATGTTCCCTCTGCCAAATGCAGTTCCCTGAATGTAGTATGTTATTTCATTGCACACACATCTTTCTGCTAAGATGCCTACCTCCCTGTTGCCCTCCTTTTCCATTGCTACTCATTTGTCATAGATAAGGGAAAATAAAATCTTCTTTTTCCAGGTCCCTTGTTATCCCGAGAACTGACCATTCCCTTCCTTTGCATCTCCATTAAATTTTTCATATATTACCATCATAACAATTATGCACTTTGTTGTTCACGTGTCATCCTCTACTTATTGTAACTTCTCTGACATATATTTCAACATCCAAGGTTATGCCTAGCACAAAATTAATGTTCAATGCTGGCTGAATAAATGAATCCCTAGAAATAACTTTGACAAACATATCAATGCATACTGATCCCTCCTAGATCTTTTTATTCTTTTTTTTAAATATTTTATTGATTTATCACAGTGAGGAAGAGAGAGGGATAGAGAGTCAGAAACATCGATGAGAGAGAAACATCGACCAGCTGCCCCCTGCACACCCCCCACTGGGGATGTGCCCGCAACCAAGGCACATGCCCCTGACCGGAATCGAACCTGGGACCTCTCAGTCCACAGGCCGACGCTCTATCCACTGAGCCAAACCGGTTTCGGCGATCTTTTTATTCTTAAACTAGAGGCCCGGTGCACAAAATTCGTGCATGGGGTGTGTGTGTGGGGGGGGGGGGGAGTGTCCCTCAGTCCAGCCTGCACCCTCTCCAATCTGGGACCCCTTGAGGATGTCCGACTGCCCATTTAGGCCCAATCCTACCGGGGCAGTCGGACATCCCGGTAGGATTAGGCCTAAATGGGCAATTGGACATCCCTCTCTCAATCCAGGACTGCTGGCTCCCAACTGCTCACCTGCCTGGCTTCCTGATTGCCTCTAACCGCTTCTGCCTGCCAGCCTGATCACCCCCTAACCACTCCCCTGCCAGCCTGATTGATGCCTAACTGCTCTCCTGCCAGCCTGTTTGCACCTAACTGCCCTCCCCTGCAGGCCCGGTCACCCCTAACTGCCCTCCCCTGCCAGCCTGGTCCCCCCCAACTGCTCTCCCCTGCAGTCCTGGGTCCCCCCCAACTGCCCTCCCCTGCAGGCCTGGTCGCCCCCAACTTCCCTCCTCTGCCGGCCTGGTCACCCCTAACTGCCCTCCCTGCAGGCTTGATTGCCCCCAAATGCCCTCCCTTGCAGGCCTGGTCCCTCCCACCTGCCCTCCCATGCTGGCCATATTGTGGAGGCCATCTTGTGTCCACATGGGGGCAGGCTCTTTGACCACATGAGGGCAACCATCTTGTGTGTTGGAGTGATGGTCAATCTGCATATTACTCTTTTATTAGATAGGATAGAGGCCTGGAGCATGGGTGGGGGCTGGCTGGTTTGCCCTGAAGGGTGTCCCAGATCAGGGTGGGGGTTCCCTTGGGGTGTGGGGCAGCCTGGGTGAGGGGCCTGTGGTGGTTTGCAGGCCAGCCATGCCCCCCTGCGACCCAAGTAGAGGCTCTGGTATCTGGGGTTTATTTATCTTCTACAATTGAAACTTTGTAGCCTGGAGCGGAGCCAAGCCTTCTGCTCACTCCGTGGTGGCAGCCATTTCTGTTGGGTTTTATTTACCTTCTATAATTGAAACTTTGTAGCCTTAAGCAGAGGCCTGGGCAGGCCAGGACAGATGGAAAGCTTGGCTTTCTCCATCTCCGGGGGCAACCCTAGCCTCCTACTCTCTCCAGCTCCGTGGCTGCTGCCATTTTTGTTGGAATTTATTTATCTTCTATCATTGAAACTTTGTAGCATTGAGTAGAGGCCTGGGCCGGCAAGAGCAGGCAGAAAGCTTGGCTTCCTCCAATGCCAGGGAAACCCAAGCCTCCTGCCTGCTCTCTGTGGCCGCAACCATCTTGGTTGGGTTTATTTGCATATTTACTCCTGATTGGCTGGTGGGCGTGGCTGGTGGGCATGGCTGGTGGGTGTAGCAGAGGTACAGTCAATTTGCATATTACTCTTTTATTAGATAGGATATTTTACGTAGAATATAACTGATTGAAGCTATTTTGCCCTTTATTATTTTTCAACTTTTGAATCACATATATTATAGTAAGAATCAATTTTCCTGTCTCTTAGGCCCTGTTATTAATAGTATGTTGTCATTCTTATACTTACTTTGTTGAGTCCTCAAAGTCAATCTTGATCATATTGTTGACCACAGAGATGATCTCACTGCAACTCATATTCAACCTACAATAAATACTAGCATGTAAGTAAATGTCCTAAAATACATTTATTACTTTCTTTAGATAAAAATCAGTTGCTTACATAAAAAATTCTTAAAGACAAAACATTTAAATAACTTTCTTACTTATCATAAATTACACTTATTTTAATTTGCTTGCTAAGTTGGAAAACATTTGTGACCTAAATTTTCAATTTATAATTGCTTGCTATTTTAATAAATCTAGGCTCTAATATGTTTTTATACTTGTTAGGTTCTCCTAAATTATAACTTACTTACCTGGGAGATTTCCTTAGTTTTAGAGCACTAACTTGTGGCAATTCATTCTCAAAGGTTAACTTCAAGGTGCGGATGATCTAGAATCAAAAAAGAAGTGTCTATTTTGTTCATTAGACAAAAATAGACCCAGAGACATAGAAGCATGGAACAGACTGTCGAACCTCGGAGGAAAGGCAGGGGAAGATGGGTGGAAAGAGATCAACCAATGAACTTGTATGCATATATGCATAACCTTCGGACACAGACAATGGGTTGGTGAGGGCCTCAGGGTAGGGAGGTGGGACTGGGCTTGAAGAGGTCAATGGGGGTAGAAGGGGAAGTTATATAATACTTTCAACAAGAAAGATTAAAAAAAGAGATCTGTTTTTGTTCATCAGCTTATGTTGTTCATTATAATCCACAAATGAGTGAGATCATGTGATATTTATCTTTCTCTGACTGACTTATTTCACTTAGCATAATGCTCTCCAGCTCCTTCCATGCTGTTGCAAATGGTAGGAGATCCTTCCTTTTTACACAGCAGCATAATATTCCATTGTATAGATGTACCACTGTTTTTTAATCCACTCATCTGCTGATGGGCACTTAGGCTGTTTCCAAATCTTAGCTATTGTAAATTGTGCTGCTATGAACATAGGAGTGCATATATCCTTTCTGATTGGTGTTTCTAATTTCTGAAGGTAGGGGAGGGTGGAGGTAAGGGGGACAGATCAGCCAAAGGACTTGTATGTATGCATATAAACATAACCAATGGACACAGACACCAGGGGGTGAGGGCATGAGCGAGGGGTTGGGGGGGCAATGGGAGGATAGGACACATATGTAATACCTTAATCAATAAAAAAAGAAGTGCCACTCATATGTAAAATTTCTTTTAATATTGTTGAAGCTGCGTAAGATTTTAGAAGAAAAAGTATATCCTTTAGGTATTTCACTAATTAATGTGTTCAAGATTTGATTTTAAGCATTTGAAGGAAGGAATGCAAATAAGTGTTTATGACTTTTTTCCCTAAAAGGAATTTAAAATCTTTTGGAAATATTTATTAACAGATAATAACAACAAAAGACACTGGTTAACAAATTAGATATAGCTACATGACCAGAGAAAATTCTGACCAGATTCATTTTGTATCTGCATTGCTGTCATCAAATGTTTCTCTCTCTTTTTTTATCTTCCTAATGAGGCTAACTAGAGTAAAGATCAAATCTTACCACTTTTTTTAACTTCCTAATGACTCACATGTAATACACAGGAAATGACTATTATTGTTTTAGAACTACAATTGGAAGGAGGCCTGGACTAGTAAGACAGTGGTAAAATCTCCTTTCATGTAAGGTTAGAGACTTTTGAGACAGAAACCAATGGCTTCTATTTTATACTCAGTTCAGTTCAAACATCTGATCATCTATGGCAGTGATGGGCAACCTTTTGAGCTTGATGTGTCAAACTTCGCCAAAAAAATGAGCATAACTCGGGTAGTGTGTCACTTTGAGGAAAAAACTAACTCCAAGACTCTACTCGCAAATGTTTCATCCTCAGGAGCAGCAAATATTTCATCCTCGGCATGCGGCTGCATGTCATCAGAAATGGCTACGCGTGTCAGTGCTGACACGTGTGTCATAGGTTCGCCATCACTGATCTATTGGAAATGAGGCCCTGAGGATTCAAAAGTAGAGTATGATCTATTGCCCTAAGGGAGAAAGGGAGAAATTAACAAAGGGATCAATGGTTAATTCTATTCCTGCCCAATGATCTCATAAGAAACATGTTTCTACATTTTTGCCCAACTCTATCCCTTGGGCACATGATTAGATGACAGGACATAGCTAAGGCATCTTGTTTCTTCACCTGCACATCTTGGGAGGCAAGAGGGGAAGGAAAAAACCAGAATGGAATCTTGAATTAAATTTTCAAGTCAAGAGTTGACAGTAATACCTATATTAAATGTAAAAAGAAAACAGATTCTTATTTAGTTTGGTACCCTTATTTGTCCTGATTGTTTATTCAAATATCCTAGAAACATCAACATTCAAATCAATGTCATCCTACTTGTTCTCACATCATGTGTTATAAAACCTTACTATATCATTTACATAATTGATAAAAATAAAAGGCTAAACAAATTTATTAATGCTTGTTTTAGAACTCAAACAATGAATAATTCTAAATTGATGCCAATTTGAATTAAGAGAATCTGAAATACAGATTTTTGTTAATTCTTAAATATTATATTTGAAAACATGTAAAATAAGCTACTTCAGAAATAATTCACATCAAATCACAGCAATCTTGAGAAAGAACAACGAAGTCAGAGGTATCATGCTACCTGATATTTGAAACTATTCTACCAGGCTCTAGAATCAAAACAGTATGGTACTGGCATAAAAACAGACCCATAGATCAATGGAACAGAACAGAGAACCCAAAAATAAACCCACACTTATATGGTCAATTAGTATTTGACAAAGGAGGCAAGAACATACAATGGGATAAAGACAGTTTACTCAATAAGTGGTGTTGGAAAAATTGAATAAGCACATGAAAAAATTAAACTAGACCACTTCTAACAACATGTACAAGAATAAACTCAAAATGGATGAAAGACTTAAATAAATATAAGACTCTGGAGTCATAAAACTCCTAGAAGGAAACACAGGCAGTAAAATCTCTGACATTTCTCTTAGCAATATTTTTCTGATATAACTTTTTGAGCAAGGGAAACAAAAGAAAAAACAAAACAAATGAAACCACATCAAACTAAAAAAAAAAGTGTTTGCATAGCAAAGAATACCATCAACAAAACAAAAAGACAGCCTACTGAATGGGAGAACATATTCGCCAAAGACACATCTGAAAAGGGATTAATATCCAAAATCTATAAAGGACTCATACAACCCAACACCAAAAAACATCAAACAATCCAATTAAAAAATGGGCAGAGGACCTGAATAGACACTTCTTCAAAGAGGACATGCAGATGGCCAACAGATATATGAAAAGATGCTCAACATCACTAATCAGAGAAATGCAAATTAAAACCACAATGAGATATTACCTCATATATGTCAGAATGGCTATCATCCATAAATCAACAAACAAGTGTTGGTGAGGATGTGATAAAAAGGGAACCCGCATGCACGGTTATAGGTGGGAATGCAGACTGATGCAGCCACAATGGAAAACAGTATGGAGGTTCCTCAAAAAATTAAAAATCAAGCTACCTTATGACCCAGCGATCCACTTCTGGGTATGTATCTGAAGAAACCCAAAACACTAATTTGAAAGAATATGTGCACCTCTATGTTCACTGCAGTGTTATTTATAATAGCCAAAATATGGAAGCAACCTAAGTACCCATCAATAGATGAGTAGATAAAAAAGCTGTCATACACATATACAATAGAATATTACTCAGCCATAAGAAATAAAATCTTATGATTTGTGACAGCCTGGATGGATCTAGAGCAGTGGTTCTCAACCTTTCTAATGCCGCGACCCTTTAATACAGTTCCTCATGTTGTGGTGACCCCCAACCATAACATTATTTTCGTTGCTACTTCACAACTATAATTTTACTACTGTTAATGAATCGTAATGTAAATATCTGTATTTTCCAATGGTCTTAGGCTACCCTCCTAGCGATTCTCTGTATTCAGCGATTCTCAGCGATTCAACTGCTGCTGTATTGCCTAAGACCATCGGAAAACACAGATTTACATTATGATTCATTAACAGTAGCAAAATTACAGTTATGAAGTAGCAACCAAAATAACTTTATGGTTGGGGGTCACCACAACATGAGGAACTGTATTAAAGGGTCGCGGCATTAGAAAGGTTGAGAACCACTGATCTAGAGGGTATTATGTTAAGTGAAGTATAAAAAGCTATGGAATATTCGATAGACGATGATCGCCAGAGGCCTATGGCAGAACTACCTTATTATGGCAATTAAAATTTTTGTACCAAAAATTGTAGTGTTTAACTTACTCATTTTATTCATCAATTGAATATTACACAATCGAATATTACTCAGCCATAAAAAAGAATGAGATCTTACCATCTGCGATAGCATGGATGAACCTAGATGGTATACTAAGTGAAGTAAGTCAGAGAAATGTAAGTACCACATGTTGTCACTTATATATGAAATCAAAAGAAAAAAATAAACAAAAAATAGAGACTCAAAGATACAGAGAAAAGACTGATGACTGCTAGAGGAGATGGGAGTTGGGGTACTGGGTGAAAATGGTGAAGGATTTAAGAAGTACAAATTGGTAGTTACAAAATAGTCTTGGTGATGTAAAGTACAGCATAGGGAATATAGTTAATAATATTGTAATAACTATTCACAGTGCCATGTGAGTACCTGAAATATCAGGGGACCACTTTGTAAAATATATGATCATCTAACAACTATGCTGTGCATGTAAAGCTAATACAAAATAATACTGAATATAAACTTTAATTGAAGAATAAAATAAATAAACAAGAAATAATTCGCATCATGAACTATTAAAATTACCTGATTCAGGTCACAATAAGTCCTTAGAGAAGGTGCTGACTTTAACTCTCTTGCTATCTTCATAGCTGCATTCAAATCATTTTTTCTCTCTTCAATGCAGTTTTTAGCCATTATTACATTTGATAAATAATCATCTGTTTTTCTTGCTACTTCTTCACACAAGTTCTTTTTCCTTCGTGTAAGATCCCAAAGTTAGTTGCACAATTCACAAACATTTATATGAACGTGAGTTATAGTAACTAAATAGTATTAAAAGAGTAATTTCACTAATTTATGAACTTAACATGGCTAAATAAGGCATTAAGTTGAACTGAAATGTATTACAATTGAAAGCTATATATGGATAACTAGAAAAAAAGTAAATTTTGTAGGTTATAGTTACATGGCAAATACAGCTGTCACAGAATTACAAGGTTAAGACAGACCCTAGATGATTCCCTTTAAAATAGAAATCCTCGCTATCTTATACTCACTGGTGCCAGTACAAAGACACATTTATATTCATTTCTCAGGAGGATCTACATGCACATTTTAAAATTTTCATCAGTAGACACATAAAATATTTTAAAATAGGTTTCACCAAACCATAACTTAGGTATCAATTAACTATAATCTTCAAAGTAATTACTTAGTAGGGCTATATATTTATTCTTTCGTTACTTGTACCTCAGTCAAAATATTTTCTTGGCCTATGGTAGAACTACCTTATTATGGCAATTAAAAATTTTGTATCAAGAATTGTAGTGTTTAACTTATTCATTTTATTCATCAAACAAATGTCTTTTGATTATTTTTTCAAAACCAAATCTGGCCTCAGAAAAGGATAGTTTGCCACACTGAAGAGTAACAAGAATGTAATATAGGTTCTGAAGGTAAAGAGGCATTACAAAAACCTTTAGTAATTTTATACATACACACACACACATATATATGTGTGTGTGTGTGTGTGTGTGTGTGTGTGTGTGTGTGTGTGTGTGTGTGTGTATTTGAAATTGATGTCTTTAGGGGAAAAAAAAGTCATTTAACAAGTTCTAGGATGGTTCCTAAAAATTCATGCCTATGTAGTGATGTCAGCAAAGAGGCAGATTAGGAAACTTTAAGCCCTCGTTCCCCAATAGAGATGTCAAAAAGCATGCAAAAATTAGTGAAATAAACTTACAGGAATTCTGGAAAACAAATAAAGGTGTACAGAAACAAAGCAAATGCCCAATTAACAAAAAGTCACACTCAAAACAGTAGGACATGTCATGGTGTTTTTACTTGTCCCTGTCTCTCCCCTCCTTTAGCTATGCTCTTGGTCTGAAGACAGCAGTACAGTTCCCAATTCCTTCCCTCAAACCAGAGGGAGCAAAGCAGACTTTATTTGCAATTTTCTTATAAGTCTGGGGACTGCCAGAAGAACAGTCTGTTTCACCTAACTTGGAGCTCAGCAATGAGAAGCAGTGGGCCCTGCAGGAGGACTCCAGCTGTAGATGCCCAGGCAAGAGATTACAGATAAAGAGATACAATAGACTATCTGAGGTTCAGAGAAGTTGACTCTTTGGGAAATTTAGACATTTAAAAGCAACCATGTGGGGGGAAAAGCGGGACAATATGTAATACTTTCAACAATAAAGATTTTTTTTAAGCAGCTATATATGCAAAAGGATAATAAAAAGTCACACTCAGACCCAGGCAAGAATTCTCAGAAAATATCTGAGACTTTCATAAACCATCATCTCATGCTAATCCCAAGGGTACTCAATGAAGGGCAGGCCCAGCAAAGAGCCAGTTTGCAATAATTGGGAGAGGTGACTGTGCCAAATTTTCAAAAGAACAACACAAGGCATGCAAAAGAAAACAATGAAGAATCAAAATGTGAATATCAACAGAGATAGAAATTATAAGGAGAAACCAAACATAAAATCTGGCACTCAAAAATACAATAATTGAAATGAAAAATTGACTACAAGAGTTCAACTGCAGATTTAAGCAGGAATAAAAATCAGTAAATATGAAGATAAGACAACTAAAATTATTAAGTTTGAGAAGCAGAAAGAAAAAAGAATGAAGAGAAGTAAACAGAGTCTAAGGGACTTCAGGGACACCCTTCAAGTTGACCAACATATATGTTATATTTCTCAGTGATATTTCATCTAGAATAGAAAAACCCATCTTAATAGTCACATGGAACCTCAAAGAACCCCAAACTGTCAAAATAATCTTGAAAAAGAACAAAGTTGGAGGGCTCAAACATCCTGATTTCAAAACTTTCTACAAAGCTACAGTAATCAAAACAGTGTCTTACTAGAATAAGGAGAGGCAGACCAATGGAATAAAATGCAGAGTCCAGAAATAATCCTTTACCTATATGGTCAACTGAGTTTTGACAAGTGTGCCAAAACTATTCAATAGAGAAAAGACCATCTTTTCAATAAACAATGCTGGGAAAACTGAATATCCACATGGAAAAAAGTAAAGTTGGACCCTTTCCTCATACCGCATGCAAAAATTAACTCAAAATGAATCAAAGACCTAAACATAAGAGCTAACACTACAATACTCTTAGAAGATAACATAGGGGAAAAGCTTTACATACTAGATCTGGCAATGATTTCTTGCATATGACACCAAAAGTATAGGCAACAAAAGAAAAACTAATTGGACTTTATCAGTAACTTTTGTGGATCAAATAATGTGATCAAGAAAGTAAAAAGATAACCTGTAAGAAGGGAAAAAATATCTGAAAATGATATATCTGATAAAAGGTTAATATCAATAATATATAAAAAACTCCTACAATCCAACAACAAAATAAATAATCCCAAAATAAATAAATTCAGATATGGGTACTCAGCCTGGCTGGTATAGCTCAGTGGTTGAGCATCGACCCCTGAAGCAGGAGGTCATGGGTACATTCCCAGTTGTGGCACATGCCCGGTGGTTTTGGGCTCGATCCCCAGTAGGGGGCAAGCAAGAGATCTCTGATCGATTATTCTTTCTCATCATTGATGTTTCTATCTCTCTCTCTCCCTCTCCTTTCCTTTCTTTTCTTTAAAGCCAATAAAGACATATTTTTTAAAAAGGGCACTCATACAACTTAACACCAAAAAAAAAAACACATTCCAATTAAAAACTGGACAGAGGATCGGAATAGATATTTCTCCCACGAAGACATACAGATGGCCAACAGACATACGAAAAAATGCTCAACATCACTAATCATCAGTGAAATGCAAATTAAAACCACAATGAGATTATCACCTCATGCCTGTCAGAATGGCTACCATTAAAAAAAAAATCAACAAACAACAAGTGTTGGTAAGGATGTGGAGAAAAGGGAGCTCTTGCACACTGTTAGTGGGTTTGTAAATTAGTGCACCCACTCACTGTGGAAAACAGTATGGAGATTCCTCAAAAATTAAAAATAGAGCTGTCAAATATCACTCGATCTCACTCATATGTGGAATCTAGTGAACAAAATAAACTGATTAACAAAACAGATCCAGAGATATAGAAGCACAGAATAGACTGGCGAATCTCAAAGGGAAAGTGGGGGTGGGGGGTGGGTGGGGAGAAATTAACTAAAGAACTTATATGCATACTAGAGGCCCAGTGCACAAAATTCGTGCACGGGGGGGGGGGGGTGTCCCTCAGCCCAACCTGAACCCTCTCCAATCTGGGACCCCTCAGGGGATGTCCGACTGCCTAAACTGCCTATCCCTCTCACAATCCAGGACTGTTGGCTCCCAACTGCTTGCCTGCCTGCCAGCCTGATCACCCCCTAACCACTCCCCTGCCAGCCTGATCGACCTGGTGGCCCCTGTCGATCTGGTGGCCCCTAAGTGTCCTCCCCTGCCAGCCTGATTGCCCCTAATGGCCTCTGCCTCGGCCCCCACCACCGTGGCTTTGTCTGGAAGGACGTCTGGATGGATGTCCGAAAGATGTCTGGTCTAATTAGCATATTACCCTTTTATTAGTATAGATAAGATATATGCCCCTAAAAAGTTCTATTATTTTACACGCTTTAAATTATACAGTACATTCAACCTCTTTTACCCTGTTTTTTTTTTTCTTTTTCTAAATATATCTTATTGATTTTTTTCATGGAGAGGAAGGGAGAGGAATAGAGAGTTAGAAACATCGATGAGAGAGAAACATCAATCAGCTGCCTCCTGCACACCCCCAACTGGGGATGTGCCTGCAACCAAGGTAAATGCCCTTGACTGGAATAGAACCTGGGACCCTTCAGTCCACAGGCCAATGCTCTATCCACTGAGCCAAACTGGTTAGGGCCCCCCACTTCTTTTTTTCTTTTTCGATTATCCACATTTGTAGATATGGCATTAATTCATTTTCCATTGATTTTTAGAGAGAGTGGAAGGGAAAGGGATAGAGAGAAACATCAATGTAAGAAATATCCCTTCAATTGCCTTCCTTAGGAGCCCTGACCAGGGATCCAACTTGAAACCCAGGTATGTGCCAGGTATGTTCCCTGACCTGGAATTGAACCTGCAATCTTTCAGTGCACAGGACCACATTCACGCTCAACCAACCTATCCACTTCAGCCTGGCTGTTATACAATTTCTGGAATTTTATTTCAATTAATTCTCGCAAAGTCTGTGGTTTAGGTAATATTCACATTTTGCTGATGAGAAAAAAAAAACCCAACCTCTTTGTTTTGAGACATTCTTCTTCCTTCATTGCTGCATTTTCTGCCAGCTGTCCTGGAGGGCACAGAGGCTAGGTAATGGAGACAACGACAGGATTTGGACCACTGGAGCCACCATATCCACCTTTCCTCTCCATGCTGGAGAAGGCAGGGCCAGCAACTTCCAACAGCACCGAGCTTCCCGATAGGCCAGGGTTTGCAGGGCTAGGTCTTTGAACACCGTTAAGTGCTTCAGTCTCTCCCTCTCAAGAGCTGCTGTCACCCCCGAGGTTATAGGGCTGCCCTGAAAGTCCTCTGCGTGCCTCCCGTCCATGGCAAACATGGCAGTGGATTCCGTGATGGAACTGCTATTTTTAGATACTTTTAAACACCCCAGCGCTGAGGTTAAGACTTTGCTTCTTGATTCTGACTCTGCTTCTCAACTGTGGGACATGTACAAAAAATCCTTAGGCATGCTTCGACTTTCCCTCCTGCCAGTGGCCTTAAATTCTGCACGTTCACACCCCCCCCCCAGCGGGGTGTGGGCACCACGTCTACGGGAGAGTATCAGTGGCCAGGACATTTCTCTGCGTTATCTTAGGCTCCTGCGTCTTTGGTCGAGTTGGCTGTTCTGCTTGCTTTGCTCCCCTGCCTCCTTACCCCCGTCAACTTTGGGCCTTGAAAATATCTTGGTTCTCAGGTTTAGCTCAGGTGGTGTTTGGGAGGGTCTCAGACTGCCTGTGTTTGACAGCAGTTCCGGAGACCGAGCAGGTCACGATGGCTTCATGATTCCTAAATCCCTCCTCCCAGGTCCTTTTTCTAATGGGCGTTAGGTTGCCCAGATGTGACACTCATTTGGTTTAGGATTCACCCATTAGGACATGACATATTTGCATGGAAGGCTTTTGCGTGGAGGATACCTGTGAGGAGGGGAATCAGTGGTGAAAGGAACCAATGGCAGATTTGGAACCCCCAGACAGGGAACCTCGCTCACTCCCTGCATGTCTCCCCACTGCACTCCCTGCATGTCTCCC
Source organism: Cnephaeus nilssonii (assembly GCF_951640355.1). Lineage (NCBI taxonomy): Eukaryota > Metazoa > Chordata > Mammalia > Chiroptera > Vespertilionidae > Cnephaeus > Cnephaeus nilssonii. The sequence goes on from NC_137077.1 coordinate 101,609,901, forward strand.
TCAGTGGCCGGCCTGGGCGTGCAGGAGGCTTGGCTTCCTTCGTCGCCCGGTGACAAAGGAAGCCAAGCCTCCTTCCCACTCTGCCAGGCTCCGTGGCTCCAGCCTATGCTGCCATCTATGTGGCTATGGGTGCCGCCATATTTGTGGCTATGGGCGTGGCCATCTTTGTTGCGGAGTGATGGTTAATTTGCATATTACCCTTTTATTAGATAGGATATGCATAGCCCATGAACACAGACAACAGTGTGGCAAAGGCCTGGGGGAGGGATGAGAAGAGGGGAGGGGGACAATGGGGAAAAAAGGGGGATCTGTAATACTTTCAACAATAAAGATAAATTTAAAAATATATAAAACTGTCATATGATCCAACAATTCCACTTTTGAGTATTTACCTAAAGAAAACAAAAACACTTAATTTGAAAAGATATATATGCACCATGCTTACTGCAGCATTACTAGTAATAGCCAAGATATGAAAACAACCTAGGCATCGATTGATAGATGAATAAAGATTTGTGTATAAATTGAATATTATTCAGTCAGAAAAAGAATGAAATCTTGGCATTTGCAACAACATGGATAGAACTAAAGGTATTATGCTAAGTGAAATAAGTCAGGATGACAAATATCATATGATATCACTTATATGCAGAATCTAAAAAATTCCCAAATGAATAAACAAAATAAAACAGACTCGTAGATGTAGAGAATAAGCTGATGACTGCCAAAGGGGAGAAGGTAGGGCATGTGAATAAAAATAATTAAAAAATTTTAAAATGGGCAAAGAACTTGAATAGACATTCTCCCAAAAAAGTACACAAATGGCCAATTTGTAGAGATTTGCATTTTGTAGAAATAAGCACAAGAAAAGATCCTCAGCAACACCAGTCATTAGGAAAATGCAAATAAAATCACAATGAGACACAACTTTATATCCATCAGAACATGATTATAAAAAAACAAACAAAACACCACAGGAAATAACTCTGTTGGTGAGGATATAGAGAAACTGGAACGATGTGCACTGCTGGTGGAAATGTAAAATGTGTAGCCAAAGCAGAAAAGAATTTGTTGTTTCCTCAGAAATTTAAACTTGAAATTACCATATGCCACTAAACTGTACACTTAAAATGGTTCAAATGGTAAACTTTGTTATGTATATTTTACCACTATAAAATCTGTAAAATAAATGCATGCATAGGACCTATCACTTAAATGTTATAATTAAAGACCAGATGTGAGATAACATCAACATGGAAGAATATCACCAAAGAATATCAACTGATTCACTGATAGTGTTTTAGGCATCCTGATGAGATTTTTAAAAAAGGAACTAAGTCAAAAGGACAACATCATTACTAATATATTTCTTTGCACATGTCACAACTTTCTTCAAATGTAAAATGTGAATTAGATTATTGAAGATCACATAAATCAGAGTTTTTAAAAAAGTGATGGATATATAACTATATATTTGTTTAGAAACAAATATTAGAAAGTATTAGAGCATTATTTGTTCTGTTGCAAATAAACACATGGAAAAAATTATGGAACTATGTATAAGAAAATGTTTGCATTTTCCCATGTAAGCTGAATTCTGCAACAGATTTTGCAAATAGTTTTCTGTGCTGCTTTAAGAAAGAAGTTTGTTTATTTTAACAGTTAGCTTTGGAACCAGAAGACAAATAGCCCAAATAATAAAAAAATGTACAAATTGTTCTTCATTTTGAAGTTGTAATCATCAGCCTGTAGAGACCAACTACTATCTTCCAAACTTGTTTAAAAGTTACTCATTACTTGAATCTATATAAGAAATAAAATGACAAGTTAATGTTAAAACTTTAGTTTCATTAAACCTATATTTTTAAGTTATTACCTGGAATCAAGAGAAGTAAAAAGTTGATCAAACTGTTTCTCCAGATCCTTTAAAAGACTGACTGTCTCCTCTTGTGTTTGACTGTGTATGTGTTCGAGCATCTAGGAAGAACATAATACAAAGACCTAAGTTGGTATTTTTATTTTGTAGAAATTGTACTGTTCCAAATAATTCTGAAAATAAAAGGCATGAACTTTTCAAAATAACAACATAAGAGAAGATCAGATGATAAACTTCAAATCCTGGTACCTGTCACATCTTTGTTGGCACTGTATACTGACAAACTGGCAAAATGGCCTAGAAAATCCACTAAGTTTTCTAAACTTGTTTCTTATCCAGTTTTGTCATTACAGGAAATAAGTAATTTTAAATAGCTGAATTTCTCTCTGGCACCTTTCCTTAAATTAAAAAAGTAACATTTTAATCCAAGTATTTTTAAAATATTGACTATTCCACAAATTGCATTTTTAAACAAAGAAGTGTTCCTTGAGATCGGTGACCCATTTGAAATTCCTTCAAATTTCTCCCTTTTGGAATGGGAATGTCTATCCTATCCTTGTCCAACCAATATTTTAGAAGCAAATAATTTACTACCTAGTTTTACAGATTCACTGTTAAAGAGGAATTTGGCCCTTGAGCTCAACCCATACTTCATTTAGGAGATATTTAGATGAGATTTTGGATTTAGAGCTGACACTGGAATAGGTTAAGACTAAGTTGGGTGGGTGAATGAATGTATTTTGCATATGAGAAGGACATGAGACTGGGGGAGTGGAGCAGAGGGCAGACTGTTATGAACACCCCCTCCCAAGTTCATATGTTGAAGTCTTAACTCCCACATCAGGTATAATCTTTTGAGTGCTTTGGTTGTAAATTTGTTGCTTGTTCTTTGTCACCAAATGAGTGAGCCTCTCTTTTGGGGAATGGGGTAAGGGAGAAAAGAAAGTAAGACTCTTTATGTAAGGGTATACAGCCAAGTAATGAGCATGTTAGAAAGATAATCTGCAATGCTCAGAGATAAGAAATCATGGTTCCTTGATAGAGCTTCTTCATTAGTGGGCTGCTAACACAATGCTGCGAGACCAATCCCAGCAGGCCATGTGAGTTTCCCAGTCTTCTGTGTATTTCTCTGTCACTAGATTATCATGCTTAATAATCTCTTACTTCAGTCTTAGAATATCCAAGTATACATATTTAAAGAGACTATGCCCTAATTCATGATAGAATTTAATCATTCAAAATGCTTACTTTTACAGCAATACTTAATTGTTCAAAATTATTGCCTGCTATCTTTAGTGCTTCATCAATTTCTTCTGTAGTTTTAGTCTCCTAAAAAGGGAAAAGGGGACCATATACAAATATAAAAATAGATACTTAGATATATTAGTCACAAAAACATCAGGCTATCATTTTGGTTACAACAGTAACATAGACCTACCAAAGAAATCTGCAATCAAGAAAAATAACACTGTTTATCTTACTTACCCAGTAAGTAAGCATTTTAGAGTTTCAGTTATAGCATCCCAGATTTTTAAAGATAACTTTTTTCAAAAATAAGATTATGTCCTGTAACAATTGAAGCTTAAAACTATCTTGAAAAATTTATCATGGCAATAAATGTACACATGTAAAAATGAACAGTTTAAGGAAAATATTATAATTTGGCTATGTTAACATTTAAACTTGAAGTAAAAGATAGCAAGATTAAGTGCTCTCTCTCATCCACCAGCACACTAAAGATCTCCTTAACAGCCTTGTCTAGGTGGCTCAGTTGGTTGGAGCATTGTCCCATACACCAAAGGTTGTGGGTTTGATCCCCAGTCAGGGTGCGTATGGGAGGCAACTGATCTCAATGTTTCTTTCGCTCTCCCTTCTCTTTCCCTCCTCTCTCAAATCAATAAAAATGTATCCTCTGGTGAAGATTAGAAAAAAAGATCTCTGTAACAAAAGGACAATACTTCATTCAACATATTTTGGAGTTTGTTCTTTTTTCTAGTCTTAAATTTAAAAAATACACTAAAGTTATCAGGTGTAGTAACGGGTAAAATTGAATCTTCCAACAATAACAACAACAACATCATCATCATCATCATCATCATCATCATCTATAACAAATGCCATCAGGCCTTTTGGATGCCATTAAAATAATTGGAAAAAATCACACTTAGAATTTATACACGTGTACTTTATATACATTTCACAGAATCTGAATTCAATAACTAGGTTTAAAGGGAAGACGCTAATATAGGTAAATATCAAGGACACTAACAGAGTTGTCAAAGGTAGCATGAGCTGCCTTGGGAATAAAAGAGAATTTGTTCAAGCATAGTTTGGAATAAAACAGGAGGCTCAAGTAAGGAGTGTGTTTACCTCTTACCTTTAAGCTTTCTAAAAGAATCTGTAATTATAGGAACCTTGAGAGGAGAGGAAATTTAAGCTACCAGAGACAAAGTAAAAATGTCTGGCTTCATCTTACTTCACAAAATAACATTTTTCATACCACCATTACAGCTGATGAATTCAAAACAGTCCTGTGTGTGGATGGTGAACCAATGTGTTCTAAACCAATAGTTAGCTGATCAGCAGTCTTTTTGAAGTCCTGAGAACAATTCTTTATCCTGAAAAATGTCAAGTATATTATTTTAAATACCAACATTAATAAAACAGTTTTAACCTTCTATTCTGATGTTTACTCTCTATAAAAAATAATTCATGTGATGACTTGTAAGAACACACACACTGGGTTCTCAATCATCTATGTTAAGCAAAGAGAGGAAACCATGATTAAATATACTTTCATATAAAACTTAATTTTAATAGAGAATTCAATTTCTTAACAAATTTCTAAAAATAATAGCTTACAGTATAAATTGTGCTTTAATTTCCTAACCACCTCTCCTTACCTGATACTTTTTAGTAGAGATGTTGATAATCATTGAACTGTCTTAAACTCAATTAAAGTCAGTACTTATACACATAAATGCCAGCTATTAAAAATGTACTTACATAGCCCTGGATAATTTACAAAAAGGTAATGAATTTACTACATAAGTTAATTTTCAAGGAAAAGGTTCCATTTCAAATCTATTTTTACCTTTATAGCCTCATATTGGCTAGAACACAGTAAGTACTATGCTGAATAAGTTACTCAAAACCTGTAACAATTTATAGAAGAAACTATGATGTTTACTGTTACTCTTATAAAGAGAAATAGACTAAATATTTTTTAAACATTCAATTACTTTGAAAAGGGAACACCCATGTTCTTAAAAATATGAGTAGATTAGCCCTGAGGAGTCTATATTCAATTCCTGTTACAAAATAGTAAAGATAAATCATAAAGAAAACATATCAGATATCAAGAGATGCTTCTCTTTAAAATATACAACTACTAGAGGCCCAGTGCACGAAATTCATGCATGGGTAGGGTCCCTAGGCCTGGCCGGTGATCAGGGCCAATATGTGGAATAACCAGCAGGGTATGGGGGGGCCCGCCCACTGGCACCCGCCTTAGACAGCCTGGCACCACCAGCTTGCCGGCCCTGCCCCCGCCGCCAGTGCCAGCCCGCTCACCAGCTGGCCCAGCCCTTTGATTGCCCTACCACCGCCGGTTGCCTGCCTCCCTAGCCCTGATCATGCACCAGTGGGGTCCCTTGGCCTGGCCTGCATCCTCTTGCAATCCAGGACCCTTCAGGGGATGTCAGAGAGCCCGATCCCACAGGCCAGGCCAAAGGACCCCACTGGTGCACAAATTTGTGCACCAAGCCTCTAGTCCTTTTATAAATCACCTCTCAATGTATCTCTTCCCCAAATCCTCCACTGTATTGTACTCTTGCTCCTCTCAACAGTCAACAGAGAAATTCTTATTCTTTCTCCATGTCTTATTCTCACCCAGCACCAACAGCTTCTGCTAGAATCATACTCTCAGCTATCCTTGATCTGACATGGTAATCTTGCTTTCCTTTTTTTTCCACTTTAAATAAGGACAAACTAATACTGCTTCCTTAGAAGCTGTATTCTCCATTTAATTAACAGCTAAGACAAATTATAAACTTAAAGAGCAGTTTATAAACAATGAGTTAGAAACATGATCTAAAAATGATATTTTAGTAATGCTAAAATTACTCTTTCAGAAATATACTGAATTTTAAATATTAAAATAAGTGCATATAGAACATACTTTTTAGGCTGCAGTTTGTCCATAAAAGAACCTTCTTTAACATATCCATCTATTGGATAATATCCTTGTCTAGTATTTATAGATGTAGCAACCTTAGGACAAAATAAGAAAAACAAAAACAGAAAGTCAGTCAATAAATTCTGTTTATGCAGAATTCAACCAACCAATGTGCCATTCACAGATAAATTTGATAATAGCCTTAAAGATCCTTGAAACTTCATTAAATTAAAGAAAAAAATGTATATATATGATGTTTTATTCTATTTTAATCAGTAAACAAATCAGTAATCTGGCAATTATGAGTTAAACAGAACATTAACACTATGAAGAACTAAAACACTTCATTCTACCACAATTCTAAAGAAATGCTTGCAACAATACTTTATAATTTTACTGTAGCCCTGGCTGATGTTGTTTAGTGGTTAGAGTGTTGGCCTGTGCACCAAAGGGTCGTGGGTTTGATTCCTAGTGAAGGACATGTACCTGAGTTGCAGCTTCGTCTCTGGCCCTGGTTGGGGGCACCTGCAGGAGGCAACCAATTGATGTGTGTCTCTCTCACATCGATGTTTCTCTCTCTCTCTCTCTCTCTCTCTCTCCTCGCTGCCTCCCTCCATTCCACTATCTCTAAAAATCAATGGAAAAAATAAGCGAGGATTAAAAAAAATTACTGTAAAAATTTTACAATGATATGTTAAGATATGTTCAAAACTTTAAAATACTTAATAATAAACCTATACTAATAAAAGCGTAATATGCTAATTAGACCAGGGCTGCGAGGGAAGCCCAGGTCCCAGGTGCCTGCAGGTTGCCGGAGGGAAGCCCGGGTCCCGGTGCCAGAGGGAAGCCAGTGCCGCAGCCCGGGGAAGGAAGGCCTAGTCTTGCACACATTTCATCCATCAGGCCTTAGTTTAATAAGAAAAATATAAGCTCTAAGAAAAGAAAACCAAGTAATTTATTGGGGATTATAAAACAAGAACTGAATAAATGGAGAATTATATCAGGTTCCTGGAGACAAAGATTTAATATCCTAAACTACATATAATATAAATTAATAGAATTCTCAAGTTCATATGGAAAATACATTATGCAAGAATTACAACAATTTTAACATACCATTTGGGAGAGATTTATCCCACCAGAGAATAAAGCTACTGTAACTAAAATACTAGGGTACTGGCACAATAGAGAACAAGAGTCCTAAAACAGATCCATGTATACATGGGGACTTAATACAGAATACAAATGACCAATTAAACAGAGGAAGGAGTATTCAATAATTATTCTGGGAAAGTCCGCTCATCATTCTGAAGAATAAAGTTTATACCTACTTTACAGCATATATGAACACTTAAAAAGATCAAGTACAAACCTTTAAAAAAGCATGATATAAGTATTTAAAAATATATATAACTCTGAGATGGGAAGGTCTAATAAAAAACAAACAAACCCAGAAGCCATGGAGGGGGGAACAAAGAGGGAAACATTTCTGAGAGGCTAAATGTAATTAAAAATTTAAGTGAAAGATTGGGAGAAAACAGTTAAAAACACAGGACAAAGTGTTAATATCCCTATTACATGAAGTGTTTCTACAAATTACGAAAATACAAAACAAAAGGGAAATATGCAAAGTCAAAGGGTCTACTGAAGACCTCTGAAAGTTGCTCAATTTCACTAGTAGTCAGGGAATTGCAATTTAAAACAAGGAGATATCCATTTTTGCTCATCATATTGCCAAACATGAAAACAAATATCACAAATTGAAACGTGGATTTATCTTGGAGCTAGAAATTAACAGAACTTGTTAATGGAATATTTTTGGTAGGGGTAGGTTTGAAGAACTATGTAAAGATATAGAGAAAAATTGTGAAAACCACCTAAATGTCTTATAATGAATAGACTGGATAAGAATCACACCAATTATGTACAATTGTTTATTATGTAGGCATTAAAAGTAACACAGGAGTCTCTCATGAGAATAAGTTAATGTTGCTAAGAGAAATAAAGCAGATGACTAAATGTTATGTGGTCTCAAATTTAAATACACATCTTTGGTGGGGAAGATGATGCTCTGTCAAGGTTTTAAGTAAGATACATTATTAGATAATTAGGGGGAAAGTGTTACCTTTAACAAATCACATTGAACCAAATGTTATTTTTAAGAAAACCTCATCCCAAAATTGAGGGCTAAAACCTTAATTTCTATCAGCCTCCTCATTCATTCCCCTTTAACTTGACATTTCATAGTAAGAGGTTAATGTTATTATCAACAAATTTATTTTTTAAGCAAACATACCCTCAAGATTTTGTCACATAATAAAACAAAATATGAAGCTTAGAACTGAATCACTCATCTCCTCCCAGTTCAAAATGCTTGCATCTCTTTAGTTTTTTAAAAAAATCTTTATTGTTGAAAGTATTAAATATGTCCCCATTTTCCCCCCATTAACTTATTCTACCTGCCCCTGCCATCCACCCCAGGCATTCACCACCCTATTGCCTGTGTCCAGGGGTTATGCATATACATAAGCATACAAGTTCTTTGGTTGATCTCTTCCCACCCACCCACCCTCCCCCACCTTCCCTCTGATGTTCCATAGTCTGTTCCATGCTTCTTCTATGTCTCTGGATCTATTTTGTTCATGAGATTCCACATATGAGTGAGATCATGCGATACTTAGCTTTCTCTGACTGGCTTATTTTGCTCAGCATAATACTTTCCAGGTCCATCCATGCCGTTGCAAATGGTAAGAGCTCTTTCTTTTTTTACAGCTGCATAGTATTCTTATCTTCTCATCTGCTGATGGGCACTTGGGCTGTTTCCAAATTCTGGCTATCGTAAATTGTGCTATGAACATAGGGATGCATATATTCTTTCTGATGTTTGTTTCTTAGGATATATTTCTTGAAGTGGGATCACTGTGTCAAATGAGAATTGCATTTTCAATTTTTTGAGGAACTCCATACTGTTTTACACAGTGGTTGAACCAGTCTGCATTCCCACCAGCAGTGTACTAGGGTTCCCTTTTCTCCACATCCTCACCAACAATTGTCATTTGACGATTTGTTGATGGTAGCCATTCTGACAGGTGTGAGGTGATACCTCACTGTTGTTTAATTTGCATCTCTGATGATTAGTGACTTTGAGCATTTTTTCATATGTCTCTTGGCCATCTGTATGTCCACTTTGGAGAAGTGTCTATTTAGGTCCTTGGCCCGTTTTTTGATTGGATTGTTTGTCTTCCTTTTATTAAGTTGTATGAGTTCCTATAAATTTTGGAAGTTAACCCCTTATCATTGTATCAAATATGTTCTCCCATACAGTGTGCTCCCTTTTCATTTTGTTTGTTTCTTTTGCTGGGCAGAAACTTATTTTTATGTACTCCCATTTGTTTTCCTCCTTAGTTTCCTTTGCTCTGAGATATGTATCTGTAAAGATATTGCTAAGAGAGATGTCTAAGATATTTATGCCTATGGTTTCTTCTAGGATTTTTATGGTTTCACAACTTACATGTAAGTCTTTTATACATTTTGACTTTATTCTTGTGTATGGTATAAGTTGGTTGTCTAGTTTTATTTTCTTGCATATACCTGTCCAATTTTCCAAACACCATTTATTGAAGAGACTATCTTGACTCCATTGTATTCTCTTGCCTCCTTTGTCAAATATTAACACATTAAGCACCCAGCCTGTTTTATCTTCTGGACAGAAAGTATAGTGTCAGTTACCGCTGACTGACATGGGGCTTAACGTGCTAATTAAACATAATGGCTTGGGTTGATTTCAGGGTTCTCTGTTCTGTTCCATTGATCTATATGCCTATCCTTATGCCAGTCACAGGTTGTTCTGAGTACTGTAGTATAACTTGATATCTGGTAATGTGATTCCTCCAACTCTGTTCTTTCTCAAGATTGTTGTACCTATTTGGGGTCATATTTGGTTCCATATACATTTTTGAAGCATTTGTTCTAGAACTGTAAAATATGCTGTTGTTCTTTTATTAGGGACTAGAGGCCTGGTGCCCTAGTGGGGTCCCTCAGCCTGGCTGTGGGATCAGGCCGAAAGTGGCTCTCCGACATCCCCTGAGGGGTCCTGGATTGCGAGAGGGTGCAGGCCAGGCCAAGGGACCCCACCGGTGCACGATCATGGCCAGAGAAGGACGCGGGAGATTAGCCAGCTGGGGAGGGACCAAGGGAGGGCTCCAGGGCATGTCTGGCCCATCTCACTCAGTCCTGATCGGCTGGACCCCAGCAGTAAGCTAACCTACTAGTCAGAGTGTCTTCCCCCGGTGGTCAGCACACATCATAGCAACTGGTCAACTGGCCAACTGTCTGCCTGCTGGTGGTCAGTGCATGTCATAGCGAGCAGTTGAGTGGTTGATTATCTGTCCCCTGGTGGTCAGTACACATCATAGCGAGCGGTTGAGTGGCCTTAGCGTATCATTAGCATATTATGCTTTGATTGGTTGAATGGATGATTGGACGACTGGACACTTAGCATATCAGGCTTTTATTATATAGGATTGCACTGAATCTATAGATTGCTTTGGGTAGTATCGACATTTTATTTATTTATTTATTAAACATATTTTATTGATTTTTCACAGAGAGGAAGAGAGAGGGATAGAGAGTTAGAAACAACGATGAGAGAGAAACATCGATCAGCTGCTTCCTGCACACCCCACACTGGGGATGTGCCTGCAACCAAGGTACATGCCCTTGACCAGTATTGAACCTGGGACCCTTCAGTCCGCAGGCCAACGCTATATCCACTGAGCCAAACCGTTCAGGGCAGTATTGACATTTTAATGATGTTGATTCTACCAATCCATGAATATGATATATTCTTCCACTTGATTATATCTTCCTCTATATCTTTTTTCAACGTCCTGTAGTTTTCCAAGCACAGGTTTATTACCTTCTTGGTTAAGTTTATTCCTAAGTATGTTAATTTTTTTGTTGCAATGGTAAATGGGATTTTTAGCTTCTCTTTCTGAGAGTTCATTATTGGTATGTAAAAATGCCAATGATTTCTAGGTGTTAATTTTGTATCCTACTACCTTGCCAAATTCATTTATTAAATCTAATAGTTTTTTTATGGAGTCTTTAGTATTTTTTAGTTACCATATCATGTAACTTGTGAATAATGATAGTTTTACTTCCTCCTTTCCCATTTGGATGCCTTTTATTTCTTCTTGTCTGATTGCTATGCCTAAAACTTCCAGTACTATCCTATATCATAAAAGCCTAATATGCTAAGTGTCCAGTTGTCCGGTTGGCTATTCAACCAATCAAAGCATAATCCTCTCTAATAAAATGGTAATATGCAAATTAACCATCACTCCGCTACATAAGGCCGCTCAACCACTTGCTATGATGTGCACTGACCACCAGGGGGCAGTCAAGCCACGCCCACCAGCCAATCAGGACGAATATGCAAATTAACCCCCAATCCAAGATGGCTACAGCCACAGAGAGCAAGGTTTCCCAGGTAACAGAGGAAGCCAAGCTTTCCATAGCCGTTGCAGGCCTAAGCCTCCACTCAAGCTACAAAGTTTCAATTATAGAAGGTAAACAAATTCAAACAAATGGTGGCAGAATGGAGCTTGAGAGAGCAGGCCAGGTTGCTGGCGGCAACAGGGGAAGCAAAGCTTTCTGCACACCCTGGCCGGGCTCAACCGCTTAAGGCTACAAAGTTTCAATTGTAGAAGGTGAATTAACTGCCACAGAGATGGCTGCCACCCCAGAGGGAGCAGCAGGCTTGGCTCCGCTCCAGGCTACAAAGTTTCAATTGTAGAAGGAAAATAAATTCCAGATACCAGGGCCTCCGCTTGCGTTGCCAGGGGGCGTGGCCGGCCTGCAAACCACCACAGGCCCCTCGCTCAGGCCGCTCCATGCCCCAAGGGAACCCCACCCTTATCTGTGACACCCTTCAGGGCAAACCAGCTGGCCCCCACCCGTGCACCAGGCTTCAATCCTATCTAATAAAAGAGTAATATACAGATTGGTCATGACTGCAACACACAATATAGCTGCCCCCATGTGGTCAAAGATCCTGCCCCCATGTGGACACAAGATGGCCACCACAAGATGGCCAGCAGGAGAGGGCAGTTGGGAGGCACCTGGCCTGCAAGGGAGGGCAGTTGTGAGGGACCAGGCCTGCAAGGGAGGGCAGTTGAGAGGGACCAGGTTTGCAAGGGAGGGCAGTTGGAGGTGATCAACCCTACAGGAGAGGGCAGTTAGGGGTGACCAGGCTGGCAGAGGAAGGAAGTTGGGGGCAAACAGGCTGGCAGGGAAGCAGTTAAGCATCAACCAGGCTGGCAGCGGAGTGGTTAGGGGGTGATCAGGCTGGCAGGCAGAAGCGGCTAGGGGCAATCAGGAAGGCAGGCAGGCAAGCAGTTGGGAGCCAGCAGTCCTGGATTGTGAGAGGGATGTCAGACATCCCTCCAGGAGTCCCAGATTGGAGAGGGTACAGGCTGGGCTGAGGGACAACGCCCCGCTGTGCACGAATTTCGTGCACCGGGCTTCTAGTATGCTAATGATATGCTAAGGCCGCTCAACCACTTGCTATGATGCGCACTGACCACCAGGGGGCAGACAGTAGACTGGTCAACCAGTCGCTATGACGTGCACTGACCACCAAGGGGCAGATACTACGACTGGTAGGTTAGCTTGCTTTTGGGGTCTGGCCGATCGGGACTGAGCAAGACAGGCCAAACATGCCCTGAAGCTCTCCCGTGGTCCCTCCCCAGCTGGCCAACCTCCCACGTCCCTCCCCAGCCCTGATTGTGCACTGGTGGGGTCCCTCAGCCAGGCCTGCACCCTCTTGCAATCCAGGACCCCTCAGGGGCTGCTGGAGAGCTGGTTTCGGCCCAATCCCACAAGCCAGGCCAAAGGACCCCACTGGTGCACAAATTCATGCACTGGGCCTCTAATGTTGAATAAGAGTGGTGAAAGCAGGCATCCCTGTCTTGTTCCTGTTCTTAGTGGAAATGGTTTTAGTTTTTGCCCATTGATTATGATGTTTGCTACAGATTTGTCATATCTGGCCTTTATCATGTTGATATATACTCCCTCTCTTCCCACTTTGCTGAGTTTTTATCAAAAATGGGTGTCATTTTTTGTCGAATGCTTTTTATGCATCTATTGATCTGATCATGTGATTTTTGCCTTTCAATTTGTTTATGTGATATATCACATTTATTGATTTGCAAATATTGTACTAGCCTTGCATCCTCAGAATAAACTGCAATTGGTCATGGTGTATAATCCTTCTAATATATTGCTGGATCAGATTTGCTAACATTTTGTTGAAGATTTTAGCATCTATGCTTATCAGGGATATTGGCCTGTAATTTTCTTTGCAGTGTCTATCTGGTTTTGGAATTAGGGTTATGCTGGCCTCATAGAAAGAGGTTGGAAGTGTTCCTTCCTCTTGAATTTTCTGGAAGAGTTTGAGGCAGATAGGTGCTAGTTCTTTAAATGTTTGGTAAACATCCCCTGTGAAGCCTTCCGGACCAGGGCTTTTGTTTGCTGGAAGTTTTATTACGGCTTGAATTTCATCAGTAGTTATCAGCCTATTCAGGTTTTCTGCTTCTTCCTGATTTGAGTCTTGGAAGATTGTATTTTTCTAGGAATATGTCCATTTCGCCCAGGTTGCCTAATTTATTGCAATATAGTCATTCATAGTACTTTTTATGATCTTTTGTATTTCTGTGGGGTCTGTTGTTACTTCACCTCTTTTGTTTCTGATTTTGTTTGAGTCCTCTCTCTTTGTTTCTTGATGAGTCTGTGTAGAGGTTCATCAATCTTGTTTACCTTTTGAAAGAACCAGCTCTTGGTTTTATTGATCTTTTATATTTATATAAAAAATATATATTTTTTTAGTCTCTATGTCATTTATTCCCAGTCTGATTTTTATTATTTCCTTCCTTCTACTTACTCTGGGTTTTCCTTATTGTTCTCTATTTTTTTAAGTTGTAGGATTAGATACCTTATTAATTAAAAGTTTTTCTTGTTTTTGTTTTGTTTTGTTTTGCTTTGTTTTGTTTTGTTTTGTTTTAGATAGGCCTGTAGTGCTATGAACTTCCCTCTCAGGATGGCTTTCACTTGTGCCACAGAGTTTGGGTTGTAGTGTGTTCATTTTCATTTGTTTCCGGGATGTTTTTTATTTCCTCTTTGATCTCTTTGGTAACCCATTTATTGTTTAATACCATGCTGTTTAGCCTCCTTGTGTTTGAGAGTTTTTGAATGTTTTTATTACAATTAATTTCTCATTTCATGCCATTGTGATCTGAGATGATGCTTGATATGATTTCAATCTTTTTGAACTTGTAGAGATTTGGCCTGTGTCCTAACATGTGGTCTATCTTTGAAAATGTCCCATGTGCACTTGAGAAGAACATATATTCTTTAGCTTTGGGGTGAAAAGCTCTGAAAATGTCAATTCCATTTGATCTAGTGTATTGTTTAGGATTGCTGTTTCCTTGTTAATTTTTTGTCTAGAAGATCAATCCAGTGATATCCATAGGGTATTAAAGTCCCCTACTATGACAGTACTAGTGACCCGGTGCACGAAATTCATGCACATTAAAAGAGAATTAATTAGAGGAAAAAATTTAATATTGCTATTTGCCCTTTCTCTATAATAGAAGTGTCAGAGATGAAAGAAAATTAGTAAAATGTATATGAAAACCGTCCTCCTGTCACAGTCTGGGGCTCACCATGGGACCCAGAGTCAAGTCCCCACCCACCCACATGCACCTCAAAATCACGTGAGACCCAGACCCGGCCGCCCGCCCCCCCCCCTCCCCCCGCAATTGGGCTAGATCCAGACTCAGCCAGTCCCACCCTTGTCAAGCCCTGCTGGGCAGAGGGCATAGCCTCAGGTCCCCTGGCCCAGTGCCAGGATGGGGAAATGGCCTGAGGTCACCCAGACCAGGGCAGAGGGTGTGCCTTGAGGTCCTCCATCAAGCCCCGCCAGGTGGGGGACACAGCCTGAGATCACCTGTCAAGCCCCGCTGGGTGGGGGGCATGGCCTGAGGTCCCCTGTCAAGCCCCGTCAGGCGGGGGGGGGGGGGTGGAAGAGGCGCAGCCTCAGGTCCCCGGCCCAGCACCGGGAGGGGGCCGCAGCCTCAGGTCCCCCATCAAGCCCCACCAGCAGAGAGGCATAGCCTCAGGTCCCCTGTCAAGTCCTGCCGGGTGGGGGCGCGGCCTGAGTTCCCCCAACCCAGCACTGGGGGTGTACCTTGAGGTCCCCCGTCAAGTCCCACTGGGTGGGGGGCACAGCCTGAGGTCACTGTCAAGCCCAGCCAGACAGTGGGGTGCAGCCTCAGGTCCCCTGGCCCGGTGCTGGGGTGGGAGGAGTGGCCTGGGGTCCCCTGCCAAGCCCCGCCGGGCAGGGGGTGCAGTCTGAGGTCCCCAGGTCTGGTGCCAGGGTTGGGGTAGCAGCCTGAGGTCCCCTAGCCCAGCAGCAGGACAGGAAGTGCACCTTGAGGTCCCGTGTCAAGCCCTGCTGGGTAGGGGACACAGCCTGAGGTCCCCTGTCAAGCCCCATGGGGGCGGGGGAGGATGTAGCCTCAGGTCCCTGCTGATTGCTTGTTAAGGCTCCTTATGGAAATTTGGCCTCAGCTGTGGGTGCAGCCATCTTTGTGACGGAGTGATGTCAACTAGCATATTCCCTCTTTATTAGATAGGATTGCTGTCGATCTCTCCCTTGATATCCTCCAGAAGTTTTTTTTATGTATTTGGATGCTCCTATATTGGATACATATGTTTACCAGAGTTATATCCTCTTGTTGTATTGATTCCTTTACTATTATGAAATAGCCTTCATTATCTCTTGTTATGGACTTTATGTTGAAGTCTATTTGGTTAAATGAGTATTGCTACCCCAGCTTTCTTTTCCATTTCCATTTGCCTGGAATAGTTTTTTCCATCCTTTCAATTTCAGTCTGTGTGAGTCCTTTATTCTGAGGTTGGTCTCTGTAGACAGTATATATGTGGGTCATTTTTTTATCCACTCAGGTACCCTATAACCTTTGATTGGAGTATTTAAGCCATTTATATTTAAGACTAGTGGCCTGGTGCATGAAATTCATGCACAGAAATAGGGGTTCCTCAGCCCAACCTGCACCTTCTCCAATTGGGGACCCCTTGGGGGATATCCGACTGCCAGTTTAGGCCCGATCCCACAATCTGGGACCGCTGGCTCCTAACCGCTTACCTGCCTACCTACCTGATCACCCCTAACTGCATCTGCCTGCCTGCCTGATCGCCCCTAACTGCCTCTGCCTGCCTGCCTGATCGCCCCTAACTGCCTCTGCCTGCCTGCCTGATTGCCCCTAACTGCCCTCCCCTGCCGGCCTGATCTTGCTCCCAACTGCCCTCCCCTGCCGGCCTGATCTTGCCAAGTGCCCTCCCCTGCCAGCCTGGTTGCCCCCAACTGCCCTCCCCTGCCGGCCTGATCTTTCCCCAAACGGGCCTCCCCTGCCGGCCAATTTGGTTCTGATTGGTTGGTTTCTATGCCAGTCAGCGTCAAAAGCTCATCCTCCTAGGCAGCCATTGGCTCCACACAGTTGACCGAGATTTGGTTCTTTTCTTGGGTGTGTTTGGGGGGGGGAGAATGGGCTGTTTATTAAGTGGTTATTACAGGGGTCAGACCACATAAGTGGTGTCAGCCTGGGAATGTGACCTGTCAATGTTGATCACAAAGCCCCCAAGGCTAGTCCTGGTGAGCCCCAAGGTCGGAAATGAAACTGAAAGGCCTTGGTCACATGCTGCTTCCAGGTGTCCAGGCTGGGCAGCAGGGAGGAGATGCCCATAACATGCCAGGTCTCCCCATTGGACACCACCGAGGTTTGGTAGGACAGCAGCTGCACACCTGCCTCTGCCAGGAGCCCAATCATGGTAGATAGCATGGCATGGTTGGAGGGCTGAGCCCGGAACAGGAGCAGGACCAGACCCCTGTGGAGAGGCACTTCTGGTCTGAAGGCAGCTCCATTGAGTGCCTGCAGCACAGGTGTGGTGCCCTGGACAAAGCCCACAGCATGGTAGAGGGCACCTGCCAGGGCCATGCTCAGGAAGCCTTCCCCGCATACTTGCTCTCCTGGCACAGTGGGGTTATGGGAGGTGGTTACATTGAGGCCGGCCTCCTTCACCAGCAGCTTGGCGTTAACCAAGTTCACATCCGCATGATTAGAAGCGTCTTTGAGGAGGCCGACAATGACTGCGGGACTCAGGCAGTTCCTGGCATTCTTCACAGATAAGCCCTGCATTACCATGTGGATGGTCCCTTTGGGGGACCCTGCCCAGGCTCGCATCAGAGTCCCCAGAGCATCTGCAAGAACGATCAAGGTTTGGTGTGTGGAGAGAAGGCGCTGGTAAGGGCCTGGGCATTCATGACCCCCACAAGGGATATCCCCTTCACCATGTCCACGGACTGGACAGCGATCTCCTCCCCGCAGCAGCTCTGGGCCTCCTTGGTGCTGGCGCACAGGTGGGGGCAGCTGATGACGTTCTTGTGGTCCATCAAGGCGCTGTCCCGAGGCGGCTCCTCCGTGAACACGTCCAGCGCTGCGCCCGTGCACTGCCCCGACTGCAGGGCCTGGAGCAGGGCACCCTCGTCCACTATTCCTCTGCGGGCGCAGTTCACCACGCACATGCCCTTCTTGCACAGGGCGAAGGTGCTGTCGTTCAGCAGGCATGTCGTGGAGGGCAGGAGAGGGGTATGCACAGTGATGAAGTCACAGAGGGCCAGATCTCCTCCAGGGGCAGCTGCTGAATGCTGAAGGAGGTCGAGACCTCTGGTGAGATGATGGGGTCGTACTCTACAGTCTTCATCCCGAAGGACTGCATCCAGACGGCCACCTCTCTCCCGATCCTCCCCAGGCCAAGAATTCCCAGGGTCTTTCCATTCAACTCAGTTCCCATGAACTTCTTTCAGTCCCATTTGCCATTCTTCATCAAAGCGATTGCCTGGGGAATCTGCCTGGCCAGACACATGATCACCCCACAGGTGAGCTCCACAGCACTAAGACTGTTCCCATTGGGAGTGTTCATGACCAGGATGCCCTTCCTCGTGGCGGCCTCCAGATCCATGTTATCCACGCCAGTGTCGGCCCTGCCCACCACCTGGAGCTTCTCTGCTGCATTGATGACATCTGTGGTCACCTTGGTGGCCGAGCAGAGAATAAGGCCTTCGCAGTCCTGCAGCTTGGCTATCAGCTCCTCTTTGCTCAGGTTTTGCTTCTCCACCACCTGCAGCCCTCCATCTTGCAGGATCTTCTGGCAGCAAGGGGTCCAAGCTGTCACTGATGAACACTTTCTGTAACTTTGCGAAGGCCATTGCTGGAGCCAGCCTCGGGATCGACTGCTCTCCCTGGACAGAAACACCTCTAAGCCCCCAGGTTTGGTTCTGATGGGTCAGTTTCTATGCCAGTCAGCATCTCTGGGCCTATCAACGGGGCCTGATCAGAAAGGCGGGACTGATCAGCAGCCCCGGTGGAGTCCTGGAGAGAAATGGAGGCGTGGCTGCTGGCCAGAATGGGAGAGAAAGAGAGGCAAGTGCTGGTCAAAAGCTGCCACAGAGACAACGGATCAGTCCCTGCTTCTCTCTTCAGGCCTCTCTCTGGCCCTGATTCGCAGCCCCCTCAGCAGTCAGTGCTGGGGCACCATGCCTGCAGCAGAAGCAGTCAGCACTGGGTTGCCACGGCAACCCAGCACTGACTTCCGGTCTGGTCAAGCTTCAGTCATAATGGTGTTACACCCTGGCTTTTTATTATAGAGACTAGAGGCCCGGTGCACGAAATTCGTGCATGGAGGGGGGTTGTCCCTCAGCCCAGCCTGTACCCTCTCCAATCTGGGACCCTTCAAGGGATGTCCGACTGCCCGTTTAGGCCCGATCCCTGGGATCGGGCCTAAACGGGCAGTCGGACATCCCTCTCACAATCCAGGACTGCTGGCTCCCAACTGCTTGCCTGCCTGCCTTCCTGATTGCCCCTAACCGCTTCTGCCTGCCAGCCTGATCACCCCCTAACCACTCTGCTGCCAGCCTGTTTGCCCCCAACTTCCCTCCTCTTCCGGCCTGGTTACCCCTAACTGCCCTCTCCTGCAGGGTTGATCACCTCCAACTGCCCTCCCTTGCAGGACGGGTGCCTACCAACTGCCCTCTCCTGCTGGCCATCTTGTGGTGGCCATCTTGTGTCCACATGGGGGCAGCTATATTGTGTGTTGCAGTGATGATCAATCTGCATAGTACTCTCTTATTAGATAGGATAGAGGCCTGGTGCACGGGTGGGGGCCAGCTGGTTTGCCCTGAAGGGTGTCCCTGATCAGGGTGGGGTTCCCTTGGGGCGTGGGGCGGCCTGAGCAAGGGGCCTGTGGTGGTTTGCAGGCAGGCCACACCCCCTGGCAACACAAGCAGAGGCCCTGGTATCTGGAATTTATTTTCCTTCTACAATTGAAACTTTGTAGCCTGGAGAAGAGCCAAGCCTGGGGCTCCCTCCGAGGCCGGCAGCCATTTCTGTTGGGGTTATAATTGAAACTTTGTTGCCTTAAGCGGGTGGGCCCAGCCAGGGTGTGCGGAAAGCTTTGCTTCCCCTGTTGCCGGCGGCAACCCTGGCCTGCTCTCTCAAGCTCCATTCTGCCGCCATTTGTTTGAATTTGTTTACCTTCTATAATTGAAACTTTGTAGCTTGAGTGGAGGCTTAGGCCTGCAATGGCTGGCAGAAACCTTGGCTTCCTCTGTTACCTAGGAAACTTTGCTCTCTGTGGCTGTAGCCATCTTGGTTTGGGTTAATCTGCATACTCACTCTGATTGGATGGTGGGCGTGGCTTGTGGGCATGTTGGAGGTATGGTCAATTTGAATATTTGTCTATTATTAGATAGGATTATTATTGACTAGAGGCCCGATGCACGAAGATTCGTGCAAAACTAGGCCTTCCTTCCCCTGGCTGCCGGCACCTCCTTCGCTCCGGCTGGAGCCGCCTTTCTGCCTCTCCCCTTGTCACATCAATTTGCATATTCCCTCCTCATTAGCCGTGGGTGCCTTCTTTGTCACAGAGTTATGGTCAATTTGCATATTCTGTCTTTATTAGATAGGATAATAAAGACTTATTTCCATTCTTACTCTTCACGCCTGTCTTCTTCTCTTTCTATTTCTTACAATTGTCCCTTTAATATTTCTTGCTGTGCTAGCTTGGTGGTAATATAGTCCTTTAGCCTTTTTGTCTGCAAATCTCTTTATTTCACCTTCAATTTTGAATTATACCTTGCTGGATAAAGTAGTCCTGGGTTGTCTTTTGTTTTTCATTACCTTGTATACTTCATGCCATTTCCTTCTAGCCTGAAGTGTTTCTATTGAGAAGTTATCTGACAGTCTAATAGGAGCTCCCTTGTAGGTAATTTATGTTTCTCTCTTGCAGCCTTTAAGATTCTTTCTTTGTCTTTAATATTTGCTATTTTAATGCATATGTGTCTAACGTCTTTCAGGGTTCATCTTGGCTGGGAATCTCTCTGTTTCCTGAACTTGAGTGACTTTTTCCTTCAACATGTTAGGGGAATTTTCTGTCATTATTTCTCCAAACAGGTTCTCTATTCATTTCTTGGATTCTTCTCCTTCTGGCACCCATATGATGCGAATGTTGTTTTGTTTCACGTTGTCCCACAGCTCGATTAAATTCTTCTCCTGTTTTTAATTTTTTTTTCCATTTGCTGATCTGAATGAATGTTTGTATACCTTGTCTTCTAATTCACTTATTTGGTCCTCAGCTTCTTCTAGTCTACTGTTGTATTCTTCCAGGGTGTTCTTTATTTCAGCTATGTTGTTCCTCATTCCCAATTGATTCTTATTTATTCTTTCAACCTCTCCTTTCAAGTTGGTGTAGCTCTCATTAAGTCCCTTAATATTCTCATTAATTTCCTTCTAATTCACATTAAGTTGCTTGTAGTTCTCACTGAATTGTTCGAGCACCCTTATTAGCATTATTCTGTATTCTTTATCTGAAAAATTGCTAGCCTCCATTTCATTTAATTCCTTTTATGGCGATTCCTCCTTTTCTTTCATTCGGGGTTGTCTCCCCATTTTTGCTGTCCCTTTGTATTTGTTTCTATATATTAGATCAAACTGCCATGCCTCCCAGATTTTGGGGGGTAGTCTTATATAGTAGGTGTTTTGTGGGACCCACTGGTGCAGTTCCTTATATCGCCTGAGCTGGGTGCTCTAGGAAAGACCCTTACTTGAGTTATTTGGGTTCTCCTGTTATAGTTGGGTCTTGAATGTTATTGTCCCATTTGTGGATGGAGTCTTCTCTCAGACTGGGTGACCATGTGGCTCACCCAACCATATCATGGGAAGTGCTGTAGAGGTGCTGACCGCACAGAACAAAATACAACAATATAAAACATGAAACAGAAGAAACAAAACAAGAACATACACAAGACCCCTATAGCACTAACAAAAGCAACCACCAGAAAAGAGAGAGTTAGGAAAGAGAAAAGAGAGCAAGAATGATTGAAAAAAATAAAGGATGATACGGTGAGAAAACAAAACAAAACAAACAGACATAAAAAGCACAAACCAGAAATAGTAAGAAAGGGGTGGTAGGGCAGAATATGTAGATGTATAGATGAAATTAAGAAAATAATAAAAAATCAAAGGACTAGGGAAAGGACAATGGTTTAAAATAAAGGAGAAAAGATAGGAAAATAATTTGAAAAGGAAAATACAGGAGAAAGCAGATAGGCCTAAAATAAGAAAAAGAAAAAGGATGAGGAAGCAGGAGAAAAAGAAGAGAAAAAAATATTTGATGAAAAAAAGAAAAAAATTGAGTAGAAAACAGGAAGAGGAAAATTAGATATATGAATGAAACAACAGAGATAAGAATAATAACAAACCAATAAAGCAGATAAAGAAGATAAATTTAAAAAGAGAAAAGAAGGAAGGAAAGAGAAAAAAAAAAGGAAAAAAGAGAGAAAGAAAAAAAAATGAAGAGGTGTTAGCTTCAGCCAAGTTTAATGCCCCCTGGGAGCTTGCTTTGGATACCACTCTTCTGTTTTGTCTGCCAATTCTGGGATTCCTGTTAGGTACTTAGGTGCTAATCACTATCAGGCACTGTCTTTTGACTTTCAGCAATCTGTTTAAAGCTCCAAGTGATCCACCAATCCACTGCTTGTGTCTGTCTCCACAGGCCTTGGCTGCAAACAGGAAGGATAAACTGCCCTCTAAAGTAGGTTTGTTAGCAGCAAGGGGCCCAGGCCTGGGTCAGCAAACTTCCCGATTCCCCAGACTCCACCTCTGCACACCTTTGCCCGCTAGCCAGCAGTCAATCTTAATCACTCAAAAGTCTGATTGTGAAAGAACTTTAGGCAGGGGAGGTGCTGTTTAGCTTTCTGGGAATATGATGGGTATGTTTTCCTGTCCCAGAGCTACTCCTCTATGAATGGCCCAAAGTATTACTCTGCCCTTGGCTGGTCAGAGATCCTGTATGGAGAACATGGGGTCGGCTGGAAACCTTGAGTTTTTATCAGTTCTCCCGTGAGGGGAACTATCAGTCTGGTTCCCAGCAGAGTGGGGAGGACGGCCCCTCCCTCAATCCAGTCACTGAGGGCTCCTTGAGACTGTTCAAACCCTTAAGCTGGGCCTCTGCTTTTGTTTCCTCTGACAAGATCAAAATGCAGGGTGTGGCAAGCTGTTTTGTTTCTTTACTTGCTCTGTGGCTTCTGGGAGTGGCTAGCTCCTCTCAGGAAAAATGGCTGTTTCGTTTGGGGGCCTACAACCAAATGCTCCTGGTGAGAGGAGTTAGCTTGAAATGCAGGCAGATAGGGCAGAGGTCCAGAGGAAAACAAAGGCAGGGGCAGACATGGCAGTTTGAGCAAGCCTAATCAGGAACCAACCAAGCAGAAATAATAAAATGTTCCTGGACTCAAAGCAGGAGACATGGGAACCCAAGGAAGGGCCTTCAGTAAACAAAATGTACAAACACACAGAAACAGAAAAAGTTCAACATAGGAACAGAGAAAGAACACATAGAAACAGGGAAAGTTCAGGTCCGTTGCTGGGCAAAAACAATTGAGGGAATCAATCAGGTGATGACACAGGTAGACATAGAGCAGGCTTGTAGCAAATATATAAATTTTCCACACTTTGCTTAAATCTTCTGGTCTGAGTAGCTCATTCTTCCGCATCTCAAGACACGACCCCGGGAAAAACACCTCAGCTCACCATTCCGGTTATCAGTTTTGGGGGCCTCATCCGGGATCCAACCTCTGTACATCAAACAGTGAGTCTACAGACTCTATCACTTCTTTTGATGTTTCCTTTGTAATTTTGGAGGCATTGCTGGGTGCCTGTCAGCCACATGATCAGGCTGCCATCTCCAGCAGGCATTTTTCTTTTTCACTTTCCAAATGCAGTCTCCAGCCTTTGGGCCATTTGAAAGTGAGCGTGGGACAGCCAGATAAAAATCATTAGGGTGGCTGCCACATAAAGAAGTTCCCATGGAAGAATGAACTGGCTGTTGGACCGGGCTAGAAAGCAGTAGGTTTCCCGCCAGTTGCAAGACAAAGTCCGACCAACGGCTAAAAGAGTGCCTGGGTACCTACCTACCCAGGCTCCGAAGATCAAAGAGGTAAATTCATCCCTCTGGTTCGAGAATCTCGAATGTCCTTACATGAGTGAGGACCTCGCAGAGGTGTCTGGGGTTGAACCCTAAGATGTGCAGGGGGACCTCATAGGGACTCCAGAATACAATTATAATTAAACTCTGACCCATCCAGGGAGTGCAAATAAGAGCTGGTCACTCAGTGCTCCAGGTCCTCACTGCTGTTTTAGACAGCCGGGAGAGAAACTGAGACACATAAGAGGAGAGAAATGACCAGTGGTTTCACTGCCTCTGGGAGTTCCCTCCACAAGCAGCACACTTTGACCCACTACATACAGCCCAACCCTGGCCTGTTCCCTTGTTAGGATTTTTGCCAGAGATCTGCTCAAACTTTCCTCCCTTTTTCCTCCTCCTGCCTGAGATTGGGTGTAGAGAGACACTAAGTTCTTCCGATCCTGGCCTAGGCTAGTTGATCTGCCATTCTTGGTGTCCCCTACCACAAATGAACCCAGCCATGCATAAGCGGAGGATTCCTTCATCCCCTCAATGCCTCCTTGGACCTGACCCCCATAAATCTGATTTCTTCCGTCTCCTTGCAGTGGCCTTGTAGGGACCAGAGGGGATTTGGGTCTTCAATAGAATGTTAGGGGAGCCACAAAGGGAATGCCCTTGCCTGAAGGGCACAGCTTGCCCCTGGTGTTTGATAGACTCACCTTTCCCTGGAATGTGATTACTAAACCCACTCGTCCCTGGAATGGCGATGACTTACTATAAATGTGATATGGCCCCCACACAGAAGGAACACCTTGTATGGACATATACATTGACTAACCAACCAGCTTTCGCTAAAGTACCCCAAGCCCTCGTGCCTTCCTCATTCTCCTTACAAAGAGTTCTAACCGCTGCACGGGCTGCTGCTCTCCCTTTGCGAGACAGCCCGGCAGTCTTTCCTCTAATAAAGCCTGTGTCACCTGGTTTTCAGCCTCCGACTGATCTTTCAGTGTTCACATCACATCATGTGCTAGCAAGCACTTAAAGTAGGATGGGGAGGTAGATCAAGGCATTTTCCATACATTAGGACCTATCTCTCTAACAAAAACCCCCACCTCCGGATCCCTGACAGATCTGCTGGGATTGCTGGGACTGGCAACAGAGGACTGACGAGGCCCTGAGTCTCTGGCCCCGGTGGCGATCACACATCAGGTGCCCAGGGTAAATCTTCGAGTAGCAGCTAAGCCGGTCTCTTTCCTTGTTAATACCAAGGCCACTTACTCCACCTTGCCAGAATTCTCAGACCCACTAACACCATCCACCACTACCATTGTGGGAGTTTCTGGGACAAAGACAGTCCCATTATTTTTTTTTTAACATTTTATTGATTTTTACAGAGAGGAAGGGAGAGGGATAGAGAGTTAGAAACATCAATGAGAGAGAATCATTGATCAGCTGCCTCTTGCACACCCCCTACTGAAGATGTGCCCACAACCAAGGTACACGCCCTTGACCGGAATCGAACCTGGGACCTTTCAGTCCGCAGGTCGACGCTCTATCCACTGAGCCAAACTGGTTAGGACGACAGTCCCATTATTAACTCAACCCCTACTCTGTACCTTCGAAGGAATACAGTTCACACACTGCTTCTTAGTTATTCCCCAATGCCCCACCCCTTTACTGGGGAGAGACATCCTATCTAAATTCCATGCAACGGTCTCACTGACTCCCTCTGCCTACACCGCCTCGGCCTCCATCTTTCTTGTCTCCACTGCTGACTCAGACTTGGCCTCGGTTGTTCCCCCATTATCTCCAGATAAGGTCCACCCTATAGTCTGGGACACCTCTAATCCATCCATAGCCTAACACCATATTCCAGTCCTTATCCACCTCAAGAATCCTGACTCCTCCCCTTTCGTCCCCCAATACCCTGTCCCAACCAAACATCTACTCGGCCTTAAACCTACTATTTCTAAACTTCTCATTTCAGGTTTTCTAAGGCCCACAAATTCCCCCTTCAACACTCCCATCCTTCCTGTTATTAAACCAAACGGCTCATATCACCTGGTTCAAGACCTCAGAGCCATCAACTCAGCAGTACTGCCCACATCCCCTGTTGTGCCCAATCCCTATACCATTCTGTCTTCTATTCTCCCTTCGTCCTCCTTTTTTACGGTCCTTGATCTAAAAGATGCCTTCTTCACTATCCCTTTAGATTCACAATGTCAGGACCTCTTTGCTTTCACCTGGACTGACCCAGAGACTAGACACTCCCAGCAGCTCACATGGACGGTTCTGCCCCAGGGGTTAAGGATAGCCTCCACTTCTTTGGGCAGGCATTGGCAAAGGACTTGTGGGACCTAGCGCTGCCCAGAAGCTCTCTCCTACAATATGTGGATGACCTTCTACTGTGCAGCCCTAATCTCCAAACCTCCCAGGAGGACACGTGTCTACTCCTTAACTTTCTTGCCCAGCGTGGTTATCGGTTCTCAGCAACCAAGGCTCAGCTCTCCGAGTCAGCAGTAACATACCTGGGGGTTAGAATTTCACAGGACCGGAAGGAGATTACTGCAGACCGTAAAAGCCTTATCTCTTCCTTACTGACACCAACCACCAAGTCTGACCTCCTTTCTTTCCTGGGGGTGGCTGGCTTTCTCCGCTCCTGGATCCCCAATTACAGTAACCTAGCCAGACCTCTGTATGAGGCAACTAAGGGGGACCCTAATGAGCCTCTAGACCCCTCTAAATCTATAGAATCAGCCTTCAAATCCTTACAGCAGGCACTTGTCCAGGCCCCAGCACTACACCTTCCAGACCTCTCACAGTCATTCATACTATACACTCATGAAAATCATGGCCTGGATCTGGGGGTTCTAGGACAAGACAAAGGCCCCTCTTTCGCCCCAGTAGCCTATCTATCAAAACAACTGGACCCCACCTGTAGGGGCCCCTTGCCTCAGAACTCTAGCAGTGGCTATTCTGGCTCTGGAAAGCTATAAGTTTACCTTTGGGCAACACACAACTATTAAATCCCCTCATCATCTTCAGGACCTTGTGACCCATAAGGCCATACAACATCTCTCACCTTCACGACTTCAGGCATACCACCTGGTTTTCATTGAAAACCACCAGTTTTCTTTCACTCCTTGCTCTCCCTTGAATCCTGCTACTCTCCTCCCCATTGGGACAGATCCTCCTCTTCACTCCTGCATTGAAACAATTACCCAGTTCACATCTCCCTTTCCTCATATTTCACCCACTCCTCTCTCCACACCCGAGCAAACCCTTTACATCGACAGCAGCTCTACCTGCACATAGGAGGGACAATATAAAACAGGATATGCTATAGTATCCAGCAATCCATCCATAATAGAAGCTAGTCCTCTTCCCCCCAACACAACATCTCAGCAAGCGGAACTCATAGCCCTTACCAGAGCCCTAACCATCTCGGCTGGCAAGTCCATAAATATCTACACTGACTCTAAATATGCATACCACATAATTCATTCTGGTGCAAGCATATGACGCGAAAGGGGATTTCTAACCACCAAAAGCAATCCCCTACACAACCATACATACACAAGGCCTTACTCAATGCAGCCTTGTTGCCCAAAGCAGCTGCCATCATACACTGCAAAGGACACCAGAATTCTACAGACCCTATTGCTATTGGCAACAACCTGGCAGACAGGACAGCAAAAGGAGTTGCCCAGTCAGGCACCACCCAAACTAACTTAATACTACTGGCCTTACCTACAATCTACCCACAATACTCAAAGGAAGAACATCTCAAGTATTTAGAGTACGCCCGGAGGCAAGGGTGGTACATTCAGGCAGGAAAATTCATCCTTCCACAGGCCCAAGCAGTAGAGATACTCCAGGGAATTCATAATACTTTCCATGTGGGACAAAAACCTCTTCTGCTGTACATCACTAGCTTTCTGTCTTTATCCTCCTTAATACAGAAGATAACTAGGACATGTGATATCTACAGTCCCTGCTCTCCTCAGGGTGGAGCCCACCCTCGCTCTTTCCCAACACACCAGATAAGGGGAAACCTCCCAGGGCAGGACTGGCAGATAGACTTCACACACATGCCCCTGAATAAAAAACACCATTAGTTATCTCCTCACTTTAGTTGACACATTTTCAGGATGGATGGAAGCCTCTCCTACCAGCAGGGAGAATGCTCAAACATTTGTGGTAGCCCTCACCCACGACATCATCCCTCGCTTTGGCTTTCCGATGTCTCTTCAATCTGATAATGGCCCCGCTTTTGTCTCTCAGATAACGCAGCTGGTCTCTCAAATGCTAAACATCCCCTACCACCCTCAGTCTTCAGGTAAAGTAGAAAAGGCTAATCATCTCTTAAAAACACATCTAACCAAGCTATCCTTAGAGCTCCATATGCCTTGGACTGAACTACTCCCCCTGGCACTAATGAGACTGAGGGCCATGCCACGACAGCCACTACTTCTAAGCCCCTTCGAGATCATGTATGGGCGGCCTTTTGTCCTCCAAACCCCAGAGGACAATCCCCCCTCCCCGGGAGACTACTTCCCTGCTTTTGCCCACATGAGGGCACTCTTACAACAACACGCTCATAATCTTCTCCCCCGTCCCTTCCCTACAACTTGTACTCATCTCTCAGTCCTCCCTGGGGACTTGGTCTATGCCAAGAAAAAGGGAAAAACATCCTTAACACCCACATGGGAGGGGCCTTTCCCAGTCATACTATCTACCCCTATGGCAGCAAAGGTACGAGGAATACACCACTGGTATCACCTCTCACACATTAAGCCATACAAACCTCTACATAAAACACTACCCTCCTACACTTCTACCCCCACAGGACCTACTTCTCTCAGGCTCACCAAATGTCTTCCCACCATCCCTGAAGACTCAGCGGCACAATCCAGGACCCGGTGACTCATCATTCCTCACAGGCTAAATTCTACTATTTCCTGCAGTGTATCCTGGAGGACTGATCCTGGTGGCGACCACGATCTACTTTCCCGGAAGATTTACACTCTAGGATAGTAGATCTTACCTGTCAAGGGACCCTCCAAATTTTTACTCCAGAAGAAGCTCAGGTTTTCAAATTCCTTTTTATATGTCTCGTCTCCTCATCATAATCCTCCTACAGGCAGCTAACAATGAATGCACCAATGAAGGTTTTTGGTCTTTTCAGGTGAAATGAACTTGGGATGATGAGGGAGTCATCAATTCTACTGTCTGGGATGGGAAATCCTCCAATGTCACTCTAGTTTGATGCCTGCTTGGCCACAGCCCCGGGGTGTTCCAGCTGTGGTGGGTGGTATCAGGCCTATGCCACCGACCACAAATATCTATGTATGAAATACCGCCAGAAGAGGGACTGTGACGATGCAGGGGAGTTCTACTGTCCATATTGGCAGTGTTCTCACTACCACTCTGGTGCTTTACGTAGTCCGTTAGTAAACCTCAGACCCCCCTTGGACTGTGGCCCCTTACGTGTAATCCTGTCAGCTTTACCATATCAAACCCAGCAGACACACTCTGGAACCAGGCTCAGCCAGCAGGAATTAGAATAGATGGAGGAGGCAGGGATCCTGGGGGTATAACTGTCCTCATCAAAACCTATATTAATCCTCGACCTATCCCTCCCCACTAAAGGACATTCTCTCTCGCCCCACGAACTCTGGGCCTACTCCCTTACCCACCCTCATCAACACAACCTCCCATCTACTCTCTAACATCAATCCCTCCTTCTCTAAACCCTGCTGGATTTGTCTGTCACTGGCTGGAACTCTCATCATAGCTACTCCAATCACAACCTACTGGACCTCTAACCTACCCCAAACCTCAACACACCCTATACAACATCTCTCTCTTTAATACAGAAAACACTACCTGTTTAACAAATACCTCTCAAACCACTACCTCAACTACCTCTACATCTTACTACTGTGCACCATCTATAAATTTACCCCCTCCCTTAGCCTGCCCCCCACCGGGTATTTTTCTCCTCTGTGGGGCTACGGCCTACACCTGTGTCCCCCAGGACCTGTCACACCCGCTCTGCCTTTATGTCTTCCTAACCCCCAACCTTTCTATCAGAACAGAGGGAGAACTCGAATCCTCTCTTGGTCTTCTCAGGCCTTCAAAGGCAGGTAGACTCCTTACCAGCAGTAGCCCTACAGAACCAGCATGCTTTAGATCTCTTGACAGCAGAAAAAGGGGGTACCTGTGTCTTTCTTGGGGAAGAATGCTGCTACTTTGTTAATGAATCAGGAATTGTCAAAGATCACATTAAATCCCTCCGTGACAGGACTGACCAAAGACGATGTAACCAGCTAGAAGGCGGGTATGCCATTTTTGGCTCACTTGCCCCATGGCTCCTCCCATTATTAGGCCCACTGGTATCTATTCTTTTACTTTTGCTCTTTGGCCCATCTCATGCGCTGTTTCACCAGTTTCTTACAGAACAGAATGCAGGCATTCGCCAACCAGAAGGTGGAAGAGATCTATCTGGCCTTGAACTCTAACAGGGACATCTATATCACCAGAATCTTTGAGACCCAGGGTAAATGCCTCTGACGACACCCCTCTCAGCAGGAAGCAGCTATGGAAGATGGACCTTTGCCCTCTGACCCTGCCTGGACTCTCAGATTTTTATTATTACTAGCAAGAGCCCAGAAATGATAGACTCACCTTTTCCTGGAATGCAATTACTAAACCCACCCGTTCCTGGAATGGCGATGACTTACTGACCTTTCCCTGGAATGTGATTACTAAACCCACTCGTCCCTGGAATGGCGATGACTTACTATAAATGTGATATGGCCCCCACACAGAAGGAACACCTTGTATGGACATATACATTGACTAACCAACCAGCTTTCGCTAAAGTACCCCAAGCCCTCGTGCCTTCCTCATTCTCCTTACAAAGAGTTCTAACCGCTGCACGGGCTGCTGCTCTCCCTTTGCGAGACAGCCCGGCAGTCTTTCCTCTAATAAAGCCTGTGTCACCTGGTTTTCAGCCTCCGACTGATCTTTCAGTGTTCACATCACATCATGTGCTAGCAAGCACTTAAAGTAGGATGGGGAGGTAGATCAAGGCATTTTCCATACATTAGGACCTTAGGTCACCAGACAGGATGGAGGAGGACTGTAGGATTTGGGTTTACAACAGTGCTCAAGGCCCATCAGCACTTTCTGAAGTGGTCTCTTGCAGTTCCTAGGACCTTTGCAATGTGGGTACCTGGTCAAAAACTCTAGTCTGGCCATCTTTAAAAGTACAAGTTTCTGGGAAAAACTTAGCCATGTGTGCAGAACAAGTTAACCCACTGCGGCTTTGATTGCTAGATCGCCTACTTTTATCTATATTGCCAAAGGTCTGTAAGGTGGACTTGGAGCTGTTACATCTTTTGCTTTGTTGTGAATGTGCTTTGAAACTAAGTATGTTTAAAATATGTTCATAAGGGGTCATTCTAAGGAATGCTGGTTGTTTGCTTTTATTGGTTATTGGAAATTAAGGCTTCTAAGAATTATTAATTGAAAATTATAAAAGGTTTATGAGAAAAATGTTAAAAGAAAGTTAAAACAAAGCCAAACAATGTGGGCAACTTACAGCCAGCTTGTAACTAACCAACCATTCATTACCTTCTCCAGCCAAGGACACAAAGCAAATGGTTAAAAAATAAAAACCTCCCTACAGAAAGGGAGGGGTGAAGGGGGAAGAATAAGAAAAGGCCGTTTTACTCCCTAGGCCAGTGATGGGCAACCTTTTGAGCTTGGTGTGTCAAACTTCGCCAAAAAACTGAGCATAACTCGGGTAGTGTGTCACTTTGAAGAAAAAACATTATTTCGCAAATGTTTCATCCTCAGGAGCAGCAAATGTTTCATCCTCGGCATGCGGCCACCTCAGCGGCCGCGTGTCATCAGAAATGGCTACGCGTGTCAGTGCTGACACATGTGTCATAGGTTCGCCATCACTGCCCTAGGCAGAGAGGCCGGCAGGCTCAAGGCTTGGCAAGATAAAGTTGCCAGGTGCTTCTCATGATTTCTGAAAAGACTACAACAAAACAATAGGGAATCTTAAGAAAATCTGTACCAGAATACTCAGCGGAGCAATTTTAAGACCTACAGACAGGGGGGTATGTGATGCCTTGGGCCCCCACCTGGCCTGCTTTTCGAATTGGCTGGGGGCCAGTCTATGCTTCATGAACCACAGCTCTCCAGACTGATCCTTTCTTTTCTCCCCTCCTTGGCCTTGGAATCATTGAACACTAAAACACCTTTCCTGTCACTGAACACTAAAACACCTTACTTGTCATAATTCTTGTTGTTCAGTTTGTCTCCACCAGGTTACAAGTTCTACTTGCACACAGGGAATACCACCTCTAAATACTATCGCCATCTCCTTCCGTGACCAGGCCTCACTGTCCCTCTGACAAAGAACAAAATTTCCTGGATCTGAAGAAAAACATCATCTCTTTTAATGTAGAATTTGTTTAGTCCTTTTCCAGTCTGTTATCAAGGAGATTACCTCACCAGTAGTTATAAAGCCCTAGTTCTTGCTTTCCACATAAGTCCCTCATTACTAACAGACAGGGGAGACCAGAATGAAGAAGACAGATGTTTTAACAGTGAGGGCACACACAGAAATAAGGCTGGAGCTGTTTGTACTCTCCCTGGGCTCTGGGTACTGGCCAGTCCAGAGATCTGGATACTAGAGAACTCTCCGAGCCCTCGGCCTACAGGCCCTTCTTTTTAAAGTCCTTTAAGAAACTCAGTGGGTACTTCAGAAACATTGGAACCATCTCAGACACTTTCAATCAGACACAGGTTAGTATAGGCTTCCCCACATCTGGAGCAGGAAGGGTGCATAGTAGGACCTCGCTGGTAAATGCGCACAGTCCAGTAGGTCAGATCTGTTAGTGGGCGCACACTTACAGGTTTTTTCACACTAGATCTCTCCAGTTAATTGCGACTAAGTCTGGCAGATCCTCTTCTGTGGTCACACACAGGGAGGCATTTATCTCACGTCCCATATCTAGGAGGGGGATACCCCAAACAGAAAAGGGAAGATCACAGAGGATGCTGGACATCCTTTCATGTGTTTTCTTACAGATGGGAAGTGCTTTGTCCACACCCCATGCAGATAGTCCTTTGGGCTGTATTCTTAAACACGGGATACATTAGACCCTCAGACCCTTAAGAAACACCTGATTTTCTTTTGTACCCAGACATGGCCTGAATATCAACTGGCAGATAGAGAGACACGGCCCTCAGAGGGAAATATTAACTACAATACCATCTTGCAATTAAATCTTTTCTATATAAGGGGAAGTGAAGTAGTTTAAGCTCTCATATATCCAGGCTTTAATTTAAGAAACAATAAAAAATTATGTCAGCAATGCAAAATTAAACCCTAGCTCTCAACAGTCAAAATAATACCAGAGAGTCAACAACCCCTAAGAAGGTGACTGGGCCTAGTGGCCCACAGAATATACCTAAGCCATCTTGTCCTCCTTACAATACAAACCCCCTGGATGGACAAAACCCAAGGGAACTCAGCCACCCAGACCCCCGAGTACCATCTGCCTTCACCAGGCAATGGCAGGGGGATAGTTTTGACCCACCCAGGTCCAGGTATAGTTTTCCATACAGGACTTAAAACAAATTAAAGAAATAATGCCATCTCTAAGAAGCTAGATAGTCCTTTGTTTAGCAATTTCTATTGCTTATCTTTGGTCCTTGCTTGTTAAACCTCCTAATATGTCTTGTTTCTTCTCACATAGAGGCTATAAAAACCCAAATGCAGCCCCAGATGAAGACGAATGCTTTTTACCATGGACCCCCTAGACCAACCTCCTCTGATGGGACCTGATGACTGCTCCCCCACAATGCCCACTGTCAGCATGAAGTAGCCAGAGTGGTCGTCGGCCCTGCTCCCAACAGCAGTTGGGGTCTCCCAATTGGAGGGGGGACTGAGAGGAGTTAGCTTGAAATGCAGGCAGATAGGGCAGGGGTCCAGTGGAAAACAAAGGCAGGTGAAACATACGCAGGGGCAGACATGGCAGTTTGAGCAAGCCTGACCACAGGAACCAACCAAGCAGAAATAATAAAATGTTCCTGGACTCAAAGCAGGAGACATGGGAAACCAAGGGAGGGCCTGTAGTAAACAAAATGTACAAACACACAGAAACAGAAAAAGTTCAACATAGGAACAGAGAAAGAACACATAGAAACAGGGAAAGTTCAGGTCCGTTGCTGGGCAAAAACAATTGAGGGAATCGATCAGGTGACGACACAGGTAGACATAGAGCAGGCTTGTAGCAAATATATACCCTGGACTACAAGGCTTTAACGGGCAGCCCATTCTTGGGGACCCTCCCCTTGTGGGGAGTCTGAATCTGCTTGTAATAAATTTTCCACACTATGCTTAAATCTTCTGGTCCACATAGCTCATTCTTCAGCATCGTGGGACACGACCCCGGGAAAAACACCTCAGCTCACCATTCCGGGTATCACTGGCTGCTATTTTACCAAGTCTCCCCACAAAGCTTCTCACCTCAGCCTCTTCTTAGGCACCTCGAGTCCACATCTCCCTCCCTGAACCAAAGCCTCTGTTGAAGAGTCGAAAATGAAAATTCCTAGGCTCTGGGTTTAGAGAAAAGAAAAAAGTCCAACTTGCGGCTTTCTTTCCAGCCAGCTCTGGTCTATGGGCTCCAGGCTCTGCCGTGGCCAGCAGCCCTGCCCCCTTTCACAGCTAGATGTTATGTGAGCGTCGGGTCTCAGCTCTGTTGCTCAGGACTATGGAGCCCAACCTGGGTTCCAGGCCTCTACCTTCTGAGGGAACAGACTCTCCTGTAGCCAGGAGTTCCCTCCTCCCTCTTGGCCCGCTGGCCTGTTGCCCCTGGGAGCTGAGACAGCTCCTCTCGTGACCTCCTCGCCTTTCCTACAGGTTTCCAGGTGTTTTCTGTCCTTCCTCGATATAAGTCTCCTCCTCACTGGAGCCCAGTTGGTAATTCCATGTGAATGTTCTCCAATTTTGTTGTATTTCCAGTCTGGCACTGGGATGAGGTGCACTACAGGTCTGCCTATTCGGCTGCCATTATTTCCTCCTCCAAATGCCTGCATCTCTTACCATAATAGCCAGCATTCTCTTAGAATGGACTCAATGCATTCAAACCTTAGCACAATCTTCTTTGCAGTTTTAGCCTTTTTGCAGAAAATTAGCTTAATCTGCCCTCCACAGCCACTCTGCTTCCTATTATAACATTGCTTTCCCTGTGCAAACAGAATCCTTTCCCTTCCTGTACTGTTTCCTTAGAAGTTGATGCTTGACACACTTCTTACAGAAAGTCCGGTGGATTTTAGGAACATTTACCATGTTTTTGAGAGCATTAGTGGCACAGAAGAAGACCATCAACAGATTTGATGCAGGACATTTCTTCCAAAATTAAAAAAATATATATTAAATACAACTGATTTAAAAAATTTCAGTTAAAACTGTTCAAAGATTCTTAACTTGTAATATATATAATAAAAGCATTCTTCCTCTCCCCACCCCAGCTTGTCATTTACGTGTTTTTTTTAATGGTGGTGTTTTTGTTTGTTTTGTTACTTGTAAATAAAAAATTATGGTCAAATTTAACCAGCATTTCTTCTTTGGATTCTGATTTCAGTGATAAGTTTAACAAGGCTTCCCCTTTTAAGAATAAATTATTAGTACCTATATTTTCTTCCAGTTTACATTTTCAATTGTATATTATTAACATTTCCAATCCACATGGAATTTTAATATATATTAAATATCTGTTGATTGAATAAACTATCCTTTCTTTGTGCACAATATATTTTTGGACTCAGGTCTGAAAGATAAATAAAATGTCGGTATTTCTGGAATGATGCCTAAGTATATCCTATTTGAAACAAAATCTGCCACCTTGCTGTGCAAAATTATAGGATGGATTTTATTAAATAACCATTAATATCAATCAAAAGCACAGAAGGGATAGTAAAAAACCCTATACAACTATGAAAGATAAAGATTGGTAGATAAATAGTAATCAACCAAACTCAGAAATAAAAACAAATGCATATCCTTAATCCTGAATGAAATCATTTTAGGCTTAAGTTTGAAATAAATAACATTACCTTAAATATTACAGATAAATTGTAAGTCTAATGTAAATATAGCTACTTAAATCTTTATAGGGCACATACTTTTTAGGGTACACACATAAGTTAAAAGCAATAAACTACACTCCTTAAGTATTCACACTCTCACTAATTAAGACTAGATTCTCCCATTCTCTCTTATTCCATATAAATGCTAGACATCAGCAAAAATGTAAACTTTAAAAACTAAGAGTGGTAACAATTTCAGGAAGGTTTCTTGAAGGACTCCTTTAAATAGCAATCGGCTTTAGTGCGTCTGAAGAATCTGAATATAGTCCCTTGCTAACAGCACCAGGAAGGGGGAGAAAGAATGGAAGGATGGGACAAATCACATGTCTCCCAAAGACAGAGTCAGAACTAGTCAGAATGATACAAAATAGATTTATCATGACCTTAAATCAAAACCAATATTTGTAAATACACTATAAACATTTGTATAGATGTTAACCAAAATAATACAGCATAATGATTTAAAACCATTAAACATGAAATCATTTGCCAAAAAAGGGCACAAGTTACTACTATAATAAATTTGTCTGTGTTTAAATATTAGAACAGAATGGATATGGGCAGAAACAGTTCTGGCTACCTGCTTCTTCCCTTTCCCTTACTCTTTTCCCATCACAAGAAGGAATGGGTCAGGGATCTTCCTTTACAACTACAAGAGCTAGATCCCCTCATCCCTTGTCTTAGCTATGTAGCCAACCACATAGGAACCTACTGTCAAGAAAGGAAAGGGAATAAGAATTTCCCACAATTGCTCTGGCTGTTGTTGCTCAGTGGTTAGAGTGTTGGCCCAAGCACGGAAGGATTGCACGTTCAATAGCCCCAGGTGAGGTGCCCTTGGGAGTCAACCAATCGATTTGTCTCTCTCACATCAATGTTTCTCTCTCTCTTTCTCTTCCTCCTTCCACTTTTTCTAAAGATCAATGGAAAAAATATCCTCCACTGAGGAAAAACAAAACAAAATAAAAAAAATAATTTCCCACAATGAAGGCCTTACTTTGTAAAAGTATGTAATTCTAAAACAGACATCTTCTAATATGTACATGTTTCTGCTACAATTAAAAATTTCACAAATTTATATACATAAGTATATATGTATTTTTACCATGTTTAACCTGCAAACCAGTTGATCCACACCTAAATAACCAAGGGTTGACTAGAACACTTATTTTAATGGTCTTGAAGCTTGTAGAGAACTTTTACTCTTACAATTTGACTCTTACAATCCTGAGATAAAGCAGGTATTATTTCCACCAGACAAATAAGAAACTTTGGGGTTAGTGTGACAGAACTAGGATTATATTCCACCTCTTCTGCCTCCAGAGTAATTGTTTGCCACACTGCCACAGAAAACAATAAATACAAACCCTCATCATCTGATCTCTCAAGTGGAACATTAAGAATTTAGAGATTAAGACAACTTTCCTGAAACATACTAAACTATATAAAACAAGTTCCATTAGTATTTGTAGCAAATGGAAACAATGTTCATTAAATTTTATTTTAAATCCTTGACCTGTTCTCATTATTATGGGTCCATAGTTTTAGCTCTAGTGCAACTGTACTATTTTTAATGCTTCTGAAGTTAACATTAACTTTAGGCCACTGTTTTGTTTTTCTTTTTATACTATGGCATCTCTACAAATATAAATTTGATGACACACAAAGATTGAGGGGCAGGTGGTGTTCAAAATTTGAATAGTTTTGATGTGAGAAAGAAGGGTACTGATTTGTATACTTCACTAAAATAAAAATAAATAGAACAAATTTATTTTTTTATTATTTTTTTTAAATATATTTTATTGATTTTTTACAGAGAGGAAGAGAGAGGGATAGAGAGTTAGAAACATCGATGAGAGAGAAACATCGATCAGCTGCCTCTTGCACACCCCCTACTGGGGATGTGCCCACAACCAAGGTACATGCCCTTGACCGGAATCGAACCTGGGACCCTTGAGTCCGCAGGCCGACGCTCTATCCACTGAGCCAAACCGGTTTCGGCCAAATTTATTTTTTTTAAATCCTCACCCGTGGATATTTTTCCACTGATTTTTCGAGAGAGTGGAAGGGGAAAGGGTGAGACTGAGAGAAACATCGATGTGAGAGACACACATCGATTGGTTGCCTCCTGCATGCACCCCAACCAGGGCCAGGGAACCGGCAACCAAGGTATGTACCCTTGACCGGAATCGAACCCGGGACCCTTCATTTCACGGGCTGATGTTCTATCCACTGACCTAAACCGACTTGGGTGAGAACCAATTTTCCACAGAATTCTCCTCAGAGTCAAAATATGTATGCTGATTTATGTATGACCTTAGCTGGGTATTCTTCTTGATCACTTTGAACAATTATAAAATGGATGGGAAAAGCTTTGTATTTTGTTAGGATTCTTGGCTTAACGATTCAGCAGTAAAAATGCAACTAAAAAGTTTCTAATCAGAAATATGTTTTATTTTGCTAACATTTTTACCTTTAACATTAAGTTGTAATGTATTCAATATGAAAGATGGTAAAACTTACCTCACAAGCAGGGCATATAATTGTGCTATATTCTTCAGTTAATAAACACAGTTCACATAAAGCATGTCCACACTGAAATTCATGGTGGTGACCTATTGATGAAATTATGCATTAATCTTTCCACAGTTTATTAACATTGTGCAGCATTAGACAGAGTGGAAAGTTAAAGGAATTCTCTCGCATAGGAAGATAACAAAGTTAGCTAGAAATGAATGACTTATTAAACAAAATTCAGAAGGACATATACAAGTCAGAAGGAGGGAGAAACAGAAGAAAAGCCAGGTAGAGTTATATAATATTGTTTGCATTAATTTAAGGTAGTGTTTGGTACGTATGATACTTTCTTTTTTTTTATGATACTTTCAATTTGTCATATTTTATAATCATACAAAGTGCTCTGACATACTTCATTGCCTCTGTGTAAACATCATGGCTAAGCAGGCTGGGAATGTTATATGCAACCTGGAGATGGAGAAACATTTTGGTGGTGTGGCTAATTAAATGGTATAATCCAGACTCCAGCCTGTTTATGTTTCCAAGGCAATGTTCTTTCTCTTTGATCATACTGCCCTCTACTAATTTACATTTCCCATCCTGCTAAGTGGACAGGGAGGGCAGATATGAAACACTGGCAAGACCCCACTCTTACAATGACCTAAGACACTGGCAGGGACAAGGACAGAAGCCAGATGCTACTACTATCACCTACACAACCCACACAAAGATCATTTCACAAAACTAGCTTTTATAAGGGAAATACCATAATCTTAACTGAAAACCTATTATCAAGATTTTATCGATAAGTAGAATTTGAAGTTTATCACAATAGGCATATTTTTAGCTATGTAACTTCAAAAGTATGTCATTTTAAAAGACTTTGCAAGACAGAAAGGAAAAAAAAAACTAGGTAAAATCAGTCATCTTTTACCAGCAAAAAATTAGTGTTCTTGCTGATTAATAACTGCATGCTTTTGATTTAAAAAAGCTTTAGTTTTTAAGCCAACAGAAATATCTGAAACTTGCTTACAACCAAGCTAATTTTTAAAGCTCTATTTAAATTCCAGAAATATTACCAAAGAAATAAAAACTATTTAACTGTTTTGTCTGTATAAAATTCAGTTTACTGTACAAGTCAAAATAACTTGTGGTGTATTACAGCTTACAAAGGGGAAGCACTTTCACAATTCTAGATGCATAACCACCACCTTTCCAACTGAGTATTTCTTTTTTAAAAAATATATTTTATTGATTTTTTACAGAGAGGAAGGGAGAGAGATAGAAAGCCAGAAACATCGATGAGAGAGAAACATCGACCAGCTGCCTCCTGCACACCTCCTACTGGGGATGTGCCCACAACCAAGGTACATGCCCTTGACCAGAATCGAACCCTGGACCTTTCAGTCCGCAGACTGACGCTCTATCCACTGAGCCAAACCGGTTTCGGCCCAACTGAGTATTTCTAGGCAATGGTAACACAAATGCATGGAAGAACCAGTGATTTTATAAGGTCATGTTTTAAAACTTTATTTTTTAATGGTTATTTCCTTCAAACAATGGATAGTTTCCACAAGACAGTCGTGGTCAAACATTAAACAGTTACACAGGGAAACAACAAGAATTTTCAGTAGCTCCAGGAGTTGAAATTCAACAACTCATCCCTGTCAGAGACAGAGAACTCCGGCATTTTAAATTATATTAAAATAACCTGAACCTGTTTTCACTTGAGTAGACTCTAAATTAGCGGATCAATGCGAACTTAAAAGTGCTCTAAAACGAAGTCTAATATATATAAAATAAAGATCTTGTATACAGAAAAAAATTTTGCAGATCAACAGGAGGGCGGTGCATTTCTTCCCTTGGGGTACAGAAAACACAAGATGAATAAAGGAACTTCTCACGGCTACCTGAGCAATAATTTCACCCCCCTCCTCCCACCCAAAAACAAAATCAGGAGCATGTCATGGTGGTCTACTTATCACTTCCACAACTAACACTACACCAGAAACTCACGTTTCATTACCTCCTGACCACAAGGCAGCAGGCTAGGTTCTTACACGGACGCTCTCGCGAGCCCGGGGACGTTTGGAACGGGTACTGGGGAGAGGAGGGTCCGGAGGAGCGGGAGGCCTCGGAGGGCGGGCGCCACGCCCCTCAGCCCCTCAACCGCCCGCGGGCGGCTACGGGACCGCGACCCCCGGGTGGCCGACGGGAGGGGGGTGCCGTGCGACCGTTTCCACGTCAGCCGTCAGCCCGGCCCCGCCAGCCGCGCCGCTCCCACCCACGCTGGCCTCGGCCTCGCGGTCTCCACGCCTGCAGCCCGGACCACGCCGGCCCTCGAAGCCCACCCTCGGGGTCCTTACCAGAAGCTTTGGTCACCGTTCTCCCGCACCGAGCGCACTGCATCTCAGCAGCTACCCAGGGCCGACCCTTCCTTCCCACCTGCTGACAGGAAGACAGGGTGAGCCGAGCTGTCGAAGATTCGGCCGCCATTGCTGCCTACTAGATCCGAGGAAAGCACCGCATGCCAGTCCCAGCGTCCCTCGCGCCAGCGATCAATCATCGAAGGCAATCGCTGCAGGTAGCCAATCAGCAGGCGAAGACATTAAAGCCCGCCCCCTCCAGTTGACCCCGCCCCTCCGCTTGACCCTCGCCTGCGGCCAGGCACGTGCAGGGCGGCGGCGGGGAGCGGGGAAGGAGTTGGCTGTTTTAGTTTTACCCCAGCGGCTTCATGTCAAGGAAGAACGCCAGACTTTCTTTTTTTAATTTTTTTTATTTTTTTTATTTTTATATAAATCTTTATTGTTCAGATTATTACAATTGTTTATCCTTTTTTCCCCTATATCTCCCCATTACCCAGAACGCCAGACTTTCAAACACCATTTACTTTCAAACCTCTACCAAAAGCGTCACCCCTGAGCACTCGGTGCGTCCGAGTCCAGATTTCACGTTTTATTACTTCCACCGTGTGAACCTCAAGGGCAGTAATCAATCCTTATGTTGAAGGGATTCCCAATTCACTAGTTGTCAAGGCCAGAAAGTCGAAACCTGTGGGGGAAAAAAGTATTTCAATTCCATATTTAAATCACCTGCTAAGAATTTGAGGGCTTGACTACTAGTAGCCTCAATGGAGAACTATCAGTGGCTACTGGTGGGGGGAATTCATTAACCATTTCAAACTAAGGGGTGGCCATCATTACTAACAGTTGTTGAGCTGGGAGTGGTTGGGGAAGCAAAGAACTTGTAAAGAACAGGTTTATAACCTCTACCTAAAACAGTAACCTCTGCTAAGGTAGCTTGTGGTTAAGTGCCAGAGGGTGAAGACAATAAAAATCACTGCACTCTGGAAAGATGATGTCAATACGGTATAAAAAGCCTTCCTAGAGGACACAGGGTTTGCATTCGACCTTAAAACTTAGGTGGGACTTAACAGGAGTAAACAGAGGGAAGGAAGCATTCCAGTGAAAAGGAACAGCATAAGCAAGAGAAAGTAGGAAGGAGATGCAGTGGCCTCTTACAATTTAGAGATCACTTGGCCAGAGTATTAATTTCCTTAAAGTGAGATTTTTTGAGAGGTATGTTGGGATGGAATTTTGGACAGTCTTGAATATTGGGCTAAAGAGTTTGGACTTTACCCTTCAAGCTGCAGAGTGCTGGCTAAGTGTGTGACCAAAGGAGGAGTCATCTGGTGGCAATGTGGCAGGTGAATTGTGGAGGAAGCACCTGGAGATGATGGCAGAGTACTTTCAGTGATTAATAAAAGCCTGCAGATATTCCTTATTTTCCCTTCAACATTTTTTGGGAACATAAACAGAAGTTCAAAAGCTCACCCTTGATTTAAAAAATCTTTATACTTTGTTGCCCTCAGGAAAAAGTATCGCTTCCTTAGCCCATCCTCATGCCACCTACCCAATAGTTTCTGCTACTAATCCATAATGAAACGCGTAGTACTAACTGAGCCAATGTTCCCCTGCAACATGCTGAAATCTTCTACAGTTTTGTGAGTGGTTTTCCCTCTTCTCCTATCTGGAATGCCCACTCCTTCCTTTTTATTGACTTGTATTCTCCTCATCCTTCATGGCTCAGCCTTTGAACCATCAACTCCTCCTTGAAACCGTCACGTTTCTCCCTGCAGTCACTACTGTTCTAGCAAGTAGCCATAATCCCCTTTTCCACTAGGACAGTGATGGCGAACCTATGACACGCGTGTCAGCACTGACATGCGTAGCCATTTCTGATGACACGCGGCCGCTGAGGCGGCCGCATGCCGAGGATGAAACATTTGCTGCTCCTGAGGATGAAACATTTGCGAAATAATGTTTTTTCCTCAAAGTGACACACTACCCGAGTTATGCTCAGTTTTTTGGCGAAGTTTGACACACCAAGCTCAAAAGGTTGCCCATCACTGCACTAGGATATCTGTACTGCAATTGGAATAATGACAATCTAATTGCATAGGGGTTCTTCTTGGGTCATGATATGCATCTAATGTGGTATAGTACAGAGGAGTCATTTCTGAATATCATCAATTGTGCTGGAGAGAATTATGCCCTTGGTAATTCCAGTAATTAAATAAATCTTGGATAAATCA
The DNA here is from genome assembly GCF_951640355.1 of Cnephaeus nilssonii. Classification (NCBI taxonomy): domain Eukaryota; kingdom Metazoa; phylum Chordata; class Mammalia; order Chiroptera; family Vespertilionidae; genus Cnephaeus; species Cnephaeus nilssonii. The sequence continues at coordinate 101,652,834 of NC_137077.1, forward strand.
GGGCCAGTAAGAAATACAATGGTAAATGTTTAGACTCCACATGTCAGGTCATAATGTTACAGAGAACCGGAATAAATCAAGCAATGCTTGGAGAGTTTGGAGTCACACTTTATTCACCGCGGTGGGCTCAGAAAAAATGAATTCAAATTCTAAGCAAAGCTACAAGCAGAACTTCCCTTTTTATTAAAGAGCCAGCCCTATGTGTGCTTAGTGGTTATCTCGCTGCTGGCCTTGAAAACAACACAGTTCTATCCAATTAAAAAACACACCTGGCATGGCATTGAGAGTATGGGCATATCTAGTCTCTGGCCTACAAGGTCAGATAGCTAAGTTTATCTTCCTTATTATTCAAGCAGGCTAAAGCAGGCTGGAAAGCAAAGTTATTTTTTTAGAATAAGAGGCCATCTGAAAAATAGTAGAGAATTCCAAACAGTAGTTTTACAAAATAGGGGTTAGCCTTCCCATTAATACTTACTGGGTCCTCTCAAAAAAGAGAAGCCACCATTATCATCTTTACAAGTAATTTAGGTTGTTTAAATCTTTTGTCTGGAGTCCTTTAGTGGTTTCCCATTGACTGTGACAGATTCTTAAAATGGCATTCAGGGCCTCTCAAGCTTCATTTTGCACCACTTCTCACTGGCATTTTTCAGTTCTGTAAGTAGGTCAACCTCAAGATCTTTGCCTGGAACACTCTTCCCTGCACTATTAAAAAATTATCATGCCCTAGCTGAGTGGCTCAGTTGCTTGGAGAGACATCCTTTACACCAAAAAATTTCGGATTTAATTCCCAGTCAGGGCACATACCTAGGTTGCAGGTTCAATCCCCAGTCGGAGGCATATGGAAAACAACCACAACCATCTCTCTCTCTCTCTCTCTCTCTCTCTCTCTCTCTCTCTCTCTCTCTCTTAAATCAATAAACATATTCTTGGTGAGGATAAAAGTTATCATAAAATGTGTTAGCTGCACAAAAAGGAATAAAGAATAACATTTATGAATATTCATTCATGTACCTTCCAACAAGTTTAAGAAATGATTTAATTTTATCCAGATAATCTGGTTTTATTAGGTCTGTTTGGCCATTTACTCACATGTTGCCTAATTCTTTACTATTCCTCCTTGTGTCTCATATGTCCTTCTGGAATAATTTTTTTTTCTTTAAGGACATCCTGAAGAATTATCTTTAGTGAAGGTATGTTAGTGACTAATGCTCTTGGTTTTTACTAGGTGTACTGGTTAATAATGCGGATTTTGCAATCAAAGAAAACACGATAATTTCAAGAGAAACATCAAAAGTGCTTTATTCAAAGTAATGTCCATCGCTAGCTACACATTTCCCCATCTTTCAGGTAATTTGTGGATACCGTCCCAATAGAACTTTTCTTGTTTTGAGGCAAACCATTCAGAGACCCAGTTTTTCACTTCTTCGTATGTTTTGTAGTGCTGCTCAGAAAGTATGTGTGCCATCGATCAGAACAAGTAGTAATCTGAAGGAGCAAGGTCTGGTGAAATAGCTGGTGGGTTAAGACTTCCCAGGCAAGATCTTTTAATGTGTCTTTAACTGGTTTTGAAGTGTGTGATGGTGCGTCATCATGAAGCACAATTACTTTGCCATGTCTTCTGGAACATTCTGGTCATTTCATGATCAAAGCATGGTTCAAATTGATTATTTGTTGTCAGTAGCGATCAGTATTAATGGTTTCACCTGGTTTTAGAAGCTCATAATACACCACACCTTCCTGATCCCACCAAACGCAGAACATTGTCTTCTTTCCAAAGCGATTTGGCCTTGCAGTAGATGTTGATGGTTGACCTGGATCAACCCATGATTCTGTGCGTTTGGGATTCTCAAAATAAATCCACTTTTCATCAACAGTCACAATTCTATGTAAAAAAGACTTTCATGCTGTTGAAGCAACATTTTACTGATGACTTTTCAGTTCTCCATTTGTCTCATTCATTTGTCTCTCATTTGGCACCCATTTTCCTTCCTTTAAAATCTTTTCCATTAGCCTACCAGTGGACACAGACAACAGGGAGGTGAGGGCATGAGTGGGGGTGGGGGGGTTGGGAAAGTAATGGGGGGTTGAGGACAAATATGTAATACCTCAATCAATAAAGAAATTAAAATGAAATGAAATGAAATGAAATAAAATAAAATATTTCCCATTGCTTTTAAATGACCGGAAATTGTTTGCTGAGCAACGCTGAATCTTTCTGCAAGTTGTTTTTGAGTTTGTCACGCATCTTCATCCAATAATGCTTGTAATTGTTGGTCTTCAAACTTTTTCGGTTGACCTGGACCTTCTTTGTCTTTCACATTGAAACCATCACTCTTCAAGCATTTAAACCAGCGTTCACAAGTATCTTGAGATGGAGCATGTTCGCCATAAGCTTCCCAAAGTATTCAGCAGGACTTTTCTTCAAAATAAAGTAATGAATTAAAACTTTCTGCAAATGCTCTTTTTTTTGGCACAAAATTCCACATTTTTAAGTGTAAAAATATCTATTTGTTTTGTGCTCTAATGTTTAATTCAGGAACATTTCATAGTGGTCTACTTGTCACTTCCACAACTAAAACTACTCAAGAAATTCAAGTTTCATTACTTCCTGACCACAAGGCAACAGGTTAAATTCTTACATCGACTCTCTCGTGAACCTAGGGATGTTTTTGAATGGGTACTGGGGAGAAAACTCACGCGGTCCTTTTCCAAGAGTCCAGGAGAAGCAGGGGAGGCCTTGGAGGCCTCGGAGGGGCAGGCGCTACACCCCCTCAACCAACCTCGGGCGTCTACGAGACCCGCGACCCTTGTTAACACCTTCAGCAAATTTGACATATGAAATTTTGAAGCTTGTTGTCAATACAACAAAATAACATACATATCAAATCACATATATATCAACATATGTGTAACTCCATCTATTTAAAAAACACACATTATTAACCAGTACATCTAGTATTTAGATAACTAGAGGTCTGGTGCACAAAATTCGAGCACGGGTAGGGTCCCTAGGCCTGGCTGGCAATCAGGGTTGATTGGGGCCTTCCAGCTGCTGGCCGGGGCCTTCCTTCCCTGGCTGCTGGTTGGGGCCTTCCTTCATTCTGCGCCACTCCCTGGTGGTCAGCACATGTCATAGTGAGCAATCAAATGCCCGGTCTGCTGGTTGAACTCCCGAGGGGACACTTTTCATATTAACCATATATATATATATATATATATATATATATATATATATATATACACACACTAGAGGCCTGGTGCACGAAATTTGTGCACTCGGGTGGGGGGGTTGTCCCTCAGCCCGGCCTGCACCCTCTCACAGTCTTGGAATCCTTTGGGGATGTCTGACTGACAGCTTAGCCCAGCTTCTGACCGAGTGGTGCTCCCCCTGTGGCAGTGCATGGACCACCAGAAGGCAGCTCCTGCATTGAGTGTCTGCCCCCTTGTGGTCAGTGTGCATCATAGCGACCGGTCAACTGGTTGTTTGGTCGCTTAGGCTTTTATATAGATAGATAATATATTTTTATCTCATCTTCATCTGGAATGATTAATTAGTAACATACAATTCTAGGTTAACTGGTATTTTTTCTCAGATTTTAGAGATAATATAATACAAATTTCTGACTTCTATTGTTGCTATTGAAAAGTTTGTGGTAAATCTAATTGTCATTCTATATAGGTAAGTTGTTTTTCTTTGACATTCTATATATTCATTATAATCTCAAGGTGTAGATATTTATTTATCCTGCTTGGAATTGACTGCAATTCCTCAGTCTGAACATTCTTATTTTACTGGTCTGGAAATTTTTCAGCCATTTTAAAAAATATTTATTTTTATTGATTTCAGAGAAGAAGAAAGAGGGAGAGCGAGCTAGAAACATTAATGATGAGAGAGAAGTATTGATTGGCTGCCTCCTGCACACACCCCACTGGGGATTGAGCCTGCAATCCAGGCATGTGCCCTTGAATGGAATAGAACCTGGGACCCTTCAGTCCATAGGCTGACACTTTATCCACCAAGCCAAACTGGCTAGGGCCAGCCATTTATCTTTGAATATTACCATTTCCTTTTTATTTCTTCTGCAACTCCTATTAGACAGTAAATAGGACCTCTCACTCTATCCTTTGTTTCTCCTAACCTCTCTTTCATAGTTTCTATTTCTTTATCTCTCTCTCTGGGTCTTTATCTCTCTCTCTCTCTACACACACACACACACACACACACACACACACACACATATACTAGAGGCCCATTACACAAAGATTTGTGCAATAGGCCTTCCTTCCCCTGGCTCTGGCACCCGGGACCCAGGCCTTTGCTCTGGCTGCCACCTTCTGTCTTTGCTCCGGCCAGCACCTTCAGTCTTCACTCCAGCCAGAGCCTTCAGTCTTCACTCCAGCCAGAGCGCCGCTTCTGTGGCTCCCTCCGCCCCCACCCCCCCACCCCATAGCAGGCGTCCTGCCCCGCCTGGCCACTCTGCACCTTCATGCGTGCTGCCCAGAGGCCCGGAGTGTCTGGGGGGCGGGGCTGCCGCCATCTTTGTCTGGTTAATTTGCATACCCACTCCTGATCGGCTGGTGGGTATCACAAAGTTACAGTCAATTTGCATATTTCTCTTTTATTAGTGTGTGTGTGTGTGTGTGTGTGTGTGTATTTCCCAGTTAATCAGTTCTCTCTTCAGCTGGATTTCATATGTTATTTAACATTACCATTGAGTTTTAAAGTTTCAGTGACTATTTTATCCAATTCTAGAAGGTCTTTTTTTAATTTCCAAAATTTTCTGATATTTTTGGATAGTGTGTTCCTTTCTCATGTTTTTTAATCCTCACTCAAGGATATGTTTTTATTGATTTTTAGAGAGAGGAAGGGAGAGACAGAAACATTGATGTGAGAGAGACACATCCATTGGTTGCCTCCTGTGCCCTGACCAGGGCCCAGGATTGAACCTGCAACCCTTGACTGGGGATCAAACCTATGACCCTTTGGTGCGTGGGCTGATGCTGTAACCACTGAGCAACACCTGCCAGGGCTGCAACTTATTTTTACTGAACTTTATTCATGATGATTTGTTTCCTTGTGTTTTTATAATTTTGTATTATAAACCCATATTTAGAAGTGTTAATCTCTGGGAATCCTGTGAGGTCTGTATTAATGATATATTTCTCCAGATTTGTTTTTGCTTTTTTTAGGTGTCCCTAAGCCACTATGAATTTAAGATCACTTTAATTTTTAGCTTCTGTTTTCCTAGACTACTCTAATAGCATATTGCAAATCCCAAGCCCACCTGAAGGAAGGTGTATATTCTAGATTACCTGGAGAGATATTTCCTACACCAAAAGGTATACAAGATAAGTTTCTTTACCTTTTAGCCTTCCTGTTCACTTCCACCTTCTATGCAAATACTTAGATTAGCAGCTGTCTTATATTTTTTTCTAATTCATTAGCTATTACCATGGTATCTCCTTGAAGCTTTAATTAGCATTTCTCTAATGACTAATGAAGCAGATATCTTTTCATGTTTATTCATCATTTAGGCTTTCATATCCTTTTTTTCTTCTTTTGGTTTGTTGTTTCTTTCTAATTGATTGTAGGAATTCTTTATTCTAGATTCCAATTGCAAATATCCTTTTCTAGGCTGTGACTTTTTCCCTTCACTTTGTTCATGATAGCTCTTATTGTCTAAAGGTGTTTAATTTTACTATGGTATTTTCATTAAGATTTGCAATTTTGGGGGGATTCCAAAATGGCTGCAGAGTAGGTGGAAACTACATTTACCTGTTCCTGGCCCCAAACCAGATTTACAACTAAATTATAGAACAATCAACCTGAATAACCAACTAAAGTCTAGCTGAAGTAAAATATTATAACTAAGGACTTAGCCATGAGTAGCAGCTGAGAAGTGGGAAGGATATCGCAGCTGCAAAACTTCCTTCTCCCAGGAGTGTGGAGCCTCAACCCCAGGCAGGTATCCCCAACCCACAGCAACAGAGATGGGAAGGGGAGCCCACATAGCATCTGTTCATGAAAATCAGTGGGGATTTAGTCCACCTGGGAGATCCAGACACCATCTTCCAGGGATGAGCACTCCTATTGTTACAGCACCAGCCCGGAGAGTGCACTACCAGGTTCCTGGCTGCTGGTGAGGCCATTCTGCCATGCTTGGTCCTGCTGAGGGGTCTGCTGGCTGTACCCATCAGTAACATTTGGGCCCCTCTTCTTCTGGGGAGGCTCTTTGTGGAGACCTAGACAGTGACTAAACTGTGTGGCTTTGTAAAGAGGGCTGGTCTCCCCCACCTCGAGCTCACAGCCAGTCCCCCTTGCCATACCACCTGTTGAATCCTTTGCCTGGCTCCATCCTGCTGAGTTCAGATGTGCATGGGGACCAGAGAGCCATTCAGATATGGAACTTTTAAAGCATGTCTTCTGGGGAAGCTTTCGTCCAGGAAACAGATGGGTGGATGCTGGATTGTGTGGCTACATTGTGTGTGTATGGGGGGCAACTCCTCACTCCCCTGTGAGCTCAACTTGTGCAACCCTGGGAATGGGAAGAAGTGCCTGCCCCCCTCCTACAGGCATGTGGGCATCACCTCCAATGGGAGACTGTTTGGATCTGTCCCCTTGAGCCTGGTGGATCTGCTTAGCTGAAATTGCTCCTGGCTGCACCTAACCTGAACCTGTGGCATACTCCTCCTGGAGGAACTAGAGTTGGAGACTCTAGTAGAGACTGAGTGGTTTGACTCTGGAGTAGGAGCCACTTTCACCTCATTGAGTACCTGATCATGTGGCTCCCAAGGAGGGAACCCACTAGCCCTCTCTTCCCGACCCCAGTTGCCTTGCCCTATTGAGCTCACCACCTGTGGAAGAGTCTGTGGGGAACAGCCATTTTGGGCCCACTCTATAGTCTTTCTTCAGAAAACTCTAGAGAAAGATCAGACAACTTCAGGGGCAGGGGGAGTAGCTGACAGGTGTAGGTGGACCTCAGGGAGCCTCAGTCCTTTTACAGATCTGCCCCCAGCTCTAACATGGAGGAAACAAATCCTTAGACACAGACTGACCTCTCCCATGTGCACTCAGGCCCAGTAGACACATCCATAAATGGTGAAAAAGTGTGGTAGCTCCAGACAGGTAGTCCAAGGCTGGGTACATACAACATCTGACATCAACCTGTACCTAAACCCTGCTCAAGTGGACCCAGAACCAGCACAACCTGTGGTGGGCTTCAGACCCAACCAGCCACACAAGTGGCACATCCAAAGGGGGATTCCAACAGGCACCAGACCCTGCTGGGAACAACTTTGTCTCAGGGCGCAGCCCCTGCACAAAGTCTCATCTACAGTAATTGAGGTTTACTCTTATAGCCTGCCAGCTTGAAGGGTTAACTCCATTCATGAAAGGGCCAACAGCATTCAAGACTCAACTACAACAGGAGGGTGCACATGACTGACAAAAAGCATTCCTGGAGCATGGAGCTCAGGTGATCTGGAAGATTGTGCTACTGAGCTCAACAAGAGACCTTCATCATAAAGCCCTCATAACAAGTTTGTGTGAGTCATAGCAGATATTCCTAATACACAGAGACAAAATGGGGAGACAAAAAACTATGCCCCAAATGAAAGAAAAAGAGAAATCCCCAGAAAAAGAATCAAATGAAATGGAAGCAAACAAAATACCAAATGCAGGATTTAAAACAGTGGTTATAAGAATGCTCAAGGACCTTAGGGGAAGAATGGATGATCTCAGACAGAACTTAAACAAAGAGATAGTAAGCATTAAAAAAGTTATAGAGCCCAGCCAGTGTTGCTCAGTGGTTGAGTGTTGATCTAAGAACCAGGAGGTCACGGTTTGATTCCGGGTCAGGGCACATCCCCAGTAGAGGGTGTGCAGGAGGCAACCAATCAATGATTCTCTCTCATCATTGATGTTTCTATCTCTGTCTCCCTCTCCCTTCCTCTCTAAAATAATAATAAAATTGTTTTTAAAGGACATAGAAACCATAAAAAAGGACCAGTCAGAAAGGAAGAATATAATATCTAAAATGAAGAATACTCTAGAAAGAATCAACAGCAGGTAATATGAAGCAGAGGACTGAATCAGCAATTTAGAGAACAAGATAACAGTAAGCACCCAAACAGAGCATAAAAAATAAAATTTAATTTAGAAGAGAATTTATAAAAGTAAGGAAAGTCTCAACAACCTCTGGGACAACATCAAGTGTAACAACATCCACATCATAGGGGTACCAGAAGGAGAAAAGAGTGAGCAAAGGATAGAGACATGTTTAAAGAAATAATGGCTGAAAACTTCCCTAACCTGGTGAAGGAAAAAGTCACACTAGTTCAGGAAGCACAGAGAGTCCCAATCAAGATGTACCCAAAGAGGTCCACACCAAGACATATCATAATTAAAATGCCAAAAATTAAAGACAAAGAATCTTTTTTTCAATAAACAAATGCAAAACCACTTTATATAAAGTGTGGTTCTCTCCTTTTAGCAATATAAAATATAAAATGATTACAATATCATCAGCTAGTTAAGAGCTAAATTCAAGAGATTTGCAAACCAAAACAGCAGTGAACAGTCCCTTATACAAAAGTCCATTGAGAAAAAGTCAAGTCGATTTTGTAACAGGTTACATAAAAATCAGGGCCAATAAATGCATTATAAATGCAAAAAAGATCATTGCTTTATCAGCACATTCTTCAGCCTTGTTTGGACTAGATGCAAACTGTTCACTTTTTGGTTCATCTTGTTTTCCATTAAGCTCTTGATCAACTTGTTTTATGAATTCTGGTATGCCAACATATTCCATGGGGACAAGTTCCACTAGTTCTGACAAATTAAAGATGTATATAATTTTTGGCTGAATTTTGAGCTAATAAATGGTCTTGTAACAGCCAGAAGTGTTCTGATAAACCAAGAGGGATGTATGATGATTAGAGATGTTAGGTTTTTCTGTAACCTTCTATCAATTTGCTGATAGCATTTTCTGAGCCATCCCAGACAGGGCACTTTCCTTCAAGTTGTTGCACCATTTAAATAAACTATCATGTAATTTTCTCCTACTAACAGTTTCAAAGTGCCAGTAACATACCTAAAGAGATTGTCCATCAGGTATCTATAGCTAGGTTGACAACTTTCAGGCATGAAACAGACAGCAAACACAAAAATGGCATTTAAGCCATCCCCATAATATCCTCTATGACTGATAACTTTTTTATAGGGTTCAGTGGCCTTCACATCAACCCTATGGTCCTGTTCTCCAATTCTGAACATATGCCAGTGTCATCCGTCTTCTTTTTCCTCCTCTGCTGTGTATTTGGTAATTGAGCCTTTCCTAATAACTTCAGTAGTTTTGGGTTTTGGAATATCATCTTCCCACTCAAATTCTGAAGCTGACCCATTTTTGAAATAGCTTCCTTCATTGATAGCTGCAGCAGTTTATTGCCTGGCTACTATACTGTGAACAGGCATTTCTGGCCAGAAACCCTTGCTGTATTTACAGGCTATTCATTAAGTGAAATTGTGGCCTTGTCTGAGTTAGCTAAATAAAGCATGCCTTGATATACCCCATCAACCTCAGCAAGCAATTAGGGAGAAGTACAAGACTTCAAAGTACATGCATGTGTCTGTCATGGAACCACCTGCAATTTTTCCTCTGCAATAAGTTTCAGAACTGAAGCACTTTAAGAACTTAACTTCCAGATCAATAAGATTGGTACTAATTTTTATAGGTTTCTTCAAGTTGAATCAACTAGTGTTGGTACAATATAGATGACATATTTAAAAAAATATGAATGTATTTAGGTTCTCTTAGATTTAGTAGTTTGGAAAATAGTCTAAAATTTAAAAAAAATAAACAATTTGCAATATGGAAAAAAAAAGAATGTTAGGAAGGGTGGAGACGTGAAAAGGCCTGTCTCTGCTCCCATGGGCAGTGGCTGAGGTACCATGGGCTATCTCAGCTGCCGAGGATTCCCCGAGAAGGTGGGGCCTAAACCCCAAGATGGAACCCCTAGCCTAGAGTACCAGAGCTGGGAAGAGGTGCCCATATAACATCTGGCTGTAAAAAACAGCAGGGTTTCTGTCTGCCAGGGAGAGACAGAGTCTACTAAAGACACAGGCACCTCTTAAAGGGCCAATGCATAAAATTTTGTTTGCAGCCACTCACCCTGGGCTCTAGGGTAGGAGGAAGGCCAGAGTGGACTAGAGTCACCAGAGGAGAATCTGAGGTTTGTGGCTCTGGGGAGGCAGCTGGGAGGACAGCCACCAGGATTCCTGTTCTAGTCATTCTTCCATACCACAGGTACCATTTTTCTTGGATGGAGCAACCCACTCTATGTGGCCTCAGGCTGGGGGAAACAATGGCTCCACCCTCTAGATTCCCTCTTGCTCCACCATGCAGAGCTTAGGTCTTGCTGAGGAATCAGTTGCCTTGGCCAGAGGTCAGGGCAGACTCAGCGAGTGTCAATGACAGTTGTCTGGCTTTGGGGTGGGAGCTGCTCTGTCCACTTTCTGTGAACCTGACTGGCACTTTGCCTCATGGGAGGTAGAATAGAACCATCCTCCCGACTTCCAGCAGACCCAACCTCTGGGATCCAGAGGCCCCACGCGTCTGACTCCTAGTGGCTCCACTTTACCAAGTTTGGGAAAAAATACAGAATAGACTGTCGTGTGGCTCTGGGGAGGGGACCATACCCACCACCTTCCTTGAAGCCCGACTGGCACCTCCTCTTCGTGGGAAATCCATGAGCCCCCCCTCCCCCTGATTCCACCAATGGCTCTTTCATTTTATTTATTTATCTATTTATTTATTTATTTATTTATTTATTTATTTATTTATTTATTTTTAAGCCTCACCCGAGGACATGCTTTTATTTATTTTAGAAAGAGAGGAAGGGAGAGGGAGCGAGTGAAAGAGAGAGAAACATTGATTTGACAATGAAATATCGACCAGTTGCCTCCTGCACATGCCCTGACCAGGGAGTGAACCTGAAACCTGAGTATGTGTCCTGACCAGGAAGCAAACCTTTTGGTGTATGGGATGACACTCCTACCAACTGAGCCACACCAGCCAGGGCTATAGGCTTTTTCAGTGTTTGAGCCTAACAGGTAGCCAGCAGGTGAAGGCAGACAGAGGCAGGTTTTGGGGTGCCTTGGGACTTTTCCTGAACTCCCCCCCGGGCCTGGTGCTGGGAAAAGCTGGCCTTGGTGAACAGCTTAGTCCTTCCTATGCACACCCAAGTCCAGCAGAGGAAGCCACAAATTATGGATGGCTTGTAGCTCCAAACAGGTTGCTGAGAGCCTGGCACAGACAGTGTCTGACATTGGTCTGCACCAATGAGGCCCAGAACCAACACACCAAATGGCCAGCTACAGACAACACCAGAACAGGATCCAATAAGCTTAACAAACAGCATATCCAGAGGGAGATCATGGCAGCCACCAAATCCTGCTGAGGTGAATTCTGCTTTGTGTGGTCAGCACCTGCCAAGCAGCTTACACTCCATGGTGAGGTGGAGCCTCACAGTCAGCTAGTCTGAGGGTTGATCCCTTGCATGAATGGGCCAATAGCAATCAAGATTCAATTATAACATCAGGGCCTACATAATCCACCACGCTAGGGACATTCCTAGAACACCCAGCTCAGATAATCAAGGAAACTGCATGACTGGAACCCATAAGGTACCTATTACACAAGGCCACTCCACGAAGAGGGGGCGTCATAGCAGATCTCTCTAATACATAGAAACAAATACTAAGAGGCAGCCAAAATGGGGAGGCAAAGAAACAGGCTCCAAATGAAAGAATAAGAGCATTCTCAGAAAAAGAGCTAAATGAAATGGAGGCAAGTAATATATCTTATATAGAGTTCAAAGTAATGGTTATAAGGATGCTCAAGGAACTTTCTGAGAACTACAACAGCATGAAAAATGACATAGAGGAGAGGAGAAAATGGCGGCCGAATAGGCAGACCTGTCATTCACCTTGACACAGGGCCAGGCTGGAAATACAACTAAATTGAAGAACATTCGGCTGAGGAGGTGACTTATAACAAAGAAGAACTGAAGGCACCTGGACACCCATAAGAAGGGCGAAATCATGAGAGGTGGGGAGCCCGGAGAGGAGGGAACTGAACTACAGGGACAACTGTTCCGGAAGCACAGGCAGGGCTGCACACACCCACCCATAACTGGGAGACACAACCTGCAGTGCTTCCCAAGCCACTGCGCCACAACCCATGGCAACATGGCCTGCAGCACCCATATCATCCAAGCAGTTGCAAAAGGTAGCAGGACTGCTGGCAGCATCGGAGTCTAGACCCAACACACCAGAGCCATTGGGAGAGAGAGCTTCAGTTTCGATTGCCTTTATTTTATTTTATTTTATTTTATTTTATTTTATTTTATTATCTCTAAACCCAGAGCACAGGAGTTTTCATTTGCAATTACACACCTGAGGCACTGGCACAGGGAGGGAGGTGCCTGAGAACAGGCAGGGGTGGGAAGCAGGGCAGGGAGACTTGGAAAAGCAGTAGCCAGGAATTCTTCACTGTGTCATTCAGACACTTCCCAAATGGCCATTTTCCTTGGGAGGAGCTACCCAGAGGGCAGATAAAGGAAAAACACACAAACAAAACACACCCTAGATGATACAGCCTGCCACACCCTTCACTTTGAGCTTTCCAGAGGAAACAAAGGCAGAGGCTAAGCTTACAGGTCTGAACAGTCTCAAGGAGAACCTCAGTAACTGGATTGCACCTTTTTCTTCCCCTCTTCTTTTGTTTTCCTCCCATTTTTCTTCTTCTTTCTCCTTTTTAGTTTTTCTTGTTTCTTTCTTTCTCCCCTTTTCAAAAATTAATCTTCATTATCTATCTGCTTTACTGATTTGTTATTATTCTAGCCTGTTGTTTTGTTCATATATCTAACTTCCTCTTCCCTGCTCCTACTCAATTTCCTTTTCTCTTTTCTTTTCACTACTCACATTTTTATTTTTTCTCTCTTCTCTTTCTCTTTTCTTCTTCTCCTAATTTCTTAACTTGTTTCATTTCCTAAATTTAGATCTATCTGCTCTCTCCTCTACTCTTCTTTTCAAATTTTATTTGTTCCCTTGTCTTCTTATTTCTTTTCTCCCCCCTTTATTCTAAATCATGGTCATTCCCCTACTCCTCTAATTCTTTAACCTTATTTTCTTTATTTAAGCTCTGCACCTACAGATTCTGCCCCCCTTTTCTGGATTTTCTTTTGTTTCTGTTTTTTGGTTTATTTGTTTGTTGGTTTTGTTGTGTTTTCTCGCCATATTTTTTCTTTCCTTTTTTTTCCCTATCATTCTTGCTCTCTTTTTCCTAATTCACTTTTCTCTACTGTTCACTTTTGCTGGGGCTACAGGAGTCTTGTATACATTCTTGTTGTGTTCCTTCTGTGTCATGTTTTGTCTTGTTGTATTTTGTGCTGTTCTGTCAGCACCTCCACAATGGCTGGCATGGTGTGATAGGGAGCGAGCCACATCATCAGACATCCCAAGAGGAGACTCCATGAAAGGGACAATACATTCAAGACCCAACTACAACAGGAGAACCCAAATATCTCAAGTAAGAGGCTTTCCTAGAACACCAGCCAGGAGACCTGAGAAACTGTACCACTGGATCCCACAAACCAACTACTATATAAGACCAACCCAAAAAATCTGGGTGGAATAGCAGTTTTATCTAATACATAGAAACAAATCTAAAGGAATGGCAAAAATGGGGAGAAAAAACAACAACCCCCAAATGAAAGAAAAGGAGGAATCACCAGAAAAGAAACTAAACGAAATAGAGACAAGTAATTTGTCAGAGAAAGAATTCGGAGTAATGGTTATAAAGATGCTCAAACATCTGAATGAGAATTACAAGCAACTCAATGAGAATTATAAGGAGCTGAATGAGAAATACACCAACATGAGTAAGACTCAAGAGGAAATGAAGAATGACATATCTGCAATAAAGAACACCAGGGAAGATTTCAATAGTAGATTAGAAGAAGCTGAGGATGGAATCAGCGAGTTAGAAGACAAGGTAGAAAAAAAACACCCAAGCAGAGCAGCAATTAGAAAAAAAATTTAAAAGCAGGAGAGTTTAAGGGGACTTTTGGACAACATGAAACAAAACAACATCCACATAATAGGGGTGCCAGGAGGAGTAGAAGCTGAGCAAGGAATAGAAAAGCAGTTTGGAGAAATAATGACAGAAAACTTCCCTGACTTGAGAAAGAAAAAAGTCACACAAGTCTAGGAAACACAGAGAGTCCCAATCAAAATGAAAGTCCCCCCCAAAAAACTAAACCAAGACACATCATAATTAAATTGACAAATGTAAAAGACAAAGAAAGAATGTCCAAGAGAGAGACTAAAGTTACCTACAAGGGATCTCCCATTAGACTGTCAACTGATTTCTCAATAAAAACACTTCAGGCCAGAATGGAATGGCATGAAGTATACAAAGTGATGAAAATCAAGGGTCTGAATTCAAGAATATTCTATCCAGAAAGGCTATCATTGAAAATTAAAGGTGAAATCAGAAACTTTGCAGACACAAAAAGACTAATGGAGTTTATTACCACCAAACCAGCAATGCAACAAATGCTAAAGGGACTGTTGTAAGAAGAAGAAATAGAAAGAGAGGGCATAGGAGTGTGAAGATGGCTGCCGATGGGAAGGCAGACTGCAAGATAGTGTGTGAGTGAGAGAACAAAGGGAGTGTGTGTGGTTGCACGGGGAGTGTTTGTTGGTGAGCTGAGGGACAGCTATACTCCAGGAGACTGTGGGGGACTGACTGGGCAGCCCCCATGGCTGCTGGGTTCCCTACCAGAGCGACGGGCTTGGACATGGAGACCACGCCATCTTGAAGGAGTAAGTGGATGTTATCGGAAGCCTGAAAATCCAGGGAATCTACAACTACGGCACCCACCAAACAGCTGTGAACCCGAGAACACCGGTCTGCAAATGTTGCGAGCATGCGGATTCAGAGGAGCTCTGCAACCCCTCATGGAAAGGTCAGGTTTCGCCTGGGAGAAGGTGAGGTCTGTGGTCCCAGGAGAGAGAAACACACACGGCACGAGCTGGAGGACCTGGGAAAGTCTGCGACCAGAAAAATCCGCGGCCCTTGGGGCTGGCGTGATCCGCGAATGTGGAAGGGGGTCCACAGAGCTGCTAACAGAAGGGAACTCTAAAAAGCAAAACCCATAGCTGAACTGGATGCAAAAGGACAGCCTAAAAATTTTAAAAGTGTGCCGGCTGCTTAGACCTAAGGGAAAAAAAGACTGCACAGACTTATGCGCAGCGCTGGAGTTCGCGCACTTACTCTGGCTCTTTTCTCTCTCTCTCTCTCTTTTTTTCTCTTTAAATCCTTGCTTTTGATTACTAAGCCCAATACATAAGATCACCCAATTGGGGACACTCTAAGAGACTGTAGGGGAAAGTTGTTTTTCTGGAACCTGGGGGATCAGAGCAGGGAATAATGATCAGAGCTGGGGCAATCCATTCCCCCAAACCGGTATTAAGTGCCACAGGGAAAACAAAAACTAAACACTAGCTAGAGAGGACCTATAGACCTGGAGATCAATCCAGAAACACTGCCACCCAGGGGGTGAATCACAAATTGACTCTTGTGTAAACACAAAGAAAGGCATATAAAAAATAAAGATGTACTGCCTGCTTGAAAATCAGGACTGTGGCCTACAACACTGAGGAGCAGTGGAATGCAGGGAACTTCAATGCTGTCCTGACTAGGAAACAGGCGTGCCAAACAGAACAGTAGAGGAAGTGAATGACCTTCACTACTGCACATTTTTATTTTTATTTTTATTTTCATCTTTTACTTAAGAAACTAAATTATTTTTCTTTTTTCCTCACTTGATTTTACCTTTTTAATTATTATGTTTTTATTTTCAATCAATATTATTACTACTACTATTTTACCTTTTTTTAAAAAGTGTCATTTTATTTTCTCTTTATTATACTTTGGGATTAGTGTTCTACATTCTATTTTCATCTTTCCTTTAGCATCATTTTAGCACCTATCTCAACTTTACCTTTATGCCAACACTCTGTTCCTCACTTTTCCCCTTTTGTTGTCCTGTTTCTCTTATCCTATTTCTGCTTTAGATTTTCCCTATTCCTTCTTTTTACCCCCTGTTAAAATTTCACCCTACTTATATTCTAATTTCCAATCCCCTGCTCCAAGTCCATACACACCTCTCTCTTCTCTTTCTTCACTATCCAAAAAAAATTTTTTTCCCTCTCTCCTTTTGTTGTTGTTTGCTTGATTGTTGATTATATTGGGGTTTTTTTATGCTTGTTTGTGAGTTTGTTTCACATTTTCTTTTTTGTTTGTTTGTTTTTTGCTTGTTTTCCCTCACCTCACTTGATATTAGTTGTTGTTTGTAGTTTGCATTCATCTCCAGGTATTTGTTGCTGGCATTCGTTGGGATTAGTGGCTTTTCTATTGGAGTTTTATACCCATATAAATAGTTTTTCCCCTCTTCTTTCTTTTTTTTTCTTTTTTCTTTTCTAGGGGAGAGCACGAATGCAGTCTCCCACTACCACAAATTATGCAGTCGAGTTTCCCACATTTGGGGAAATCGCAGGGGTCAGCACATCCGGAGTGCAATGGATAAGCCTCGCCTTGGGAAAACCACCTTCGTGATCATGGTATCTCCCCAGCCAGGTAAGTAACCCCTCTTCTTTCTTTTCTCCATTACTTTTTTTCCTTTTCCCAATTTCATTTTTGCACTCCTATTTTTTTCTTTTCTTCTTTCTTTCTTATCCTCTAATTCACCTTTCTCTGGTGGTCACCTTTATTTGGAGTTATTAATATCATGAATACATTTGTGTTCAGTGTCTTGTGCTTTGTACCTTGTGTTGTATTTTGTGCCTTTAAATTAACAAAGGAGAGAGAGAACTACATAAACAGACATCTGGAGAAGAGAGATCACGGGGAGACAAATAAACAGCCAGCATATGAAAGAAAAGCAGGCATCACCAGAAAAGGAAGTAAATGAAATGGAGGCAAGCAACCTGTCAGAGAAAGAATTCAGAAAAATGGTCATAGGTGGCTGAAAAGAATGGAAGACAATATGTGTAAGAACAAAGAAGAAATGAAGAAGAACCAAGAAGAAATGAAAAATGACATCGCTGCTATAAATAACTCAATAGAAAGCATCAACAGTAGACTAGAAGAAGCAGAGGACTGCATCAGGGAGCTAGAAGACAGGTAGGAAAAAATACCCAAGAAGAGCAGCTTCTAGAAAAAAAAAAATTAAAAAGCAGGAGAAGAGCCTAAGAGAACTTGGGAACAACACAAAAGGAAACAACATCTGCATAATAGGGGTTCCAGAAGGAGAGGAAACGAAATAAGGAATAGAAAACCTGTTTGAAGAAATAATGACAGAAACCTTCTCTGATATAGTGAAAAAAACACTCACACAAATCCAAGAAGCTCACAGAGTCCCAAACAAAATGAACCCCAAAAGACCGATGCCAAGGCACATTATAATTAAATTGGCAAACACCAACAACAAAGTAAGAATCTTAAAAGCGGCCAGAGAGAGACAGAAAGTTACCTACAAAGGATCCCTCATTAGACTAGCTACTGATTTCTCAACAGAAACACATCAGGCCAGAAGGGAATGGAATGAAATATACAAAGTCATGCAAAAGAGGGGTCTGAATCCAAGAATACTGTACCCAGCAAGGCTATCAATCAAAATTGAGGGTGAAATCAGGAGCTTCACAGACAAAAAAAGGACTAAGGGAATTTATTATCACCAAACCAACAATGCAAGAAATGCTAAAGGGTCTGCTGTAAAAAAAGAAGAAAAAAGAAGCAAAGAAGGAAAACAGGGGTAAAGAATAAAAATGACAACAAACAAGTACCTATCAATAATAACTTTAAATGTAAATGGGTTAAATGCCCCAATCAAAAGACATAGGGTAACTGAGTGGATAAGAAAACATGACCCATATATCTCCTGTCTACAGGAAACCCACTTCAGAAAAAATGAAAAAACAGCTGGGGTAGCAATACTTATATCTGACAAATTAGATCTCAAAGTGAAGGACATAAAAAGAGATAAGGAAGGCCACTTCATAATAATTTAGGGAGCAATCCAACAAGAAGAAATAACTCTGGTAAACATATACGCACCCAATACAGGAGCATCCAAATACATAAAAAACTCCTGGAGGATATCAAGGGAGAGATTGACAGCAATACAATCATAGGAGGAGACTTTAATACCCCACTATCACCATTGGACAAATCTTCTAAACAAAAAATCAGCAAAGAAACATCAATCCTAAATGACTCACTAGACCAGATGGAATTAATTGACATCTTCAGAACATTTCACCCCAAAGCCACAGAATATACATTATTCTCAAGTGCACATGGGTCATTTTCAAAGATAGATCAAAAAAATAAAAAGATAGACCATATATTGGGTCATAGGCAAAGTTTCTTCAAATTCAAGAAGATAGAAATCATATCAAGCATCTTCTCAGATCACAATGGCATAAAACTGGAAATCAACTACAATAAAAAAAATCAAACACATTGAGACTAAATAGCATGCTATTAAACAATGACTGGGTTACCAGAGAGATCAAAGAAGAAATAAAAAACATCATGGCAACAAACGACAATGAAAACACAACAATACAAAATATATGGGACACAGCGAAAGCAGTCTTGAGAGGGAAGTTCATAGCTCTGCAAGCCTACTGCAAAAAACAAGAAACAATGGTAATAAATTACCTAACCTTATAACTCAGAGAGTTAGAAAGAGAGCAACAAGAAAAGCCCAGTGTAAGCAGAAGGAAGGAAAGAATAAAGATCAGAGCGGAGATAAACGACATAGAAACCAAAAAAAACAATACAAAAGATCAACAAAACCAAGAGCTGGTTCTTTGAAAGGATAAACAAGATTGATGAACCTCTAGCCAGGCTCACCAAGAAGCAAAGAGAGAGGACCCAAATAAACAAAATCAGAAATGAAAGAGGAGAAATAACAACAGACCCCACAGAAATACAAAGGATTGTTAAAAAATACTATGAACAACTCTATTCCAACAAACTGGACAACCTGGAGGAAATGGACAAATACCTAGAAAAATATAACCTTTCAAAACTCAATCAGGAAGTATCTAAACACCTCAATAGGCCAATAACTATGGAATAAATTGAAGCAGTCATCAAAGAGCTTCCAGCAAACAAAAGTCCGGGGCCAGACGGCTTCACAGGAGAGTTTTATCAAACATTCCAGGAAGAACTAAAACCTATCCTCCTCAGACTATTCCAAAAAATTCAAGAGGAAGGAACACTTCTAAGCTCATTCTATGAAGCCAGTATCACCCTAATACCAAAACCAGATAAAGACAACACAATGAAAGAGAATTACAGGCCAATATCCCTCATGAACATAGATGCCAAAATCCTCAACAAAATTCTAGCAGATCGGAATCCAGCAGTACATCAGAAAGATCATACACCATGACCAAGTAGGATTTATCCCAGGGATGCAAGCATGGTACAATATCCCCAAATCAATAAACGTGATATATCACATAAACAAATTGAGAGATAAAAATCACATAGTCATATCAATTGATGCAGAAAAAGCATTTGACAAAATCCAATACCCTTTCTTGATAAAAATTCTCAGCAAGGTGGGAATAGAAGGATCATACCTCAAGATTATAAAAGCCATATATGATAAACCCACAGCCAACATCATACTCAATGGGCAAAAACTAAAACCATTTCCCCTAAGAACAGGAACAAGACAGGGATGCCCACTCTCACCACTACTGTTCAACATAGTACTGGAAGTATTAGCCATTGCAATTAGACAACAAGAAGAAATAAAAGGCATCCAAATTGGGGAAAAAGAAGTAAAATTGTCCTTATTTTCAGATGACATGATATTGTACAAAAAAACCCACAAAAGACTCCATCAAAAAACTATTAGACTTAATAAATGAATTTGGCAATGTAGCAGGATACAAAATTAATGCCAAGAAATCTATGGCTTTTCTATACACAAATAGTGAACCTACAGAAAGAGAGACTAAAAAAGCAATCCCATTTACCATCGCACCAAAAAAAAATTAAGATACCTAGGAATAAACTTAACTAAGGAGGTAAAAGACCTATACATGGAATACTACAGGACACTGAAAAAAAGAGATAGAGGAAGACATAAACAGATGGAAGAACATACCATGTTCATGGATTTTTAGAATCAACATCATTAAAATGTCCATACTACCCAAAGCAATCTATAGATTCAATGCACTCCCCATTAAAATACCAATGGCATATTTCACAGACTTAGAAAGAACTCTCCAAAAATTCATCTGAAATAAAAAAAAAAAAACCCAAATAGCCACAGCAATCCTGAGAAAGAAGAACAAAGTAGGTGGGATCTCAATACCAGATTTCAAGCTGTATTACAAAGCTACTGTTCTCAAAACAGCCTGGTACTGGCACAAGAACAGACATATAGAACAATCGAATAGAATAGAGAACCCAGATATCGACCCAAACCCCTATGCTCAATTAATATTTGACAAAGGAGGCATGAACATACAATGGAGTCAAGACAGTCTCTTCAATAAATGGTGTTCGTAAAATTGGACAGATACATGAAAAAAAATGAAACTAGACCACCAACTTACACCATACACAAAAATAAACTCAAAATGGATAAAGGACTTAAACATAAGACGGGAAACCATAAAAATACTAGAGGAATCCACAGGCAGAGAAATCTCAGACATATGCCGAAGCAATTTCTTCACCGATACCGCTCCTAGGGCAATGGAAACTAAAGAGAAAATAAACAAATGGGACTACATCAAAATAAAAAGCTTCTGCACAGCAAAAGAAACCATCAACAAAACAACAAGAAAGTCCACTGTATGGGAGAACATATTTGCAAATGTTATCACTGATAAAGGTTTAATCTCCAACATCTACAGGGAACTTATACAACTTAATAAAAGGAAGATAAATGATCCAATAAAAAAATGGGCAACAGACCTAAATAGAATCTTTTCGAAAGAAGACAGAAGGAAGGCCAAGAGACATATGAAAACATGCTCAAAGTCACTAATTTTCCTAGAGATGCAAATCAAAACTACAATGTGAACCATCTCACACCTGTCAGAATGGCAATCATCAACAAATCAACAAACTACAAGTGCTGGCGAGGATGTGGAGAAAAAGGAACCCTTGTGCACTGCTGGTGGGAATGCAGACTGGTGCAGCCACTGTGGAGAACGGTATGGAGTTTCCTCAAAAAACTAAAAATGGAACTCCCATTTGACCCAGTAATCCCACTCCTAGGAATATATCCCAAGAAACTAGAAACACCAATCAGAAAGGATATATGCACCCCTATGTTCATAGCAGCACAATTCACCATAGCTAAGATTTGGAAACAGCCTAAATGCCCATCAGCAGATGAGTGGATCAGAAAACTAATTGTGTTACATCTACACAATGGAATACTACAGTGCTATAAAAAAGAAGGAATTCTTACCATTTGCAGCAGCATGGATGGACCTGGAGAGCATTATGTTAAGTGAAATAAGCCAGACAATGAAAGAAAAATACCACATGTTCTCACTCATTTATGGAAAATAAAGAACATCATAACCTGATGAACAAAAAGATAGATACAGAAGCAGTAAAGCACTGAACAGACTGTCAAATTACCCCGGGAAGGGTGGGGAGTGTTTGACAGGGGGGGGGGAGGAATAAATCAACAAAGGACTTGTATGCATGCATATAAGCACAATCAATGGACACAAGAGACTGCAGGTGGGGTGTAGGATGAGGGCATGCGACAGGGGGTAGGGAAGGCTGGGGGAAGGTAAAGGGGGGAAAAAAAGGAGATATATGTACTACTATATGTAATACTTTAAACAATTAAAAAAAGAACTATTAAAAAAAAAGAAAGAGAGGGCATAAAGAATAATAATGGCTACAAACAAGTACCTATCAATAATAACCTTAAATGTAAATGGATTAAATGTTCCAATCAAAAGACATAGGGTGGCTGAATGGTTAAGAAAACATTATCCATATATATGCTGTCTACAAGAGCTCCACCTCAGAACAAAGGACTCACACAGACTGAAAGTGAAGGGATGGAAAAAATTCTTCAGGAAAATGAAAGTAAAAAATAGCTGGGGTAGCAATACTTATATCTGACAAAATAGATCTCAAAGTGAAGGCCATAACAAGAGATAAGGAAGGCCACTACATAATACTACTAGTAAAGGGATCAATACAACAAGAGGCTATAACTCTCTGGTAAACATATATACACCCGGAGGAACCAAGATGGCGGCAAAGGTAAACAACTAAACTTCCGCCTCGCACAACAATTTCAAAAATACAACTAAAAGACAAAACGTCTACCACCCAGAACCATGGGAAAGCTGGCTGAGTGGAAGATTTACAACTAAGAAGAGAAAGGAGCACAAACGCTGGAAAGCTGAGGTACGGAGGCGCACGAATTGGGCTGTTGGCGGGTGACTGGGCGCAAGGCTTTTCTTCAACCCGAAGGGAGACAAGCTCCTGATCGCTCTGAAATCCAGTTTCTGGGGACATGCGGGGGACCCAGACGCCTACGGGGAGAAGCAGAACTCTCGGCCATCGGGTCGGAAAGTGAAAGTGACTTTTTTGCAGAGGTGCACCCAGCAATCATTGTTTACTGCGCTGGAGTGTGGGACGCGGGGACTTGGAAATGCGGAAAGGCAGAGAAGGCTGACGGCAGCCATCGCTGTTTGCCACGCCCTAGCCTAGTGACTCCCTGAGACCCCGCCCCGCCCTGAGACCCCGCCCCGCACATTCTACAAACCCGCCCAGGCTCCACAAAGCAACTTTTGCATATAAATGGCCTGTTCTGTGGAAGCTTAACCAAATAAACTGCAGCTCCAGTCAGACTGCTCCAAAACTGCCAAAGCCCAAGCAAAGAGGAGAAAACTGTAGTTCTTGCTGTAGCTCCTGTTGGGTGGCCTCAGACAGTAGCTGACCTGCACCCCATTGGAGATCCAGAACTAGTGTATCTAGTGGTCAGTGTGAGACGACACCAGATTTCAACCACTCTCATAAGGGACACATTCAAGAGGCAGACTCAGTGAGCACCAAAGCCCTACTGGAACAAGTCCTGCCCCATAAACGTGTCTCCAGCACAGCAATTCTTCCATTATAGACACAGCGGGTCCTCACAGCCAATTGGCCTGGAGGTCAATTCCTCCCAGTGACACCAACAACAATCAAGACTTAACTACAACAAGGCTGTACACACAGTCCACAAAGGGGTTCACCAAGAGTGTCCACCTCAGGTAACTGGGAGGCTTACCCGTTGAACCAATAGGACACCTAGTACACAAAGCTACCCTACCAACTCAGGGAAGCAGTGAAAATGAGGAGGCAAGGAAACAGATCACAAATGAAAGAAATGGAGGAGAATAAATGAATGGACATAGAGTTCAAAATCACGGTTATAAGGTTTGTCAAGAATTTCATGGAAAAGGCCGATAAATTTAATGAGACCCTTTAGGATATGAAAAAGGACCAACTAGAAATTAAACATACACTGACTGAAATAAAAAAATATTATACAGAGACCCAACAGCAGACTAGAGGAACGCAAGAATCAAGTCAAAGATTTGGAATACAAAGGACACTCCTCCAGAGAAGCAAGAAGAGAAGAGAATTCAGAAAGTTAAAGATAGTGTAAGAAGCCTCTGGGACAACTTCAAGCATACCAACATCCGAATTATGGGGGTGCCAGAAGAAGAGAGAGAGCAAGATACTGAAAACCTATTTGAAGAAATAATGACCAAAAACTTCCCCCACCTGGTGAAAGAAATAGACTTACAAGTCCAGGAAGTGCACAGAACCCCAAACAAAAGGAATCCAAAGAGGACCACACCAAGACACATCATAATTAAAATGCCAAGGGCAAAAGACAAAGAGAGAATCTTACAAGCAGCAAGAGAAAAACAGTTAGTTACCTATAAGGGAGCACCCATACGATTATCAGCTGATTTCTCAACAGAAACTATGCAGGCCAGACGGGAATGGCAAGAAATATTCAAAGTGATGAATAGCAAGAACCTACAATCAAGATTACTCTACCCAGCAAAGTTATCATTCAGAATTGAAGGTCAGATAAAGAGCTTCACAGATAAGAAAAAGCTAAAGGAGTTCATCAACACCAAACCAGTATTATATGAAATGCTGAAAGGTATTCTTTAAAAAGAGGAAAAAGAAGAAAAAGGTAAAGATAAAAATTCTGAACAACAAATACATATCTATCAACAAGTGAATCTAAAAGTCAAGTGAATTAAAAATTTGAAGAACAGAATAAACTGATGAACATAATAGAATCAGGGGCATAGAATGGGAGTGGATTGATATAAGACAACTGGGCATATAGAAGATTTTTCTGGGTTAAAAAGTCGTCTTATACGCTGGAAAATACGGTAATTCTCAGGGGGAAAGGGTTGTCTGTGTGGGGGGTACAGGAAGAGTCTGGACAAAAATCATACACCTATGGATGAGGACAGTGTGGGGGAGGTAAGTGCAGAGGGGGGGTGGGAACCGGGTGGAGGGGAGATATGAGGGGAAAAAAGGAGAAACAATTGTAATAATCTGAACAATAAAGATACAAAAACCATATATACACCCAATACAGAAGCATCGAAATATCTAAAAAAAATCTTTTGGAGGATGTCAAGGGAGAGATTGACAGAAATACAATCATAGTAGGAGACTTTAATAGCCTATTGACATCACTGGATAAATCTTCTAGACAAAAACTAAACAAGGAAACAGCAATCCTAAATGACACTCTAGATCAGATGGAACCAATTGACATATTCAGAAAATGGAATATACATTCTTCTCAAGTGCACTTGGGACCTTTTCAAAGATAGACCACATGTTAGGACACAGGCTAAATCTCATTTGAAATCATAGAAAGCATCTTCTCAGACCACAATGGCATGAAATTAGTAATCAGCTACAATAAAAACTCTAAAAAACTATCAAACACATGGAGGCCAGATAATATGCTATTAAAAAATAAATAAGTTGCCAAAGAGATAAAAGAAGAAATAAAAAAATCTTAGAAATAAATTAATATGAACACACAACAATCCAAAATCTATGTAACACAGTGAAAACAGTCCTGAGAAGTAAGTTCATAGCACTACAGGTCTACCTCAAAAAAAGAAAAAGAAAAACTGGTAATTAGTTATCTAACACTACAACTTAAAAATTTGGAAAGAGAGCAACAAGAAAAGCCAAAAGAAAGTAGAAGGAAGGAAATAATAAAGATAGAGAGACAATAAATGACAGAGACAAAAAGAAAGAGAGAGAGAGAGAGAGAGAGAGAGAGAGAGAGAGAGAGAGAGAGAGAGAGAAAGGAAGGAAGGAAGGAAGGAAGGAAGGAAGGAAGGAAGGAAGAAAGAAGAAAAAAAAAGATCAATAAAACCAAAAGCTGGTACTGCAAAAGAATAAAAAAGATTGATGAATCTCTAACCAGACTCACCAAGAAACAAAGAAGGAGGACCTAAATAAACAAAATCCAAAACGGAAGAGGTGAAGTAAGAACTTAACTCCACAGAAATACAAAGGATCATAAAAAAAATACTATGAACAACTATATTCCAACAAACTGGACAACTTGGATGAAATGGACATATTCCTAGAAAAATACAACCTTCCAAAACTCAATCATGAAGATTCAGAAAACCTGAATAGGCCAATAACTAGTGATGAATTTGAAGCAGTAATTAAAAAAACACACACAAAAAAACACCACAAAACCAGCAAACAAAAGCCCTGGTCCTGATGCCTTCACAGAGGAGTTTTACCAAATATTCAAAGAAGAACAAACATGTATCTTCCTTAAAGTATTCCAAAAAAATCAAGAGGAAGGAACACTTAATAACTTAATAAAATGAAGACAAATAATCCAGTTAAAAATGTGCAAGGACCTAAATAGACACTTCTCCAAAGGGGACATACAGATGACCAAGAGACATGAAAAAAATGCTCAAAGTCACTAATCATCTGAGAGATGCAAATCAGAATGACAATGAGATATCACCTCACACCTGTCAGAATGGCTATCATCGATAAATCAACAAACGACAAATGTTGGTGAGGTTGTGGAGAAAAGTGGACCTTAGTACACTGCTGGTGGGAATGCAGACTGGTGCAGCCATTATGGAATAGAGTATGGTCTTTCCTCAAAAAATTAAAAATGGAACTCCCATTTGACCCAGTGGTCCCACTTTTAGGAATATAGCCTAAGAAACCTGAAATAGTTCTCAGAAATAATATATGCATCCCTATGTTCATAGCAGCGTAATTTACAATAGCTAAGATTTGGAGGCAGCATAAGTGCCCATCAGCAGATGAGTGGATAAAACAAAACAAAACTATGGCACAAAGAGCTCTTACCCTTTGAGCAACATGGGTGGATCTGGAGAGTATTATGCTAAGCAAAATAAGCCAGTCAGAGAAAGATAAGTATCTGATTATCTTACTCATATGTGGAATCTAATGAACCAAATAAACTAATGAACAAAAATAGACCCAGAAGCATAGAAGCCTGAACAGACTGTTGAACCTCAGAGGAAAGGCAGAGGAGGATGGGTGGAAAGAGATCACCCAATGAACTGTATGCATATTTTCATAACCCATGGACACAGACAATGGGGTGGTGAGGGCCTGGGGGTGATGGGAGTGAGCTGGAAGAGGTTAATGTTGAAGAATGGGGACCTATGTAATACTTTCAACAATAAAGATTACAGAAAAAAGACATAGAAACCATAAAAAAGGGGTCAGTCAGAAATAAAGAATACAATTATCTGACTTCAAGAATACACTAGGAGGAATAAACAGTAGGTTGGATGAAGCAAAGGATCAATTATAAATCAGTGATTTAGAAAACACGGTAGAAAAATACACCCACTCAGAGCAACAAAAAGAAAAAAGAATGTAAAAGAATGAGGATAGCCTGACTGGCATGGCTCAGTGGTTGAGTGTTGACCCATGAACCAGGAGGTCACAGTTTGATTCCCAGTCAGTGCACATAACGACTCGATCCCAATTAGATGGCATGCAGGAAGTAGCAGATCGAAGAGTCTCTGTCATCATTGATGTTTATATCCTTATCTCTCTCCCTTCATTTCTCTGAATTCAATAAAAACATATTTTAAAAACATCTTTAAAAAATGAGGATAGTTTAGGGACCATTGGGACAGCATGAAATGTAAAAACATCCTCATCATAGGAGTACCAGAAAGAGAAGAGAGAGAGCAAGGGATTGAGAACCTATTTGAAAAAATAATGACCGAAAACTTAACTTTTGTGGACTATTGTATTAAGTGAAATAAGCCAGTCAGAGAAGACAAATACCATATGATCTCACTTATATGTGGAATCTAATAAGAAAATAAACTGATGAACAAAATAGGAACAGAGGCATGAATACATGGTACAGACTGATGGCTGTCAGAGGGGAGGAGGGTGAGGGCACTGGATGAAAGAAGGTGATGGTATTAGCCAAAAAACATATACATAACACATATAGACAATAGTGTGGTGATAACCAGAGGGAGAGGGGGTATGGGCTAGGGGGAGGTGGGCAAAGCTGGGGAAAAGGGGATGGAAAGAAACTTTGCTTGGGGCTATAGGCACATGATGCAGTAGGCAGATGACATTTTATTGAGTTGTACACTTGAAATCTGTATGGTTTGGCGAACTGATGTCATCCCAATAAATTCAATTAATAAACCAAAAAGATTTTC
Organism: Cnephaeus nilssonii; assembly: GCF_951640355.1. NCBI lineage: Eukaryota > Metazoa > Chordata > Mammalia > Chiroptera > Vespertilionidae > Cnephaeus > Cnephaeus nilssonii. The sequence continues at coordinate 101,680,711 of NC_137077.1, forward strand.
AATTTGTGGATGGATCTAGAGGGTATTATGCTAAGTGAAATAAGCCACACTGAGAAAGACACATACTATATGATTTCACTTATATGTGGAATCTAAAAAACAAAATAAATGAGCAAACAAATAGAAACAGACTCATAGATAAGAGAACAAACAGATGGTTGCAGATGGGAGGGGGAAGCGGGTCCTGGTCAAAACGATGAAGGATGTAAAACAAATTGGTTGTTACAAAATAGTCACTGGGATGTAAATGCAGCATAGGAAATATAGTCAATAATATTTTTAATAACTATGTGTGGTACTCTATCCATAAGTCTATTTCTATTTTGCTTGTTAGTCCAGTTTGTGCATTAAATTCCACATATGAGTGAAATCATACGGTATTTGTCTTTCTCTGACTGGCTTATTTCGCTTAGCATAATGTTCTCCAGGTCCATCCATGCTGTTGTAAATGGTAAAATTTACTTCCTTTTTATGGCCCAGTAGTATTCCATTGTGTAAATGTACCATAGCTGTTTTAGTCACTCATTTACTGATGGACACTTGGGCTGCTTCCATATCCTGGCCATTGTAAATAATGCTGCAATGAACATAGGAATTCATATATTCTTTTGAATTAGTATTTTGGGTTTCTTTGGACAAATTCCCAGAAGTAGAATCATTGGGTCATAAGGCAGTTTCATTTTTAATTTTTTGAGGTAACTCCAAACTGCTTTCCACAGTGGCTGCACCAATCTGCATTCCCACCAGCAGTGAACAAGGGTTCCCTTTTCTCCACATCCTCACCAACACTTGTGTGTTGATTTAGTGATGATAGCCATTCTGGCAGATGTGAGGTGATATCTCATTGTGGTTTTAATTTGCATTTCTCTGTGAGCATCTTTTTATATGTGCAGTAAACCATCTGTATGTCCTCTTTGGAGAAGTGTCTTTTCAGGTCCTTTACCCATTTTTAAATAGGATTAGGCTTTTTTTAATGTTGAATTTTATGTTATTTATAAATTTTGGATATTAATTCCTTATCGATGTATCAAGGAATATTCAGTGGATTCAGTTCTCCCATTCAGTGTATTGTGTTTTCATTTCTACGAACAGAAGGCCTGAGTGGAACCTGCCACAGGAACTTAAGTGTCAGGGAGAAGTGTATCTTCAGGAAGAAGTGCAGCAATTATAGCTACTAGTCTAATAGTCAGAAAGCAAAAAGAGTAAAATTTAATTTCTTATTTGAATGGAGAACTGGGAACAATTGCACTCCGCCCCACTTTATAGCCCCAAATAGTTTATTCATTTAATAAATAAGTGCCTATTATGTTCAATGTATTGTGATACTGGCCAGGGATATAAAGTCATGCATAAGAACTTCTTCCATGACCTCATGTGGATATACTATATACCAAGTCATTTGATCATGGGGATAAGTAGCAATATAGAGAATCCATATGAGATATGGATAATATTAACAAGAAGTACACATTTATAAGCAGATATATTTCAAACTCTACCACCTCCATAGAGGGAATGTGCCCTGCTACTTTTTGTGTGTGTTGTTAATCCTCACCTGAGTATATTTTTTCCATTGCTTTTATTTTTATAAAAAGTAGAAGGGAGGAGAGGAGGGAGAGAGGAAGGGAGGCGCAGAGAGAGAGAGAAGAGAGAAGAGAGAGAGAGAGAGAGAGAGAGAGAGAGAGAGAGAGAGAGAGAGAGAGAGAGAAATATTAATGTGAGAGATATATCAATTGGTTAACTCCCACTGGAGACCCTATGGGGCAGAGGATGGAACCTGCAACTCTTCAGTATGTGGGCTAATGCTCTAATCACTGAGCCAAACCAGCCAGGGCAAGAGAATGTACCCTTTTAAAGGGTCATAAAACATTTGCAAAATAGTGTTGATATATTAGTGTGTTGATATAAAGAAAACTTAAATGAATTCCAAAGAGCCAAACAGTACAGACTATATTCATTGCACTATAGGCATTAAAATTCTTAAATTTCTCTATAGAGGAAATTTATTTTAAATGTTTATTTTCTCCCCTTGAGGTATGAGAAAAAGGATGTAAGGGTCTGTTTATTATGGGATTTTTCTTAGAAATATAATATTATTTATTATCACATTGTGTACTTTAAATATCTTACAATTTTGTCAATTATACTCCAATAAAGCTGAAAAAAAGTCTGTCTAAAAAAGGATTAAATATATTTTAACATTGATTCTGCTTTTGTTTCAATAAAACCTTTAACTTACCATTTTTCTTCTAGACTCATTAAAAGTATCAGGTTATCATTAAAATTATTACAGTAAGTAGATAGTTATTAACAAAGGATGGGAGCAAATGGAATCAGACATTAAGCCTGATTAACTCAGTCGGGGAAGCTTCACAGCCTCCCCAGGGGCAGCCACATCCTCTCCTGAAGGGACTTAATTCTGGAGCAGGCAGGTTTTCCAATCTCTCTGAGAGACATCCCCCCTGAGAGCCGGGATTACCAAGGGGAGGGGTAAAACAGTAGGGAAAATACCTTTCCTCAGCACATGTGCAGGAGAAGCCAGATGATGAAGCAAAGCTTTGAGGAATGCACAGTAGGAGCCAAAATGGAGACATAAAGTGTAGGAGTCTAGCCGAGGAAAATCTGGAAAATGGATAGATAGGATAAGGGCACAAAACCTCAGGATGACACAGGAAAGGGATTGGATGGGGGTAAGATGGGGGGTGGGGGTGGGGGAGGCCCAGCACAAGCCTGAAGAATTAGGAAGAAGGTTGGACAGTTTGAAAAAAAGCCTGCTTGTTCTCGGAATCAAGAAAATGTATGGAGGATTAGCAAGAATTTGGGGGCAGTTGCTGCTAAAGCCTGCCCTCTCTACATCTCCAAGGGCATATTATTTCTTTTCACCCCAATAAATCTTGCCAATATGCTTAAACTCCCACATGTATGCCCTTTGAAATTCTTTTCTTGTGAACTGCAAGGACCCACTTTCTCTGGCAACAAAATAATTTTTTATACAGCATTTGCAGAGTCTCATACACTGTATGTTTCTGCATAAATGTCGTGGCATGTACTCATGTTAAGTTGGAACAAAAAATGGCAGAAGGGAGAACACACTAACATTGCTCCAACCAGTTTGACATCGCTCAAAATGCACCAGGTGGCGCCAGATCCATAACAAATGACATTTGCAATTTGGTTTGTTCCTTCTTTTGTGAAGGTAGTTTTAAGGTCCTCTGCTACCTTGCCTCTGACCTTTCTGTCCTGTCACTGGCTATCAGAGTTGTGTAGTGAAAAAGTATGAGGAGACAAAATAACCAACTTTTTCAAGAAGTGACTCCAGCTTTTTTTTCTGAAAAAATTGCAGGGCAGTGAAGCAGGAAGGACCTTTGGAAATCACTGTCTCCTTCCTCCTCATTTAGGATGGGAAACCAAGGCCCAGAACCACTCTGACTTTCTTAGGAAGAGCGAGAGATGTAGTATTCTGATTTCCGGACCATGCTTCCACAATTTACTACTCCAATTCCCACATCCACTTCCAGAATTCTCTACTTTGGGGAATTATAGCAAAGATGGACTATAGGGATATAAAATTTTAGATCTTTTAGACATGACAAGTGCCACTCCAAGACAGGTTTGGGGGTCTTTTGTGGGGATCAGCAAACTTTAACCTTGCTGTTATGAAGAGTTAGGGGGCAGAATGGAGATTGCAGTGTCCCTTCTTTAATATATATATATATATATATATATATATATATACTAGAGGCCCGGTGTACAAAATCCGTGCATGGAAGGGGGGTTCCCTCAACTCAGCCTGCACCCTCTCCAATTGGGGACCCTTTGCGGGATGTCTGACTGCCGGTTTAGACCCGATCCCAGGGATCGGGCCTAAACCGGCAGTCAGACATCCCTCTCACAATCTGGGACCACTGGCTCCTAACTGCTCACCTGCCTGCCTGCCTGATTGCCCCTAACTGCCTCTGCCTGCCAGCCTGATCACCCTTAACTGCCCTCCCCTGCTAGCCTGGTTGGCCCCAACTGCCTTCCCCTGCCGGCATGATCTCGCCCCCAATGGCCCTCCCCTGCAGGTCTGATATTGCCTCCAACTGCCCTCCTCTGCTGGCCAATTTGGTTCTGATTGGTTGGTTCCTATGCCAGCATCAAAAGCTCTGCCTCCTAGGCAGCCATTGTCTCCCCACAGCACCCAGATTTGGTTCTCATTGGTTGGTTCCTATGCCAGTCAGCGTCAGAAGCTCCACCTCTTAGGCAGTCATTGGCTCCCCATAGCACCCTTATTTGGTTCTGATTGGTCAGTTCCTATGCCAGTCAGCATCAAAAGCTCTGCCTCCTAAGCAGCCATTGGCTCCCCACAGCACCCAGATTTGGTTCTCATTGGTCAGTTTCTATGCCAGTCAGCATCAGAACCTCCACCTCCTAGGCAGCCATTGGCTCCCCACAGCACCCAGATTTGGTTCTCATTGATTGGTTTCTATGCCAGTCAGTGTCAAAAGCTCTGCCTCCTAGACAGCCATTGGTACCCCACAGCACCCAAATTTGGTTCTCATTGGTCAGTTCCTATGCCAGTCAGCATAAAAAGCTCCACCTCCTAGACAGCCATTGGTTCCCCACAACACCCACCTTTGGTTCTGATTGGTCGGTTCCTATGCCAGTCAGCATCTCCAGGCCTATCTCTGGGCCTGATAAAAGAGGTGGGACTTAATAGCAGCCCCCCACAGAGGCCAGGAGCGAAAGAAAAGCCTGGCTGCTGGAGAATATCAGAAAGAAAGAGGGAGAGAAAAAGAGAGGTAAGTACACTGATCAACAGCTTCCACTGAGGCTGCAGATCAGACCCTGACTCACTTTCTGGGTCTCAGCCATCTGGGCAGTCAGTGCTGGGTGGCCAGGCTGCAGCTGGGCAGTCAGTGCTGACTTCCGGATGGTCAGTGTTTGGTTGTGAGTGGTGGTTACAATCCTGGGCTTTTATTATTAGGACTAGAGGCACGGTACACGAAATTCGTGCACAGGAGTGTTGTCCCTCAGCCCTGTCTGCACCCTCTCCAATCTGGGACCCCTCGAGGGATGTCTGACTGCCCATTTAGGCATGATCCAGGTAGGATCAGGCCTAAACGGGCAGTCAGGCATCCCTCTCTCAATCCAAGACTGCTGGCTCCCAACAGTTCGCATGCTTGCCTTCCTGATTGCCCCTAACCGCTTCTGCCTGCCAGCCTGATCACCCCCTAACCACTCTCCTGCCAGCCTGATTGCCCCTAACTGCCCTCCCCTGCAGGCCTGGTCCCCCCCAACTGCTCTTCCCTGCAGGCCTGGGTCCCCCCCAACTGTCCTTCCCTGCAGGCCTGGTCACCCCCAACTGCCCTCCTCTGCCAGCCTGGTCACCCCTAACTGCCCTCCCCTGCAGGCTTGATTGCCCTGAACTGCCCTCCCTTGCAGGCCTGGTCCCTCCCAACTGCCCTCCCCTGCTGGCCATCTTGTAGCGACCATCTTGTGTCCACATGGGGGCAGTCATCTTTGACCACATGGGGGCAGCCATCTTGTGTGTTAGAGTGACGGTCAATTTGCATATTATTCTTTTATTAGATAGGACAAGATAGGATAGAGGCCTGGTGCACTGGTGGGGGCCAGCTGGTTTGCCCTGAAGGGTGTCCTGGATCAGGGTGGGGCAGCCTGGGCGAAGGGCCTGTGGTGGTTTGCAGGCTGGCCATGCCCCCTGGTGACCCAAGCTGAGTCCCTAGTATCTGGGATTTATTTATCTTCTATAATTAAAACTTTGTAGCCTTAAGCGGAGGCCAAGGCAAGCCAGGGCAGGCGGAAAGCTTGGCTTCCTCCATTGCGGGGGAAACCCAAGCCTCCTGCTCTCTCTGAGGCTGCAGCCATCTTGGTTGGGTTAATTTGCATACTCGCTCCTGAGTGGCTGGTGGGCGTGGCTTGTGGGTGTAGCAGAGGTATGGTCAATTTGCATATTACTCTTTTATTAGATAGGATATATCAGAGAGAACAGGAGAGGGAGAAAGAGATAGAAACATCAATGATGAAAGAGAATCATTGATTGGCTTCCTCCTTCATGCCCCCTATTGGGGACAGATCCCCAAACCTGGGCATGTGCCCTGACCTGGAATCAAACCTTAACTTTCTGGTTCATAGGTTGAGGCTCAACCACTGAGCAACACTAGCTAGGCTGCAGTGTCCCTTCTTGAAAAAGAATCCCAAGAGCTCTGGGGTCCTAAAAGTTGGAGTAGTGACCTGAAGGGAACTGAGTCCTAATGTTGAGGTTGGGACTTCTGACTCTTCAGTGAGTCCTGTACATTTCTCTCGTTCCCGCCATTCCAAAACATATATGCACTGTTGTCTACATCAGGTTTTCTTCTTTGGAGAACACAAAGCTGAAGACACCGAGGCAGAAAGAGCACCCATGTTTTCAATGATTTTATTTGTTTGCATTGAGGCAAGTTATTAGGATTAGGAAATCTATGAGGGATGGGGTGGCGGGGGATGTTGAAGAGTCAGTTCAAGCCTGCACTCTGCATCCATTCTGTGGTGAGGCAGACAAAGGGAAGTGCATTTGGGGTTAACTTTGAATAGAAAAATACAGCGTGTTGGTTCAGACTCTCATAGTCACTGGTTATACATTTATGATGTGGACTGGAAGGCATTCCTGCCCAGTGGGCCTTTCCTCAGGAGCTTTTCACAAGGCACCGGGCCAGAGGCATGGGTAGGTACATACTTGCAGCCCTGTGTTTTCTATCTTTCCAAACTCTGACCTGCCTTTTCTTATGGAGGGAAAGCTCTCCATGTCTCCTCGCAGATGCTGTAAAAGAATAAAAACATTTCCTGCAACTTTTGAGTAGCAGAGTCACTTCTTGGGTCTTAGACAGTGTCTTGTGTTGTTCTCTGGCTGCCATTTTTTTATGTTCTAAATGGCATTTTTACTTCCCCATTCTAGTCAGATATGCAATTAAATGAGGCTCACAAACCCTGGTTATGATTCTAACAGAGATGGCATCAATTTTGATGATGGCTTCAGGGAGAAGATGAAGTAAATTAAAGAAGATTTGGGAATTAAAGGCAAAGGAGGATTTGAGAATTACAGAAGAATGGAGGTGAGGTGATGGCAGGGGTCACATGATCACTTGGATCACACAATCATGGTTACCACCCTTTAGTCATGGGGGAAATTCAAAGCTCAGCCTTCTTCTCCCTTCTGAAGGTTCTCCTATTATCCCCTCCCACCCCCTCACCTTTCATCCTAAAGGCAAATAAACTCACATCTGAATTGATAGGACTTTTCTGGAAAACAATATTTGTTGGCCTTCCTATATTCACTGCCCTACCTCATTTTAGTGAAAACAACATATTCAATGTCATATTTCACCTTTGTGTTCACACAGAAACCTGCTCTCAAATCCCTAGTGCCACCTTCAAACTTCTCCTCACCCCACCTGGCTCGATCCAGGAATGGATTCTCACCAGCACTAAACACTCTTCACATCTCTGTAGTTGTCTGTACCATCCATATTAACACCCACTTATGCTCTTTCCTATTAGTCTTTAATTGCTTTTTGAGACATATGCATTAATTTTTATTGAATTTATTAGGGTGACATTGGTTAATAAAAATATATAGGTTTCAGCTAGGTAATTCTATAACACATCATCTGTATATCGTATTATGTGTTCACCACCCCAAGTCACATCTCCTTCCATCACCATTTATTTCCCCTTTACTCTTTTCTACCTCCTCCCACCCCCTTTCCCTCTGGTAATCACCCATACTGTTGTTGTCTGTGTCTATGACTCTCTGATTCCTTTGCTTAATCCCTTCACCCTTCTCACCCAGTACCCCATCCCCTTTCCCCTCTGACAGCTGTCAGTCTGTTCTTTGTGTCTATGAGTCTTTTTTTCTATTTTGTTTATTTTGTTCATTAGATTCCACATATAAGTGAAATTATATGGTACTTGTCTTTCTCTCACTGGCTTATTTCACTTAGCATAATATGCCCCAGATCTATCCATGCTGTTGCCAAAACAAGATTTTCTTATTTTGTACAGATGAGTAGTATTCTATTGTGTAAATGTACCACAGTTTTTTCCCCACTCATCTACTGATGGGCACTTGAGCTGCTTCCAAATATTGGCTATTGTAAATAACTCCAGATTGAATTTTATTTTTTTTCCATTATAGTTCACATTCAATATTATTCTGTATCAGTTTCAGGTGCACAACATAGTGATTCGACAATCATATACTTTACAGAGTGGTCCCCCTAATATTTCAAATATCCCCTCTGGCCCGTACATAGCTATTACAATATTATTTTTCCCCTCCATTGACTTCTCTCCAGCCACTCCCACACCACCCCCACCCCCCAGCACATGCCCTCACTCCCTAGTGACTGTGTCCCTTGGTAATGCTTATATGCATGCATACAAGTCCTTTGGTTGATCTCTTATCACACCCCACCACCCTTACCTTCCCTCTAAAGTTTGACAGTCAGTTACATGCTTCTGTCTCTGGTTCTATTTTTGTTCATCAGTTTATGTTTTTCAGTATATTCCACAAATGAGTGAGATCATGTGGTATTTATGTTTCTCCGATTGGCTTATTTTGCTTAGCATAATGCTCTCCAGACCCATCCATGCTGTTGCAAATGGTAAGAGTTCCTTATTTTTTTTTACAGCAGCATAGTATTCCATTGTTTAGATGTACCACCATTTTTTATTCCATTCGTCTACTGATGGGCACTAAGGCTGTTTCTAAATCTTAGCTATTATAAATTGTGCTGCTATGAACATAGGGGTGCATATGTCCTTTCTGATAGATGTTTCTGATTTCTTGGGATATATTCCTAGAAGTGGCATTACTGGGTCAAATGGGAGTTCCCATTTTTAATTTTTTGAGGAAATTCCATACTTTTTTTCCACAGTGGCTGTACTAGTCTGCATTCCCACCTGCAATGCACTAGGGTTCCTTTTCTCCACATCCTCTCCAGCACTTGTCATTTGTTGATTTGTAGATGATAGCCATTCTGACAGGTGTGAGATGGTACTTCATTGTCATTTTGATTTGCATCTCTCGGATGATTAGTGACTTTGAGCATGTTTTCATATGTCTCTTGGCCTTCAGTATGTCCTCTTTCAAAAAGTGTCTATTTACATTCTTTACCATTTTTTTGATTGGGTTGTTTATCTTCCTTTTGTTAAGTTGTATGAGTTCCCTGTATATTTTGGAGATTAAACCCTTATCGGAGATAACATTGGCAAATATGTTCTCCCATGCAGTGGGCTTCCTTGTTGTTTTGTTGATGGTTTCTTTTGCTGTGAAAAAGCTTTTTATTTTGATGGAGTCCCATTTGTTTATTTTCTCCTTAATTTCCATTGCCCTAAGAGCTGTATTGGTAAAGATATGGCTACGACAAATGTCTGATATTTTGCTTCCTGATATTTTGCTTCCTAAGGTTTTTATGGTTTCCCATCTTACGTTTAAGTCCTTTATCCATTTTGAGTTTATTTTTGTGTATGGCGTAAGATGGTGGTCAAGTTTCATTTTTTTACATGTATCTGTCCAATTTTCCCAACACCATTTATTAAAGAGACTGTCTAGACTCCGTTGTATGCTCTTGCCTCCTTTGTCAAATATTAATTGAGTATAATAGCTTGGGTCAATTTCTGGGTTCTCTGTTCTGTTCCATTGGTCTATATGTCTGTTCTTGTGCCAGTACCAGGCAGTTTTGAGAACAGTGGCTTTGTAGTATAGCTTGATATCTGGTATTGCGATCCCACCTATTTTGTTTTTCTTTCTCAGAATTGCTGCAGCTATTCGGGCTCTTTTTTTATTCCAGATGAATTTTTAGGGAGTTTGTTCTAGGCCTGTGAAATATGCCATTGGCATTTTAATGGGGATTGCATTGCATCCATAGATTGTTTTGGGTAGTATGGACATTTTAATGATGTTGATTCTTCCAATCCATGAACATGGTATATTCTTCCATTTGTTTATGTCCTCCTCTATATCTTTTTTCAACATCCTGTAGTTTTCCAAGTACAGGTCTTCTACCTCCTCAGTTAAGTTTATTCCTAGGTATCTTAATTTTTTTGTTGTTGCAATGGTAAATGGGATTGTTTTTTGAATTTCTCTTTCTGCAAGTTCATTATTGGTGTATAAAAAAGCCATAGATTTCTGGGTGTTAATTTTGTATCCTGCTACATTGCCAAATTCATTTTTTAAGTCTAATAGTTTTTTTTGATGGAGTCTTTAGGGTTTTCTATGGACAATATCATGTCATCTGTGAATGACAATTTTACTTCTTCTTTCCCAATTTGGATGCCCATTACTTCTTCTTCCTATCTAATTGCTATGGCTAGCACTTCCAGTACTTTCTTAAACAGGAGTAGTGAGAGTGGGCAATTTGTCTTGTTCCTGTTCTTAGGGGAAATGGTTTTAGTTTTACCCATTGAGTATGATATTGGTTGTAGGTTTGTCATATAGGCTTTTATTATGTTGAGGTATGATTGCTCTGTTCCCACTTTGCTGAGGGTTTTTATCAAGAAAGGATGTTGGATTTTGTCAAATGTTTTTTCAGCATCGATTGATAGGATTATGTGATTTTTATTTTTCAGTTTGTTTATGTGATGTATCACATTTATTGATTTGTGAATATTGTACCATCCTTGCATCCCCAGAATAAATCCCACCTGGTCATGATGTATGATCTTTCTAATGTATTTCTGGATTTGGTTTGCTAGGACTTTGTTGAGGATTTTAGCATCCATGTTCATCAGAGATAGTGGCCTGTAATTCTCTTTCTTTGTAGTGTCTTTATCTGGTTTTGGGATTAGGGTAAGACTGTCTTCATAGAAAGAGCTTGGAAGTGTTACTTCCTCTTGATTTTTTTGGAATAGTTTGAGGAGGATAGTTCTTCTTTGAATATTTGGTAAAACTCCCCTGTGAAGCCATCTGGCCCAGGGCTTTTGTTTGCTGGATGTTTTTTGATGACTGCTTCAATTTCCTCCATAGTTAATGGCCTATTCAGATTTTTTATTCTTCCTGATTGAGTTTTGTAAGGTCATATTTTTCTAGGAATATGTCCATTTATTCTAGGTTGTCCAGTTGTTTAAATAGAATTGTTCATAGTATTTTTTTTTTACAATCTTTTGTATTTCAGTGGGGTCTGTTGTTATTTCGCCTGTTTCATTTCTGACTTTATTTATTTGGATTCTCTCTCTTTGCTTCTTGGTGAGCCTGGCTAGAGGTTCATCAATCTTGTTTATCTTTTCAAAGAACCAGCTCTTTGTTTTATTGATCTTTTGTGGGTTTTTTTTTTTTTTTTTTTTTTTTGGTCTCTATGTCATTTATTTCTACTCTGATCATTATTATTTCCTTCCTTCTTCTCACTCTGGGCTTTTCTTGCTGCTCTCTTTCTAATTCTTTAAGTTGTAGAGTTAGATAATTTATTACAAGTTTTTCTTGTTTTTTTTGAGGTAGGCCTGTAGTGCCATGAACTTTCCTCTCAGGGCTGCTTTCACTGTGTCCCATAGATTTTGGATAGTTGTGTTTCCAGTATGTTTTTAATTTCTTCTTTGATCTCCTTGGTAACCCAATCATTGTTGTTTTGTTTTTTTAAATAAATCTTTATTGCTCAGATTATTACAATTGTTCCTCTTTTTACCCCCCATAGCTCCCCTCCACCCGGTTCCCATCCCACCCCATGCCCTTACCCCTCCCCCCACTGTCCTCATCCATAGGTGTACGATTTTTGTCCAGTCTCTTCCAATACCCCCCACACCCCTTTCCCCCCCAAGGATTGTCAGTCCACTCCCTTTCTATGCCCCTGATTCTATTATATTCACCAGTTTATTCTGTTCATCAGATTTTTTATTCACTTGATTTTTAGATTCACTTGTTGATAGATATGTATTTGTTGTTCATAATTTTTATCTTTACCTTTTTCTTCCTCATTCTCTTCTTAAAGAATACCTTTCAGCATTTCATATAATACTGGTTTGGCGGTGATGAACTTTTTTAGCTTTTTCTTTCTGTGAAGCAATTTATCTGACCTTCAATTCTGAATGATAGCTTTTCTGGGTAGAGTAATATTGGTTGTAGGTTCTTGCTATTCATCACTTTGAATATTTCTTGCCACTCCCATCTGGCCTGCATAGTTTCTATTGAGAAATCAGCTGAAAATCATATGGGTACTCCCTTGTAGGTAACTAATTGTTTTCCTCTTGCTGCTTTTAAGATTCTCTCTTTGTCTTTTGCTCTTGGCATTTTAATAATGATGTGTCTAGGTGTGGTCCTCTTTGGATTCCTTTTGTTTGGGGTTCTCTGTTCTTCCTGGACTTGTAAGTGTATTTCTTTCACCAGGTGGGGGGAGTTTTTAGTCATTATTTCTTCAAATAGGTTTTCAGTATCTTGCTCTCTCTTCTTCTGGCACCCCCATAATTCGGATGTTGGTATGCTTGAAGTTGTCCCAGAGGCTCCTTACACTATCTTCATATTTTTGGATTCTTTTTTCTTTTTGCTTTTCTGGTTGGGTGTTTTTTGCTTCTTTGTATTTCAAATCTTTGACTTGATTCTTGGGATCCTCTAGTCTGCTTTTGGATCTCTGTATATTATTCTTTATTTCAGTCAGTGTATGCTTAATTTCTAGTTGGTCCTTTTTCATATCCTCGAGGGTCTCACTAAATTTATCGGCGGTTTCCAGAAAATTCTTGAAAAACGTTATAACCATGGTTTTGGACTCTATATCCTCCATTTCTTTCATTTGTGACCTGTTTCTTTGTCTCCACATTTTGGCTGCTTCCCTGAGTGGCTTTGTGTGCTACGTGTCCTATAGGGCCCAGTGGCTCAGGCTCCCCAGTTACCTGAGGTGGACACTCTTGGTGCACCCCTTTGTGGGCTGTGTGCACAGTTTTGTTGTAGTTAAGCCTTGATTATTGTTGGTATCACTGGGAGGAATTGACCTCCAGGCCAATTGGCTGTGAGGATCAGTTGTGTCTACGATGGAGAACTTCTGTGCTAGAGACACCCTTATAAGGCAAGACTTGCTTCAGTAGGGCTTTGGTGCTCACTGAGTCTGCCCCCTGAGTGTGTCCCTTATGGGTCTGAGGAGTTGTAATCTGGATGGTCCCACTCTGACTACTGGGTACACTGGCTCTTGGATCTCCAAGGAGGTGCTAATTTAGCCTCTGCTTGAGGCCACCCAGCAGGAGCTATGGAGAGATCTGCAGATTCCTCTTCTTTGTTTGGGTTTTGAAGGTGCCCAGATGAGGCCCAGCTGTGAAGCAATGCAAGCTGCTGTGGGGCCTTGGGCCTTCTTTTGGATGTTCTGGGTCTCTCTGACTCAGCTGCAGTTTGTTAGGTAATTTTAGATTTCAAAGGACCAGGCCATTCATATGCAAAAGCCTCTGCGCACAGCTTGGGTGGGGTGGGGTCTCAGGGTGGAGCAAAAAGCAATGGCTTCCCATCAGCCCTGCCCTAAGAGGCCCCTGGGTCTCAGTGTCCCTTGGTAATCGCTGCAAGCACCTCTGAGAGAAAGCCGCCCTTGAGTTCCGCCTGCTGCCAGATAGTCCAGTTTCTCCCTGTATGAGTCTGGGTCCCCAGAGTCTTGCCTGGAACTGGAGTTCAGAGCAGTCGGGAGCTAGTGTCTCCCTACCGATTGAAAAAGACAACCGTGTCCTCAGTTGCCAGCCCTTTCTGCGCCCGCGTGCCTCCTTACCTCTGCGCTTTACTTCCGCAGCTCCTCTGAGTCTCAGTGTGCTTTTCTCTTACCTTCTAGTTGTAGAATTTCCACTTAGCCAGCCTTCCTGTGGTTCTGGATGATGTCCGTTTTGTCTTTTAGCTGTAGTTTTGAAGTGGTTGTGTGAGGCATCAAGTTCAGGTGTTTACCTATGCTGCCATCTTGGTTTCTCTCAACCCAATCATTGTTTAATAACATGGTATTTAGCCTCCAAGTGTTTGAATTTTTTGGTTGTTTTTATTGTAGTTGATTTCTAATATTATACCTTCGTGATCTGAGAAGATGCTTGATATGATTTCAATCTTCTTGAATTTGGAGAGACTTTGCCTGTGTCCCAATATGTGGTCTATCTTTGAGAATGTCCCATATGTACTTGAGAAGAATGTATATTCTGTAGCTTGGGGGTGAAATGTTCTGAAGGTGTCAATTAAGTCCATCTGATCTAGTGAGTCATTTAGGATTGCTGTTTCTTTGCTGATTTTTTTGTCTAGAGGAATTATCCAGTGATGTCAATGGGGTATTAAAGTCCCCTACTATGATTGTGTTGCTGTCAATCTCTCCTTTGATATCTTCCAGAAGTGTTTTTATGTATTTGGGTGCTCCTGCCTTTGGGAGCATATATGTTTACCAGAATTATATCCTCTTGTTGTATTGATCCTTTTAGTACTATGAAGTGGCTCTCCTTATCTCTTGTATTGCCTTGACTTTGAGATCTATTTTGTCAGATATAAGTATTGTTACCCCAGCTTTCTTTTCCATTTCCATTTGCCTGAAAGATATTTTTCCATCCATTCACTTTCAGTCTGTGTGAGTCCCTTGGTCTGAGGGGGGTCTCTTGTAGACAGCATATGTATGGGTTATGTTTTCTTATCCATTCAGCCGATGTCATTTGATTGGAGCATTTAATCTGTTTATGTTTAAAGTTGTTATTGATAGGTACTTGTTTGTAGCCATTTTTATTCTTTATACCTGTGTTCCTTCTAGGCTTTCTATTTCTTCTTTTTACAACTGTCCCTTTAGCATTTCTTGTATTACTGGCTTGGTAGTGATAAATTCCCTTGGCCCTTTTTTGTCTGTGAAGCTCCTGATTTCCCCTTTAATTTTGAATGACAACCTTGCTGGATAGAGTATTCTTGGATTCAGTCCTTTGCTTTGCAATGCGCTGTATACTTCATTCCATTCCCTTCTGGCCTGATGTGTTTCTGTTGAAAAATCATTTAATGGTCTAATAGGAATTCCTTTGTAGGTCACTTTCTCTCTCTTTCTTACAGCCCTTAAGATTCTTTATTTGTCATTAACATTTGCCATTGAAATTACAATGTGTCTTGGTGTGGGTCTTTTTGGATTCATTTTATTTGGGACTCTGTGTGCTTATGTGACTTTTCTTCCCCAAATCAGGGAAGTTTTCTGTCATTATTTCTTCAAATAGGTTTTCTAATCCTTGCTCCTCTTCTTGTTGTTCTGGCACCCCTATTATACATATGTTACTTTGTTTCATGTTGTCCCAAAACTCCTGAGGCTCTCCTACTTTCTAATTTCTTTCTCCAATAGTTGTTCAGATTGGGTGTTTTGCTATCCTATCTTCTAATTCACTAATTTGGCCCTCCACTTCTTCTAGTCTACTGTTGAAACATTCCATTGTTTTATTTATTGTAGCTATATAATTTTTTATTTCCTCCTGATTCTTACATAAGTTGTTGATTTTCTCATCTATCCAGTTTATGAACTGAATTATTTTTCTGACATATTGCATGCCTCCATTTCATTTAGTTTCTTTTCTGGCCATTCCTCCTTTTCTTTCCTTTTGGGGGTTGTTTCTTTGTCTCGCCATTCTTGCTAACACCAGTCCGAGGCTCGCTGGCTGCATGTGCAGAGCCTGGGCTGACACCTTGGTCTTGGAGGGCAGGGAATGCGGTCAGAGGCTTGCCTGTGGGAAGTGCAGGGCCAGGCCAACGCTGCTGTCTTAGCTGACAGGGAACACAGTCCCAGGCTTGCCAGCTGGATGTGCTTGATCTGAGGCCCACACTGCAGTCTTGGAGGCAGGGAACTCAACCAGAAACTCGCCTCTGGGATGCAGGGGGCTGGGGTGATACTGGGGCTTGGCAGGCAGGGAACTCAGTCAAAAGCTCGCCTGCAGGACTGCAGGGCTGGGCTGATGCCACTGTCTTGGCCACTGGGAAGTGCAGTCCCAAGCTTGCTGGTGGGATGTGCTGGGTCCAGGGCCCACACTGCGGGCTTGGCAGGAAGGGGATGCAGACAGAGGCTTGCCTGTGGGATGTGTGGGGCAGGAGATGCGTCCGCAGTTTTGGAGGCAGGGAGCTCAGCCAGAAACTTGCCTGCAGAACCATGGGGCTGAGGCAATGCCACAGGCTTGGCAGGCAGTGTACTTGCTCAGAAGCTTGCCTTCAGGACCACAGGGCCAGAGTGATGCCAACAGCTTGGTGGGTTGGGGTGCACAGTTTGAGACTCACCAACAGGATGTTTGGGAACTACGTGGTGGGCTGGTGGGAGGGAAGCACACTCCAGGACCCACAGGAGTCGGTGTCCAGTGAGGCTGGAGTCCTGGTGTCTGTGACTCTGCAGCTGAGGTAGCAGGTCTTTGGCCAGAGTGCCTATAAAATCTGGGATGGCGTCTGAGTCTAGTCTTGGTGGTGGAGAGGCTGGGCTCCTGGTCACAGCAGCTCTCCCCTTCAAGATGGCATGGTTTCTGTTGAGCCAGCCACCCTGGGAGTGATTTCAGCAGTAGCGGGAGCTCTCTGTCTATGAGAGCCTGGTCCACCAGCTCCCGAACATCCTGTAGGTCTAACTGTCCCTCACTCACTCACATACACACACTCCACACACATCCGCACACTTCCCTTTCACTCCCTCAGTCACTCACACTCCCTCGCTGCTGTCCTGCTGGCTGCCATCTTTGATCTCTTGAATCTTCTTAAAGATAGCCCCTGTGTCCTGGCTGGTTTGGCTTAATGGATAGAGCGTCAGCCTGCAGACTGAAGGGTCCTGGGTTCGGTTCTGATTAAGGGCACATGCCTGGGTTGCAGGCTCAATCCCCAGTGGGGAGCATGCAGGAGGCAGTCAATCAATGATTCTCTCTTATCATTGATGTTTCTATCTCTCTTTCCCTCTCTGAAATCAATAAAAATATATATTTTTAAAAAGTTGGCCCCTGCAATGTGTTACTGGCACTCTTTCTGGCAGTGGTGATGGGTGTTTCTGACAGTGGGTCAAAATGAAGCTGGAGTGGTGGGCAAAGGCATATCATGTACAGCACTGTGGTCTTTGCTAAAGCTTTGGATTTTATGAAATGGGGAAATGACATGATCCAACTGCTTTGGTAGCAGTGGGTCAAAGAGCTTCATTTATTGTTGATGTTAGTGCCAGATTAAGGAAATACTATGCACATGGCCTGGGACTCTCCTATCCAGGATGCTGTTTACCAAGGATAAGAAAAAGGATGTGTGCCTGCACACCAAAAGGGCAGGGCAGTATAGTGGAAAGGCTTAGGTTGGACAAACATGGCTCTATAGACACTTCTTACTTATGTGACCTTGGTAAGTAAGGTCCCCTTTCTGACTCTCTTTTTCCTCTTCTGTAAAATGGTCATAATAGTCCCTGCCTCACAGAGCTTCTCTTGGAGTTCACTGAGATAACACATGCAGAGGATTCCCACAGTGCCCAACATACAGTGAGAGCCATGAACAAAGATGGAAGCTCACTGACTCCCTACTTGCTCAGACTTTCTGTTTTACTCTCTCAATCTTTATATATATATATATATATATATATATATATATTGATTTCAGAGAGGAAGAGAGAGGGAGAGATAGATAGAAACATCAATGATGAGAGAGAATCATTGATTGGCTACCTCCTGCATTCCCCTCACTGGGGATTGAGCCCTGACAGGGAATTGAACCGTGATCTTCTGGTTCGTAGGTCAATGCTCAACCACTGAGTCACACAGGCTGGGCTAACCCTATTCTTAAGTAACCTATGAACTTCCAGGTTCCTGGTGAGGTTAATGAGTGGAATTTGGGCTGTAGTGGGGGCAGTCTATATTTATAAAGATGAGTAGTGTAAAGTAATTGAGGCAGCCTTTCCATGACAATGTTTTCTGAAATCCCATGACCAGACTGCACAGCATGTTATTGCAGGAGTGAGACATGGAAAGTGAGCTCTCCGTTAGTCATAACTTCGCCAACTCTGCTCTTTGGTTGAACTCAAAATCACCTTTCAGAGGTTGGCCCAGGTGAAGTATGAAGAATCACAGTGCTTTATTATCCAGGACTCACTTCTCAGAGCCTCAGTGACCCTCCTACAGAATGGAAGTGTAGCAATGAACCTATGTCCCCATTTCATTCCCACAGATGCCATAAAACTAAATGGAATTTTAAAAATTGTGTAAGACCATTAAAGTACTTTTGAGGTTTTCTTTTTTATGTTAATATGTAAGAATCATGATGAAAAGTCTTCTTGGAGAGTGTGTTCTCTTCAAGTAGAAGAGACTAAAATGAATAGTTTTGCATTTCATGGGCATTTGTGAGAGACAGTATCACATAGTAGTTAAGAGCACAGACTTTGGAGTCAGACGGATTGGGTCTGAATCTGGGCTCTGTGACTTACAGCTAATTCTGTGTGCCTGGGTAATGCACATTGTGTCTATAAACCACATAGTCTGCATCCACTGCAGCATCGATAAAGCAAACGGGAGAGCCAGAAGACCGGTCTGCGGATGGCTGGGAGCCAAGTGGGAGTCGGTAGCAGTTCCACGTGCAGGCAGCTGGAGCTGGCCAATGTTTAACTGTGCCAATGGAAAGGAAAATGGGGGGCTTGCAACCTAGCTCAGTGTCTGGTTAAAACTGTCGTCTTACTTCCCCACTCTGTCTGACCTGGGCGGAGCTGCAGAGCCTAATCCCAGGGCCCAGCCACAGCTGACTTGGGTGGAGCTGCGGGGACTCTCAGGGGCCCACCACAGGGGTTTACAGGTCAGAGCCTCCCCACGAGTTCAGTTCAGGCTTTGGATCTGGAATTCCCTGGACTAGCAGATCTGCGAAATAAAGATTAAACTTTCCTCCCTCAGAGTGCTGGCTGATCCTTCTCCCAAGCATTCTGCCACAACACCAAGACTAAGAGTGCTCCTGAAAGGATTGAAAGCTGGATTTCTTCTCTTTTCATTGTGAAAGGTCAATTTTCAAAGAAAAAGTAAACTCATGACTCTCCTATGTATGTAAAATGGTCAAACGTTAAAGAATGTAATTAGCTCACTCTTTAGGTGATGGAACTAGGCAGGTGTTAGATGCAGTTCAAAGGAGCAAAGCACAAGGCATTTATCTGGATTCCAGAAATGTTATTGTGTAAAGGGAACAGGACTGTTTTTTTTTTTTTCAGAGGAAGGAGGAGCCGCTCTTACCAGGCGAGATCATTTGCTTATCTGTAGATAGGACTATTTTAACCTCAGAGTTAAAAGCATCTCTGAAGGATAAGTTCTGGATAGTGTATAGTTTTCCATGGGAGTACAAATCCTCCCCACACCACCCTATAGATTCTACAGTTGAGCCACTTAGCAGAGGAGAAGAAATCCACAGTGCTGGGCAAGTCACCTAACCTCTGCGTCTGTTTCCCTATTTGTAATGCAAGGCTGAGGCTACTAACAGATGGGGTTGTGAGTGTTAACCTGAAATGAAAGGCCAAAGGGAGAGGCAACAAGTGTTTATTTGAGATCCAAAAGAATAGCTATTTGGGACATGCTGATTCAGGCAGAAACCCAAATGGTGTTCTGATTAGGGGTGAAGGCAAGGGTTTTTATGAGAATAATTACATGAATAGGAGGAAGGAACTTCTATTGGTGTTAATATGTTAAGATAGGATTTCTACAGGTGAACATAGGCTAAATTATTCTTTAGCTATACATGATGGTGCTAATCCTATATAATAAAAGTGTAGTATGCAAATTGTCCCCGCGACTGCGAGTTTGTCCAGGAGTTCAACCATGGGGCGGGGCTGGTGGGGGGAAGGGAGGGAGGCCCTGTCCGGCAGCCGGGCAGCCGCTAGGGACCCTACCAGTGCATGAATTTCATGCACTGGGTCTCTAGTTATAAATAATGTCTTTAACTTTCAGTCCTGTACTCAGAATGTCTACTTTCCTGTCAGCTTTGCAAACACTTGTTTGGAAGACAATGATGGTTTAGGTCCAGTGAAAAGGTTATTTTGTTCAGTTTAAACATTAAAAAGTTTGGGGAGTAAGACATGCAAGGCAGTTCTTCTGGAATGGCAGCTCTGGCTCCATTTTGAAATGGATCCATTTGTGTTCTTTTTCACACAAGCATTAACAAGATGCTTTTAGGAGGCTATCACAGTGCCAAGGACACAATAGGCATTAAATATCAGTTATTGTTATTGTTCTGTTAAGAGAATTAAATCGTGCTAGTGAAATGATGGCAGAGTGAATGAATGTGGAGAATTGACCATCTTTGGAAGTGTGGAGTCAGAAGGAAGCGCATGAGTGCATTCAGATATCATGTTATATTTTAAAAGTCCTTGCCTTAGTACCTTCTCTTCCCCCTTCTTGATAATAACAGTTTGTCAGGGAAGGGGTGGCCTTTCCAAGGGCCTGATCTGAACACATCCCAGTTTGGATCTCAGCAGGTGACCTCCCTTACAAACACCTCCAGGGGAGTCTGTTTATCCAGGTAAAGGTGCACGTGCATGCGCGCGCGCACACACACACACACACACACACACACACACACACACACAAGTCAAGAGCTTCACATGCTGGCATTAGCTGCTTTGCCAAGACTGGAATGAAAGGTCATCCTAATGCCACCTGGAAGGGTTTCCAGTTCACTGGAACTACTGATAAAAGATTAATTCCAGGTTAACTGCATGATAACTATGGCTGGAAATAGAGATTAAAAACCTCGAGGATGGCAATATTATTTTAACTTAAAGATACACATTATAATCTGTTTACATAAAGTTACCATGCTCACCCCTGACCTCTTTCATGTTTCTAAATGTGACCCTGAGAACATGGTACAGAACTGTGGCTCTAAGTTGCTTTTTCCCTGTCCAGAGATCTGACCTAGACCCACCAGCAGCAAAATGTCTTTGTCTAAATAAGTAATGGAGGAGGGGTGACATGGTACATGCCAATGAACGAAAAAGGAGCTCTGTCCAGTTTGTGCTGGGAGTGCCATTGATGGAAAGGCTGTGAACACTACTCTCCCTGCCCTCTCTATGCAAAAGCTGTATTCTCTATAGAAATCCTGACTTTAAAATGTGGGCCCATCAGAGACCTAGCATACAGGGTGGAGATGCTGGTGAGGGGAGAGTTGAAAAATTCCTGTATTTTCAGACCTTCCATAGAAAAGTAAAATGAATGAAAGAAAGAAACACAAAAAAATTGAAATACCATCTCATTTTTGGGTTTGACCTATACTCTGCATTCCAGAAAAGCTTGAATTAATTGGAACACCACAATGAGAACTGGTTTTATAAAATACCTTTTACTTAAAAATGAGCTCTTTCTGGGGCTGTCAACATGGATGTAAATAAGTCTAAGTTAAGGCATGAAACATGAGAGATATAAAATGAGTGCTGGAGGGTGCTTTGCAACTGTTTTACAAGAAATAAATATTACTGTTTTAAACAATAGTTCTCTACTGAGACTGAATCCTGGGAAATGAAAATACCTTTGAGTCAGGAGAGCATTTGGAACAGGATATGCAAAACGAACTTGAAGTTCCGTTTTGGAGTAGTTGGTGGTAGGGGTGGAGGGCAGCATGGGATGGAGGGAGGGGTCACACTGGTAGGAGGGAGAACACCAAGGATGGTTGAGGTGATGCAGCTAGGTGGCTGAGGATCTTTAAGAAGGACATCTCAGGTTGTCCATGTTTTTGTGATGTAAACCTACCATCGCTTCCATATCTTGCAAACCTTCAGCTGCACTGACCCCTTTTGAGCAAGGTAGGTATCAAAATATAAGTTCTCTGGGAATTCACAGAAATCTTTGGGAGGTCATTGAAGTTTTAACATGTTATGGAATGGAGGTCCAAGCAATCCTATGAGAACTTAGGGAGCAGAGACCCCAGCAGATTTCTGGATTACCTAAGACTATTTCATGGGAGTGAGCTTTATCCTATATAAAAAAAGCCTAATATGCTAAGTGTCTGACTGTTCGACCATTTGACCAGTCGCAATGATGAGCACTGACCACCAGGGGGCAGATGCCCCAACCAGTAGGTTAGCTTGCAGTTGGGGTCTGGCCAATCGGGACTAGGCGAGATGGGCTGGACATGCTCTGGAGCCAACCTCCTGAGGTCCCTCCCCAGCCTCTAAAATATTTCTTCTAATTAATTTCCTTTCAATGTACATGAGTTCATGCACAGGGCCTCTGTATACATATAAATACGTCAGTTTTCCATATGCATTACCTTGAAATTCACATCCTTTTATATAAGGAGGTGCATATCTAATGAAAATCATATATAAGTAGTCAAATCTCTGCTTTACAGTATAAACATCTGGTAGTGTCTTTCCTACAGTTTTCTGTCTTCTCCTGAATGTATTCTGATGATGTCCCAGATGTGGCCAGGAGATGGAGAGGAATGTCCTGGTGTTCTGGTGGGAGGCTTGGGAAGTAGGTGGTCTTAATAATACATGTTCTTATCCCACCAGCCTGCAGAGGTAGAAAGTGAGTTAGAAATGGATAATCTGTGGAAGTGGATAGGCAGAGTCTCAAAGATCATCCTACAACTTACTTCCAGGGTAGAGTCTGATAAAAAGTTTCCGCACCTCATCGTACACCCAGATGAGAATGGCGTGGGGCACAGCCACAAACCAGTACTGAGGCCTGGAAGCAGAAGGGGGAGGTGAACCTGAATGCACTGAAGGGAGGACCCAACCCCTGCCCCCTTGGAAAGAACAGATCCACTGGGTCACACAACATGAAACTGGAAAGTTTCTTATTTAACCTGGATTGTGACTACTAGAAGTAGCATCTGCCTTTGAGGTGACCTGTTGGATGAGGGTAGAGATGGGATGGTGAGGTGTGGGAAACCCATTTCCTCTTCGGGAAAACTAGCAGGTCAAAGCCTCTGACTAATATGGAACTGCTCCGTTTTGTCTCTATTGAGGGACTGAGGGGAACCTCCCCCCTCTCCCCAAGTCCTAATGTTTATTTAGGCTGTGACAGCTCAGAGCAGGACTGGCCTTTTCCTCCCCACTGTTGAAGGAACTCACCGGAGCATGGTGAAATTCAGGGCTGTGATGCTTCCCAGGCCACAGGAGAGGATTAGAGCGATGATAATCTGGGAGGCAATCCCCACCCAGATGACTTTATTTCTACAAGAAACATTAAAGCATGAAGATTCTGAATGCTTTTGGCCCAGGACCACATACCCAGCACCAGCAGAGTCAATGCTGCCTCATCATCCAGGAGTTGAGGTGGGATACAGGTAGTACCTGAAGAGACCCTGCTGGAAGATGGAATTCCTCCGGGTTTTCCTGATGATCAGATCTGCTATTTGCTGGACCATGATGCCAATAAAGAAAGCCGTGTAGCCTGTCCATTCTAGGTATTTCCTCTGGTAACGCGTCTGTCAGTGGACAGAGAGAGAGAGAGGAGACCATGATACCTCACAGGGAAAGCTTCAGAGAGACTTCCATGCAGTTCTGTGAAGCTCTACTCTCCCGACTTCCCGGAGATTGAGAGCGGATCACCTCCTTGAGTTTGGAAAGGAACATAGTTGTTTTTTGTTTATTTTCAACCAGGCAAGCAGGAAAAGATGCTACCTTAATTGATTTGGCCCAACTGTGGACATTGTTGGGACTGGCTACTCTTCCCTAAAAAGTGACCTCTAGGCATCCAATTCAGGAGAAGAGGTGAGTCCCAGCAGAGGCCACAGCAATGTCACCCAGGAGCCCAGAAGCCCTGTTAACTTGGAAAACGTTCACCTTCTTTGTGTCACTACAGCCATCCAGGGAAGCCTAAGTTCTGTGTCAGCCTGAGCAGGGCAGTGATAGGAGGGGAGGAGCAGGAGGACCGAGAAGGCAGAGCCCCTCCTTACCCATTCTTGTCCATAGCTGTCTTCCAAGTTGTTCACAGAGTCCTTCTCCCATTCCACCCGTAGGTTAATGAGGGTGCTGGGTCTAAAGCCCTCCTGTGCATACACGGTGAAATACACAAGAAAAGCTCCCAGGGACTGCATGAGACCTGAGGGAATGAGAGTAAGGCGTAGATTCCACGATGCCTTCAGAACTGCCCTGTCCTTATTCTCCTCGTGGTTCCTCCTCCCACCCCAACCACACCCCACAAGGAAAAGCACAGCTTCTGTCTGTGACTGGGTAGTCCCCTGGGTGACAGGACATGCCCTCATCATACCTATGTGCAGATAAGAGTATAAGGCAAGCGGCTTGTTCACCAGTCGATCCTTCTTCTTGTGGCGAGGCTTCCTATTCATAATGTCACTTTCAGCTTTCTCATAAGCTAAGGCGATGGACGGAACCTGGAGGGGAGAGTCTTGAGGCCACCCCTTGAACACCATGCTCTACCCACAGGATTTCAGTAGTGGGCTGGGGAGGGTGGCGGGGAGGATGGTGGAAGGTGACAATGGGCTATGGAACTGGTCTATTCAGGGTGAAGGCAAGGGGTGGGGTGAGTGCATTGTCTGCAGTCGGCTTTAAAAATCAATCTGCTTTCCATCATCACCATGTGCTGGCAGTTCTATACAATGTGAGTTATAAGTATTTTAACTTAAACCTGGGGCAGGTTTCTCCCACTGTCCCCTCCCCTGGATTCTCTCCCAGGTCTTCCATCCTAGAGGGCCTGTTAAAAGACAGATCATGGCTCCACTGCCCCTCCCCACCCCCCCCCCCCCCCCCACACACACACACACTTCCCACAGACTTTCTGATCCACAAGGTCCTGGCTAGGGCCAGAGACTGCATTTCTAGTAAGTTCCCTGGGCCACACTGGAAGAACCACTGCAGTGGAGAGAAATGAGCAAATCTAAAGGACGTGGAAATGATCTGACTGTAACCTTGGCTGTCCCATTTCCCCTCTGAGGTAGAGCTATCTTGTCTCCCTGCAATGTGGAGGTTGTGTAAAGCAAGAGAGGGCAAGGAGGCAATTTGCAGGACTGCTGTCCTCACTTGGAATTCAGATTGCTCCCCGTTGCCTTTCCTCCTTTGCCTCTGTAAGCCAGAGACACATGCACAATGTCACCAAGATTCCTTACACAGATGCAAGCTTGTAGAGGGGAGGGTTTTGGTGACAGCATTGTAGGTCAATGTGAAGCTTTATAACTGTGGCTTCTTATTGTGTTGAGGTGAGGAGCCTCCCGATCACAGATCCCTTTATTTATCAAGGGGCTGCTCTGGGTTATCACTTTAGCCACTGGGTCCCCAGCAACACAGGAACTATCTTGGTGACAACTGCATCTTCTCTCACCCTGACCAATAGCATATGTTTTGGAGGGTGAAGAACTCATGTTTGAAAAGCTGTTATATGAGGTGAAGTGTTGTTAACTTCCAAACATTTGACAGATTGGCATCAAGGAAGAGCTCATTAGAAATGCAGAACTTCAGGCTCCTTCATGGCAAAGTTTAGTTTACCTCCTTGCCCTTGAGGCAATGACTCTGAAGTTTACATGACCTGGGTTAGTTATCAGACCCTATTCCCTGTAGTGCTACTTACAATGTCTGTGCCCAAGTCGATGAACAAGATGGTGATGGTGCCTAAGGGCAGGGGCACCCCAACAATGATATAGATCAGAAAGGGGCACAGTTCGGCGATGTTCTTGGTCAGGGTGTATGCGATAGTCTTCTTGAGGTTGTCAAAGATCAGGCGACCTAGGCAAAGACGTTTCTCCTCATAGGACTGGCTCTTCTCCCAGTGGCCCCAGTTTTCAGGAAGACCACTTGGAGGAAGACTACGCACCTTCCTCCACCCCGGTGACTATGGATGCGAAGTTGTCATCCAGCAAGACCATGTCGGCTGCATTTTTGGCGGCATCTGAACCTGCTATCCCCATGGCAATCCCAATATCTGCCTTCTTTAGAGCTGGAGAGTCATTCACTCCATCACCGGTCACAGCAACAACTGCATCCTATGCACAGGGACACAATGAGAAAATGGGAATGAACAGCACTATGGGGTCCCAGGTCTGGCAAGAATACTGTTTCCCTTTTGTCTTGAGGATGGAGGACAACTGGAATGGAGACAAAGGGCCTGGTTTGGGATTTGGGGGAGAGATAAAGATGGGAAATCCCAGATGACAGATAATGAGCTCCAAACAAGATGTATTTAAATAATTAAAATCCATGTGTGTGGCAGGCAAGAGGGATACAATTGGTGCTCCATAGCCACAGGTTTCCCATCTGAAGATTCAACTGAGGATCAAAAATATTCAGAAAAAATAAACCCCAGAAAGTTCCAAAAAGTGAAACTTGACTTTGCCACATGCTGAACACTATGCTGATGCCACAAAAATGAAGTGATGTGGGGCACACCCTGCTATAGCTTCTGTTCACATGTAGGTAATGTGAAAATGTCAGTTATAGGTAAATGTAGGTTACATGAAAATAACACTCCATTTTATATAAGGAACTTGAACATTCATGGATTTTGGTTTTGTGGGGGGCGGGGGGATGAGGGGGATGTCCTGGAACTAATCCTCTGAGGATACTGAGGGATAACTGTATATTTTACATTTTATGTCTTTACATTTTTGTTCTCTGTCTTAAATTTTAAATCTTTCTGTACCCACACTGAGCACAGTACCAGATGTTTCACTGTCAGAAAGCCCTTTGGAGAGTGTGCAGCTGCGTGTGCGAGGGAATCTAAGGAGGGCAGAGGGTCAGCCTGAGATGTGGCAATGTGAGATAATGAGGACAGGCAAGGAACTATCTCTAGAGGCTGAAAAGGCACCAAGCCTTGACCTGGGATCTGAATCTTAGCCATGCAGTTCCCTGCAGACGGTGAGGGACTGGGAGGTCCTCTGAGCACTGCTGCCCACCCACCTGCCTCTGGCAGCCCTCCACAATAATCAGCTTCTGCTGGGGGGATGTTCGGGCAAAAACAATCTCTGGGTAGCTGGTTAAGACCTCATCCAGCTGGTCCTTGCTCATGTCCTTCAGCTCCATGCCAGTCACCACCACAGCTTTAGCATCCCTAGAAAGGTCAGAAGGAACTGGGTGAGGCCAAAGGTCAGATCTTTGGCTGAAACACCCTTCTGGGCAGGATGTGGACTGAAGCCTCTTTGATTTCACTTGGGAATCCAATGTCCTTGATATCCAATACTTGAGTGGGATGACGGGCGTTTTGAATACTGGGGACACTTTGGTTTCCATTTCAAGATGGTAAACTGAGGCTAAAAAAGGAGTCCATTTTTCCCTAATAGGAATAACCAAGTAGCCTTTTCCTGATAGGAATGGGTGAGAAGTGGAACTTCCTGGGCAGTGTTTTACTTAACAAGGAAATGAAGGATTAAAAAACACTGCCTGTTTATATGTTTTGGGTCCTAGAATTCAGCTTATGCCAAAACATGGGTAACAATTCCTATTGTTTATTTCAGATTTATAGAGTATCTACTATGCAATGAGCTAGGTAGGAAAAAATATATTGAGGTCTTCTTTGAGAAAAACTGTTGTCTGCTACTCTAAAAGGAAGGTTCTAGAAACTCTGATTTTTCAGATCTGATTGTGTTGTCCCCTGTTAAAATTCTTTAGAGGCTTTCTTTCCATTAAGCTTAGAGCAGACCCCAGGTGAAGCTGGCACGGCCAGGTGCAGCCCGTGCTGTTGAGTCTCATCTCATGTCCCCTATGTTTCAGTTCTAAGCCCACAGGCCCTCCACAGCCCAAAGGCTTGCACAGTACTTGCTGCCTCATCTTTCCTTCACTAACACTCCACTTTTCAGTCTTCAAATCTCAGCTTAAACACTCTGTACAAAACACTTCATGCCTTTTTCTTTATATTTTTAAAGTTTTGAGCTTTTTCCTGTAAGTCTGTTTTTTCCTGCTGGTGCTAAAAACTGGAATTCTAGCACTTGACTAAAATCACAAATCTTCCTAAATTCTGGTAAGAAAATAGAAAAGTAAGATAAGAAGGAAAGGGTGGTTCCTCCCTCCTCCAGCCGGGAAAGTCATTATATGAGCATGAAGCTAGAAATGATAAAGTGGATAATTAAAAACATTCACAAAAGTATCCACCCCACTTTTTTGTTCAATGTGGTGACTTGTGTGAAAATGTATAATCCTGTTATTTAAAAAAATAGAACAAATAAATAAAAGCTCTAAACCTGTTTTCATAGATGAATGTTATTTCCACAAAGGAGAAGACACTTAGCCTTCACATACTATTGTAGTGCCCAGAGGTTGTAATTCTGTTTGGTTGTTTTAATTAGTAATTTGTTGGCCTGGTGATAATTATTATCTGACAGCTGTGTATTCCTAAAAGGCATGAATACGTGGGTAAACCAGAATTGGTTCACTGGTCTTTCCCTGTTTCCCCCCACATGCATGCAAGTATAATAAAGCCAATGACATTTATTTTCACAGTGTGACCTGTAATCTAATTATTTAAATTATCAGCTACCTCTTCCCACACTGCCAGCTCCTCGGTGCAGTGTGTCTCCTTCACTGTACTCATCGTAACCGTCAGTTCTGAGTTTTCTGTCCCTCCGATTAGATAGAAGGAAAGAACGCTCCCTCAGGGTGGGAATAGTGGCCAGTCTATTTGTTTCTATAGTTCCAGTTTCTTGCAAGGTGCCTGGTACATAATTGACACTCAGCAATTGATTGTGGAAAGAATTAACACAAAGAAAAGCTGAGTGTTTCTTTAGGAAGCTATCATGATATTTACTTGCAAAAAAAAAAAAAAGAAATGCACAAAAGTCAGAAGGTTCTTAATATTCCAGATTATACAACTGGATCACTGGCAAATAATTTCATATCAACCCTTTGTTTCAGATTTTCTCACTCTAAATTAGGCATGTAATGTTTTAGATCTACTTTATTGGATTTTGAAATTTCACACAAGGGTAATTTTTGTGGTATTAATATAGTGCCTGGCACATAGTAGGTACTCAAAAAAATTAAGAGTGAATGAATGAATATATAAGTTAGAGAGGAAACCAGCCTAGCATCACCTTGAGAGAGTGTTTGGCAAGAAGGGGATTTGCTCCAAATAACACAGCTCTTTAGAGCCAACAGTGTCCCACTGAACTTGAGTTTCTGCAACACTGGTTTTCTACTTACTTACTGTTTGTTAACTTGCTCCACAGCAATGTTGAGGCGTTTTGCAATGTCTTCCACAGTCTCACTGTTGGCTGAAATGATACCTACACTCTTGGCAATAGCTTTGGCTGTAATTGGATGATCTCCTGTAACCATAATAACCTAGAACACAAACATGGAAAAGGCATGGGAATAATGAGGAACTACCTGGCCAGAGTAGGGGCAGTTCCGTATCACCTGCTCTACCCTGACTTAGTAGAACATGGTTAGCATTGACTGTGTTCTGCTCTTACGGATAGTTCTTGATCTTAGATCAAAGACACAACTGTCTGTGAAAGACATACTGATCCCACTGGATCTATCGTTGCTTCTAAGCTTCTTGCATTTCCTCCTCTGATTAGAGGAAGCCCTTTTCCTTTGATGTTGCTGTATTTGTGAAAGGGCTGGTAGCTGTCTACCTGGGACAGCCTCATGTGGTTTCAACAATCTTGATATTAACATGGTAATGGAATGAAGATTTTGGTTTTGATATCATGAAGGCAACTGAATTGCTGAGGTTGAACCTCAAGAGGTTATAATAAAACCTTTTATTGTCTATTATCTAGGGCAAAATATGGCTACTATATGGCACAGGGAGTTAGCTTCTCACTGCATTTATTATTGTGCTTTATTTTACACAGACATAATCATTTTGCTTTTATTTGCAGTTACTGAAAGCTTAGGGTAGTGAAAGTAGAGATTTTAAAAAAGGAATTAAAGCCCTGGCCAGTGTGGCTCAGCTGGTTGTCATCCCGTGCACCAAAAGGTCCTGGGTTTGATTTTGGATCAGGTCACATACCCAGGTTGCTGGTTCAATTTCTGGTTGGGATGCTTGTAGGTAGCAACCAATAGGTCTCTCTCTCTCTCTCTCTCTCTCTCTCTCTCTCTCTCTCTTTCTTCTTCTTCTTCTTCTTCTTCTTCTTCTTCTTCTTCTTCTTCTTCTCCTCCTCCTCCTCCTCCTCCTCCTCCTCCTCCTCCTCCTTCTTCTCCCTCTCCCTTTCCTTTCCGCTTTCTCCAAAAAAAGGCGGGGGGGGGGGGTGGTATTATGGTATTTACTTGAAGAGACCTAAATACTGACTATCTCTTCTGACAAATGTCCTTAGAAATGGATGCAACATACATGGAGGACTTCTTCTTTTGTTTGATTTTGTTTTGTTAATTCTCACCCAAGATATTTTTCCATTGATTTTTAGTGATAGTGGAAGGGAGAGAAAAAGAAAGACAGAGAGGAGAGAGAGAAACATCAGTGCAAAAAAGACATCAATTGGTTGCCTCCTGCACATGCCCCAATGGGGGCTCGGGGTGAAACCTGCAACCCATGTACCCTTGATCGGGAATTGAACCCAAGACCCTCACCAGCCAGGGCCATGGAGGACTTCTTAAGTCAGGAAGATAACTCCCACCTTGATCCCTGCACTCCGACATTTGGTGATTGCATCCGGGACAGTCGACCGAGGGGGGTCAATCATTGACAAGAGCCCCACAAAACAGAGATTGGACATGGGGAAGTTCATGGCATCGACATCAAATGAATAGGTTTCTGGAAACTCGTCTGCTGGCAGGTAGAGATGACAGAAACCTGGAATGGGTGTGGATTTGGAAGTCAGTGTCTCAGGACATTTTCATATACTCTCAGTCCTTTATTCTTTTATCAATAGAGTCTATCAGAATTCATTCTTTCAATTTCATAATGCATGTTGTTTTAAGCAAAGAAATAGTTCATCCAAAAAATTCATGTGCCCTTAGGTTCTCTGTTATGTTCTAGGGTTATGAAAATCAAGAGTGGACAGCCTTTACTTCTGAAGATATCCCAGTTGAGTGTGGGGTCAGAGACATAAAGAAATAAGCATAATGGAGCACGGTGAGTGTTATGAAGAGAGCTACACTCCAGCCACCTGGGGAGTCAGGAAAGACTTCACCAAGAAGGTCGTATGTGAGCTGACTCTTGAGAGCGTCATTAGGGAGGACTGGAGGGTGGGAAGACCAATTAGGAAGACAAAACAGCATGTGCTACTGCATAAATGGGGAGAAGGGTCTGGGGCATCAGGGGAATGGTACAGAGCTCCGTCTTTAATCAAGATAATTATGAGAGAAAGGCCAATAGTAGTGGAGCAGACGGTATCTGGCTCTCACAGTTTGAGGTGAAGGGATCCCTGTGTCTGGTGGGACTTCCAAGATCATGTGACTTTCTCATCAGCTTTCACATCAAATTTATTCTCATCATGGCCCACCACATGGCCCACATGTTTCAGTAAAGCACGGGCTCTAAGAGGTCAAATGTGAGGTTCTTAGAATGACCCTAATTAGATAAGTATCAGTCTTGCCATGAAAAGGATACTTGGTAATGTGGGCTATTTGATAATACTTTAAGCATATCATCTCATTTATACATTTTACTTGTTTTACAAACTCAAATATCCTTAGATTTCTGCTCTATTGGCAACAACTTTCATTATGTCTATTAAGCCTTATCATCGACCATGAACTTGTTACTTTGAATTTATCATCCTGTAGTTCAGAGGTGCCACTCTGTCAACCCATGATTCTCATAACAGGACATACTTTGTGATATCACTGAAGTGACCACAATTGGGTTCCTGCCACAGTGTATTTCTATAGTTCCTTCTACCTTTAATATCCCCTATCTCTGTTACTGGTAATATTTGCCCATAATCGCTAAGTAAAATAATTCAACCTTTTTAAAAACTTACTTTTCTCCTCCAATAAGTTGATAAATCTTACCAATTCTTCCTCTAAAAGTGTCTCTGGTAACTGACATCTCCTTCACGTTCCCATTGCCCTGAATCAAATTTCTATCCTCTGTCACCTGAATGAGAGCAGCCACCTCCTCCTGAGACCCAGGCCTGTCTGCTCCCTGATGCTGCCAAGCATGATCCTTTAGAAAACACTGACTCTGACCAGTTTATTTGCTGCAAAGCCTCCAGCGGCTCTGCCCTGATTGCCGAATGAAACCCAGTTCCTCACCCACTTAAGGCACTCCAAACCTTGACCCCCAGTCTATCTTTCCAGCCCTACCTTCCATGATGACGTGATCTCCTCAATCCTGCAACACTCCACATTGACCAGCTTCCTGACAATGCTCCCCCACCACCACCACCACCACTCTTTCTACCTCTGGGCTTTGGCCTATGTTGTTCCCTTCACCGTTAAACCTATCCCTCACTTCCCTTCAAATATTGTCATTCAAGGCCCAGTTTAAATGTAATCCTTCCATAGAACCTTCTTTGATTTTCCTGTCCTGACAGCAACCCCACCCTCCTTGCTGCCATCATGTGATATTCTCTTAATTTGTATACCATTCTTCTTGTGAGTCCTGTGGAGGCTACAGCCACTCTGCTGGATGGCCAGCCTGTCTCATCTTGTGCCCTAACACAGCACAGAGCCTTG
Source organism: Cnephaeus nilssonii (assembly GCF_951640355.1). Taxonomy (NCBI): domain Eukaryota; kingdom Metazoa; phylum Chordata; class Mammalia; order Chiroptera; family Vespertilionidae; genus Cnephaeus; species Cnephaeus nilssonii. The sequence continues at coordinate 101,713,128 of NC_137077.1, forward strand.
CACTGAACAGGTGACACATAAGGGTTCTGCCACGAAGAGCTTACCCAGAACACGCTCCCCTAGACCTCCCAGTTCCATGTATGCAGTGTAGAAGGCCTCAGCTGTGCTCTTGTCCAGAGGCTGCTCCTGGCCATTGACCATGATGGTGCTGCACTTTTCTAAGATCTTCTCAGGGGCCCCTTTCATCACCATGAGGAAGCGCTTGTCAGTGGGGTCATCTGTCTTATGTATGGAGAGCTGGGAGGGAAGAAAGTGGACATAAGTACAGCATGCTAGTAAATCACGACACTGTCTCTATTACTGAGGGCCTGAATTGTACCGACCTTTTAATTAGCAACATGAGAAGATGAAAGCAACTTTTTGTCTCATTGGGCTACTTATCCTTAAAATGTCAAGGAGGAATTTTACAGGTGGGTTCTCTCCTTTTCATTTTCTGGCTAAGAGATATGCAAGACATCTGGATTCAGCCATCTAGTCCCAGCCCAGCTTTAGGGGGGGCCAGATGTGCTGTCCGCTTGTGACATCTTCTTCTGCATTGAACAAGATCTGCAGGGGTGCCTGAGGGGTTAGGGGTTGTAAGCCACCTCGTCTCATCTCCCATCTCTCCCTCCTCTGAGCTATTCTGAGCTCAGGCAGGCCTTCCTGTGCCTCTTCCTCTCTAAACTGATCCAGTGTGTACTGCCTGGATCTGAGAGGAAATGGGAGGGGGTGTGGAAGTGGGCAGGCTCACGTCCGGGCTTTCAGGAGAAAAGTTAACTAACAGGTGTCTGGTGATTAGCCTACCAATACCAACACCCTTGATCTAGTAGTTCTTCTTCTGGACTCATCCTAATAAGGTAATTGGGAAAAGTGTGAAAATTTGTATAATATTAAATGGCTAAATCTTACATAGTCCTTGTTATATACCAGGCACTCTTAAGCCCTCAAAAGGAATTTCAAGCAGCTGGAGTATTTGAGAGAGAATGAGTAAGTTTATGAGAAAAATTCTACTATTTTGGGTCTATCAGTTGATTTTTAGACTTTCGGATATCAGAGATGAGTACAATAAAAAAATAGAGGGCAAACGTAGTTTGCCAGCCTTTTAAATTTATGGTCATGTAATGACATTAAAAAGCAACTACTCAACCAAAACCAAACCAAGAGCAAACCTCCCATCTACTATCACCATCGTTTTCTCAAAGGTAGATCATTTCAACATTTAAAAAGTAGGAATAATAAACACTTATGTAGTGTGTGCTGTCCTAAGTGCTCACACAGTAAACTAATTCTCAAACTGCCTAAAGGCTGTGGGTGTTCTTATCACCATTTACAAGGCAGGAATCTCAGGTGCAGAAAGGTTAAATGACTCATGCAAGGTCACACACTAACAGGTGGCTGAGCTGGGGTTTAATTCAGGCTGGCAGGTGCGAGGCCTCACCCTGATCACAAAGGATGTAAAGGATAATTGTTTAAATGAAACACATTCATCTTTACATAAAACTTTATAAAATATTGTCTAAAAATCCAATTTGTCATAAACTACTGAAAATCTCTTCAAGGACCAGCCTCAGTTTGGGGAATCGCTATTCTAAGGCCAATAAGATGTGGACTTTCTACTTTGTTTCCCTCAGTTGACAGAACCCTCACAACTTTCCAAGGTCACAACATCTAATTCTCATTGTTCATGGCTAATTTTTGCTCAGGTATAACTTCAATTGGCACCAACAACATCCAAAGAGGTATTTTGGCCTTGTCAGCAGGCACACACACAGGCCCTCTCTTCTTTCTAGTCCCAACTCTGGTTAGCACATTTTCTCCTTCCACTTTTGGTACATGAGGCCTCATGGGATCTGCTTTTTCTCATTTCTCACATGCTGAAGGAAGTCTTTACTGGAGTAGATAAAGTTTTCTGAGTATAGACTAGTTTGTAAGAGCACAGACTTACAGGGTCTGTGTGAGTCCTGGCTCAGCCCTCACCAGCTGTGTGATAAAGTTCTGTGCCTCACTCCCTACCTTACAGAGCCGTGGTGAAAGTTGAGTGATTTAATACATATGGAAATTAGCACACATGATTACTATTATTATTTTAGGATTGTGACTCATTCTGTTTTCACCTAAGTTTTGAAAGAGAGATCTGATTTCCTGGCTTTAATATTTGACATCTCACACTTTTGTTTGTTGTCTATTTGGTTAACTGCAGTTCTTCATTGGCCCATTATTCACAAAGATGTTTGCAACAGTTTTTTTCCATCCAAACAAAATGGCAGGCTAATCACCAGAAACTCTGACACAAACATGGCTATCTTATTTACACACTTTATTGTTAATGCAAGGCAAAATCATAATGCCTATGCTCAGTTCTGGAGTCTAGTGGAAAGCCCATTGGCAGCAGGATTTTGGGCTACACGCTGTCATTTGTCCAAACACAGGAAGGATGCGGGGATTTGGTTATTGGCCACCCCTAAAATGAGGGGAGACAACTAGGCAAGGACAGCCATTTTCTTCCTGAAAAATGAACGGACGGAAGATCCCTCTGGGGCAGGACTGGAAAGCCACTTGGCTGCTCATCAGAGAGACTCCTCACTGGTTTCAGAAAGGCAAGGCTTCCTCACATGGCCTGAGCAAAACTGTTCTGCCTCTGACTTACATGGTAGAAAAAGCACGTGTTCAGGAGTCAAACAGATGTGTGAAAATTGGTTGTGCCACTTTGGTGCTGGAGTGAGTCTGAGGACATTAACACACTCAGGGTCTGTTTCCTTACCCATAAATTGGAATTAATTAGTCCCATTTCATATGCTTACTGTGAGGATCAATGAGACAATGTATATGAAGCACCTGACATAGACTGAGGACACAGTTAGCTCTATCCCTTCCTCCACCTTTCATTTACCTTTTGGGCTCTGGCTGTTGCCCCTCACTTGTGCAAGTCACCCCACAGGAGCACGTGTGAATGAGTGAGGATGTGAGTGAATGTGCCTGTAATAGAGATAGATTGTTCTAGGAGAAGCCGGGCTGACGAGATTCTTTTTCTCTATCTGCCCCAGGTAGAGGAAGGAGACCAGCAAGAGAAAACCTGTTCTGGGTTTACGAGACACCCAGGCCATCCATCTCAGAGGACTATTTTTAAAGTCAAGTGTCATTCAAAATTCGTACTAACCTAAGAGTACTTACAGGTAGAAATGTCATTCTCCTGATAACAGAAATTCAGTTGTGAGGAACAACTCACCTGAAATTTGTTGGTTGAGTTAAAAGGGATTTCTGCTACTTTGTGGTTTCTTTTTCTAATTTCCATCACGTTACCCAAAACCACCTCTGAGAATTTCAAAAGAGCAGTTTCTGAGGCATCTCCAACCACAACTCTCTGAGAATCAAGAGAGATAAAAATAAATATTTGTATCACATAATCTGGTTCTTTGGGGATTATTTTCAATTAACCAACTAGCTAGACAGACAAAATGATAACACACAATTGTGACTGAATTAAGACCATGGTAAAAATATTAAAGTGAATAATGCCACCTACTGGCATTAGCAAAGCTCAAAGTTAGAGCTCTGAGAGCTGAAGGATTTCATGGAAAAAAAAAACAACAACAACCAGTTATGAATTAGATCTTGAAAGATGGTTACAAAGAGAGAAGAAGAAAGCCTTTCAGAAGCCAGAATGCCATGAATGGAGGTGAGAAGTGGAAGACTTCTGTCCTAAGTGCTGGGAGTACAGATGAACATGGAGGGCCCTTAAATGCAGGCTGAGGTCTAGGTTCAAGAAGCAGAAAACAGAAGCAAAGTAAGTTTTTGAGCAAAGTTAGGTGATGTATTTCATCTAATGTAGTTTTTAAGGAAAATTAGTTCCATGCAAGAAAGACTGGAGGAGGGATAAACTAGAGTTAGGTAGGCCAATTAAGAGGCTGATACAGTTATTTTGATACAAGAAATTGGTGATAATAGAAATGTAAAATTATAGATATACTAGAGGCCCAGTGCACAAAATTTGTGCACTCGGGGGGGGGGGAAGGGGGTCCCTCAGCCTGGCCTGAGCCCTCTCACAGTCTGGGAGCCCTCGGGGGATGTCCGACTGACAACTTAGGCCCACTCAAGCCAGGAGTCAGACATTCTTAGTGCTGCCACGAAAGCGGGAGAGGCTGCCACCACTGCTGCTACGCTCGCCAACCGTGAGCCCAGCTTCTGGCTGAGTGGCACTCCCCCTGTGGGAGTGCACTGACCACCAGGGGGAAGCTCCTGCATTGAGTGTCTGTCCCCTGGTGGTCAGTGCGCGTCATAGGACCAGTCGTTCTGCTGTTTGGTTGATTTGCATATTACCCTTTTATTATATCGAATTTTAAAAAACATACCTTTATTGATTTTAGAGAGAAGGGGGTAGGGAGAGAGAGATAGAAACATCAATGATGAAAGAGAATCATTGCTTGGCTGTTTCCTGCACACACCCTACTGGGGATTGAGCTCACAACCATGGGCATGTGCCCTGACTGAGAATCGAACCTCAACCTCCTGGTTCATAGGTCAACGCTCAAACACTGAGCCACTCTGGCCAGGCAAATTATAGAAATTTTGAAGCTAGAATGATAAGACTTGGTGAGGAGAAAGTAAAGATGACTTCTAAAAGTTTTGGCCCAGATGACAAGTAAAATGGTGATGTCACAGAAAAAGAGAAAAATTGGGATAAGATCTTAATTTGAAGCCAGGTTAAGTACAGGTGGAAGGTGACAAGTAGTATAAGTTTGTTGAGACAGTCAAAACTTCCAAGTGCAAAACAAACACACAGCTAGCTGGAGATCCATGAGTTGGGATGAGAAATTAGAACTGGACATAAGGATTTGAAAGGCAGAGAAGAGATTGGCTGAAAAGAGAATTGATGAGCTAGCTGATAGAGAAAGAAAAACAAACAAAAAATACAAGAAGGTAGGGGAGGGTGCGGGTAAGGGAGAGATTAACCAAAGGACTTACATGCATGCATATAAGCCTAACCAATGGACACAGGGGGGTGAGGGCATGAATGAGGGAGTAGGGGGAGACTGAGGGGATAAGGACACATTTGTAACACCTTAATCAATAAAGAAAAAATTTTAAAAAAATACAAAAAAGAGTCAATGAAAATAATGACAAAGAGAAAAGCCCGGGGGACAGATTCAGTGACTCATTGGGAGGTTGAAGAAGAGAGAAAGGGAGGAAGGGGGAAGGGAAAGGAAAGGAAAGGAAGGAAGCAAAGGGAGTTAGTTTATTGCATATTCCAATATTTTAGGACCCCTTAGAGCACCTGCAGCCAAGAAGAATGTGTTCTAAGATCAGTTCTTCATTTCCATCCAATTATATTTTAAACTTCAGTGAATGACATTTATACAATAAAAATTTTTATTATATCTACTTATCTGATCAAGAAGTTAGGAAAATAACTTAAGGACATACTCATTTTCTGGAATAAGACAAAATTTTCAAAGGACTGAGATCAATCTGAGAATTTTAGATGTCTTTGTGATGGTGCAAAGCTAGTTAGAATGAACAAAATCTTTTGCAGGTCTTGGAAGCCAGGCTTGCTCTTACCAGTACAAGCTTTCCTGTGTTGGAGAGATTAAATCTAGCACCGAATTAGAACAGGAAAAGTGACTTCAAACTGGCCGTGGTTTAAGACAGTGATGCAGACACTTTACCTTCATGATGGGGACTCTTTCCTGTCCTGGTCTGAACTCGGCTCGGTTACACAATGTAATTATCTTCGATAATGAGGCCCATGTTCCAGAGCTTTGATCAAAGGTTTGCTCTGGAAAACAGAAAGCACAGGGGATGCTATGGGTGCTGGGCCCCCTCTCCACAAACCATTCTATTCACAAAACTTTGAGACTGCACACCAACTCTGCCACGTTGGCTGTGCCCCTCTTCTCAAGTCCACAGCTTTAGGCCAAACTGAATGCTCCAGAAGACTTACTGAAATGGTCTTCACTGGTGTCAGCCCTAAAGATCTGATTGTCAAACCATAGATGGGCCACGGTCATCCTGTTCTGGGTCAGAGTCCCCGTCTTGTCTGAGCAAATGATGGAGGTGGAACCTAGTGTCTCCACGGCCTCCAGGTTCTTCACCAGGCAGTTCTTCTTAGCCATCCGTTTTGCTGTCAGTGACAGAGTCACCTGGACAGAAGAGAGAAGAGAAAAACCCATTAGAATACAGATACAATAACATAAAAGTAGCTAAGGCTGGACTAGTTTCAGGCAGTACCTGATAAATCCTATATGTTTTAGTTAAATATGGGATATTTCTTTTGTCCTTTTACACCTTAAAGAAATGATCCTGAGGAATTCACAGGTGACAAAACCAAGCAAGGTTGTTACGGCCCATACTCGTGTGTAATTATAGCGGGAGCTTTGGTCACCTAGCTCCTGTCGGACAAAAGCGTGAATGCATAAGGTTTGTGCCAAAGAGCTTGTCCCAAAGGCTTGCTTGTTGCTTTGATGAATCAAGTGTTTGTATTTCATTTGAAAGGTTCTTAGCTCTCTCTTTTAAGCCCTGAGATCTCAAAGGGTACTTTGGACTCAATTTCTTCAAATTACTACCTGCTGGAGTCAGAAGGGACATGGAGTTCAGAAACTTCTGTCCATATTTGCTGAGGACAACAGCAGGCCGACGATCTGAGGCCACCTTTACATGTTAACTGGAACCACGAGTCCCTCTCCCGCACCCCACAGGGCCTCCATAACAGAGACTTGGGGGGGCATTGTTGAAGGATTAATTGGATTGGTCCTACCAAGGGAGAGCCAACGCTGAATTTGGGGGAAGGTCCAGGGAAGGGCTGTATTTCTCCGCAGAAAAAAGGTGTTTGTGTGTCTGTGTGTGTCTCCGGGAAGAGAATTTAGGTAAGCAAAGTGCCTAAGTTCCTCAGCTGTAGAAACTGCTAAGGAAATTGTGGAAATGTGAGAAAGACATCTGGCTGCTCAAGAACCTGTGAATGATGGTTCAAACCTTATCTAGATCTTAAGGAGCAAAGTTACATATGTGATTCGCAGATAGATCTCCTAAATGAAAATACAAAGTTTTCAAGGACAGTGCATTCAAATATGAACAACCTCATAATTCCTCTGTCCCTCTAAGAAACATTCAATTTGGAACGTCTCCTGGTTGTCTCTGACCGGGAGGGAGTATTGCTCTGAGCTGGAGGAGTGGGAGCTACCCCAGCATAACAGGGTGGCATGTATTAACAGGGTCAGGGGACAGGCCACTTAGCAGCATGGACTCACAGTGACAGTGGCCAGGAGGCCCTCAGGTACATTGGCCACAATGATGCCAATGAGGAAGATGATGGAGTCCAGGACACGGTACTTCATGGATACCGCAATGATGAAGAAAAGGACACCGATGGAGATGGCCACTCCTGCCACAATGTGAACAAAGTGCTCGATCTCGGTGGCGATGGGTGTCTTCTCATTCCCAACTCCTGAAGCCAGTGAGGCGATCTGACCAATGATGGTGCGGTCACCCGTGTTGATGACCATGCCAGTCGCTGTGCCTACAGGTGAAATGGATATTTTATTTCATGAGTCCTCAGCTGAGAGAGGACCACAGCCTCCTCATCTGGTGGCTTATGTGATCAATTAGCACAGGACATTACAAAGGCCAACATCAGTCCTCTAGGCCCTGCAATTCCATGTTTTCTCTTGGACAAGCTTTGTACAAGAGATGAAAAGAGATACAAACATAGAGCCCAAAGGGGCCCAGTGATGTGGGGGGTCCTGAGAGCTGGCAAGACTTACCTTCCAGACAGGTTGTCGAATAGAAGCCAATGTTCTTTGTCTCCAGGGGGTTGTCATGGGTGAACTCACAGGAGCGGGGCTGGGGCTCAGACTCCCCAGTGAGAGATGAGTTGTCAACCTAGAAGAAATTGCGAAGAAGTTCAAGATGAGCCCTGACCTGTGTTTCTCAGTGGTTAGAGCATCAGCCCATGCACCAGAGGTTTGTGGGTTCGATTCCAGTCGAGGGCACTTACCTGGGTTGCAGATTTGATCCCTGGCCCTGGTTGGGGCATGTGTGGGAGGCAACCAATTGATGTGTCTCTCTTACATTGATCTTTCTCTCCCTCCCTTCCTCTCTCTGAGAATCAATGGAAAAAAAATATCCTCAGGTGAGGATTAACAGACACACAAAAAGAAAACAACAAAAAATTCAAGATGAGGCACTGTGTCCCCTGCTTTAGTTACACCAAGGACTGGAAGGACCACAGAATGCCAGCCAGTTAGCTGCCTGATCCTTGGGCACCTGTGACACTTACCTTGCACCCCTGGGCAAACAGCAGCCTGATGTCTGCAGGGATCTGGTCCCCTCCTTTAATCTCCACTATATCTCCCACCACCAGCTGCTCTGCAGGAATTATCTTCTTCTCTGAATCTCGAATGACAAGCGCTTGCTGCAAAAGCAAATGTGGCAGATGCCTTAGATTGGGGAATGATGCTGATGCTTCTCCTCCCACCACTGACCAAAACTCAGACAGCAAAACTCAAAATGGCAAAAGATGAAACGAAAGACTTTGTCTTGGGCCTGAAGACCCTAATAACTATTTTTTTTTCTTGAGGAGGAGCTCTTAGAGAGACATTCTTGGACACAGAAAATGTCCACTTTGCTATATTGTGGGCAGAGATAGCAAAGGGGCAGCCCTGGGTCTGACGGAAAGGAATGAGCACTCCTGGCTTCGATGTCAGGGGAGAATCCTAAAGGTTGAATCAAAGGGCTGAATCATCTTGCTCAGCTCAGGAAACCTTTAATCCTGGAGGAAGTGAATCTCCTCCACCAGTAGCACAAAAGATCTCCAGAGTCCCCTCTTGCTGGCCGCCCTGGGGCCCAAGGACAGTGTGGGTTTCCCACTGTGCTGACAGTGGTGCACAGTCTCCCGAGAGGACACCTACCAGGGAGCCTTGTAGGGACAAAGGAGCAGTGGCTGCCCCACACTGAGTGCATGCTGGGGCCACATGCAGTGAAGCTCAGCAGTGGCAGCCAAGATGGTCACAAATAAAAAATCATGGGTTGATGTCCTTGGCTACCAGACCACCTAAATGACTTTTGTCTCAACAGTTCGCCAACACTTCCAATAACAGAAGATACTGCACAATGACTAATGTTTCCATCCTACTCTATTCGTGACTAAGCATTTTCCTGTCTCTGACCTCACTGATTATCTCAGTGAGGAAGTGGGGGTTCATAGAGGTTAGGTCACTTGCCCAAGACTTCTCAGACAGAAAAGGATGAGCCTGAGCCTGGCCACAGGCCCTGTGCCTCCAAGGCCTCATCTCCTCACCTGAAGTCATGCAGAAATGGCAGAGGGACAGCGGCTACTCACCTGTGGGATCATCTTACTGAAGCTGGCCATGATGTTGGTGCTCTTGGCTTCTTGGTAGTAAGCAAAGATTCCTGTTAATATGACGACCAGGGCAAGCACGGTGCCCAAGTACACCTGGGTCAGGAGGAGAGGCATCGGTCAGAAAAACCAGCCACAGGGCAATGCAGTAACAGAGGGCTAGTTCCTAGGGCTAGAGCTCTTCCCGGGAAGGCCAGATAGATGGCAGTTGTGTCCTGGTGTAATTTACAGGCCACAAAACATATCCATTTTAAGTCTATAATTCAATGATTTTTAAAACATGTACACAGTTGCTTATTGAAGTTGCAACAATTGCCACAATTCAGTTATAGAGCATTTCTGTACTCCCAGTAAAACATCTTGTGCCCAATGGCAATCTCCCTGCTCCCAACCCTAGCCTAGCAGCCACTGATCTGCTTTGTCTTCAGGATGTGCCTGTTCTGGGCATTTTACACCAATGGAATCATATGGTATGTGGCCCTTTGCATCTGGCTTCTTTCTCTCAGCCTCACATTGGCCAGTGTGGTTTTGTTGCTCAGTTGTTAGCAGGCACACATGTTCTCTACATTAAAAGGAATGAGTTAACCCGGCCAGTGTTGCTCAGTGGTTGAGCATCGACCTATGAACCACATGCCAGGGTTGCCAGCAGGGAGCATGCAGGAGGCAGCTGATCATGTTTCTCTCTCATCATTGATGTTTCTATCTCTCTCTCCCTCTCCCTTCCTCTCTGAAATCAATAAAAATATATTTTAAAACATTTTTAAAGGAGAGCATTAGCTTTTAGGAGAGAGAAACCACAAATACTTCACATGCATATACATTTTTTTTTTTCACTTAGGAACTTACAATGTTTCTCTCTCTCTCTTTTTAAAATTCATGCTCATACTGCATCTGAAACATCAGGTAGTCAGATGTAATTTCTGTTTTACAGCTGGGAAAATGATTGATTTTGCCAAACCCATGCAGCGATTGGTCAGCGGGAGACTCCTGATTCCACCCAGGGTTCTGCCCCTGAAAGGTCTCACTTTATAAGTCTGTTTTCCCCTGTTACCAATTCAGTAAAACCAGGCAGGAGACCCCAGCGCCTTACATTGTCTAGGGGTGATGACTTATCGTTAGAGTACTGGATCCCATACGCAATCCAGCACAGAATGGCTCCCACCCACAGAAGGATGGAGAAGCCTCCCACCATCTGCTTCAGGAACTTGATAATCTCTGGAGTTTCCTTGGGAGGGGAGAGGGCGTTGGGCCCATCTCGAGCCAGGAGCTCAGCAGCTTGGGTGCTGGAGAGACCCTGAGAAAGTTGAACAAAAGTAAATAGAATTATGAAGTACAAATCGGCAGTTGCAAAATAGTCACAGGGAGGTAAAGTATAACAGAGACTATATTTAATAATTTTGTAATAACTATGTATTGTGCCAGGTTGGTACTAGACTTATTGGGGGAAATCACTTGGTAAGTTATTTAAATGTCTAGTCACTATGCTGTACACCTGAAACTATTATAATACTGAATGTCAACTGTATTTGAAAAAAATTAAAATGAAAACAATAAAAACAAACAAAGAAACAAAAAACCTCAAACAGAATTAGACATTTCTCTGCCTTGGGTTGGATATTATACTTCAGGAGGTTGTGGAGAGGGGTCACCATGCGCAGGGAAGGCCTGGGAAAAGTGGGTGACGCCTCACCCACCCCCACCTTGCTTCTCCCAGAATTGCCTTTTGAAAACTAATCTTACCAAGTTGTTTCCTTGTTTTAAAAGGAATGCTTAATGTCAGCCAGGCAGTATTTTCAATATATTTACTCATTTCATTTTTCAAAATAACCCTCTGAAGAAGAAACTATTATTATCCTCATCTCATAGATGTGGAATTTGAGGCAAATGATGGTTAAGTCATCAGGATTCGACCAGCGTCTGGACCCAGAGCAGCTATATTCTGTCTGCTAAGATGGTTGTGTTTCTTAGAGATTTACCCAGAGATAGCAGCAATCTGATTTGAAATATAAAAGCTAGTCATCAAGGTTAAGGGCAATGCAATAACATCCAGAAAATACTCTCTCTTCTGGAACTGCAGTATAGTACATGGCTGATTTTTCATGCTTAAGTCTGGTGCTTTTCTGCTTTTCTAGATATTGGCCCTGAGTACTAAGTTCTTGTTCATCTTCAGAGTTACAAGTCCTCCAGCTGGAGGCCCACATGGCCAGGCACTTCTGGCCAGAAGCCTCCACCCACAGGTGCACAGAGCCTTGAAATCCCGAACTATCATCTGTAGGGTTCCCCCGCAAACTACCTTTTATCGAGAAAGTCTTTTACATTCCTTCTCTCCTTAACTATGTTGTAAGCCAGTTAAAGGTTAAGGACCCTATCCTTGTTAATTTGTGTGTCCTTTACAGGACCTACTGCTTTTTCTGTAGTAGAGGCTCAAACAGTTGTTAAATAACTGGATTTGTAATCAGCAACTGGATACCATCACCCCCATTTGCAATGCCTTTTCCAGAACCTCAGACTCACTATCACCCCTCCCTCCCACTGCCTTCCCTAACCTCTCACCCCCACCCCTGGGGTCCAGCCCACAACCTGACCCCCTGCCCACATCTCCTTTTCCTGCTGGATTAAGGACTTGTTCAAAAACCTCAGTGTCTCTTCTGCACCCTTCCCCCTCCCATCTTACTGCTGCTGCCTACTTCACATGCTCTTCTCATAATCCTGCATTCTTCTAGACCCTCTGATCTCCCACTTAAAAATGAAATGTGTGAAAAAATATAATATACCCTAATATATAAAAAGCCAGGGGCTGTCACGACCGAAACAACCTGACAGATGACCAAACAGCAGGCTGCATGGGGCAACAAGACCTGCAGGGGGGTTAGTGAGGGACGACCAAATGACTGAACAGCAGGATGTGTGGGGTGACCAGGCTGGCAGTGGGGTTAGTGAGGGACGACCAAATGACTGAGTAGCAGGTTGCATGGGGTGACCAGGCCAGCAGGGGGGTTAGTGAGGGACGACCAAACAATTGAACATCAGGCTGCATGGGGCAACTAGGCTGGTGGGGGGGGGGAAGTTAGGGGTGACCAAGCCAGTGAGGGGGGGAGGGAGTTGGGGGCAACCAGGCTGGCAGAGGGGCAGTAGGGGGTGACCAGGCTGGCGGGAGGGGGCAGTTAGGGGCGACCAGGCAGGCAAAGGGGGGCAGTTGGGGGGTAACCAGGCCAGCAGAGGGGCCAGTAAGGGGTGACCAGGCCAGTGGGCGGGGGGCAGTTAGGAGCGACCAGATCGGTGAGGGGGGCAGTTGGGGGTGACCAGGTCAGTGAGGGGGGCAGTTGGGGGCAACCAGGTCGGTGAGGGGGGCTGTTGGGGGTTACCAGGCCAGCGGGGGGGGGGGTTGGGGGCGACCAGACTGGCAGGGGGAGCAGTAAGGGGTGACCAGGCCAGTGTGGGGGGGCAGTTGGGGGTGACCAGGCTGCCAGGGGGGCAGTTAGGGGCAATCAGGCAGGCAGGCAGGTGAGCAGTTAGGAGCCAGCGGTCCCAGATTATGAGAGGGATGTCTGACTGCCAGTTTAAACCGGCAGTCGGATATCCCCCAAGGGGTCCCAGATTGGAGACGGTGCAGGCTGGGCTGAGGGGACCCCCTCCCGTGCACGAATTTCATGCACTGGGCCTCTAGTATATATATATTTGTCTTCTCCCAGAATTGCCTTTTGAAAATCAATCTTACCAAGTTGTTTCCTTGTTTAGAAATTATTTTCTTTATACAACTAATATAGTTGTTATTCCTTACTTCAGTGGTCGACAAACTCATTAGTCAACAGAGCCAAATATCAACAGTACAACGATTGAAATTTCTTTTGAGAGCCAAATTTTTTAAACTTAAACTTCTTCTAACGCCACTTCTTCAAAATAGACTCGCCCAGGCCGTGGTAGTTTGTGGAAGAGCCACACTCAAGGGGCCAAAGAGCCGCATGTGGCTCACGAGCCGCAGTTTGCCAACCACTGCCTTAGTTTAATATGAAAGTGCTGGACAGTTCCACCAAAATTACCTCTCCCCGACCTGATTTTCTACTTTACCTCCCTGCCATCAATTCCATGCACTCTGTCCTTCCTGCTCCTTGGGTACTCTGGCAACTTAAATCCAAGCCATCATCCTACATCCTAATTCAAACACTTCCACTGGTCAGAATTAAAAAAATCTCTCAGCACGTGGTGTAGTCCTCGTGGTTGCCCTCTAAGTGGAACAGAGTGGATGACATGATACTTTCCTGTACATCTGGCCCCCCCTCTGAGCTGATAACTCCATATGACAGGGTGCCTGTTCCTCTCTGCTCCTCTCACTGCTAGCCCAGTGCCTCACACAGTGGGTATTTTTGTTGACTTAAACAGATGTAGCCAAATCTCCTGATGTCAAGCCACCAAAGCTTTTGAAATATGAGTTGAATGTGAATTCATAGAAGGAAGCAGTGCCTCTGTGATGGGAGAGTTACGAGCCACCAGGGACCACTCAGTCCTTCTCAGAAGAGGAGGAGGAGGACAAACAGGTCTAAGGCTGTCACCCCAGACCCTGGCTTCTTAACACTGGGTCTCCCCATTCTTTGATAAGGCCATCATACTTCCTGTACACCAGGATTAAAACAAACTGACCATGACAATGAGCAAGCATCTGAACCTTCGTGGGGAGACCATAGCTTTCGAAGTCACAGTCAAAAGAATTGTAGAGTTAGCATCCAGCTCAGCCAGGGAGCTTGATCAGGGCCTTGGTTCAGAACGCTAGCACCCGATGTCAGCTCCCCTCTGTCACTCACCACGCATCTCAACGTTAATGCCACAAGTCACTCATCCTAATGGTGCCCTCAACTTTCCACACACTCTTTTCCTTTACAGTGATAGGGCTACTACTCCTGACTTGAGTTCCCTCATGACTTACCGTAACAATATTGGTATGATATTTATTTTCCAATTCCTTATTGGTGAGCTTGTGGTCATCCTGAAGTTCATGAAAAGAAGAACAGAGTGAATTAGATAATTCCAAAAGACTCAAGCTGGAAACTCTGCCAAGCCCCATGGGAACTAGGAGAGGGGCCAGAAAGTGTGGGAGTAGGAGACAGGGCCCTGGGTACCAGGTGGCCATTGCAGAGAGGGACGGGAGGGTCCTGCTGCAGGAGAGGCTTGTCCCGATTCAGGGGACTTCCTGGCCACCCCGGGAAGAGTTTAGACTTAACTTGCTATTTACCACATTGTTTTTATGAACAACGCAATGCATTCCACCTCAGTCTAAGTTCCAGCACATGCAAGTCTGAACCTACCTGGTGTCCAGGTGCTAACTCAGACATGAATGTGGGACCAATGGAGGGTGACCAGCAATACCAAGCAGCCCCATTTCACATGCCCTGACAACCTGGGACCCATGCAGCCCTTGCTGGGAAGGTAGTCTTTGGGAGAGGGAAGCATGACTTTCCTTATTCAAGTACTTGAGACTCAGGTAGGTCACTGGTTACAGAAACCCCGCACTTCAAAAACCTGTCATATAATGCCATTATGGTCCACACTCACTACTTTTGGCACAGGATCATTAGACTCAAGCAGCATTTCTCAACCTGGGCACCATTGACATTGTGGGCCAATAACTATGTTTTAAAGACTTCTACTCACCAGCAGCTTCCCTCAGACCCAGGACAGTCTTTACGCCCTGACTGTCCAGAACAAAGATTTATACTTGTGACTGGGGCCAGAGCCACCTCTTCTCTTAAGTGCATGCAAAAAGCGTCATGTTAAGAGATTAAGACTTTACAAAAAAAATTTTTTTTCCTTTTCCTCATCCAGAATTTGCTTTGCTCATTCTTTCATGTCAATTGAAGATGACATTGCCAAGGGTTCAAAGGGTTAAGATACAGTTCTATGCACTGTGTGCTAAGTTCTGGGCAGGTACAAGGAACAGGGAATGGATGAGTAGAGCCACTGTTTGCATACATGGACTGGTTTTTAACAGGCTGCACTGGAAGGCAGAGCACCTGTCCTCCGCCTTGGTTCTGGGGATGAGAATGCCGAAAGGCTGGGACTGGGCCCCTCTGCTGGCCAGAACTGGAATAGCACAGGGCAATACCCTGGGCTGGGTTTGGGTTTATTCAAAAGCCAAGAGTGCTTTGACTCTCATCAAGTCTCTGATTTGCTGGACAGGCCAGGGTGCAAGAGCATCCAGGCACATTGTCCAAATTACAGGATTCTTGGGGAGCAGGAGAACACTGGCTAATCCCATGGAAATTATTTTTCAGTATTACACATCTTCACAAACTGCTCAAGAAGAGAGATTCTCATCCTAATAAACAGGCAAATGACAGAATGGATATATTTTCATGTATACATAGAAATTTCAAGGAAGACTATAACGTTTTCAATCCTGAATGCTAGAAAAACATAGGCAATAAGAATGGCTGTCTATTATCTGGTGCTGTTCTCAGCCTTCCTCCTGCTGTATTTCACTGACCTCTCTTAACAAGCTTATGTGGTAGGCATCATTTTTCATTTTTTCAAAATAGGAAACTGAGTTTCAGTCAAAGTGGGAGTTGAGTTTAGGTCAGTACAATTTCAGGGCTATGTTCTTAAATGTCTATCAGGATATATACAGACAAATGCTGCTCAAAGTTTCACAAGCTCTCCAGGAGAAACAGAAAGCCCTGATGTATAGCATCTGATCATTTCTCACCACAGCCAAATTTCGAGCTACTAATGCAATGCCGAGATGTTGGTCAGCTTGTCAAATTCCTGAATATTTAACCACTGGCTCTCTAGCCCCCCAGGAACGTGTACCACCACTGTCTGCTCAATCATAGAACTTTAAAGCCTGCAATGAACTTGAGTGTAGAAGCTTCCCCTTTGATGGTCCTGGGACGAACGTCATATTTCAGTTCTGAGGCTGTCCTTTTCTACGGCGGCCAAAGTCCTTCTTCAATTGTAATAACATTGAGCTTCCATAAAGCACTTTAATTACAAAATACTCTTATTCTTTTCTCACTTTCCCCCATCACAGACCCATGCAAATTCAGCAAAGCTAGGTAGTTGTTCCCAGTTACATGTAGAACTTCAATGGGTTGTAAAGTCATCTGACTCCAAGCCCAACAGTCTTATCACCTTCTCATGGAGCATATATGCCCCAAACCCAGTAAATCTCAAATGGTTTCACTTTATCAGCTAGAAACTGGCAAATGGTTACTTATATTTCACTGAAAGGAGAGCAGTGTGGGCCAAGCCTGTGGGGACTGGAATCCCAGAGGCTTCCCTGAGTCCCACCTGGGAATGCCAACAATCAGAATGCAGGTACTCTGCAGAGGCTTGGCCCCTGGGCAGATATTATCCTACCTTTCTCTTTCTACTTAAAAAAAAAAAATCTTATGAGGAAATTAAACCCTTCAGAATGCTTTTTCTTTGGAAAAGGGAGGGTATCGGGGCAAGGTCCCTACAAGCTTCCCAGCCGAGGGCCAGCACTCAGGGGGCCCCTTTGACTTCAGGGCCCACTCCACTGACCAGATCAATTTCTTTTGTCGGATGCTCTTTGTGGTGATTCTTTCTGCGTTCCAAGCAGGTACCCGGCAGGCCTCTGTACTTATCCTTGCCATCCCCCTGGTCTGTTTGCTTCATGTCTTTGGCTCCACTGAGCTCCACAGAGTAAATTCGGGGTGTTTTCTGAAGGAGAAGCAGAGGTACCGTATTAGCCCCAAGTGGATTTTCTGACTTCCCCTGGGGGTCAGGGACCACCATCCCCGCTGCCATCCCCTCTCCTGGGGAGAGGAAGGAGCAGGATTGTGGGGAGGTTCCTCCACTTTCAAACAGCAGCTCCCCAGCCCTCTCTCCCCTCTCCTGTGTGGGGGGCAGGCTGGGGTAGCCCCTCCCGGGTGGAGGGGAAGGTGGGGTGTGATTTCCCACCTAGAAAGAACACCTCGCCAAGAAGCCGTGGGCTCTCTCTAGGACCTTGTTCCCCATTTCTTGGGTAGAGGGAGCTCACTGTCCCACCAGTTATTGGGTGCAGGGTGCCCACTGCTCCCTGTTTTTCTTGGGTTGGTGGGGGCCTGCGGGGGTGCTGCCCAACGAGCTCCTGAACCTGAGCCCCAGGCGGGCGCGCCTTACGCACCGCACTACGGTGCATTCTGCATTCTGCATTCGCACAAGCCCGGCCAAGTGCTACCCTGGGAATAGGAGCTGCCCTCGGACACCGGCCCCTCCCGTCTGGGGCTGGGGCTCCAGCTTCCACTGAGGGCTTGGGGCCGGGCGGGAGAGGAGCGGCGCGGAGGCCGGAGAGCCAGAGGTGCTGGCGGCCCTCCACATCCCGCACCTCTCGGCCGGCCCGGGGTCGGGATGCACGCACCTGGCCCATGACGCAGTGGAGTCCCGGCCGCGGCTGGCGCGGGTTTGCGGGCGGGCGGGTCGGGTCTGGCGGCGGCGGCGGAGCGGCGCTGCACGAACCTGGGCGGCAGGTGCAGCCGCTGGCGGGGAGGCGGCGGCGCCTTAAATGCCGCTCGCCCCGCCCTGGCCGGCCCCGCGTTCCGGCTTTGGGAACCCACCTCTGCCGCCGCCCGAAAGTGCGCCTGCGACTGGCTTCCCAACAAAGGCACCGATACAGACACACCATGGGCACAGGTGCACAGGGCGTTCTGGCGACGGCTGTGCTCTAAGGAGCCTTTAGGGACGGAGGGCTGCTCTCGGACCTTGTGCACCCGTGCGTATCCGAGGGGGACTGGGGACAACCAAGAGCCTCTGGGAGCAGCTGAATCACTTTGCAGGACCCAGATAGGAATTCGGAGTTGGAAACAATGTGGGTGAGCGGGAGAGGATGGGAGACGTGAGGGATCCAGCGCCAGCCCGAGGGGCGGGCGGTTCTGAGGGCTGGACCAGGTGGCTGGGGCGCAGAACTGAGGTTGTAAGCTGCGCATCCCCACCCGCTCCTGCTGGGACCCAGCACTTCCGCTCCGGGAGCCACACTCACTTCCAACCTCCCTCCTTTTTCCCTTTCTTCCTTTCTTCTTTTCTTTCAGGCATGACAGATTTTAAAGCCTCCCCCCTCCCCACAGCACAGAAGAGCGACCTCAATGAGTTACTCCTTACCTACACTAAACAGGAGGGACAGGGAGTCCTGGGAGGCATGCTTGGTTACAGGTACATCACAGGTTCTGTAGAGCAAGCATGTCAAACACAGAGGCTAACACGGGCCAAATAAACACGGTTTGAGTTTATGTGGGCCGCAAAAAAACAAAAGCTTCAATTTTCATAGAAACGTAGGTTTATTTCGATAGAGACATGCTGAATACAAAGGGCTGAAATAAATGAGTAATTGTTACCATAAAACAATAGAACATTTTAATAAAAACTAATATTTTTCTTGAACATAAACTTACCTGACACCGAATAACAAATGCAAATAAACCTATTTTTCTTGTTCTCCGAAAGCAAATATTTCCTGTTGCGCACACCAAACAAGTCAGTCCAAGACTAATGGCGTGGCAATCGGCTGCTAAAATATTCTCTGCTAGTATTAGTGGAGAGAAATGGTGGGCCTCTGTGTAAGGCGCAAATGAATGCAACACGATTATAGTAGTCAGTCATTAGTGAACGTTGTAGTTCATTATTAATAATTATGTATAACAGGATGTTGTAAAAATTGTTACAAAATTTTTATTAAAACATTTCTTACATATTGGCTGGGCCGCAAAAATATTCATTGTGGGCTGCGAGTTTGACATGCTTGCTTTAGAGTGTGTGTGTGTCCTCACCTGATAGAACTATGAACTGGATTAAATTGTCCAAACTCAAGTAGCAGTGGACTTCCGGGGAGGTCTGCTCTTTCTCCCCTGCAGAACGCTCTTCAGGGGAAGATGTGAAGATAAGGGGAATGAGATGCACTTGTGTGAAACTGATGCTGCCCCCCGTTTGCCGGGAGTCTGGGAGGAGGGAGGGGTTTTACAGGCAGCATCGGCTGCTGCTCCTGCACCTGTCCCCGGGTCTGCCTGTGTTTGGGACAGGTGTGGCACAGACAAGCAGGATGCTGCAGAGATGCACCAGACCTCATGTCCAGTCCGAGCTTAAGAGCAAATCCCCGTTCACACTGATCTGGTTGGGGAGAGGTGGGGCTCACGCAGTGGTGATGGCATAGGTTAAACATTAGAAAATTGTAACCACTTCCCTTAGAGGGAAGTTTGATGTCAAGTTTGGAGCAGTGTTGGTTATGACCAAACCAGACAAAATAGAACATTGTCAGGTTCTCAGTACCTCTCAGGCCCGGCAGGGCGCCAGTCCTAGCCATCGCTGCTGTGGCACGTGCAGCGGCCTCTGAGGCCATCAGGTGTC
The DNA here is from genome assembly GCF_951640355.1 of Cnephaeus nilssonii. Classification (NCBI taxonomy): domain Eukaryota; kingdom Metazoa; phylum Chordata; class Mammalia; order Chiroptera; family Vespertilionidae; genus Cnephaeus; species Cnephaeus nilssonii. The sequence continues at coordinate 101,732,785 of NC_137077.1, forward strand.
CCGGAATGCAACCTCTCCCAAAAGGACAAAGGGAGCCACTCTCCCCATCCCCTCCCTGACTCCAGAGTTCCTGCTTTGCTGTCACCAGTCATCCTGCTCCGGAATAACGACATCCCATTATTCCTTGAGGGAATGGCCTATGTGATGTGGCAACTGGAGTGGTCCTCACCTGATAGAACTATGCACTGGATTTCCCCGGAAACACACAGTCTCACCGCTTTTTGGCTCCAGGGGCTATCACCAAGCAGTTCTAGGCAATGGACACCAAACTCCACCCAATTCTAATGACCGCTCCTGAGCTGCCCATAAAACCCAGGACACCTCCTCCGTCAGTCCTCATACTCTAGTGGTGACATCTGCATGAGGTTGGGTTTTCCTGTCTTTCAAAAGAAACCTATTTATGCCAAAAGTTTCTTCTAGAACTGTTCTGATCAACAAATATTATGTATTTGGGACAGACTGCCATATTCCTAGCTCATTTCAACACACTTAACATTAATTCACTTAATGAACTTGAAACTGTACTAGACATAAGAGGTGGTGGGGAGAAATGGTACTAAATTGTATCATTCTCTGATCTCAAGGAGGTTATACTTGATCCATTGGAGGGAGAAAATTAATGAATAAGCAGTAAGAGATCTAAGACAGAAAAGAATTAACACTGAATGTTATAGGCTCTAAGTGCTTTAAAGTTAGAAGGAAAGAGGGGGGGTATGGCAAGACTTCTATTCCTTAGAATTAGTTATTAAGATTTCTTTCCTTCCCCTTTGCACCCCCCATGAAATATGGGAGAGAGGTAGAAAGAGGGGCTGGTTCAGGGCCTGGTGTCTAATGCTGTTGGTGCCCTGAAAGGCCCCGTGCTGCAGAGTCCTGGGTAAAGGAACATCCAGCAGCCACCTCATAGGTGGGAATGTGAAAACACCTAGGATGTGGAGTTTGAAGGCTAGGTACAAAGAAGGAAGAGGGTCTAGGTGACAATGAGAAGAGGAAGGTTCCCTTCCGGCCTCACATCTGGCTCAGCAGGTCCCTCTGCCCACTGTCTTCCTCTCCTAGATTCCTCTCCCACACAAATGGGCAGTCTGCACACACCTGTGTCCACTTGTCGGCCCTGGCTGTGGTTAGGCAGCGTTTCTCCCCTGACAAGTGCTGCCAGGAGTCGAAGTCAGAATGAAAAAACAAAAACAAAGCAGCCGGGCACACTTCTGCACTGTTTCCTCATTGCCTCAGGTGGAAGACATCCTGGGACGGGGGTAGGAACTCCTGCCGAGGACAGGCTGCTTTCAGACACAGCACATGTGCTGTGGTGATGGCCTTGCCTGGGACTCTTCACCAGAGCAGCTGGTGCTGCTCTCAGGGCAGGTAAAGGCCCACAGGGGGCTCACCAGGGCACAGGGGCAAGTACGAACCTGTTTTCCCCTTATGTGGATGCAACTCCCAAAAACGTTAGCTTACCACAGAGTTCATTCTCTGTGACTCGTTTTGGGTAATAAGATTTTTTTGAGCAAATTACTATTTATTTTTTAATAGGTGACTGAAAAAAATTGACTTCATTCTGAAGTTTTTAAATTTGTTATTTTAATGATTTTTGTTTTTTAATCTTATATTTTTCCTCATTTGAATGCTCTTCGTTAGATACAATGTAACATATATGACATATAACTTGCATGACATGCAGGATATTATTCACACAAATATGCTCAGTTAACTTTTCAGGAATTTTTCTCTTCTGGTGAGTAAGGTGACACTCTTTTGGTCATCAGCTCTCACATTCCTCAGTCAGGGAGTCCAAAGCAGACACTCAAATATTTATCCCTGAAATACGTATTGGAAGCTTATGTAGGCGTGTAGCACCTTACCAGGTCCTTCTTCTGAAGGAGCTCTCAACCCAGTTAAGGATCTCAGCTATGTCACCCAGTTAGAATCCTATATAATAAAAGCGTAATATGTAAATCAACCTAACAGTGGAACGACTGGTCAGTGAGGGGCCCAAGGCACATGCCAGTGGGCAGAAGGAGGGGATGGCAATGGGGGGAGGGGCGGCAGTGACCAGCAGTGGCAGTGGAGGGGTGATGTGGGTGGGGGGGCGGGGAGTCGGCCGCTTGCTGCCGGCGCCATCCCCTGATCGGCCTGCCGGTTGCCTCCGGCAGAGGGAGCACTCCCAAGGGGAGTGGGCCTAAGCCGTCAGTCAGACATCCCCTGAGGGCTCCCAGACTGCGAGAGGGCGCAGGCCAGGCTGAGGGACCCCCCACCCGAGTGCACGAATTTTCATGCGCTGGGCCTCTAGTATTAACATAAGACATGTCAAAGGCCGAACATGGTCCAGCATTGGGTGGGGGCAGACACCAGGGCTCCAGAGGTGCCAAGGAAGGTGGGAGCTTTGTGCAATGGAGTGATGGGCGCTTCTTGAGGTGGGCTAAGTGCACGTGGAGTTTGAGGCTAGGTAACCTGAAAGAAGTAGAGAGGAGGAGGAAGAAGGTACTGGCTCCTACAAAGAACCAGCTGATAGGAATGACAATGGTGGCGTTTCAGGGAGAACAAGGGACCTGATAGCCAGAGAGGACAGGCTCTCTCAGGGATGGGCAGGAGGTCCAGCTGTCAGGGTGGAACTGTGCACACACTGGGCCTTATCCTAGGTCTTGGGAGTCCTTGAGAATGACAGTAGCATAATAGAAACAACATTTTGGGGAAGATGAGAGTTTCTCTAGCAAAACCCAAGAGCCCTCTTGACTCTGTGAAGTTGTGGGATTGTAGCCATTCCAACATGAGACTTGAACCAAATTATTGTATTTTAGGTTCTTATCACTGAGCAACTTGTCAATGAGGCGGCTTGCTGCTTTTGTCATTTATACTTTAGCACCCCTGAGCAAGTCTAGTCTGTAAGCAACTGTTAGTTCAGATATCATTGATTTGTTGTGTCAAGTGCTTTTGAAAGGAAACCAGGGGAAGGGTAAATGATAGTCACCTAAGTTAAATAATCACAGTCTAAGTGAGAGAATTTTATAGGATTCTCCATTCTCCATACCTCAATCCTATATAATAAAAGGCTAATATGCAAATTGACCAAACGGTGGAACGACCGGTCACTATGAGGCGCACTGACCACCAGGGGGCAGACGCTCAATGCAGGAGCTGCCCCCTGGGGGTCAGTGTGCTCCCACAGAGGGAACGCCACTCAGCCAGAAGCCCTGAGCTGGGCTCATGGCTGGTGAGCTCAGCAGCAGTGGCAGAAGGATGTCCGATGGGGAGCAGGCCTAAGCCATCAGTCGGACATCCCCTGAGGGTTCCCAGACTGCAAGAGGGCACAGGCCGAGCTGAGGGACACCCCCCACCCCACCCTCTGAGTGCACAAATCTCATGCACTGGACCTCTAGTAAATATATATTTATCCTGTGTTTCCAGGATAAACTGAGCTGTTCTAAGAGTTATGTGGGGAAAAGGAGCTATGGAATGGAAGAATATCCCTAGGAGACAAGGTCCATCTCTTCCATAAAGATCAACCTCAATCTCGTAACCTTATTGTGGCTGCCAGAGTATGCCCTTAGGAAATAAAGCCACCCATTGCTTTGAAGCACAAGATGCCTCCTGCATGATTACAGCCTGGGAATCAGGGTCTCAGTGGGGCTGGTTGTTGTCTCAGTTGTAGTGGCTCAACTGCACCAGCTTCCAACTACTACCCCATTTGAGCAGTATTCATCCAAGAGCCTTCTCACACTCTGGACTGATCTTTCCCTTCACCTCGTCTCTCTTTCCTCCCTCTAAGGGCTGCCAGGTAAAATACAGGGCTCCCATTAGAGTTGCATTTCAGCTAAACAATGAATAATTTTTTAATATGTCTCAAATATTGCATGGGACATACTTATACTAAAAAAAGTATTATTTAGCTGAAATGCAAATTTAACTGGATATTTTTGTTTGCTAACTCTGGCAATACCACTTCTTCTAGATGCCTTGAGGGTCAGTCCAGCAGGTACATCTGGGGACATTGACCTACTAGTAAGTTCTCCCGATATTCTCATTGCTAAGACAAACATGGAAATAAAAACACATTCAGAATTTCTCTTTTTGCTGTGCCAGTCTCTCCCAAGAGCCACGTGAGCAAGATTTGTCTCAACTTGGATGAGTATGGGCATAATATATATATATATATATATATATATATATATATATATATATATATATATATATATATATATATTTTTTTTTTTAACAAATAGCTTTTCAGCCGGAAAATTGTTACCACTGTGCAGAGGTCACATTCTTGAATCTGAGAAGAGTTTGTGGGAATACAATGCATCTTTAAACCAATTTTCAGTTTTAGAGAGAACCAGTAGAGGGGGCACATTCTACAAATATACCAGGCTCAGGTATCAGGGCGACATCATTACTGTCAAGGCCACCAATCACTCAGGCACCAAGAATTGATAGAATCCCTGTGGGCTTTGCAACTGCATGCCAAAGACTTCATTTCTGATGGAGCAAAGGACAACTTGGGTAAAAGACAAACCCTGAATAAACAAATCAGAAAAAAAAACTATACCCACCAGTAAGAGAAAAGAAACAACCAAAAAAACTCCAGTACTAATTAGCACGAAGAAATAGTGCAGTACAAGATTATAAGAAAAGACAAATTGTGAAAGTTTTCCTGCTCCTAGGGCTGGCTGGGATTGAGAACATCAGATTCAGCCTTTTGAGACGTGCTTCTTCTGTGAGGCATTCCAAAGGGTTAAGGTGTTCATAGTCTTGGCCTTACAGCCCCTGATTGCTTCCTGTCACTTGTCTCCTCCTCACTAAGGAAATATGCTTTTTGATGCCAGGTCTTATACTTTTTCTTTGGGTCTCTCAAAGACATGGCCACAGTGACTGGAACATAGTAGGTGCCTCCATGTCTCAATTCTCTTAGAGAAATGAAAGAATATTTCTAAAATATTTAAAAAGGAGATCCCACAATCTCCCTTCATCACCCTTGATTTTAGTGATTAATTCTTGCAAATAAGAAAGTTTTTCATATAAATTACTGAAAAAAATTTCATTTTGCAGCTGGAGTTTATTTCTAGATATAAGGAGGTCCTGATGAAATAGAAAAAAATATGCTTTAAATTTTTTATGAAACCTAAAACATAAAAATAGATGTTTCTTTCCAGCTTGAAAGACTTAATTTTAATAATCAATAATTTTAATAGTCAATAATTTCTTCATAAGTAATGTTGAATGGGGACTCTGTAGACCTGAGCTCTAGTTCTGGTTTTCTTGTTTGCTAACCGTATTTGCTGGGGCAAGACTTGTAACATCTCTGTGAACTGGTGGTTCCCAAGCCTGCCTGATCATAATCTCCTGGGAGTTCTTTTAAAATTCCTTAGCTCTACACACAAATAAATCTGTGGTAAGTCCTAAAAGTTTATTTTTTTAATTATTTTTTGTTTTTTTAGAGAGAGAGAAAGGGGAGAGATAGAAAAAAACATCAATGTGAGAGAGAAACATTGATTAGTTGCTTCCCACATGTGCCCTAACCACACATCCAACCCTAAACCTAGGTATGTACCCTGATAGGGAATCAAACTCACAACCTAGAACAATGCTCCAACCAACTGAGCCTGGAAGTTTATTTTATAAAGCTCTACCCCCCACCCCTGGTGATTCTTATACGTTATGGGCTTAAGAACCACTGGACCAGGTTACTGGTCTTCAAGCTGCTATACTGATTCCTGGACCAACACAGAGGAACTCCAGTGAATGGTGTGAGCTGAGATTGAACTACTTCCGGTGGTTCAACTGTGTAGCCAAGATCAAGGGCCCTGATGTTGGACACTGTTCAGGCCCCCAGCTGGAAGCTCTGTCGTGCCTTGTGTAAACACATACACACATCAAGATTTTTAAAGGTCCCTTTGATTCTAACACTTTATGGTCTGAGAACCTCTACCTTCCTTTATAAGTACTTATGTGGTAGTCTTATTGCATTTAATTAGATTGGGAGCTTTTGCTCTTATAGCTCAAATCTGTAGACTAAAGAGCAAATGTCTTGTAGCCACCCTCAGAAAAAGGGCCCCTGTGTTCACAGAAAAAAGGGATGTGTGAGTGTATGTGAGTCAGCACAAGCCAGTTACACTGTGAAGGACACAACCCTAAGTACATCCATCAATAGCAAATTGAGTGTCCCAGCCATGTGCTGGCTTCTGATTATGTTTCAGTATTATTGACATTTGTACAGCGCTTTTTATAAACAGGAATGTAGATTCATTCTACAAAATCATATTGAATTGTGATGACACCAAACTAACCACATTTCAAATTATTTCCATATTTTTTAATGTAACTAATGTGTGTATGTTTACACAAGGACAGAGGAATACATTGCAAGAATGACAGGGCTTCCAGCTTGAGCCTAAATGGAGTCTAACATCAGGATATGACTGGCATGGCTGGGTAACTGGCAGGGAAGAGCAAAAGGAAGGAGGTGGAGTGGAGGAGCTTCCTTGCAGGGAAGTAGGAGCCAGGTATGCACAGGTCAGTCCAGTATAAAAATCTGAGGCATTGGAAGGACAGTTGCAAAGTGTTGTCTTCTGATTTGTCTCATGGCCCAGCTTATGGATGAATCTCTGGCCCATGGAAGAGGGAAGACTGATGGTAAGAGCTCAGAAGCCTTTCATAGATCTCCGTAAATGCCGAGGTTTGGACACCTGCAGGCTCTATGCCTTGAAAGTGGCAAAGCCTCAGGAACTTGCAGGAAGTGGTGAACTCGGTGTCTGGTGGATGGGGGTTAGTTAGCAGTGGACTGTGACCAGGAGCAGAGGAAGAGATAGAGGGAGACTTGACCTCTCCTGGCATCCCAGAGCTGCTGGAGGTCTCTGTAGACACCAGGGTTCTGGGTTAGCAGAGGGAACAAAGACCAGCAGAACACAGCTCACACTTAGGTTGTCAGTTTCCAGTTTGCAGCCCCCATGATCTCTTCAGAACATTTTTCAATTCAGTTCAGCAAACTGAGAGGCTCTGTTGATTGTTCTCTACTCCTCTATGAGCTATGTGGTGTTGGTGCCAGCGTAAGGAGTGTGTAAGAGTTAGGTCATCTGCAGTGACAATGCATTGCTCCTGTGGTGAGCGAGTGACTGGAACTAGTCTAGGTGACAGCTGTTGGGATCTCCAATACCAGACACCGCTTCTCACTGAACGCCTAGAGAAATTTATCAGCACCTATATGGTGACTTAGAGGCATCTTTCTCCTCCTCTTTCCCTCCCTACATGAACAGGAAGAACTAGCTGTAGCTGGTTTTAGACTAGAGGAGCCAGTGGGCGTGCCCTTGAGCCCCCACCTTTCCCAGGGGCTGGGCCTGACACTGGTTGGGAACCAGATCCTCTGCCCAGGAGCAGGGATCAGCTTCACTTCAGCAAGCAATGAAAGGCATGCCACAGGGAAGCAAAAAAGCTGGTCTCAGTTCAGTCATGTCATCTTCTGAGATGACCTTTCAGCTTCTGGAAAATTCTGGAACTTGCTGTTGACACTTTATGTGTTAATTCCCCTAGGCCATACTACCCAGTCTTTGGTCAAACACCAGTCTAGATGTTGTGAAGGTATTTTTTTTGAAATGTGATTAATGGTTAAATCAATAGACTTAATGTGGGTGGGCCTCATCCAATCAGCTGAAAGACTTATGAGAAAACAAACTGCGGCCCCCAGGGAAGAGGGAATTCTGCCTCCAGACGGCCTTTGGACTCCAGCTGCAACATCAAGTCTTCCCTGCGTCTCCTGCCTGCCAGCCTGCTCCACAAATCTTGGGCTTGCCAGCTCTACAATTCCTTTAAAATATACCCTTAATCCTCATCCCTAAACCCTAATTCCTTAAAATAAATCTCTCTCTACTTAAACATTTTATTGGTTCTCTGTCTCTGGAGAATCCTGAGCTAATACATGCTCCTTACCCTCATCAGCCCAGAAAACTTCTAATATATAGAAATCCAACATCAAAGCCAGTTCTCAGTCATTCATCTGCCATCTAAGGGAGACCTATATGCTTGATGGCCTTTTAGGACAGGGTTTATATGAAAGAACTATTGATGTTGTCATAACCAGATATTATCACCCACTGCTACATTTTAATAAGTACTATTTTAAAATGAGATTTCCTTGTGATTTGCTCTATAGCCATTTTTCTCACCTTGGGGTGTCTGGGCAGTAGTCGTGTGTTGTGGGGGGAGGGGGCACACAGTGAACACTCAGCTCCAGGTGAGAGAAGCACTGAGCATAGGCTCCGGTTATGAATTTTTTGAGAGGCTGTTAGGAAGTGATTTGATTCTCTTTTCCTAGGAACTCAGAGAGGCCAAGATACTTATGCTAAAAATACAGTTTTTAAAAAAATTTTAATGAGTAGCCAGCATGCAGGCAACTAGATATTCTAATTTCTTCCCAGAGGAGTGGTTAGAACTTAAATAGACATTTTAGAGTCATCAATTTCTAGGTAGTATGTAATTAAAGCCATGGGACCAGATGTAATTACTTAGAGAATATATAGAAATACACAGATATTACTTAGTTATATTTGATCTTTTGATTTAATTGAATGGTCCTTTTGGCCTCAGAGTCTAAGCTTAAGTGAATGTGCCTGAGCTGCATGAATTCTGGTGTTTGTGCAGGGGAGACACACAGCACCATCAGTTAATTACTTCTTGTAACAGTCTGGGCATAAAACACCTTCTCCTTTACCTTTGCAGCACTCCCACTTGGAGAGAGAACCCTTGCCTCCTTACGGGCAATCTGCGTGTTTCCACTTGGGCAGCTCGGTGAGGCAGAGTGCTAATTCCCGGAAAGCACCTACTTACAGCCAAGGTGGAGCCATTTTCCCCAGAGAGTGTCAGTCTATTTAATTCCAGCAATTAACTGGATTCCATGGGGAAAAGGACCGGTTGAGTGGTCTGTGTCAATTACATGGTGATTATGCAGTGGCCAAACCTATGATTATCTGACTTAACCAAGAATGTACAGGGTAACAGGCTCTTTGCTTCTTGTTAGAGAGAATTCATTGTGTCTGTGCTACACCACAGGTGACTTCTCTCCTTCCCTATGTCTCCTCTTCCTATGAAAAAATAAACATCTATAAAATGGTTTCTGAATTAAACCCAGTGTTCTGGAAACCATATAGGTTATTTTTCATGAACAGCTCAAGGCTTGAGAATTCCAGTGTTTTTCTGTATATAATTTGAAGTACCATGAAGGCCTTTGAGCTTGAAGACTTCCCTTTAGTAATTTGCATATCCTTGTCTATACTTAAAACCTATAATTTTTAAAAAATTTATCTTTATTGTTGAAAGCATTACAGATGCGCCCCCCCCTCCTTTGTTCCCCATTGACTCCCTCCCTCACCAGGGCTTCACCACACTATTGTCTGTGTCCATGGGCTATGCACATATGCATGTGTTCCCCAGTTAATCTCTTCCACCCACCCAACCACCCCCACCTTCCATCTGAGATTCCTCAGTCTGTTCCATGCTTCTATGTCTCTGGATCTATTTTGTTCATCAGTTTGTTTTGTTCATTAGATTCCACATATGAGTGAGATTATGTGATACTTATCTTTCTCTGACGGGCTTATTTTGCTTAGCATCATACTCTCCAAATCCCTCCATGCTGTCTCAAAGGGTAAGAGATCCTTCTTTTTTACAGCTGCGTAGTATTCCATGGTGTAAATGTACCACAGCTTTTCATCCACTCACCTACTGATGGGCACTTGGGCTGTTTCCAGATCTTAGCTATTGTAAATTGTGCTGCTATGAACATAGGGGTGCATATATTCTTTTGGTTTTTCTAGGATATATTCCTAGAAGTGGAATCACTGGATCAAATGGCAGTTCCATTTTTAATTTTTTGGAGAAATTCCATACTGTTTTCTACAGTAGCTGCACCAGTCTGCATTCCCACCAGCAGTGTCCTATGGTTCCCTTTTTCCCACAACCTCACCACCACTTGTCATTTGTTGATTTGTTGATGGTAGCCATTCTGACAGGTGTGAGGTGATACCTCATTGTCATTTTAATTTGCATCTCTCTGATGATCAGTGACTTTGAGCATTTTTTCATGTCTCTTGGTCATCTGTATGTCCCCTTTGGAGAAGTGTCTATTTAGGTTTTTGTCCATTTTAAAAATTGGTTTGTTTATCTGCCTTTTGTTAAGGTGTATTGAGTTTCTTATATATTTTGGAAATTAACTCCTTATCAGATGTATCATTGCCAAATATGTTCTACCATACAGTGGGCTGCCTTTTCATTTTGTTGATGGTTTCTTTTGCTGTGCAGAAGCTTTTATTTTTATGTAGTCCCATTTGTTTATTTTCTCCTTAGTTTTCCTTGCCGTAGGAGATGTATCGGCAAATATAGTGCTACTAGAGATGTCTGAAATTTTGCTGCCTATAGTTTCTTCTAATATTTTTATAGTTTCAAGACTCACATTTAAGTCTTTTATCCATTTTTAGTTTATTCTTGTGTATGGTGCAAGTTGGTGGTCTAGTTTCATTTTTTTGCCTGTACCTGTCCAATTTTCCCAACACCATTTATTGAAGAAACTGTCTCTGTTCCATTGTATGCTCTTGCCTCCTTTGTCAAATATTAATTGAGCATAATGGCTTGGGTTAATTTCTTGGTCTATATTCGTGTTCTTGTGTCAGTAACAGGCTGTTTTGAGAACAATAGCTTTGTAATATCCTATCTAATAAAAGAGTAATATGCAAATTGACAGTACATCCGCTACACCCACAAGCCACGCCCACCAGCCAATCAGGAGCAAATATGCAAATTAACCCAACCAAGATGGCTGTGGCCACAGAGCAAACAGGAGGCTTGAGTTTCCCTGGCAATGGAGGAAGCCAAGCTTCCTGCACACCCTGGCTGGCCCAGGCCTCTGCTCAAGGCTACAAAGTTTCAATTATAGAAGATAAATAAATCCCAACAAAATTGGCTGCGGCCACGGAGCAAGCAGGAGGCTTGGGTTTCCCCAGTGATGGAGGAAGCCAAACTTCCTGGCCGGCCCTGGCCTCTGCTCAAGGCTACAAAGTTTCAATTATAGAAGATAAGTAAATCCCAGATCCCAGGGCCTCCGCTTGGGTCGCCGGGAGGCGTGGCTGGCCTGCAAACCACCACAGGCCCCTCGCCCAGGCTGCCCCATGCCCCAAGGGAACCCCCACCCTGATCCAGGACACCCTTCAGGTCAAATCAGCTGGCCCCCACCCATGCACCAGGCCTCTATCCTATCTAATAAAAGAGTAATATGCAAGTTGACCATCACTCCAACACACAAGATGGCTGCCCCCATGTGGTCAAAGATGGCTGCCCCCATGTGGACACAAGATGGCCACCACAAGATGGCCAGCAGGGGAGGGCAGTTGGGAGGGATCAGGCCTGCAGGGGAGGGCAGTTGGGAGGGACCAGGCCTGCAAGGGAGGGCAGTTGGGGGCGATCAAGCCTGCAGGGAGGGCAGTTAGGGGTGACCAGGTCGGCAGAGGAGGGAAGTTGAGGGGGGACCAGGCCTGCAGGGAAGGGCAGTTGGGGGGACCCAGGCCTGCAGGGGAGGGCAGTTAGAGGCAATTGGGCTGGCAGGGGAGCAGTTAGGCATCAATCAGGCTGTCAGGGGAGTGGTTAGGGGGTGATTAGGCTGACAGACAGAAGCGGTTAGGGGCAATCAGGAAGGCAGGCAGGTGAGCAGTTGGGAGCCAGCAGTCCTGGATTGTGAGAGGGATGTCCCAGATTGGAGAGGGTGCAGGCTGGGCTGAAAGACCACCCCCCCCATACACGAATTTCATGCACCGGGCCTCTAGTAACTTGATATCTGGTATTGTGATCCTTCCAACTTTGTTCTTCTTTCTCAAGATTACTATTGGCCACTGTGGAAAACAGTATGGAGTTTACCGGAAAAATTAAAAATTAAAAATGGAGCTTCCATTTGACCCAGTGATTTCACTTCTAGGAATATATCCTAAGAAACCCAAAATACCAGTCAGAAAAAATATATGCACCCCTATGTTCATAGAAGCACAATTTACAATAGTTAAGATCTGGAAACAACCTGGTAGGTGAGTGGATGAAAAAGCTGTGTTACATTTACACCATGGAATACTATGCAGCTGTAAAAAAGAAGGATCTCTTATCCTTTGAGACAGCATGGAGGGACCTGGAGAGTATGATGCTAAGCAAAGTAAGCCAGTCAGTGAAAAACAAGTATCAGATTATCTCATATGTAGAATCTAATGAACAAAAACAAACTGATAAACAAAATAGATCCAGAGATATAGAAGCATGGAACAGACTGAGGAATCTCAGAGGGAAGGCAGAGGTGGGGGGTAGTATGAGGAGAGATTAACTGGGGAACTTATATGCATATATGCATAATCCATATATACAATAGTGTGGTGAAGGCCTGGGGGGATGTGGGGTGGAGGGGGTCAATGGGGGAAAAAAGGAGGGGACATCTGTAAATACTTTCAACAATAAAGATACGTTAAAAGAAAAAAAAACTAAAAAAATTGCTGTGGCTATTTGGGGTCTTTTTTGGTTCCATATAAATTTTTAAAGTGTTTGTTCTAAATCTGTGAAATATACAGTTGGTCTTTTAATAAGGATTACATTGAATCTATAGATTGCTTTGGGTAGTATTGGCATTTTAATGATGTTGATTCCATGACCAATCCATGAACACAGTATATTCTCCCACTTGTGTATATCTTCCTCTATCTCTTTTTTCAATGTCCTGTAGTTTTCTGATTATAGGTCTTTTACCTCCTTGGTTAACTTTATTCTTAAGTAACTTAATTTTTTTTGTTGTTGCAGTGGTAAATGGGATTATTTGTTTAGTTTCTCTTTCTGAGACTTCATTATTGGTGTATAAAAATGCCATTGATTTTTGGGTGCTAATTTTATATCTTGTTGCCAGATTCATTTATTAAATCTAGTCGTTTTTTTGGGTGGAGTCTTCAGGGTTTTCTGTGTACAATATCATTTCATCTGTGAATACTTCCACCTTTCTGTGGGGAAGCATGGGACTTGGTTTGAAAGTTTGTGAGGAGGAATCTCTGAAAGGTCAGGAGCCTCCAAAGGGAGCTGGCCGAAGGTGGCCACCCCTGCTTTGACTTTTCTAAACAAATCTGAGTCCCTGGGTGTTTTACTGGAATCTTTATGTTTAGTCTTTAGACGTCCTTGCTTAAAGGACACTGCAGATGCATGTGTCTTCTCAAGGATACTTACCCTGCTGATAGTATCTAGAAGTTAATTTTAGTTCAAGCTGTTGTTAAAATAAAAGCCTAAGGAGACAGGCGAATGGGACTGTTTGGTTCCTATAGCCAAGCAGTCCCTTAGCCCTCTCTTTCACAGAAACATGTGTCAGAGTAATCATTCATTCGTTGCTCAGGCACCTTTCTAATTTGGATGCCTTTTATTTTTTTGTTCTTGTATGATTGCTGTGGCTAAGAGTGGTTAAATGGACATTCCTGTCTTGTTCCTGTTCTTAGGGGAAATGGTTTTAGTTTTTCGTCCTTGAGTATGATGTTGGCTGTAGGTTTGTCATATATGGCCTTTATTATATTGAGGTATAATTCCTCTATTCCCACTTGGTTGAGAGTTTTTATTAAAAAAAGGGTGTTGGATTTTGTCAAATGCTTTTTCTGTGTCCACTGATATGATCATGTGATTTTTGTCTTGCAATTTGTTTATGTGATGTGTCACATTTATGGATTTGTGAGTATTATACCAGCCTTGCATCCCTGGAATGAATCCCACTTGGTCATGATGTATGACCTTTTTAATGTATTGCTGGGTCTGATTTGCTAATATTTTGTTGAGGATTTTAGCATCTATATTCATTAGGGTATTGGCCTGTAATTCTCTTACTTTGTAGTGTCTTTATCTGGTTTTGGGATTAGGCTAATGCTGGCCTGATAAAAAGAGGTTGGAAGTGTTCCTTCCTCTAGATTTTTTTGGAATAGTTTGAGGAGGATAGGTGTTAGTTGTTCTTTGAATGTTTGGTAAAACTCTTCTGTGAAACTATCCGGACCACGGCTTTTGTTTGCTGGTTGTGTTTTTGTTTGTTTGTTTTTTATTACTGTTTCAATTTCATCAGTAGTTTTGGCCTATTCAGGTTTTCTGATTCTTCCTGATTGAGTTTTGGAAGATTGTATTTTTCTAGGAATATGTCCATATCGTCCAGGTTATGATCCTTTCTATTTCTGTGGGGTCAGTTGTTACTTCACCTCTTTTGTTTCTGATTTCATTTATTTGGTCCCTTTCTCTTTGTTTCTTGATGAGTCTGGCTAAAGGTTTATCAATCTTGTTTATCTTTTCAAAGAACCAGCTCTTGGTTTCATTGATCTTTTGTATTTCTTTTTTAGTCTCTATGCTATTTATTTCCACTCTGATCTTTATTATTTCCTTCCTTCTACTTACTCTTGGATTTTCTTATTGTTCTCTGTCTAATTCTTTAAGTTATAGGGTTAGATAATTTATTAGAAGTTTTTCTTCTGTTTTGAGGTAGGCCTGTAGTGCTATGAACTTCCCTCTTAGGACTGCTTTCACTGTATCCCATCGATTTTGGGTTATTTTTGTGTTCATTTTCATTTGTTTCCAGGAAGCTTTAATATCTTCCTTGATCTCATTGGTAACCCATTCATTGTTTAATAAAATGCTATTTAGTCTCTACATATTTGAATGTTTTAAAGTGTCTTTATTGTAGTTTATTTCTAATTTCATTCCACTGTGATCTGAGAAGGTGCTTGATATGATTTCAATCTTCTTGAACTTGTAGAGACTTAGTTTGTCTCCTAACATGTGGTCTATCTTTGAGAATGACCCATGTTAGCACCTATGATTAAAGTACAGGCCATTATGACATGCCTGCAACTTCCCAAAGCATTCTTTCTTTCATTGTTTTTGGACATTTTATAATTTTTTTATCTTATGAATACTTTGTGAATGGTCACTAAAGCCCATTTATAACAAGCACCTATGAACATCCTGGTCTTAAAAATCAGGAAGCAAAAATTAATGCCTAAACTGTGAGGTTACTGAAGTATATCAATCTCTGAATGTTTGTCACCAGCCCTTTTAAGAGAAAAATGTCTTTTTTAAAAATAGTTTTATATAGTTTATTTAAACCACACACAAAAAGTTCACTCATTTCTTCCAAGCCCCTCCCCCTGCCTCTTGCAACCACCAATCTGTTCTCTGTATACATTTGTCTTTCTCTGTCTTACTTTTTTACTTGCATAATATTCTCTAGGTCCATCCATGTTGTTGCAAATGGCAAGATTTAATTATTTTTATAGCTAAATAATATTCCATTACATGTGTATATGTACCACTTATTTTTTATCCATTCATTGTTGCTTCCATATCTTGGCTATTGTAAATAATGCTGCAATAAACATGGGAATGCATTATTACACATGTCTGGGACTTGGCAAGGACAAACATTCATGTGAGGGTCAATCAGTTTGTTGTGTCCACTTGGCAAGGCTGCAGTCCCCAGTTACAATCAAACACTCATCTAAGTGTTGTTGTGAGGTATTTTAAAGATGCGATTAAAGTCTATAATCAAGGAAGATTGTCCTGGGTATTGAAAAACCTTGAAGGCCTAAAGAGCAGGGCTGAGGCCCCTAAAGATGGATTCTGCCTGTGGACAGTGGCCTCAGTGCATGGCCTGGCGTTCCATCACGCCTCCCTTCCTGACAGCCTTCAGGCTCGCCCTGCCAGCCTCCACAATTTTGTAAGCCAATTTTTTGCTAACAGTCTCTTACTATCTATCTCCTACTGATTTTGTTTCTCTGGTTGAACTTGCACTGATACAGTTTCTACAAGCACTTTGTAGATGGGCAAATGGAAATTCAGTGGGGATACCAGGATTCCACAGTGTCACCAAGAAAGTGAGTGACATCCAAGGACCAGCTCCAGGCCTGCAACCTGGAGTTATTTCCGCTGTGTACCTCTTTGTCATTTTTCTGACTCTGAATAAAAGGCAAAGAAAGATTTGTTCAACCTTCTCTGTATAGTTTCACAGAAAGTTTTATGAGAGTTGATGAGTTTTATGACAAGCAAGACGCCTTCCTTTGAAGCGCTAAAAACTATTTGCGCAGCCCTTTCCCTTCTTCACATTCCAAGAATAGCGCAGACTCTTTAAGAACTTGAGAGAGGAACTCTTTTTACTGCTGCTTGCCTTCAAAGTGCTGGTAGAGGTAAGCTGACTGCTGGTGCAGGTAGTAGCACTGAGACATCATGGGAGACTTGATGGGCAGTATCATAAGAAGAGGTGGCAAGAAGGGATTCCAAGGTGAACTGGCAATTATATCTAAGCAAACTTATTTCCCATCTCATAGTCACATAAGAAATATTGCCCACAGTCTATGTACTTGACTGGATTGAAGACAACAGAAGCAGGACAAGAGGAGGGAGGACTGTAATATACTTCCTCACAGGAAAAATGTAGGATTCTTTTCTTGGAAACCTGGAAAAACTGATTAACTCTATAGACAGAGAGATGCATAAGAAAGTCTTGGAAAATTTCTCCCAGGAAAAATATGTTTGTATATAATGAGCTACAAAATTCATCCTCCCAGTTTAGAAGGATAGCATCTCCCAAACTAGATAAAACACTGGGCATCAAAAGGGAGACAATGATCCCCAAATATATAGGATGTTCCCCAAAATTAATTAATTAATTTATTTATTTATTAATTTATTTATTTATTTATTTTGTTTTTTGTTCCCCAAAATTTATACACACACTTTGAATAATTATAAAGGCAGTGTTTATTAAAATACATTTCATTTTCACTTAACAGCTATCAGCTGTTAAAGTATGTATAAATTTTGGGGGGACATCCTGTATTTACTTGGAATTAAACTTTGTAGTTTCCTTATGAGCTCATCAGATCTTTAAAATAGAATTTTCATCTGTGTTCTCATAAAGGCTCTGTAGCCCTAGCCAGTTTGGCTCAGTGGACAGAGCATCGGCCTGGGGACTGAAGGGTCTCAGGTTCAATTCCCGGTCAAGTACACATGCCCAGGTTGCGGGCTTGATCCCCAGGAGGGGGTGTGCAGGGGGCAGCTGATAAATGATTCTCTTTCATCATTGATGTTTCTATCTCTCTATCTTCCTTCCTCTCTGAAATCAATAGAAATATGTTTTTTTGAAGGGCTGTGTAAATATGGATTCTAATATAGGTAGGAAAATTGCACATTCAAGGTCAGATGTGTGATTTACACAGAAGATTGTTTCCTCAAGTAATCCCCTCACTTGGGGAGCAAGGGCCCAGAAGGATGATGGAAAGAGGTTCTCTTCTTTTTGAAATGTTAATTATAGCAGCAGCAGAAACTGAGTTGCTTCTGTTTTACTGGGGCTATAACAGAAGCCTGTGCAGGCCAATATACTGAGCCTATGATGTAACTTTTCAATTAAAACACAGCTGAGCAGCTGTTTAAGTGGTGTTACTTTCCTGAATGGTCTTGGAAGACCTCTTTAAATAATTCCACGATTCTCTAATTCATTTTATGGCATGGTAATTGGCACGATCATCCTTTAAAAAAGGAGAAGTTAGCCCTGACCAGTTTGGATCAGTGGTTAGAGCATCAGCCCCTGATGCTCTAACTGGAGGGTCACGGGTTTGATTCTGGTCAAGGACACATACCTCAGTTGCAGGCTTGATCCCTGGCCCTGGTTGGGGCACTTGCAGGAGGCAATCAATGGATGTGTCTTTCGCACATCAATGTTTATCTCTCTGTCTCCCCCCCCCTCCCTTTCATTCTCTCTAAGAATCAATGGCAAAGATTAACAACAACAACAAATCGATGGAAATAAATATCCTCGGGTGAGGATTTTCAAAAAGAGAATTTAGTTTTATGATGAGTATGGATGGCTCTTTCCCTCTATTTTGGCAAGTATATGAAAATGCTTGAATCTGCCTCATTCCTGAGAAAAGTCAAGAATCAATTTATAAGATACTCTTTGTTGTGACTACTTAATCTGAGTGGTGATGTCACTTATGAGGGAGTTGTTAAGGGTAATAGCACTACCACTATCATCATTAGTCTGTAAGCAGAGGAATAATATGGACAAATTTTTTTGAATTTGGGGGAAAGGATGCCTGGAGAGGAAAGAAAATAGAGCCAAGGCAAGAGAATTTCTCTGACATCAGCTTCCAGTTGGAGTCATCAAATTATTAATCTCATGAAGTTTAATATAAGAGAGTGTACAAATATTAAATGAATGGTACAGAATGTAATAGATGTTTAGGTAAAAAGAGATATATTATAGGCTGGGAGATCAGGGAAGAGGGAAGTTTTTACAAAAGAGTGAGGATATAAGATGGCAAATTTAGAAAGATGGAAAGAAGGAAAGTGGGCCTTCTGAGTGGAGGGATTGCTATGAAGGCCAGACATTTGTGTTAGATGAGTTTGCCTGGAGTGTAGTATTTGGGAAAAGGTACATATCCAGGGGACAAGACTTCAGAGGCAGATGGAGGGCGTGCACAGAACCTTAAATGCCATTAAATACCTTTCAACTTTATCTTGAAATATTGCTTCTACAACGCAATTCTAAAACATGTGCAACAACCTAGATCGGGGAGAGTTAAATAAGTTACAATCCTGCCAGTCTGAGGCACACCATCCGGGAGTTACAAAGAGTTGGAGCTGCATGTACTCACTGGAAAGATCTCCAAGGCATTGTGAGCGAAAGCACCTAGGATAAGGAATGCTACCTGCGGAAAGCAGACACACATCCGCCCCCGCGGTACTCCATGTTCTTGACTGTACAAATGTATAAACACATATCCTTGTTCTGGAAAGATATACCCTAAGCAAACAATGATACTCTCTCATCATCTAGTATTCTAAATGTTACCATGTAGTTGGAAGCTGTGAGGATTAGGCAATTGTGGCATATTGTGTGCAAAGAGGTAAAGGGTAGTATATGTCAGTGGTCGGCAAACTCATTAGTCAACAGAGCGGCAAACCGCGGCTCTCGAGCCGCAGTTTGCCGACCACTGCCCTAACTGCTGACAGTGGCTATGTCTAGGCAAAGGACCTGGGACTGGCCACAGTGCTGCCTGCCCTAAAAGGCCAGAGCCGTGTCCTTGGATAATGTTTGAGGGTGACGGCACCTAACCGGATGGCCTCTCAGCGGCCGGAGCCTGCTTCTTCCTCCAGCCCAGCTCAAACTGGATTCTAACCATGGTCATCACGTACGTGATCCAGATTGGACTTGCCATCTCTTCCATTAACTGAAATGCATTTATAATGTTAATTTTTATAAATATTTTTTAAAAACACACCTGTATTCAACAAATTCAGCAAACATTTACTGAGCCCTTATGATGTGTTATGATTTACTCGGCCCTTACAGGTGTTATGAATGACAATTGAGTTCTCTAGCTCTGTTAGTACTGCCTACCACATGCATCATGAGCTGAATAAACATATGGAAAAAATGGCCTGGAAAAAATGCATTTACAGTAACAGAAGGTAGTAAATAACTAGCAAAGGTAAGTGGAGCTCCCTTCTATCTAAAATTGTTTTTAGGGTAAAAATACTTCTAGCAAGGCACTCTTTTGAGAGTGATTATTTTAAAGTTTTTCTATATGAGAAAATCCTTAATACCTTTCTTTGAGTGAAAACAAAAACAAAAAACAAAAAAACACACCACAATCAAACTACAAAATACTTCAAATTAAAATAAACAAAAATGTGCAAGAACTTTATTAAATCAGTTATAAAATATTATTGAAAGGCACGGAAGATTCAAGTAAATAGAGAAATGGACCAGTTTTTTATGATTGTAGAGAGCAATATTAAAGAGATATAAATTATACAGAAATAAATCTCTAGGTTCAGTGCAATTCCAGTAAAAAATTATCATGCAGGTATAGCACTTAAAACACAGTGGAATTGAATAAAAAATAAACAAAAGGAATAGAAATCAAATGCATGTTTACATGAGAAGTTGATGTAAGATAGTGGAGGTATTACAAATTAGTGGAGGAATGATATTATATGTAAAAAAATGAAATTAGATTCCTACCTCATACCATATACAAAAAAACAAACAAACAAAAAAGGAAATATGGTGTCCGACCGACATAGCTCACTGGTTGAGCATCAATCTATGAACCAGGAGGTCATGGTTCGATTCCCGGTCAGGGCATATGCCCAGGTTGTGGGCTTGATCCCCAGTGCAGGGTGTGCAGGAGGCAGCCAGTCAATGATACTCTCTCATCATTGATGTTTCTATCACTCTTTCCCTCTCCCTTCATCTCTGAAATCAATAAAAATATATTAATAAACACATATTAATATAAAAGGAAATATGGTAATCTTAAGATAGGGAAATAATGGAAGAAACCACAAAATAAAACATCAATAGATTTGTTTATAAAAATGTAAAACTTCCAATATCAAACAAATGAAAATATATACACAATATTGAAAGAGAAAGTATTAAAATTATTCATATCTAAAGAACTCTTTTATTATTGTTTTTTATTTTTGGCAATCCTCACCAGAGTATATTTTTTCCACTGCTTTTTCAGAGGTAGTGGAAGGGAGGGTAGGGGAGAGAAACATCAATGTGAGAGAGACACATAGATTGGTTGCTTCCAGCACGTGTCCCCACTGGGGATGGGAGTGAGCCCACAACCTAGGTACCTGCCCTTGACCGGGAATTGAACCTGTGACCCTTCAGTGCTCAGGTCCATGCTTTAACCACTGAACAGCACAGGTCAGGGCTAAAGAACTCTTTTAAATCAATGAAATGAACATAAACACTTTGATATAGGGAAAAGACTGAGCACAAAAGAAATACAAATTGGCCCTAGCTGAATTTGCATGTCATCCTTGCACAGGGGCCATGTTAATCTCTCTGTCTTTCTAATTTTCATATACGTGCTGCCGACTAGAGCACTATGAATTGATTCAGCTCACTTGGTGCGAAGCTCTTCTTTTGAGTGACAGGCCAACAGATTCCGTTAAGGCTGTTCCAGGTTTGAATAGAAAAGGAGGCTGTGCAGCTAACTCAGCCAGTAGGCTTAGCAGGCTATTGAAATGTCAGTTACAAAAAAGAGAGGCTAGCACACCACTCTGCTTCCCATTGTTTATAATTGGGCTTTGATCCTTCAAAAGCTGTTTTTAATTATTTTGATGCTGGTGGAAGCATTGTGATGCAGGTTTTGAAGAGCCAGTGAACATAAGTACAGGGTAATGTTGGGGTGATGATAATTCTTATCTCCAAGGGTTTGTGAACCAAACAGGCTCCCTGTGACCTGAACCTGTGCTCTTCTAACACCGTTTTTTTCTCCTAACACCTTTTAATTTCACACCATTATCAGTGTACCAAAGTTTTGTTCACAGACCACAATGTATGTGTATTATTAATTAATTAGTGATGGGTAGGTATGTTATAAACACATAAAGTAAAATTAAATAAGTTAAAGATAAATATAAAGTAACTTAAAATTTTATTGTATTTTTTAAAATATATTTTTATTGATTTCTGAGAGGAAGGGAGAGAGAGATAGAAAGATAGAAATATCAATGATGAGAGGGAATCATTGATTAGCTGTCTCCTGCTACTTAGCTGTCCCCTAACATACAATTTTAAATATTATTAGTAACTGGAGGCCCGGTGCATGAAAATTCATGCACTGGAGGGGGCGTCCCTCAGCCCGGCCTGCCCACTCTCACAGTCCGGGAGCCCTCAGGGGCGGGAGGCGACCCGACAATCAGGGGAAGGCGATGCCCCATCACACCTCTGCTGCTGCCACTGCCAGCAGTGCAAGCCTTGGCCCGCCCTGGTTACCTGAGCCTCAGGCGGCCCTGGTTACCTGAGCCTCAGGCGGCCCTGGGTGGCTGGGCAGCCGCCATCTGAGGCTTGCCTGCACCTCGGGCCAGCCCTGGGCGGCTGGGGGACTGAGGGGACTGGGGGACTCCAGAGGCAGGTGCCCTGGCAGGGCTGAGGGGACTGGATGCCGCCATCTTGTGGCTGTGGGCACCACCATCTTTGAGGGCATGGCAGTCAATTAGCATATTCCCTCCTTATTGGCTGTGGGCACTGCCATCTTTGAGGGCGGGGCAGTCAATTAGCATATTCCCTCCTTATTGGCTGTGGGTGCCACCATCTTTGCAATGGCATGAGGGTCAATTAGCATATTTCCTCTTTATTAGCTTATTAGATAGGATAATACATTCAGGTATTTAATCAGTGATCATGTCAAGATAACAGGTAGGGTTCCATTCATCCTTAAAGACAGTGCATACACAGCCACATTTGAAATGTCTTCTTAGATAATTCAAAGTTTTTGTTGTTGACTAATCTCATTAGAACTGTCATTGCATTTACTTTATGTGTGACTTATGGAACCTGCACTGGGGTAGGATCACCAGCTGGCCCATTTTCTTCCTGCCAGCTCTGCTTGCATCATCAGTGTCTTCTACAATCAGGGTTCCCCAGGGAAACTTTCTAAGCCATTAGTTAACTATATCGTAATACGTTTTTTAAAAGGAAATATGTCTGAGAGGGTGTGAGTTTGTCAGTAGTAAGCCCGTCACCTTCGAGGCCTGAGAAACCCTGTCAGTTATTTGAGGGACAGAATTCTTTACCTTCCTCAGTTCAGAACATCTTGAACCCCATTGTTGTTCGATGCAGTTTTTTTGGGTAAGCAGGCCTGGTCACTGTATTTTGAGTTTTGTTTTGAGGATGTAGAAACCAGGAGAGTGAGCACAAGAAAAGCATGGGTTGAAAAGTTTGTCCAAATCTCTCTCCTTGACTGAGTTGGAGCACCTAGAATAAACCCAGACACCGTGTCTCTGCCATGGTGCACTGGGAGGAAAGATGGCAAAATGTGCATAACAGTCTCAGGGGGTCTGAAACTGTTCTTGTTGTTTGGGCTGCATGAGTGTAGAAGAAAGTCTGCTTGTCCACCCTAAGAAGGAAACATGCCAGGGAACCAGGACCAGGACAGGGGAGACCAGGACTGTCAAAGGCGGATGGACTTCTTGGGAGGAACAAGAGTGCTTAGTCTGGGCAGGCATTGCTCAGAAACAAGGCTCCAGGGTTGAGGAGGTCAGGGCTGAGCAGCAGAGCAGTATAGGAGGGGGCACAGTCTAGGGGACAGGAGGGACTGGAACATCAGAGGCAATGGCCTGTCAGTTGGTAGATGATGCTGCTGTGGGCCCACCCTCCCCTCTGTAGGGACAATGTGGTGGTACTCAGGACTGATAGTAAACAATATGTAGCAGCACAGAAGGGGTGTCGACCAATCCCATGAGGTGGAACCAGTGGGCCATGTCAGCAGTGAGTCCACTGAGTGACAGCCCTGGGGACCCCGCCGTCCACTCTGGTGGCCAAAGGCGTGAGTTTGCAAAGAGACTGACTGGAGTGTTTGCTATCTACCTATTCAGTTGCAAATTGGCCCTAAGAGATAATAAAAGCTACTTTATTAGAGCTCACTAGTTTAGGCACAGGGAGAGTCCACCTTGACAAACAACCCACAGAGGTATGCCTCCTAGAATTTACCCTTGGGCACACCTGCACCTACTCCAGGTATACACGTCAGCACAAACCACAGAGGCATTTGTCAGGAACCCCTCCCTCTTCTCTCCCCATCAGGCTTCTTTCAACACCTCACCTCTAGATGACAGTCACATTCACATTGCTTCCCCATTCCACCCCACTTCAGGGCTCAGGAGGTGAGACATTTGCATAGTGTTCCAGAATAATTATTTACCAGAAGCGTTTTTCCTCCCCAGTCTCACCCACTTAAATCCACAGCAGAAAAGACTCTTTTGTGCATTGCTCTAAAGTTTAATAAAAAGAGCTTCAAACCCAAGGAATGGCCAGTGAGTCGAAAACTATTCATATCAGCCTATCTTGACATCTGAGTTGACTCAGGTTGCTGTGCAATGCTCCCTGCAGGGGAGGAAATTGTGTAAAAATCCTGTACCAGGCTGCCCAGCCTTTAAGTCAGTTTAATAACTGCAATTATCCTTTGTTGAGGGAACAGGATAGAACCGGTGGATTTCCCCATAGGGGCTGCCATGCTTCCTGGCTTTTAGGCTTGACTTAAGCAATAGCAGTCTCCAATTTTCAGCACTTTCTTCTTGCATGTTCTGATGGTCCACAATTCCCCCTCTCAGCTCAATCCTGTAGACCCATGCAGAACTCAGGTGTGTGAGAGAAATGCCCAAGAGACTCTGCTCACTAGACAGAAAGGGTGAGATATCTCAAGCATAATCCTCATCTCAATGAAATACTCCAGTGTGCAGTGAGATGGACAGGAGTCTCAAATACTTTCTAGATCCTTTGTGTTTTTCTGTATATTAACTCTTCCTAGCCCTGAATGATTAAGACACAGAGATTGGAACAATATTTTCCATGCTTTATGAAGAGGTGGTATAGAGTGGGGGCTCCCAGCCATTTGCACAGGAGACCCTTCCACAGCCTTAATTTCCTCACCTGTAGAATGGGGTCAACATACTTCGCAGGAATGTATTAGTACAGGTTGTGGTATGTAGTAAGCACTCATCAAGGTGGCTATTGTTGTCTTTTATAGAATAGAAGCCTCTATTAAACATACTTTATTATTTTTTATATTTTTATTGATTTCAGAGAGGGAGAGAGAGATAGAAACATCAGTGATGAGAAAGAATCATTGATTGGCTGCCTCCTGCACGCCCCCTACTGGAGATCCAGCCCAAAACTGCATGTGCCATTGACTGGAATCGAACCCGGGATCCTTCAGTCTGTAGGTCAATGCTCTATCCACTGAGCCAAACCAGCTAGGGATATTAAACATACGTTAATATAAGATGCATAAAAGGCATTATTGGTAATGTGTACTATCTTAAGAGATTTATAGGTCAAAATGGCAGTACTGTAGTTCCTTTATATGTGAAAGTGATCTTAACAATTTGTTTATTGATTTCAGACAGAAATACTTTATCTTACTGAAATCCTTGTGATAGAAATGAGAACACACATATGTGCAGTCATTTAAACATGATTAAAGAACAAGGACAATGGCATATTTATACCCTTGGTTTTTATACATTAGGCCCAAAGCTAGAGACACTTGGAAATGTGGGGAAGCACAGGACTTGGTTGGAAGGTCTGTAAGGAGGATTCTCCGAAAGGTCAGGGGTCTCTGTGAGGACCTTGCCGAAGGCGGCAGCCCCTACCTTGACTTTTCCAAACAAGTCCGATCCCCCGGGTGTTTTGCTAGAATCTCTATGTTTAGTCTTTAAAGACCCGACCTTGTAGAAGCATGTGCTTTCTCAAGGAAACTTGCCCTGCTGATTGTATCTAGAGGTTAATTTTAGTTCAAGTTGTTGTTACAATAAAAAGCTAACCAGGCAGGCAATCGGGGCTATTTTGGTGCCTAATGCCAAACAAGCCCCTTAGCCTTCTCTTTCACAGAAACATGTGTCAGAGTAATCTGTTCATCCGTCGCTCAGGGTCTGCTGGTCATACCTGGCATTGAAATATACACTTAATAATTTGTTAAATGGATATTGGAACAGAATGTATAAAGTCAAAGCCTTGAGTGAGTAGAATATTTCCTTGATTCATTTTGTTGAACTCCTGATTTTCAGTATAGTATTTCCACAGTCATAAAAGGGGGGGGGGGTGTATTTGATATTTGAAAATGTCAAAAGGGCTATCCAAACCATTACTGATTATCTGCTCTAGGGGTCTTTTCTTTTTTCATCTTCTTTAAATATTTTTATTGATTTCAGAGAGGAAGGGAGAGGGAGAGAGAGATAGAAACATCAATGATGAGAGAGAATCATTGATTGGCTGCTTCCTGCATGTCCCCTACTCTCCAGCAATCTGGGCATGTGCCCTTCCCGGAATCGAACCAGGGACCCTTCAGTCCCCAGGCTGATGCTCTATCCACTGAGCCAAACTGGCTAGGCTGCTCTAGGGGTCTTTTAAAGAGGATTTTAAAAAGTCTGCACCAGTTGAGTGATTATGTAACAATCATGTCCAAAATCCTTTTCAGCTCTAAAATATGTCTACATTCCTCTGAGATAATAACTAGGACAAATTTAAATATAACTTTCTAATAATTTATTCCAGAAATATGAATCTTTATTGCTTTTCAATGCAAACCACTTCTTAAGCAGATAGTTGCCTAAGATTGGCAAACTTTGGTCGGGGGGAAGGTGAAAAAAGTTTGGTAGTGTGTGGATAAATTTTAATGTGAGAATCACCCCTGTGTTCATGGCCCAAACCGGAGAAATGACATAACAATGACAAATAGTCCTTTCTGTGGAAAATCTTGCTGGTTGATTTGAATGATAACAAAGCTTAATTGAAAACAGCTACACTTTCTCCAATGTGAAATGGGGGTGCAAAGTGAGGGTGGGGCAATCATCCAGCCTCTCCCTAACGGAAAAGTAGGAATCAAGACCATTAGTAACCAAAATAGGAACATAGTGATTATGGCATAGACAAAAGCTACTTTCCCAGTAATAAATAATTGGTAAATGCTAATGAAAACTCACTCAGAATTTTCATTAAACCATGCTCCTTTTCCCTAGTGTGTCCCTATCCAATACATTCCATCATTCTTTCCTTACACCAGCTTCAGCAGCTCCTTCAGGGAAGGCCTTTCTGCACTCAGAGAAGCCAGATCCTTTCCTCTAACATCTTCCCTCCACCAGGCCTCACCTTCTCACCTTCCTTTTCTACCTCTCTTTCACCATTTTTCTGCCTTAAGGAAGCTTCCCTTCACTGAAATTCCTCACTCCTTGCTAGTTGTGCTACTCTCAAACTATGCCCCGTGGAAGACAGAAAGGAAATTCATCTGTATTGCATGATAAAGGAGATACATCTGATCCATAACGTGGTCTGTGTTGATTTTAAAGTATGTCAGTTGCAATGCAAAATGGGCTTCCTCTTTTCTTCACTTTTTAGTCCATTAAAAATATTGGATTCCTATTGATTTATACCTTTTGGGACTTCAACTTCTTGAATTTGAAGATGTAAATAATTATCTGCTCGTATCTGCCTATTTTCTCCTGAAACACCTATTAGTGTGATGGCTTTTCTGCTGATTTCCATGTCTCTGAGTTCCCATGCAGAAGTTTGATCTCTTTATTTCAGATGCACCTTTCAGTTCTACCAAATCTCTCTTATACTGTGTATATTCTGTTATTTCACCTTTTTGTGGAACTTGCAATTAAAATAGTATATAGTTTTCATTTCTGAAAGTCCTAATTGTAGTTTTCAACCCCTCCCCACCCTTTATTTTTAAATAGGAGCTTGCTCTTTTTTAGAAATTTGATTCATTGCTTTGTATCTTTACAGGGTTCAGCATTCCTTTCATATGGCCATTTTATCATCTCAAATAGTTACAGCTTGAATTTTGCTGCCCATTCTGTTTGCGAAATTTTGCTAACTGTGGGCTGTTTCCTCATGAATTTTGTCAGTTTGATTACTAGCTTCTGTTTAGTAGGGCTTACTTCATTCATGAGAATCTCCTGTGGCTTCATTGTAAAAGTCCTTACAGATTTGTTTTGCAGCCAATTTTATGATGATACTAGAGGCCCGGTGCATGAAAATTCATGCACTGGAGGGGGAGGTTCCTCAGCCCAGCCTGCCCCCTCTCACAGTCCGGGAGCCCTCAGGGGCAGGAGGCGACCCGACAATCAGGGGAAGGTGACGCCCCATCACACCTCTGCTGCTGCCACTGCCAGCAGTGCAAGCCTTGGCCAGCCCTGGTTACCTGGGCCTCAGGCGACCCTGGGCAGCTGGGCAGCTGCCATCCAAGGCTTGCCTGCCCCTTGGGCTGGCCCTGAGTGGCTGGGGGACTAAGGGGACTGGGGGACTCCAGAGGCAGGTGTGGGTAGTGACTGGGCCCACCTGGGGGTAGGCCTGGTCTTGCCATGCGCCTGCCACCGCAGCGGGGCTGAGGGGACTAGGCGCCGCCATCTTGTGGCTGTGGGCACTGCCATCTTTGAGGGAGGGGCAGTCAATTAGCATATTCCCTCTTTATTAGATAGGATTGTGGCTGGGAGATGCTAGGGTGATGTCAACTCAAGTTTCACCTCTACAAAGAGAAGGCCTGGAGTTCTGAATTCTCAGGGGAACTTTTCCTCTAGTGCTAAAGTAGGCCAACCTCTTTTCAACGGCTTGTGCCAATGGGTCAGGTTTTCCTCACCCACCAGATTATGTACAAAGGGTTTTGAGAATTAAGTATTTTGTTTAGGCTTGTTCTCAGTTCCAATTACCCTCCTTGTGAGAATTCAAAGTCTTGTTTCCAGTTCAAGCTCTCCATTAAGGCAATTAGGACCACCCTTGTCCCAGGGCATCGGTCAAACACTTACGGAGCCAGCATTTGGATTCTCTATAGTTTATGGCACTTGGCAATTATCCTTCCCCTCCCTGCCCCACACTTCCTTCTGTTGAAAGATTCGCCTTGTATTAAACAGTTGTTCTGCTTTGGCAATCCTAAGGATTTTAGGCAATTTAAATCAGCCCTATTGCCAGAGAGCCCTATTATAATCGCCAATATAATTGGATAAATTGTCAGTAGGCATGGCTGTTTCTGCTAATCAGTGGTGATTGGACTGAGAGGCTGCACTGCTGTGTTAATGAGCATGTCTGCATCATCGTACGCTATATACACTGCATATCTGTACCCATGCTTTTTAGGAGTTCGAGGATGCCCTTCCCTCAGCTGCTGCCACGCCCACAGGTCAGAGCTCAAGCTTCCACACTCTCCACACCTGGGTTTCAGTACCAGCTCCATCACTCATCTTGCTGGGAGATCATGGGTTGCTTGTCTTCTAAACTTTAGTCTTCCCAGATGTAAGACTGGGACAGTAATGACTGCCTTATCTGAGTACAAAAAGGATTAAATGAGATTCTGCACATAAAATGCTTAGAATCGAGTGCTTGGGTAACTGCCACCAGTAAACAGTAAGTATTCTTGCCATTGCCCCCGAAGAATAGCGATCAAACCATTTCTAAGCTCGCCAATGCCTGTTTTGAGCCCAGCTTTGTAACTCTGCTCTTTTTTATGTCATCTGCGTCATTCAGGGTGAATGAGTGTGGGAGAACAGGAGACCCCAGGGTCTTGGGTCCAAATCCCGTTCTGCAGCTTGTTGGCCATGGCAGATGACAGCTTCTCTAAAACTCATTTCCTTTGCTCTAAAATTGGGATATGAACATATTGGTGCGCAATGAATGTGAAAATGCCCAGAGTGGCACAACTTCCCCCCAAGTCCAGACCCGTGTGGTCCGTTCCTTCAGACATCTCTTGCTCACTGCACTGTCTACTCTGTGCATGCTGGGCTGAATGGAGTGAATGAAACCAGGAAGGAGAAATGGGACACGCACGGAGCAGGGCAGGAAACAGCAGCTCCACATGTGGCCATGGGAAGTCAGAGTCCAAGTGCTCATGTTTTAGCTGTGGGAGTTTTGCTGTGTGTGTCAGGAACATAGTTTCTACTTTTTTTATCTTCCCATAGAGCCCAGAACCAGCTGCACTAGGGACTTCATCTGGTCAGCAATGCTGAAGCCTAGACTTACAGCCCACCCCAGATGGGTGGAGATGCCTAGAGGGAAGATGGGTCACACTTGGCTGTTAATAAAAAGGACCTGTTTCTGCCTGAGTAGCTGGCAAAGGGTGTGGAGCCTTTGAAAGACTGACTGGATTCTCTCCCTACTTTGCATAACAATCTTGAACTTGGCATTTCTACTTTCATAGGAGGGGGAAATGCTGGAGAGTTCTGAGTGATAACACAAACCTTCCTTCTTCAGTGGCTCAAGAGTCTCACTTGAGCAGTAGAAGGAACCAGAATGTTCACATAAAACCAGGACAAGCTCGCCTGGACATTGACTTGGGGCTCTAAAAGCCATCAGCAACATCAAGTGGTTGCTCAGATTCCCAGCTGGGCATTGTCTGTGTCCATCTATTACCTTTTCCATGTTTCCTCCCCTTCCTTCTAACTGGCAATGTGCCCCGGAGTGTGCCAGGTGCTTTGTGTTCCCATTCATCCACCCAAGTTCTCAGCACTGTCGTATTAACATGCCCACTTTTACAGATAGGAAGCTTAGGGTCAGAGAAATAAAGGGATTTGCCCAAGAAGGAGGAGACAGCAACATGTAGGAGTACCTGGCTCCAAAGTTGGCTTTGTCCATTGTCTCATGTGGCCATCCCACCACCGGGCCCTGGGTCCTGCTTCTCTTGGAAAGCCCAATCAGTGCTCCAGGCTCTTCTCTGACTCACAAACTACAAGCTCAGGGAAGTCCCTTCCTCCATTGGGGCTTGGCTTCTTTAGCTATAAGATGAAGGGTGTATTAGAGGACCTCTAGGGCTTCAAGGATTCTTCTAACCAAGTTTGGACTGCCATGGAATCTCTTCACCTCACAAACCCTCACCTGAAAGTGTCAAGATAGAATGCAGGGAACTAGTATTTATTAAGAGCTGACTTTGCACCAGAATTATGCTGGGTGCCATTAGCCAAAGTTCCTGATTTTCATTAGGCCTGATGCTAATCTCCTTTAAATTGATTCTGGTATTTATAAACTCTTCCTCATTTCTGGGATTTATTGTCTTTAGGCTCCTCTGTGTCTACAATGCTTTCTTCCCGTCCCCTCCCTGCCAAAGAACTCGAGCAAGAGCCATTTGCTTTGGATGGCACTGCACAAGAATGCCCTCCTGTGTTCATTTTGGGTAAAAGGCTAGAGAAAAGAGGCTGGAAGGAAGGTTGGGTTAACAAGAATGAGCATAGATGACTTTTCTCTAAAGGGCTTAACACAGTGTTCTGGCTTCTCATTCATCTGGACCTTTTGAAGGACCTCCAGGGCCATGAAACTGACTCTCTTTGTGGACAGGGATCAAAAGATGTTTCTCTTATTTCTATAACTTCCCGGGAATTGTTTCTGGCATGTGGGAGTGTCTTGCTCAGTCATCACTATGCATTCAGGGTTAGGATTCATGGGTGACTAGGAATCATGAAAGAGGCTGGGTAGAGAAGTATCTCAGAAGACTTTGCCCTTGGCCGGTAGATACTTCAAAGTGAAATTGGCAATTAAGAACCTTGTAAAAAGTCTTAGAGACCAGCCTTTAAGGAAATTATAGCCCCAGCTAGGTGGCTCAGTTGGTTGGAGTGTTATTCCATACACACACAAAAAAGGTTGTGGATTTGATCCTCTGTTGGGGCAAGTATGGGAGGCAACTAACTAATCTCTCTCTCCCTTCCTCTCTCTCTAAAATCAATAAACATATCCTCAAGTGAGGATTTAAAAAAAAGAAAATTATTTGAGGAGGCCACACCCACCCACACTTGGCAACCCCCATGGTCATGGTTGGGACTCTGGAGGCTTCCAACTTCATATTTTATTGAAACATACAGGCTGAGAAGCTCTTAGGAAGACTGAAGCTTTAGCCCCTGCTAGCTACAACTCTTAGAATTTAGTTAAATTTACATCAATTCAACAGATTTATCAAAACCTTGCTATTTTCTTTGCTAAACCCCGAAGTTTCTCTGGCTTAGTACAACAGAAGTTGATTTCTGGGGGAGGACAAGAGGTTGGGTGGGAGTTGAAGGGATTTCCTCACAGGCTGGGGGAGGCTCTGCCATGGCCTCGCCCGGGGTGCCTACGCCCAGCTGGGGAAGGAGGAAGAGAGTGGGGCAGTCTCTTAGGAAGGTGCCATCGGGCGGTTATGCCGATCCACTCTGGGTGGCCCAGACTTACCCACATGGATCCACCTACTATAAGAGAACTGGGACATGCAGTTCCCAGCTGGGCAGTGTGCATGCATACTGTGTGCATGGCATTGTGCTTCCAGAGGGCTGACAGTGCAGGTGGAAGTAACAGTCACTTCCCTTGCTCCCTGCACCCCCTTGCCACTCCCTAAGCACCTTTCCTTCATCTCACCATTCCCTCCAACCTTTCTTACCTCCAACACACACACACACACACACACACACACACACACACCCTTATTGCTTCAGGCCTAGCGCTATTTTCCCACAATGTAATTTTCATCAGTCCCTGCCTTGCCTAGAACTTGAGGGGACACCTTGCTGCTGCATCAAGGATACACTCCTTTGCCCTTTGCTTTAGACCCCTTATAATATGACCCCCACTCTCTAGTCCCACATTCTATGAAGCCTCCCAACAGCTCTTGTCTTAATTGGAACTTCCACTTGTTTACGGGAAGTCCTGCAGTTTTTATACATTTCCCTCTTAATTCTGTATGTCTGTTTTAGTGTTCTTTGTTAGGTTGTACATTCCTTAAGCAGAAAGAACAAGCCTAGAACAAGCTGCTGCTTGTCACTGCTCAGTGTTCTGCTATCATCCTCCAACTTCGCCTTTTCAGAAAAGCGGAGTGTAGACCTAGGCAATGTTCTTTCGTGTGTGAGTGCCATCTGGTGGTGAGAGTCACTGTGGGCTTAGAGAAGACATTTCCTGACCAATCAGGACCCACTCCTGAGGATTAATTTTTTTTTTTTCTTTGTTAGTGTCTTTTCTGATAGAACACCAACCCCCTGGCAATGGGCAAGGAGACACCTGATTGGTGGTGTTGCCCTTCTATCAATCAGGGGCAAAGCAGATGTACAGTCCTTAGTTCATCCTAGCTTGATGCCTGTGTCGGTGGCCAGAGCTGTTTCATGCCTGAGGCACATAAAAAAAGAAAAAAAAAGAATCCATTTCAGTTGGAGACTGATGTTTCTCCTTTGTTTCCCCAGAGCACCTAGAAATTGATACACACTCGCTGGTTACTTATTTAAAATAAAAAAGCTGCTGCCCAAGTTATTTAGTATCCATGCTTTAATTTAGTATCCATCATGGACCAGGGTTTTATTTATTATGCATTCACATATATTATCTCAAATTGTCCACAGTTCAGTGCCATAGATATGATCATCCCCATTTTTTTCTAAAAAGAAAACAGGGGCTTCCTATCAAGGAGGAGGTGAAAATTATGGGCCAGTGAGTAGAAGAGCCAGATCTTTGAATTCAAGTCTCTTGGCTTCAAATCCTATGCTTTTTTTCTACTATTAATTGATGTTTCGACACTAAAACCCATGTAATTGGGACTTAAGGGGTTGGGAAAGAGTTACTTGGCAGACCCAGGTTTTAATTCTGAAACAGCAATTGACTTCATTGAAGCCACCAACCTTCTGGAACCTTCCCCTGTTTCAATCCCAACCTGTGCAGATCAAAGAAACGCTGTGCTCCTCTGGCGTATTCTTTTGCTAAAAGCTTTTTTCTTTTCCTTTTTTTTTTTTTAATATATATGTTCCAAGGACAAGGAGAAACCAAACTTGAAATCCACCTGTCTCCAAAGCACATGACCCACGTTTCTTTCAGGGTGTTGCTATCTGCTAGACAAGTGTGTTCTGATACCAAGAACTCTAAACCAGCCTGGGAATTCAGATTACAAGCTCAATGCATTCTGGCTCTGCCTCAAGTTTGGCACCAGAGTGCAGGGTGACAGCAATGGGTGGCAGCACCCAGCAGCAGCAGGAAATGCTCCAGCCCATTAGCCCAGGCAGTTTCTCTTCTCTTTTCATGCTGCACCGGAGCCCAGAAGGTGACCCTGCTTCCTCCATTGCCCGGGAGGGCCCACAACAGAGACTACTGGTATTTGCATAGTGATCTAAGGTTTCTGCAGTGCTTCTTAGACACAGCTAAGCATTCAGTCTTTGCAATAACCCATGAGTTGGGTGTGTTATATCGCCCATTGTACATCTGCGGAGTCAGAAGGTCAGATATTGAATGACTCACCAAAGATCCCCCAGTAAACAGCAAACCTCAGCTTCAAAGCTGCTCCTTGGACCAGGTCCTGCTGTGCTCAGCCCCACCGCCGCCCCCCCCCACCCCCACCCCCGTGTCCCATCCTGCACCAAACCATGGTTCTCGAATATGCTTCCTTCGCAGCCTCCAGGCCCTGCTCTCTGCCTGGGAAATTCCATCTCCGTCCACCATCTCCAACTGCAGAATCCCAACTTCAAGGTTCAGCTTCAGTGTCAATTTGTTACAAAGGTCTTCCTGATTACCTCTTGCATTTTTCCTCTCCTGTGTTTCATGCACTTAAAAAAAAATCATGTCACTGCAGCCTACTGAGTGTTGTAGTTACTGTGTTCGTGTCAGCCTGTGGTTTGCAGAGTCTAGAAGAATGCCTTATTGTATGTGGCATGTTCTCAAAAAAGTGGTTATCCAACTGAATTCTTATTATGGACCAAATAAAATAGTAAGAGTCAACATTTGTTGGCACTTTCTGCCTGCCAAGCTTTGCACATCTCACCTAGTCCTCACCTCCAGCCTATAAGGTAGGTCCCATCAGTGTCCATATCTCAGGGGTGAGAAAGCAAAACTTCAGTTTACGTAACATGTTTAGGGTCACCCTGCTGGTAAGTGGTAGAGCTGGGCTGAACCATTTCCCCCACTGCCTGTACGGTGGGGACGAGCTCCTGGGCCCTAAGAATTGTGTGTTTATTTTCTTCCCCAGAAAGAAGACTTGGCTCTAGGATGGGACTCAATTAAGGCAAAATTGTCCTTTGACTTAGCTAGTCTTCCTTTTGGCCAGCGATGGGCAGTGATCTGTGCAAGGTTGGCACTCGCCC
Organism: Cnephaeus nilssonii; assembly: GCF_951640355.1. Lineage (NCBI taxonomy): Eukaryota > Metazoa > Chordata > Mammalia > Chiroptera > Vespertilionidae > Cnephaeus > Cnephaeus nilssonii. The sequence continues at coordinate 101,767,381 of NC_137077.1, forward strand.
TCATCCTCAGCCCAGAGAGAGCCTGGAAATAGATGCCAAGTTCTCTTGAACTTGGCGTGAAAGAAAGGGAAGAGAGGGCTCATCCTGGCACTTGAAGTCAGCTCAGGATCCCTGCCCGCCTTTCATATTAGGGGTAGGACCCCTCACTTTCCACAATTTCAGAGCCTCTTCAAAATGAAAATGGTAAACCAACCAGCTTGCCGTTTGTAGAATGCCAGCTGCACATGGAAAGCTCAGTGCATAGCATTTCTAATTCTGAACAGCACAAGCCTTGGGCATCACCCTTGTTTTGCTGATGGGAAACGGGTGCAGAGAGGTTAAGTCACTTGCTCCTTGCTGCTCACTCAGGAGGTGACAAAGCCAGCAGCGAGCTGGGGTCCAGCGCAGGCTGCAGCTCTGCCTGGTAGGAGAGGGAGCCACAGGCCTGGGACCCTGCAGGGAGCTGCCGTTTGTCCCAGGCTCATCTGTGCCTGAAACGCAAACACCTTGCCCGGTTGGAGCATAAGCATCTTTCACAGCACAGACCCGTCCTGCTTCTCTCTGTAGCAGGTCCTTCCCCTTTGTAAAGCCACCTGCAGGGGCTGCAGGGTTGCCCACCCCAGGAAAGGCTCTGCTTCAGTCCCCTGACCTTCCCGATACCTTAGCAGCGATTGAGGGCAGGCGTGGAGGCTGGACTGTCCTTGGCACATCAGAGCTAAGAGTTAATGTCAAAAGCACTGGGAGAAAGGAATGCAGGGCAGGATGGGGAAGGGCTATGACCCAGGCCCTGCTGAGTTTTGGGACTGTCCCTCCTCTGTAGTAAGGGAGGCGCGGCAGGGAGCTCCTCCAGTCACGGAAATGCTGAAGGGTTTTCCCCAGAGACACTACCCACGCAGGGAAAATAAACAGGCCTTCTCTACTAAACTAGCTGAGGCCCAGGGCTTCACCCTGAGGGGCACCAGGGGTCACTGCAGGGGCTCGGTCAGAACCCACAAGGTTCTCTCTAAGGAGTGTCTTACTGCCAACAAAAGCTAAGTAGGAGGCAGTGTGTGTGGTAGAAAAAAAAGGGCACCTTTTAGTACTGTAAGTTATCTTGTGGATTCAAGCTCATGAAAGTAACTTACTATAAACTAGCCAATGAGAACAAGGAGGCTCTTCTGCCAGATACACACATTTTATTTTTATTTTTATTTTTTAAAATATATTTTATTGATTTTTTACAGAGAGGAAGAGAGAGGGATAGAGAGTTAGAAACATCGATGAGAGAGAAACATCGATAAGCTGCCTCTTGCACACCACCCACTGGGGATGTGCCCGCAACCAAGGTACATGCCCTTGACCGGAATCGAACCTGGGACCTTTCAGTCCGCAGGCTGACGCTCTATGCAGTGAGCCAAACCGGTTTCGGCCAGATACACACATTTTAAACAGGAGGCATGGGTGGTATTTGCTGAGATTCATGCCAATGTCTCATTTATATTTTTGGTGGCACATTATTGAGAAAAATCCATATTCATGTGGATCAATTGTTACACATTCCCAAAGTGTCTTGCTTTGCAATTTCAGGATATTTTATAATTCGAGTGGGCAGAAGACTTATTTCAGAGTCTTCATTCAAACACACTAACCTAGCAGCTGAAGTTAAAACTTTGTGATTTCCAATGATTTATATGTTGGCTGTTACATCTTTGAATTATTTGCTGTGTCAGAAAGAGTTAAGAAATTATACTTAGGAAGTGACGATAAATCCCTGTGCCTCTCTGACAGCAGCCCAGGTGGACCCTTGTTTCTGTGGAGGGCGTGTGGGAGTCACTGCCCAACCAAGTCGAAGATGACTTCCTATAGGACTCTGGCACCTGCTGGGCTGCTCATTACAAATGGTGTGTAGAGTTTAGCACAATCCCAGTGAGCCTGTTGCTGGAAATGACTGCATTGTAGTGCTTAAGAACATGGGCTTTGTTGTCAGACAGAATAGGAATCCTGGGTCTGAATAGGAACCCTGTTACTTAGCAGTGCGTTTCCACTCTCTGAACAGAAAAGGTAATATTTCTGTAGAGATTGAGCAAGATCACGTATCTGAAGCTCTGAGCCCGGGCGTCGGTATTTAGAAAGCATTTACTAAGGGGGAGGGGGAACAATGACATGGGTGGCTGCCGTGGGCGGAGCACTGTGCGGGCTGCTGGGCGCTATATGGAGTCAAGGCTGAGTCAGGGCTCTCCTGTACCCAGGTCCACACACACAGCTTGTACTGGATTAGGGTGTCCAGTAGCAGCTCAGAAACAAACGGAATTCATCACCCCAGACTATATTAATCATTATTATGGTTAATGATCTTAAAATAACATCCATCTTCCTTACCAGGGCAAATGACCTTGGACTCAAGCTGACGTCCACAGACCAGCATCCTGGCGTCCATCCTGGAACTTGTTACAAATGCAGATGCTCTGGCCCTCTGTAAACACATGGTGTTGGTTATGTGCTGAGCCCACTCCCCCTCTGAGCTCTTCAGGGCTCACTCTTCTCTTGGTGCAGGATCTCTGCATTGTGAGACCCTGCAGCCACTCCTCCTCCTGGGTTCCCTCTGAATGAAGGCTGAGCTCCACACCCACTAGCTGCTCTTACAGTTGATTTAGGGCCCTCAGGAAGTGGTCCTGCGCTCAGGTCTGGGTGAACAGGCGCCTACTCCAGCTGGCTCTTTCCAGGCTGGTCCTTCAGACCCCAGGCAGGACCCCTCCCAGAGGCCACTAGGAAGCAGTTTGGATACACAGAGAGCTGCCTGGAGGCTGGGTTGGGGGGTGGGGAGTGAGTAGCATCATTGGTGGTGTGGTTTTTTTGCCTAGAGTGGGGAGTGGCCTTCCTTCTGTCCTGGCCCAGGGACTTGCTGCTACTAAAAGGGACAGTGGTCACTCACCTCTGTGGAGAACAGTGATGGACATTTTGGAGAAGGTTGTACCAGCCAAAAAAGCAAACACCAGCTGGCGATGAGCAGACCAACGCTTCTCACTTTGTGCCCTAGTGAGGACTGTGGCCTCTGTGCAGCTTATCCCTCCTCAAATTGCCTGGAGCTCTGATTGTACGATCTCATGGGTAGAAGAGACCTTGGAGACTTATAACCCCTACTGCAGTGGCAGCTCCTGAAGCGTGGGGAGCATGACAGGGGTGGCCACACTAAGGACCCAGTGAGAAGCAGGGAAGGCCTGCTCCTCCAGGCTCCGTGCAAATAACTGCTTGAGACCCCCTGGTTCGCTCCTGGAGCACAGCTCCACGGAGGTGCCTATACACTTTGACCAAGTTGACAAGATGTCAGAGTCCAGGTGTGGCTCGATCTGGCTACTGTGAGGGCTTGGTGTCTTGACTCTGCACTGGCCGTTAGAAGAGGTGAACACAATTCTGTGGCCTGGCCATGGGTCAAGGAGCTCTAACTGGGGAAAAGAGGGGAGACACTGGAGCCAGGCTTCCCTGGGGCTTCAAGACACTCACACCCCTACTTCCTCCTGTGGTTTCCTCTTCCTAAAATCAGGACTCTGCTCTGATTTTTTTGGCCAATACCTTGCCTGCTCTTTCCTCTTTCCACCCACCTAACTAACCTTGCTCCTTTCCAACCAGGCTCGTTTCGCACCCCACCAGGCTTGGGCTTTAGCCCTTCCTTGAAGTTATTCCAGGGCCTCCAGCCCTGGAGCTCCATCTCCCTTACCTCTGAGTGCCTTCCTCCATCCTGCTTTGTTCACCAGGCTACCTACCACTCAGTTCTATGCTGTTTTTTCCTACACAGTTTCCCGTGCACTGAGGCGGCCCCATTGTGACTGTGATTGAGGAACAGACTCAGTGATAGGAATGCATATTGAATTTCTCAATTTGTGTAATTTTATTTTCACTTCAAAGGCCCACAGACAGAAATCAGCACTAACCAAGGCCCAGGCTTTGAAAAAAGTCTGAGTGTGTCTGAGACCGGTGCACACACTCCTGGCCCCAGCAGCTTCTCAGACACCCACTCCTTCTTACCAGGAGTGAGCAGATTCCCTTGGTCATGTTCTCCATGAAGAAGGCTCTCCTACAGATGGCCACCGCAACTTCCTGTGTGACTCAATGTCTCCCCAGGCACATGTGCCGCCATCTGCCACCTGGAAGAGCAGGGACAATTCCCACTCCAGGTCTTCAATCCTCTGAGCTAGGTAGGCCCTCCTCACCTTTAGCATCAGGGCCTGGTCGCTCTTTAGGACCCAGGTTCCTGGATGCCCTCTGTCTGGGCCACCTGTCTCCCCTGAGTTAGGTCTGTCTTCCTGCCATTCAGAAGGGAAGATGCTGGGAATCACCTGAAAAGGACACAAATGGAAAAAGGAGAGGTGACCCCAAGAGAGTTCTGAGCTCACTCTACCCTGGACCCACCAGATGACCCTGGCATAACTGTTGTCACTCTGACAGTCTCCAGGCAACAATACCCATCAGAACACTTGGGAAGATGCCAACAAGTTACTCCAGGGACTGACCTCACGAGTCATTAATAAAGACATTGTGTTCCCTAATTTTATGTTGCCACATTAATGCATAACAACTAATTATATCATTGCCCAATCATCATGTTTAATAATTTAAAGCAATTATTGAATAATTAAATCTTGTTACATTTTATAGCCCCTTAACTCATCCTGTGTTTTCCTTCCTTAATAGCAAGGATATTTACATAATGTCTCTTTAAGCATGAAGTTTTCCTGTTACTTTATTGTCACCAAATCACTGTCATCTGAGTCCCTTGATACATCTGATGACAGGTCTCTGTCTGTACCTGGTCCTACCACAGCGGAACTGCCCTAAAGCTCAGGGAAGGAATGCTAGATGTGCTGAGATTAGAACACAGGGAAGGCTGGCACCTGCACTTGGATTTCACAGGAGGATCAGCCTCGAGGGTTCAGGGGTTCAGGGGTTCAAGGGTCCTTTGGATCTCAGGAGACACAGCTCCTGCAGCCCTGCTGGGAAGGGCATCTATGTATTTCCCACCATTGTTTGGTGGCACAGATATCTTTCTTGTCATTTTTGTCTTAAGAGAGAGGTCAGTTTAATCAAGACTAACTGATTTTCCAGGCCCTCCCCCCCAACATCAAGACCCAGGCACACATGATGTTCTCATGGAACTCTGAATTCAGGGAGCAGCACAGCAATCCCTGCCCCCATCCCTGCCTGGGCCCCCACTCCAAGAGTAACTGTGGCAGGTGCCTCTCTAGTCATGAAGAGGGGGCTCCTTGGTGACATGAGCATCCTGGCATAAGCCCATTCTAGGAAGCCTAGAGACAGGTGGTGCCTACCCACGCCCCTCTACCACCCAGGGTATTGCTCACCTCAGCAGGGTGGGAATGAGGGTGAGATGAGGGGGCACTGGGCTCAGGTTCAAGGATCAAGGGGCCACACAAAAAAAACCCTCAGGCCAAGAGAAGTAGTACTTTAATGCAGTATTTTTTTTTCCATGTGATTGGTCTTTATTTTTTTTATTTTTTTTTTATTGAGGTATTATATGTGTACATATCTTACCATTACCCCCCCACCCCACACCCACACATGCCCTCACCCCCCAGAGTTTTGCGTCCATTGTTAATGCAGTATTTTTTTAAAAAAATCAAACTGGCAAACTGAGGCCCATCAGCCAGCTGCAGACATGACAGAATTACTTTTATCTCTTGCCTTTTTCCCCTCCGACCTTCCTTATGTCGATGCCTCCAGAGACCTGAGTGAAGATGGGGAGTAATCCAGATGGGAGATGCTTCTCACGGACAACTCCCTATTCCAGAACGAGGCACTATTAGTCAGGCTGCATCTAGAAGAGCTGTTTTATTGTTCCCTTTTCATGTCCTTCCTCAATCTTTCCAGGTCATCAATTTGCTTAGACACCTGCAAGCCCAAGCTGACTGAGTGTGCTTCCCTGTCTCTAGACCCATTTGCCAAACCAAGCAAGCAAAACAGGACTTTGACTTGCGAACTTTCTGGTCAGAGCTGGTTGTCCTGGTCCCAACCCTTTCTATTGAAGGGGCTGTGACTCCCTGGGTACCACACTGTGGACAGCCCAGGAGCTGAGAAGGTGGTCTGTTGGGCTCACCATGAATGTACTGCCCTCACTTGGGGATGGTTGGCCTGGCTTGTCCTCTTCTCTCTGGAGCTCTAGGGCATGAGCAGTGAGCTGGAGGAACTCCTCATTCAGCTCATCCAAAGTGTCTTCTACCTGCCATACTTTCTCTAGAAACAAGGGACCTGTGGTCTTCATTATTTTCAGTTTTATTCTAATTTAATTAAAAATTCACAGAGCTCTTGCTTCACAATAGGAAGTGGGATCAGTGCTGGAGAAGAGCTGAAGTCAGGTCTGCTCTCAAAGAGCTCAGAGCCTAAAGACAAGTAAACCCAGACACACTATCCTGCACAATGAAGGCTACCGTGGAGACTGCAGGAGCAGGCCATCTAACGCAGGCAGGTATGGTTAGGGAGAACTTGCTGGAAGAGAGGACATCAAAGCTGAATCTTAACAGATGATTAGTAATTAGCTGGTGGACAATGTTAGAAAGGCATGCTAGGCACAGGGAAAGCACATGTGAAAACACAGAGATATGAGAGAGCATTAGGAACATTCGTCCAGCTGTCAGTCCACCTACCCATCCATTAACCTCATAAGTAAGATTTATTGAGCACCCAGCATGTGGCAAGCCATTGGCCAGTTCTGGGACTCATAAACTTCCATGGGGTTTCCAGTCTATCAAGAATGGCAGGCATTGCCCTAACTGGTTTGGCTCAGTGGATAGAGCGTCAGACTTCAGACTGAAGGGTCCCAGGTTCGATTCCAGTCAAGGGCATGTACCTTGGTTGCGGGTACATCCCCAGTAGGGGGTGTGCAGGAGGCAGCTGATCGATATTTCTCTCTCATCGATGTTTCTAACTCTCTATCCCTCTCCCTTCCTCTCTGTAAAAAATCAATAAAATATATATTTTTTAAAATGGCAGGCATGCTCCTGCCCCCATGGCTGCTTCGTGCTTCCCATGCCCAGCTCAGATCAAGACCCAGGTGACCGACAGAGACTTGGCTGACAGGAGCTGCCCTCTCATTCCAATAAGAATTGTTTGAGTTGTCTTGTACCCATGGTGTGGGGAAGTGGGTTTATGATATCTAAATCCAGCCTACCACCAGGAATGCTCAGGACCTACTCAAGAAGGCAATCCTTTCCACTAATATTTACAGGGTAAAATAAGATTGTTGTTAGAGTAATAAATTTGACAGTAAAATAGTAGTCAAGTTTTAAGGCAAATTTAAATTGGCTAGTTGAAACAAGCGAATATTCTAGAAAAATTAATTGTACTGGACAAAAAAGTGTTCCTAAAGTGTTAACTAAAATTTTTATTGGTAGTTCATCTCATGATAAAATTGTGCACCATGTAATGAACCTAAAACAGTAATATTATAGTGCAAAAAATTAAAATTTAAAAGCCATCAAGACTACATTATAAAATTTTAAAAAGCCTCCTAACATAAAAAAAGGGGGGGATAGTAGAAGAATATCATGTAAGGAAAAATATCCTGTAAGTAAATTACATCTAGAAAATTAATACTTTAGAAAATTAATTGTAAGGCTAAAAGCAAGACACCCATGAAAAACACACAAGGTGTCAAAACAAGCCAGAGGAAAATCATTTGGGCAAAAAATGAAATAGGATCCCAAGTCAAATTTATAGAAAATATTCCTTTATTAACTTTTGGTCAAGAATATGTTTGTATATTTTCAGAAAACTACTCCAAGACCATGTGGATTCCAGCAACAGAGAGGAATCGACAGGACTACTCCAGCCATGAAGACAGAAGAGAAGCAGTCCAGAGATGGAAGACGCTGACGTCGCCTTGCCATACTAGCAGTCAGCAGCTGTGCGTCACTGCAGGTTGCCCAGGACCAAACCAGAGAGAGTCGGACCTGCATTACCACCATTTGTCCACCATCCAGAACTGAAATGTCATTGCTGACATGTACACATAAGGAACTGTTTGACATTGAAATTGGGTCTCAAAAGAACTGTTGGCCCAGAAAGAAACTCACTACAGACTGATTCGTTTGCCTGTGAGCATAACCATTATTGCTTGTCTCATTTTTGGTTCTTATAAGTGTATTTCTAATAGCACATGATCTCGCTCATCTAGGGGAAATAATGAACAACATAGACTGATGAACAAGAACAGACCCAGAAACAAGGAGGCATGGATCAGACTGTCGGGCCTCAGAGGGAGGGTAGGGGAGGGTGGGGGTAAAGGAGAGAGATCAACCAAAGGACTTGTGTGCATGCATATGAGCCTAACCAATGGTTAAGGACAACAGGGGGTGGGGGCATGTGTGGGGAGGGGTGTGGGATGGGAATGGGGGGATGAGAACAAATATGTGACACCTTAATCAATAAAGAAATTTTAAAAAAAATGGCAGGCATGGAACAAGGGAGTATGAATGGCAAGCATTACCTGAGGGGAGTGTCAGGTTGCTATGGGAAGTAGTCAAAGCTCAGCTTGGTGGTAGCATGTAATTTGTTAAGGAAAATGGAAGGAGATTATGCTGAAAAAATGGAGGTGGTGTAGGAGCTGGGGACAGCAGGCCATGAAGTACCTTATGTGCTGACCTTGGCTATTATGGCTGAGACTTTCTTTTCTTTTCTTTTTTAGTTGAGACTTTCTTATTAAGAGAACCCTCAATTTGTTGGGAGTGTTACTGTACACAGCTAAAAAAACTATTCTTCTCAGATTCGTTTATAGTTAGAGATGATCGTGTGACTAATTTTGGCCAATATACAAAAGAAATTATTGAAGAAATGGATTCTGGAAACTTCTTTGAAAAAAGAGCTGACTCGGTTGGCCTGTGCCCTTGTACCTTCCTACCTTTCTAGCAGCCATCATGTCAACAAGTGACCATGAAGATGAAAGCTGTGAGCTACGGGCTGTGAAGCAGAAGGACAGAAGCATCCTGGAGTTGGTAGGACTCCATAGGTGCGGATGGGTTTGCTTTGAGCATGTTGATTTAGGCCCCATGAGTTCATACACTGTCTGACTGCATGGTGGACTCAGCTGTCACAGAAAGCCTACCTCTTGCTCCATAAATGAAATACCATGTAAAATACAAACACAAGTGCAGAGCCATGTTTGAATGGAGACTCTCCCAAAGCCAGAAATGAAGAGGTGAGTTAGGGGTATGAGGGAGCTGAAGGCATGAGGTACACAGTTAGCATGAGGCTTTAATTCCCACCTTGGGAAGGTGGTGCGGTCAAAGGCAATCCATGGTGGGGGAACTGGTCCAGTGCTGCCTGAATCAAGTCTGAACCCAGGAGATGGCTGTCCCTTCCCTTAACTGGAATGCTAGCCTGGCCACGTCCTTCTCATAGTGGTGGCAGAATTACAAAAGGCCTCTTGAAGCCCTTAGCAGGCATCTTGCTCAGGGATGAGGATGGAATAAAATTGACAGGAGAAATTGGAACCATGAGGCTGTGCAACCACTGCAAGAGGCCAGAACCCTCCACCAGATGAGAGACACAGAAGCCAATGTACCCCACTGTATGTGAGAAGAGATAACCACAATTGCTCCACAGGGCACCTGCATGCCCATACAGGGGACAACCCCCCTGGGCACAACTCATAGACAAAAACACAAAACAGAGGGAAACCCAACAGCATGAGGGCCAACAGACAACGAAAATACACCCAAGAGACTAGAGAGTGCAGTGAGATCTGAGCACAACTGTCATCTAAGCATGTTTAAATTATGAGGAAGACAAAAGAAGAACTATAACCCATAAGGCAAGACTATGAACATTATGGAGAAAAAGGGAAATCTAGAAGTAAAAAAGAGAAAAGTGATGAGATTAATGGATTGCAAATGGACCAAGCTATGTGAGTTTATAGCAACTTGTGAGGGAATTACTACGTGGGATGGAGCTTAGAGAGGCTAACAGATGGCAAATGTAAGGGAGAAGTGAAGAAATACAGATGTAGAAATTTTAAGTCTGGTCTGGCAGTATCCAGACAAATATGTGCTTTTGCACACACATTTCTACAGGTGCCTGTATTAGGTGTGTGGTTTATCATTACACCAGCCTCTGGGATGCCCTGCTGAAGTGATGTCAGTTTCTGGAGTAGGGCAACTAGGTTTGTAACATCTGAATGCCCTGTTCCCTCACCTAACCCCTCTCCTGTAAACACTGGTGGGAAGGGATAGGGCAAGACCTCCTTGCTCTGATTCATCTACTAGTATGTCTCTTGAGGAAGAGAGTGAAGAAATAAAATGGACTCACTATAGTCACGCTGCTAACTTACTAAAATCGAATGGGTTGAGGAGCTTTTGATGCTGACTGGCATGGGAACCGACCAATGAGAACCAAATCTGGGTGCTGTGGAGAACCAATGGCTGCTTAGGAGGCAGAGCTTTTGACGCTGACTGGCATTGAAACTGACCAATCAGAACCAAAGGTGGGTGCTGTGGGGATCCAATGGCTGCCTAGGAGGCAGAGCTTTTGACACTGGCATAGGAACCAACCAATCAGAACCAAATTGGCCAGCAGAGGAGGATAGTTGGGGGTGACATCAGGCCTGTAGGGGAGGGCCATTAGGGCAAGATCATGCCGGCAAGGGAGGGCAGTTGGGGGCAACCAGGCCAGCAGGGGATGGCAGTTAGGAGCGATCAGGCTGGCAGGGGAGGGCAGTTAGGGGTGATCAGGCTGATAGGCAGAGGCAGTTAGGGGAAATCAGGCAGTCAGGCAGGTGAGCAGTTAGGAGCCAGTGGTCCCAGATTGTGAGAGGGATGTCTGACTGCTGGTTTAGGCCCAATCCCTGGGATCGGGCCTAAAATGGCAGTCGGACATCCCGCAAGGGGTCCCCAATTGGAGAGGGTACAGGCTGAGGCTGAGTTGAGGGAACCGCCCCCTCCATGCACGAAGTTAGTGCACCGGGCCTCTAGTGTGTGTGTGTGTGTGTGTGTGTGTGTGTGTGTGTATGGCATTTAGTTTAAGTAACATTTCTCTGCTTCTTTAAATGTTTTTATATAATTTTACTGGTTTCTATTTCCTTTCTCTTAGAGCCATTTACACATTGTTCTAATAGAGGAAATAGGTTAGGGGTAAATTTCTGACCTAGAGAATCCTGTTTTGTGTTATTATGGAATTATGTCTGTTGGTGCTTCCCTTTGGATTTCCCTGCCCCCCCCCCATTGTTTTAGAGATTCTTTTAAAACTTCACAGGCTTTGACCTGCCCTCAAAATATTGCACAGCACCCTCAGAGGCGGCAATGAGAGCAGGTGGCCCAGCGCTCCTGCTGTGAAGGGGGCTTTGGCCTCAGAGCCGGCTCCTTCCTACCTGCAGCTCAGGAAAACCTTGGTGTATGTGCCCATGTCCAGAATCTGGGCTCATGGTTCCTCTTTTGCTGTCATCCTGGGGGGCGGGGGGGGGGGCTGTCCAGGTCCCTGGCCCTGCTGGAGGCTAGGAATAAGAGGAATGATCCTTTAAGGTCTCTGCTGCCCAGTAGCACATCCCCAAAACCCCAAAACCAGAATAAAAAAGACATTGGCTCCCTAGCTGGTGTAGCTCAGTTGGTTGAGTGTTGTTCCATGTACCAAGAGGTTTCCTGGTCAGGACACAGGGCTGCATCCCTAGTAGGGTGTGCAGGAGGCAGCCCATCAATGTTTCTCTCTCACATCAATGTTTCTCTCTCTCTCTCCCTGAAGCTGGACTAACCACCCACACAGCCTCCCTGACACCCCAAATATGCTGTATGGATTATTTTGAGCTAAAGACAATGAGAAGAAGCAAATACAAGAATAGCTCTCTGCTTTCCCCTATTTGTCTAAAAACAGGACATAGCATTTCAAGGTGTCACCCCTTTACCAAGGAGAACAGAAGTTAATCACCTGAGGTGACACTAGATCCTTATCAGTCCAGACACTACCAGGAATCTACATGAAGACCTTGCTAAAACTAGCCTTCATCGACTATTGTTTCCTTTTCACAATTTGCCACTCTAGACACTCAAAATTTTTATTCATCTTGTCACATCTCTAAAAGTGTGTCCTTTTGTGGACCCCTGTTCTAACCACCCCTCTGATCACCTCGTCCCTGAGGCTCCAGGTTCTGTTGGTTTTTCTCTTATTGATCAGTCTTTGTCAATCTCATTACAGGATCCTGTCCAGATGGGTAGAGGAAAAGAAATTTTTCCTTCCTTACATCTGGCTGACTGTGAGCACCTCCAGTAGGCAGCACTGGTCAGGGCCTCTCTGCACGGTGCTTCTTCTGTGCTCCAGTAACTGTTGTCTGTCCTCCAGGCCTAGGAGGGCAGAGATGGTGGCCCGGGGAACTATGCTGATCTGTATGGTTATATGTACCTGCCACACCCTTATATGTCATCTCTTATTACACCCTCCTCAAATTTCCATCTAGAATATTGCATTAACTTCCTGCTCAGACCCTGGTCAGTACATTGCTGTACTGTTCAGATGCCCCTTGAGCAGCTCAATTCTGGATCTCATTTCTACATCTTGAAATGAGAGGACTGGACATCCCCTGGAGCATTGGGGCCCCTGGGACTGGCCTCAGTTTCTGAGCCATATCTCTATGTCTCCATCAATGCTGTTTCCCTCCACACTGAATACCCTTCCCAAACTTTGTAAAGCCTTTCTCAAATGAAACTACGCCACCAACTTTTCCTGATCCTCACAGCCTTAGTTAAGCATCTAGAGCCTTTTATTATAATTACTAGAGGCCCGGTGCATGAAACTTGTGCACGGGGTCGGAGGTGTCCCTCAGCCCAGCCTGCACCCTCTGCCGGCAGTCGGACATCCCTCTCACAATCCGGGACTGCTGGCTCCTAACCACTCACCTGTCTGCCTGCCTGATCACCCCCTAACCACTTCTGCCTGCCAGCCTGATCACCCCCTAACCACTCCCCTGCCAGCCTGATTGACAACTAACCACTTTCCTGCCAGCATGATTGACACCTAACTGCTCCCCTGCCGTCCTGATCACCCCCAACTGCCCTCCCCTGCAGGTCTTGTTGCCCCCAACTGCCCTCCCCTGCAGGCCATCTTGTGACAATGTGGGGGCGGCCATCTTGTGATGACGTGGGACGGCCATCTTATGGTGGCCATCTTGTGACAACGTGGGGGTGGCCATCTTGTGACAATGTGGGGGTGGCCATCTTGTGATGACATGGGGCAGCCATCTTGTGGTGGCCATCTTGTGATGACGTGGGGGCAGCCATCTTGTGACAACATGGGGACAGCCATCTTGTGACACAAGGGTGTGAGGGTCAATTTGCATATTACCTCTTTATTATATAGGATTTGTCCTTTCTAACTCCTTAGCCTGGCATCAAAGGCAGCAACAAACATCCTCAGGTTGTAGCTCATGCCACTGGCTAGAAAGTGTTTACTCAAGATTTACAAGGTGGCACATCCAGACCTCTGAATTCCAAACCTGCCTTTCCCTGTGTTATCCTTCTTTCTGGAGTCTTGATCCTCCAGGCCCTGGGACTTTAGCAGGAGTGTCTACTATATACACTGAGTGGCCAGATTATTATGCGTTCAGAGATCATAATAATCTGGCCACTCAGTGTAGATCCTCCTCCCTTTGCCTTCAGGAGACTTGAATTATTTGGATATGCTTTCTAGTCACCATCAGTAAGAAAACCAATATGAGAGATGTTTCTGGGAAGAAGGACTGCCCACCACCTACCTGTGTGGCCCCAGATGTGCTCCATAATTTTCAGGTCCTGTAAGTAATACACCTTTATCTTTTCAAAGTTTCCTGATGTTTATTGCTGAGGGCATCATGTAGTGATAGTAAGAACCACAAGGGCTGGTCCAACCACAACATTGGTTATTAATGTGCTGAGACCAGCTCACAACACGTGGACAGAAATCAAGTCAACATAAGCAAGCAAGTCCATCTCAGCCTCAGGTTGACTTGGGAGAAGAATAAACAAGTGGGACCAACCATAATAAATGACATGAGTTCTAATGACTGACTCAAATGAGCGAACTCCTTGGCAAACCAGAGTGGCCATGACAGTTACTGTGGGCAGAGAGCCCCTGAAAACTTGAGCTGGATTTGAGCAAGGCTTTAAATCTGATTCTGGTTGTGAGAAATAAGATTACCAGTGCGAGGGAGCTAAGGGCTGCACCCTAAGAACACAGCTGCTGTGTGAAAACCTCAGTGCGATGTCCCACCTTGCACTTTGGTGTTCCTCATATGAGGGCAAGAGCGGGGCTTCAGGAGCACATCATTCACCAGCTGAGGGTCTTGTTGACAGGCGGAGAGAGGCTGTTCACCAACCTGACCAAAGGCCTTGAAAGAACAGATATTCCTGTAACCTTCCTTCAGTTCTGGGCCCAGGAAAGGATGTGGTGGACAAAGACAGTGTTGTTAAATCAACCTGGGCACGTGCACTGATCTGAGTTGTGAGTCCCCATCTCTGTGTGACCTGGTGCCTGATTACCTGGTTCTCTTAGGGGCTCCAATCATCTGCCCTGTAGTAGTTAAGACCCGATATAGGTTGTGGCCTCCCTTTTAATACCTTCAGACACCCAGGGACATGTGCCATGGGCATGAATTCTGCCCTATTGCACTGGGGGTACCATGCCCTCTGTGTCCACCCTCCCTTTGATATGATGCTTTTAGGGCAGGATCTGTGCCTGGTGACCCACGGAGCTCCATATGAGGGGCCAGATCACAAACACACTGGGGAGTTTGTCTCCACAATCTCTTGGAGATGATTGAGAGCTGAAACTGGGGACTAAACTTTGAGCACAGACCATGCACCTGGGTTTGTGACTAGAGTGCAGAGCCACCTGCAGAATCCTGGGTGTATGTGAGTGTGATATGTGACGACTATCTAATGTATGTACATGTGTATGTACATGTGTCAGTGTTGAGTGTAAATGTGCTCAGGTATGGTTGAGTATCTGTGTTTGTGAGTGCCTATTGTATGCACACAAGTGTATATGAGTGTGTCTATGTGGCCTGAGTATGTGGCATATTGCATGTGCATAGTGTGTACATGCATGTGAGTGTTGTGCATTTGTGTGTGGTTGTGATTACATGCACATGAGTGTGTGTATGCCAGTGGTCGGCAAACTCATTAGTCAACAGAGCCAAATATCAACAGTACAACGACTGAAATTTCTTTTGAGAGCCGAAAACTGACTTCTGCACATGGGCCACGAAGTTTCAATCACACTGTACATGCGCGCCCGCACATGGTATTTTGTGGAAGAGCCACACTCAAGGGGCCAAAGAGCTGCATGTGGCTCGTGAGCCGCAGTTTGCCGACCACTGGTGTACGCATATGGGTATGTGTTTGTGAGTGCATGTGTGTGTGTGCACCTAATGAGTCTCC
Source organism: Cnephaeus nilssonii (assembly GCF_951640355.1). Lineage (NCBI taxonomy): Eukaryota > Metazoa > Chordata > Mammalia > Chiroptera > Vespertilionidae > Cnephaeus > Cnephaeus nilssonii. The sequence continues at coordinate 101,782,740 of NC_137077.1, forward strand.
ATGGGTCAGACAGAGCTGCTCTACACAAGTGGGTTCTGCTGCTTGAGGGCTTTTCACCTTCCTGCTGGTCCCAGCTGGTGGTTCGCATGCATGAGAAAGTGCAGATGCCAGGGCCATAATCACTCAGTCAAGCTTTAGCTGAAAGCTCAGGGGAAAGGCCCTGGGGGTGCAGCCTGGGGAGGAAAACACTGAACAACCTCAGACACATTCATGTCATTTGACCACAGACACCTGGCCTGATATCCACTCACTGTTCCCCAGTTTTGAAGCCTGTGTGCCTCTCGCCCTTTATTCTGTCTTTGCTTCCTATCCCAGAACCCACGTCCATATCTCCCTTTCCTCTAGGCAGCCACTCCAGTGTAGACTTTTGCTTCCTGTCTGTAGACTATTCTGTACCTACAGAACTTTTATGAGGAGTCCTTAAGAAAAACAAAACTAATGGTATAATCTAGGGAGACTGTCAACAGCCTTGGGATTCTGGTCACTCACATCCCACACATGACCGCCCTAAAGCACGGTGGTGGATGTGCCGGCAGGAGAGCTGAGGGGGGGACTTTGCTCTGCCATGTGTTCCCTGAGTCTTCCCCTCTTCCTAGCAAACAGTATCTCTGCCTGGGCCCAGGACCATCTGCGATCAGGGTCGACATTATGGCACAGGGCACTGAGCACAAAGTGAGAAGGTAATCCTGAGATGCATGGCTAGGTGCTCCTCAAATTTAGAGTTAATATAATGACTTTCCACCTGCCTACACAGCCCCACCCCTGCACCTGCCACTCACCTGAAGGACACTGCCAGCACTCCCTGGGAGAAACTGTGGGGTGGCCCCAGATTCTTTATGTTGTCTGATGTCTGTCCTGGTGGCAGCTTTGGACCCTGTCTTAGTCAGGCTGAGGCCTTGCAGAAGGTCCTGGAAGAGCCAAGGGTGTGACACTCAGTTATGAGTGTCCTTCTTGTTTTGGGCAGTTTCCAGGAGTGGGTAGCTGACCTCTGGGGCAGTGGGGATGTCTCACCTTGAGTCTCCAGAGCTGCTGGCTGCCTCCCCTGTAGAAGGCCAGTGCATTGCTCCTGTGCTTGCTCAACTGGAAAAGCAAAAAGAAAAAAGAATCCAAAAATTTGAAGATAGTGTAAGAAGCCTCTGGGGCAACTTCAAGTGTACCAACATCAGAATTATGGGGGTGCCAGAAGAAGAGAGAGAGCAAGATACGGAAAACCCATTTGAAGAAATAATGACAGAAAACTTCCCCCACCTGGTGAAAGAAATAGACTTACAAGTTCAGGAAGCACACAGAACCCCAAACAAAAGGAATCCAAAGAGGACCACACCAAGACACATCATAATTAAAATGCCAAGAGCAAAAGACAAAGAGAGAATATTAAAAGCAGCAAGAGAAAAACAGTTAGTTACCTACAAGGGAGCACCCATACAATTGTCAGCTGATTTCTCAACAGAGACTATGCAGGCCAGACGGGAGTGGCAAGAAATAGTCAAAGTGATGAATAGCAAGAACCTACAACCAAGATTACTCTACCCAGCCAAGCTGACATTCAGAATTGAAGGGCAGCTAAAGAGCTTCACAGATAAGAAAAAGCTAAAGGAGTTCATCACCACCAAGCCAGTGTTATATGAAATGCTGAAAGGTATTCTCTAAGAAGAGGAAGAAGAAGAAAAAGGTAAAGATAAAAATTATGAACAACAAATACATATCTATCAACAAGTGAATCTAAAAACCAAGTGAATTAAAAATCTGATGAACAGAATAAACTGGTGAATATAATAGGATCAGGGGCATAGAAAGGGAGTGGACTGACAACTCTCAGGGGTAAAGGGGTGTGGGGGGTGCGGGAATAGACTAGACAAAAATCGTACACCTATGGATGAGGACAGTGAGGGGAGGAAAGGGAAGAGGGTGGGATGGGAACCAGGTGGAGGGGAGCTATGGGGGGGGGATAAAGAGGAACAACTGTAATAATCTGAACAATAAAGATTTATTAAATTAAAAAAAAAAAACTCAGGGCCTGCTGCCACCAGGGCTGTGTGCCTGGGGAAGAATGCTGTGCTCTAGCCCCTGGTTTCACCATGCTCCAGGGGCACCATTTGCCCAGAGCCATCCTGACTGCTGTAAGCTTCCACAAAATGCTCCTTGATTCAAACAAGAGACTGGAACACAGCAGGAAATGGTGAAGGACCTAATCACGCCACCATTCTGCACAATTCAATACTGTGACTCTGGCTCTACAAGGAAGGTCCTGTGTCTTGTCAGGACATGAACTCTTGGCACAAAGGACGGAACATTAACCAAACAGCCCGGGAAAAGTGCCTGGCACACAGAGGACTCCACACATGCTACCTGTTCTCACTCCCCTCGGGTCTTTCTTCCCGTAGTTGCAGGGTGGTGGGTATCTGGGCTGACAGTCCTTGTTGCTATTGCTCTCGTCACTCTCCAGGCCCCTCTTGTCGTAGGACTCGTGTGTTGCCTGACTTCTGGAAGACCCTGTTCAGGCCCTGACATGTGCAGTGGGAGGAACCTGGACACAGGCCCCTGACAGTGAGCCAGAGACAGAAGTCAACTCTCCATCCCTGTCCACAGGGAGTTTGTGATGCAGACACCTACCTGTACCAAACCACTGGCTTTAGGGTCTTTGAGGGGATTGAATAAGATCTTCTAAATCAGTGATTCTCAACTTTGACTTTGTATTAGATTCATCTGGAAAGCTTTTAAAAAGCATTAATGTCCAGGTCCCCTTTAGACCAATTAAGCAAAAATCTCTGAGGTAAGGCAAAGCATCTACCTTTTAAAAAGCCCCTTGAGGGTTTTAAGGTGTAGACTGGGCTAAGAACTATGGAGGTAGGTGAAAAAGTTGATGCCTTGTGAAAGGTGTGGTTCCTGTTCACGATTAAACAAAGCCATATGGGGCCAGTCCTGGAGGATGGGCAAAGGCCTCTGTCTCCGGGGGACAAGAGGCGAGAGCTCTGCAGACAGAGGCCTCTCCAGAAGCTTGAAGGATGGACTGGACTGGAGGGGAAGAGCTGGGCGAACAGAGATCCTCAGCAGAGAAGAAAGTAGTGGGAGGGAAAGGTCAAGTTTTATTTGGGAGACAGAAGAGTCCAGGTAGATGTTTTTCTGGGAGAGGGAGCTCAGAGAGAGGTGTGATTAGTGGAGTAGGGTCCACTGCAATTCTGGCCGTAATGGCATTTGTGTCTGTTCATGGGGGGAAAAAAACCACTTGTGAAGTTTAGCCCTTGTCAGTTTGGTGTAGGTGACCGCTCATATCCAGTGGATTGTGACCAGTGGAACTGCAGCAGAATTATTTGAATGAATTGATTGAAAGTTGACTTTTTTTTTCTAATATGGTCATATTCACTTCCCAAAAGAATTCAGAGACCATTAATAAGAGAGATAATTATTTCCACTGTACAGAAGGAAGGGACTTAACTCAATACTAAAGTGACAGAGAGTATTTTCCCATCAGTCAGGTTCTAGATGTTCAAGCCCTCTCTAATGTTCTGTATTCTAGAATGTTCTTTGGCTTATCTGGATCAGCTCCCTGCCAAAACCCTGGGTACGACCACGATCTAGTAGTCTTTCACGTCTCCTTGTTGTCCAGAGCACTGGGCTTCAAACTTGGTTTTTGGAGCTCTGTGGTATCACAAAGGTGTATTGGGGACTTTCTGGGTTTAGGAGTGACTAAGTGGAAGTAGTTATGGGACTTCACTCCTTGGTTCAATCTGAACCACTTTGCTTTTACGTGTTTTATATTAATTCCTTAAATGAGAACTCTTTTGAAAAAGTGTTCTGTTGCTAAAGAATACTTTGAACAAAAGTCTGAACTGTTGGTCTGGCATTGATGACTATGGAATTAACCGCAGATCTATATAAAAAGCATCATTTAAAAACTATCTTCCTCCCACCATCTCAACCCAATAAGATTTTACTCATCCTCACTCCTGCTTTCTATTTTGAACCATATAGATTTCCTTCCTGGTGGCACTTGACACTTCTGCCAATTTGTTATATATTTTCACTTTTTTTTCTATTATACCTATCAGTATGTTCCAAAGTGTCTTTGTGGCACTAACAACAATAATTGGAGGTTAGCATTTGTGAGATTACCTTTAAAATAAATTAACTAAAAAAATTATCCACCTCATCCCCAAAGTGGAAAAGGCTGTTTACAAAAGTGTATATTCTTACAAGACTTTTTTTCTACCTTTGGCAATGGCAGACTCGCTTATTTCAGGCCAATTTTCTGATAAGTTACAACCAGAGAAGCAATATATATATTGGATAGAAAGGAAATCCAGAGGGATCAGTCCTACATATGGGACTTCAGGATGTTTCATAAGGCCATAAGGGCAAAAATTGGGCCCACCAAGAAGGAGGGTCTCTGGGAAACTGCACAGGCTTTCAGTCAGACCACTGAAGGGCTATCCCCTAGTAAGTACTGACTGCAAGTAAATCAACTCTGTCAAAATCTGATTTTCTGAACCCCTGATGAACTGAGCTGATTTGTTCTCACTGTAACTGCCTTTCAGAAAGTAATTCCTCTATGGAAGAAGTAATGGCATCCAGAATTTCAAATGTCCTCTAAAATATTCATTCATAATGTCCAGCATTCAATAACAAAAATAACCAGGCATACAAAACATTCCCACAAGAATTATCAAGAAATCAAGAGGAAAACCAGATAATAGATGCAGGCTCTCATGAGATCCAAGTGTTGGAGTTATAAGATATGATATGCACTTTAAACTGTGATTAGTTTGTTGGATAAATCAAATGACAAGATGGAGAATATCAACAGAGAACAGGGAACTATAAAAGACTAATAGAAATTCTAAAACTAAAAAGTTCAATAGCAAAAAATAAAATATCAATAGATACATTTAATAGGTTATATGGAGCTGAAGAGAAAATTAATGTAATGGAATATAGGGCCTTGAAAAAATATCCAGATTGAATCTCAGAAAGAAAAAAAAAATAAAAGATGAGGGAGAAAAAATAGCGACGGAATAGAGTCGTGTTTGGAGTCTGGTCCTGGGGCGGAGAGTAGGAGCAGCAGAGGTTCGCAGGGGGATTGTATATTGGCAAGCCAAGGGAAAGCTAAACTCCAGGAGAAGGCGGGGGAGTGCTGGCCAGGGTTCCCCTGACCGTGCATCACCCACAGGGGCTGGGTCTCCTCCCGGAGCTACGGGCTCACCGGGCACCTCGCCATCTTGCAAGGAAAGGAGGATTTTATTGGAAACCTGACTTTCCAAGACAACTGCAAACACTGAACAGCTGCGAGCACCAGAACACCGGTCCCCTATCGGCGCAAACATTCGGATTCAAAGGAACCCTTCACTGCACCACGGAAAGGTCAGATTTCGCCTGAAATAAGGTGTGGTTTCTAATCCCCGCGGTGGGAGGGAAGCGCTCGAGCCGCAGGACCGGCAGGAACCAGGAGGTCTGTGCCTAGAAAAATCGGCGGCAGTTGGAGCTGCCGTGATCCGTGAATGTGAAAGGGGGTCCTCTGAGCTGCTAACAGAAATGACCTCTTAAAAGCAACTCATTTTAATCTGACGAGGAGGGTCAGACTAAGAATTTTCAAAGGAGTGCGGGCTCCTTAGTCTGGCGCACAGACCCACTGTCCGCACACTTGGGCTCTTTCCGACTCTGATTACTAAGCCCAATACATAGGAAAACCCAGGTGGAAAAACCCTGAAAGACTGCAGGGGGAAGTTGTTTTTTCGGATCCTGGGAGCAGAGCTGGCTGTGACCATCGGGGAGGCAGCTCTGAGGCGCACACCTCCACAAACCGGTAGTGAGTGCCATAGAGGGGGAAAAAAAAAAAAGCTAGAGAGGCCCGGAAGTCAATTCAGAAACACTGCCACCCAGGTGCTGAAACGCTAATTGTCTCTGGTGTAATCAAAAATAAATACGAGAAATTAAGACACGGCCGGCTTAAAAAGCAGGACTGGCTTACAACACTGAGAAGCAGTGGAATAAAGCAGAACTGAAATACCGCCCAGACTGGGAAACAGGCATACCTAACAGAATAATAGAGGAAGTGGATGACAGCCGCTACTGCACATTTTAGTCTTCCTATTTTTAATTTTTAATTCTTTTTTCAAAAATTTTTTTAAATTTTTTTATTCTAATTTTTTTATTTTCATTTTTTGCATCTTTTACTTAAGAAACTAAATTTTTTTCTTTTTCCTCACTCGATTTTCACCTTTTTAATTATTACATTTTTATTTTCAATCAGCATTATTATTACTATTATTTTACTTTTTTTTTTCTTTAAATGTCATTTGATTTTCCCTTTCTTGTATTTTGGGATTAGTGTCCTACATTCTATTTGCATCTTTCCCTTACCCTATCTCAACGCTAACATTTTGCCACCACTCTCCTCCTAACCTTTCCCTTTTTGGTCTCCTGTTTATCTTAACCCTTTCTGGCTACAGATTTTTCCTACTTTTTCAGTTACCCTCTGCTAAAATTTCACCCTACTTATATATCTAATTCCCAACCCCCTGCTCCAAATCCATACATACCTCTCTCTACGCTACCTTAAAAAAATTATTTTTCTCTCTGGCCTTTTGTTGTTGTTTGCTTGAATGTTGATTAGATTGAATTTTTATGCTTTTTTATGAGATTGTTTTGATTATTCTTTTTGTTTGTTTGGTTGGTTCTTTTGTTTGCTTTGTTTTTGTTTGTTTTTTACTTTTGTTTTCCCTTGCCTCACTTGATATTAGTTGGTGTTGCAGTTTGTATTAATCTCCAGGCTCATGTTGCTGGAATTTGCTGGGATCAGTGGTTGTTCTAGTGGAGTCTACTCCCCATATATATAGTTTGTTCCCCTTTTCTCTCTTAGTATTGTTCTTGTCTCTCTTACTTTTTTTTCTTTTCCTTTTTTTTTCTGCTCTTTTCCCAAGTTCAGATTCACACTCTTTTTTTTTTTATGTTCTTTCTTTTTACTCTCCCTCTTCCACTCCTATTCCCTAATTTGTCTTTCTCTGGTGGTTACCTTTATTGGAGGTTATTAATATCGTGAATACAATTCTGTTCAGTGCCTTGTGTGTTGTGCCTGGTTGTGTTGTATTTTGTACCTTTAAATCAACGCCGGAGAGAGAGAACTATATAAGCAGACATCCGGAGAAGAGAGACCATGGGGAGACAAATAAATAGACTGCATAGGAAAGAGAAGCAGGCATCACCAGAAAAGGAAGTAAACGAATTAGAGGCAAACAACCTATCAGAGAAAGAATTCAGAGAAATGGTCATAGGGTGGCTGAAAAGGATGGAAGACAAATTCGACAATATGAGTAAGAACCAAGAGGAAATGAAGAAGAACCAAGAAGAAATGAAAAATGACATCACTGCTGTAAAGAACTCAATAGAAAGCATCAAGAGTAGACTAGAAGAAGCTGAGGACCGCATAAGTGAGCTAGAAGACAAGATGGAAAAAAATACCCAATTACAACAGCTTCTAGAAACAAAAATTAGAAAGCATGAGGAGAGCCTAAGGGAACTTCGGGACAACACAAAACAAAACAACATCAGGATAATAGGGGTACCAGAAGGAAAGGAAACGGAGCAAGGAATAGAAAACCTGTTAGAAGAAATAATAACAGAAAACTTCCCTGATATAGGGAAGAAAAAACCCACACAAATACAAGAAGCTCACAGAGTTCCAAGCAAAATGAACCCCAAAAGACCGACGCCAAGGCACATTATAATTAAGTTGGCAAACACCAACGACAAAGTAAGAATCTTAAAAGCGGCCAGAGAGAGACAGACAGTTACATACAAAGGAACCCCCATCAGACTAGCAACTGATTTCTCAACAGAAACTCATCAGGCCAGAAGGGAATGGAATGAAATATACAAAGTCATGCAAAGGAAGGGTCTCAATCCAAGAATACTGTACCCAGCAAGGCTATCAATCAAAATTGAAGGTGAAATCAGGAGCTTCACAGACAAAAAAGGGCTAAGGGAGTTTATCACCACCAAACCAGCAATGAAAGAAATGCTAAAGGGTCTGCTGTTAAAAATAAAAAAGGAAATAAAGAAAGAAATAGGAAGCAAAGAAGGAACACAGGGGTATAGAATAAAAATGGCGACAAATAAGTGCCTATCAATAATAACTTTAAATGTAAATGGATTGAATGCCCCAATCAAAAGACACAGGGTAACAGATTGGATAAGAAAACAAAACCCATATATCTGCTGTCTACAGGAAACCCACCTCAAAAAAAAGGACGCATACAGACTAAGAGTAAAGGGATGGAAAAAGGTTTTCCAGGTGAATGGAAATGAAAAAAAAGCTGGGGTAGCAATACTTATATCTGACAAATTAGATCTCAAAGTGAAGGACATAACAAGAGATAATGAAGGCCACTTCATAATACTAAAGGGAGAAGTCCAACAAGAAGAAATAACTCTGGTAAACATATATGCACCCAATACAGGAGCACCAAGATACATTAAAAAACTCCTGGAAGATATCAAAGTAGAGATTGACAGCAATACAATCATAGTAGGAGACTTCAATACCCCACTATCATCATTGGACAAATCCTCTAAACAAAAAATCAGCACAGAAACATCAATCCTAAATGACTCACTAGACCAGATGGAATTAATCGACATCTTCAGAACATTTCACCCCAAAGCCACAGAATATACATTCTTCTCAAGTGCACATGGGTCATTTTCAAAGATAGACCATATGTTAGGACATAGGCAAAGTCTCTCCAAATTCAAGAAGATAGAAATCATATCAAGTATCTTCTCAGATCACAGTGGCATAAAACTGGAAATCAACTACAATAAAAACAACCCAAAGAACTCAAACACATGGAGACTAAACAGCATGCTATTAAACCATGACTGGGTTACCAAAGACATCAAGGAAGAAATAAAAAACATCATGGCAACAAATGACAATGAAAACACAACAATCTAAAATCTATGGGACACAGCGAAAGCAGTCCTGAGAGGGAAGTTCATAGCTCTACAAGCCTACTGCAAAAAACAAGAAACAATGGTAATAAATTACCTAACCCAAAAACTCAAAGAGTTAGAGAGAGAGCAACAAGAAAAGTCCAGTGTAAGCAGAAGGAAAGAAATAATAAAGATCAGAGCGGAGATAAACGACATAGAGACCAAAGAAACAATACAAAAGATCAACAAAACCAAGAGCTGGTTCTTTGAAAGGATAAACAATATTGATGCACCTCTAGACAGGCTCACCAAGAAGCAAAGAGAGAGAACCCAAATAAACAAAATCAGAAATGAAAGAGGTGAAATAACAACAGATCCCGACGAAATACAAAGGATTGTTACAAAATACTACGAACAACTCTATTCCAACAAACTGGACAACCTGGAGGAAATGGACATATTCCTAGACAAATACAACCTTCCAAAACTCAATCAGGAAGAATCTAAACAGCTCAACAGGCCAGTAACTATGGAAGAAATTGAAGCCGTCATCAAAAAGCTTCCGGCAAACAAAAGCCCGGGGCCAGACGGCTTCACAGGAGAGTTTTACCAAACTTTCAAGGAAGAACTAAAACCTATCCTCCTCAGACTATTCCAAAAAATTCAAGAGGAAGGAACACTTCCAGGCTCCTTCTATGAAGCCAGCATCACCCTAATACCAAAACCAGATAAAGACAACACAATGAAAGAGAATTACAGACCAATATCCCTCATGAACATAGATGCCAAAATCCTCAACAAAATCCTAGCAAATCGGCTCCAGCAATACATCAGAAAGATCATACATACATCATTACCAAGTAGGATTTATCCCAGGAATGCAAGCATGGTACAATATCCCCAAATCAATAAATGTGATACATCACATAAACAAATTGAGAGATAAAAATCACATAGTCATATCAATAGATGCAGAAAAAGCATTTGACAAAATCCAACACCCCTTCTTGATAAAAACTCTCAACAAGGTGGGAATAGAAGGATCATACCTCAACATAATAAAAGCTATATATGATAAACCCACAGCAAACATCATACTCAATGGGCAAAAACTAAAACCATTTCCCCTAAGAACAGGAACAAGTCAGGGATGCCCACTCTAACCACTCCTGTTTGACATAGTACTGGAAGTATTAGCTATCGCAATTAGGCAAGATGAAGAAATAAAAGGCATCCAAATTGGAAAAGAAGAAGTGAAGCTGTCCTTATTTGCAGATGACATGATACTGTACATAAAAAACCCAAAAGATTCCATCAAAAAACTAATAGAATTAATAAATGAATTAGGCAATGTAGTGGGATACAAAATTAACGCCAAGAAATTATGGCATTTCTATACACCAATAGTGAACTTACAGAAAGAGAGACTAAAAAAGCAATCCCATTTACCATTGCACCAAAAAAATTAAGATACCTAGGAATAAACTTAACTAAGGAGGTAAAAGACCTATACGCGGAAAACTACAGGACACTGAAAAAAGAGATAGAGGAAGACGTAAACAGATGGAAGAACATACCATGTTCATGGATTGGTAGAATCAACATCATTAAAATGTCCATACTACCCAAAGCAATCTACAGATTCAATGCACTCCCCATCAAAATACCAACAGCATATTTCACAGACCTAGAAAGAACTCTCCAAAAATTCATCTGGAATAAAAAAAGACCCCGAATAGCCGCAGCAATCCTGAGAAAGAAGAATAAAGTAGGAGGGATCTCAATACCAGATTTCAAGCTGTATTACAAAGCCACTGTTCTCAAAACAGCCTGGTACTGGCACAAGAACAGACATATAGATCAATGGAACAGAATAGAGAATCCAGATATCGACCCAAACCACTATGCTCAATTAATATTTGACAAAGGAGGCATGAACATACAATGGAGTCAAGACAGTCTCTTCAATAAATGGTGTTGGGAAAATTGGACAGATACATGCAAAAAAATGAAACTAGATCACCAACTTACGCCATACGCAAAAATAAACTCAAAATGGATACAGGACTTAAACATAAGACGGGAAACCATAAAAATACTAGAGGAATCCACAGGCAGCAAAATCTCAGACATATGCCAAAAGAACTTCTTCACCGATACTGCCCCTAGGGCAATGGAAGCTAAAGAGAAAATAAACAAATGGGACTACATCAAAATAAAAAGCTTTTTTACAGCAAAAGAAACTATCAACAAAACAACAAGAAGGCCCACTGCATGGGAGAACATATTTGCAAATGGTATCACTGATAAAGGTTTAATCTCCAACATCTACAGGCAGCTTATACAACTTAATAAAAGGAAGATAAATGATCCAATAAGAAAATGGGCAACAGACCTAAATAGAATCTTTTCAAAAGAAGACAGAAGGAAGGCCAAGAGACACATGAAAACATGCTCAACGTCACTAATTATCTGAGAGATGCAAATCAAAACAACAATGAGGTACCATCTCACACCTGTCAGAATGGCTATCATCAACAAATCAACAAATGACAAGTGTTGGTGAGGATGCGGAGAAAAAGGAACCCTCGTGCACTCCTGGTGGGAATGCAGACTGGTGCAGCCACTGTGGAGAACAGTATGGAGTTTCCTCAAAAAACTGAAAATGGAACTCCCATTTGACCCAGTAATCCCACTCCTAGGAATATATCCTAAGAAACTGGGAACACCAATAAGAAAGGATATATGCACCCCTATGTTCATAGCAGCACAATTTACAATAGCTAAGATCTGGAAACAACCTAGGTGTCCATCAGCAGATGACTGGATCAGAAAACTATGGTACATCTACACAATGGAATATTATGCTGCCATAAAAAAGAAGGAATTCTTACCATTTGCAGCAACCTGGATGGAATTGGAGAACATTATGTTAAGTGAAATAAGCCATTCAATGAAAGAAAAATACCACATGATCTCACTCATTTATGGATAATAAAGAACATTATAAACTTGAACAAAAAGATAGATACAGAGGCAATAAAGCATCAAACAGTCTGTCAAATTACAGCAGGAAGTTTAGGGAGAGGTGGGGAAGATAAGAGATCAATCAAAGGACTTGTATGCATGCATATAAGCATAACCAATGGACGCAAAACTCTGGGGGGTGAGGGCATATATGGGAGTGGAGTGGGGGGGCAATGGTAAGATATGTACACATATAATACCTTAATAAAAAAATTGGGGGGGGGGGAAGAAACATGTCACGAATGAAAGAAATGGAGGAAAGCAAACTACTGGATATAAAGTTCAAAACCACAGTTATAAGGTTACTCAATAATCTTCTAGAAACCTCTGAGAACCTTAGTGAGACCTCTGAGGAACTTAGTGAGACCTTCAAGGATCTTAATGAGAATGTCAAAAAAAATGGAAAAGGACAAGTCAGAAACTAAGCATACACTGTCTGAAATAAAGAATAATATACAGAAATTCAACAGCAGACTAGAAGACCCCAAGAATCAAACCAAAGATTTGAAATACAAAGAAGCAAAAAACACCCAACCAGAAAAACAAAAAGAAAAAAGAATCCAAAAATATGAATATAGTGTAAGGAGGCTCTGGGACAACTTCAAGAGTACCAACATCTGAATTATGGGGGTGCCAGAAGAAGAGAGAGAGCAAAATATTGAAAACCTATTAGAAGAAATAATGACAGAAAACTTTCCCTACCTGATGAAGGAAATAGACTTACAAGTCCAGGAAGCTCAGAGAACCCAAACAAGAGGAATCCAAAGAGGACCACACCAAGACACATCATAATTAAAATGCCAAGGGCAAAAGACAGAGAATCTTGAAAGCAGCAAGAAAAAAACAGTTAGTTACCTACAAGGGAGTACCCATACGACTGTCAGCTAATTTCTCAACAGAAACTATGCAGGCCAGACGGGAGTGGCAAGAAATATTCAAAGTGATGAACAGCAAGAACCTACAACCAAGATTACTCTACCCAGCAAAGCTATCATTTAGAATTGAAGGTCAGATAAAGAGCTTCACAGACAAGAAAAAGCTAAAGGAGTTCATCACCACCAAACCGGGATTACATAAAATGCTGAAGGGTATTCTTTAAGAAGAGGACGAGGAAGAAAAAGGTAAAGATAAAAATTATGAACAACAAAGTGACAACAAATACATATCTATCAACAAGTGAATCTAAAAATCAAGTCAATAAAAAATCTGATGAACAGAATAAACTGGTGAATATAATAGAATCAGGGTCATAGAAAGGGAGTGGACTGACAATTCTCAGGGGGAAGGGAGAGTGAGGGGTGCAGGAAGAGACTGGTCAAAAATCTTACACCGATGGTTGAGGACAGTGGCGGGGGGTAAGGGAATGGGGTGAGGGGGGGGGATTTGGGCGGAGGGGAGCTATGGGGGGGGGAATAAGAGGAACATCTGTAATAATCTGAACAATAAAGATTTATTTAAAAAAACAAATGATAAATTTTATATTATGTGTATTTTACTACAATAAAAACAAATGGAAAAAATCAATACTAGATACAAGCAATTAGAAATTGAAATAAAAATATAATTCCATTCACAGTAGTATCTGAAAATATGAACTACTTGGGGATAAATTTAACAAAATGTGTGCAGGCCCTATATGTTGTTTTACAGTTCTTAGAACTCTATGCACCAGAACAGGGACTTGAAATGTCTTCTGACACTCACATTCTTCATTGCTCTGCATTATTTCCCTCTGTCTGCATTGTCTCATTTTATTCTCCCTACCATCCTGTGGGTGCGTGTTTAGGCCCAGGAATAGCTAGACTCTATTCCTCAGAGCCACCTGGGTTCCTGGGGGTATGCAGGCCAATCTGAGCACCATGGACCCCAGCACCCTCCTCACCCACCCTTCCTAATGTCATTAGGGGCCCCAGACCACTCTCACCTACATGTGGGGCAGGGCTGGCAGCCAAGGCTTCTGTCTGTGAAATAGCCCAACGGGCAGAAGACACAGCCCACGTGCTGCAAACTTAGCTCCTGTCTGGACAAGTTACCACTGAGGGAGAACAAGTAAAGCCCAGGTGAGACGGCAAGTAGGTTGTGACTAACACCTGTTAGTTACTGGACACTGCTGAGAGTTGGGATCTCAGCTCAGGTGCTTATTTAGCCAAGTGTCTTTATAGATACCCTAACCTCTGTCTCTCCAATTTCCTCTATAAAAGAAAATCACCATCAGCATTGCCTCCGTGTGTTGTGGTGAGAAGGAATTGTGATCCACAGAGCTTCATGATCTAAGGTTCTCACCTCCTCCTCCTCCTCTAATTCTTTTTTTAAAAATATTTCTTTATTGATGTCAGAAAGGAAGGGAGAGGGATAGATAGAAACATCAATGATGAGAGAGAATCATTGATCGGTTGCCTCCTGCACGCCCCCTACTGGGGATAGAGCTCACAACCCGGGCATGTGCCCTTGGCTGGAATCGAACCTGGGACCCTTCAGTCTGTAGGCCGACGCTCTACCAGCTAAGGCTCCTCCTCTAATTCTTAGTGGCACCTTGAGCTATAGCTGTGGCTAGGGCACAACTCTGAAGGATAGTAAGTTCCCAGGGGACAGAGCCCTGTTTGACCCACTCCTCTGTAACCTAGCACAGCACACAGTAGGTGCCTGGTGACATATGGTGGTGCTGTGGCTGTTTGCTCCACAGCTCCATGGCTTCTATCTTAACTGCACATCACATGGGAACAGTGGCTCTGAATCTCCCAACACTTCATGTGCATTATCTCATACTAGAGGCCCGGTGTATGAAAACTTGTACACTCAGGGGGGGGTCCCTCAGCCTGGCCTGTGCCCTCTCGCAGTCCAGGAGCCCTCGGGGGATGTCCACCTGCCAGCTTAGGTCCGGTCCCCATGGCTAAGCCGCAGTCGGACATCCTTAGAGCTGTGGAGGAGGTGGGAGAGGCTCCCGCCACTGCCCCTGCGCTCATAGCCGTCAGCCCCGCTTGTGGCTGAGCGGAGCTCCCCCTGTGGGAGCGCACTGATCACCAGGGGGCAGCTCCTGCGTTGAGCGTCTGCCCCCCTGGTGGTCAGTGTGCCATCATAGCAACTGGTCGTTCCCAGTCATCCACCATTAGGGTCAATTTGCATATTACCCTTTTATTATATAGGATAAGAGGGTGGTCCAGTGCATGAAATTCATGCATGGGGGGAGGGGTCCCTCAGCCCGGGCTGCACCCTCTCCAATCTGGGACCCCTTGGGGGATGTCCAACTGCCAGTTTAGGCCCAATCCCGCAGTCAGACATTCCTCTCGCAATCTGGGTAGATTCCACTGGCTCCTAACCACTGGCTCCTAACCACTTACCTGCCTGCCTGCCTGATCATCCCTAACCACTCTGCCTCCTGCCTGACCGGCCCTAACTGCCTCTGCCTTGGCCCCCACCACCGTGGCTTTATCCAGAAAGACGTCCGAAAGATGTCTGGTCTAATTAGCATATTATCCTTTTATTAGTATAGATCAGGGGTCCTCAAACTACGGCCCGCCGGGCCACATGCGGCCCGCCAAGGACATTTATCCGGCCCGCCGGGTGTTTTTTCCCCCGCTGCCTGTCCTGCTTAGCAGCCGACTTAGCAGTGTGCATAGGAATTTGTTCATAGTTTTTTTTTTTTAAACTATAGTCCGGCCCTCCAACGGTCTGAGGGACAGTGAACTGGCCCCCTGTTTAAAAAGTTTGAGGACCCCTGGTATAGATGATTCCTACAGTAGCCTAGAGGTGGTTACACTTGTTTCTAGGCTTAACTGGCTAAGCAAGTCCCTCGGTGCTGGGTTAGAGGTGGGCAGGGGTCTTTTTTTTTTTTTTTTTTTTTTTACCTATGTCAGCAAGGATGAGGCTTGTTCCTAATTCTGAGAGATTGAGCCTCTTCTGGGGATTTCCTGATACTTCCATGACACCCTCACCTAGGAATGGTTGAGAAAAGGAGTGGTCCTCCCCTAGGGGTCACCTGGAAGTCTTTGCTTTCTTTTGAGTCCTGAGACCTCATTGCAGGTTCCAGTGGGGCCCAGCTTCAGAGCTGTCCTGATTCCCAGGCAGCTGTAAATACCAAAGGAAGCTGAGCAACTGAGGGCTGGCTCCATGTACCAGGGAGACTGCCCAGCCAGGGGACAGTTGAACTTCAATGGCAGCAGAGATAACACAGAGGCCCTTCACACCTAGCCTGGAAAGCCCCCTGCCTCCCCACAAGGTTGCCCTTCCAGCCTTTTCGCTTCTCTCTTCCTGGGGTACAAGTGTCTGCTCCTTACTAAAATCCTGCAGGGCACTGCAGGCAGCTTCCAGCCACGCAGAGTTGGCCTGGCAAGCAGGAAACAAGGCACAGAGGTAGCAGTGGACCCCACTGCAGGAAAAGAGGGTAGTCATCCCTGCAGAGAACAAAAGAGAAGAGGGTAGGGTGGGCATGAGGGCACTGCCCCTGTGTTCTCTAGGGAGCCCTCCTGAGCTGGGCCTTCTTGTGCAATGACGTCACTTCAGCAAAAGCACGCTGTTACTGACAAACTGTCATTGCAAACAGGTCTTTACTGAGAACTGTGGGTGTAGTGGCTGGTGCTGAGGATGGCTCTTCTGGACACAGCCAGCATGAGGCACAGAAGAGAAAAGCACAGGGTCACAGGTTGCTGAGAGTCCCCCTGCCCGGACCCCAGAAACCTGATGCTGTGAAGACGTCTCATGACTGTGCAGTCACCCTCACCTCCTAGAACTTCCAGGCACTCAGAGTGCCCTGCCATCAGCATCACAGAACAGCAGGGCTCACATTTCATCTGGTCAACCCTCTCCTTTTAAAGGTGGGGAAAGAAACTGGGATTCATAGAGGTTGCAGGACTGGCCACCCCTAGGCCCTGGTAGGGCTGGGGCATGGGTGGCAGGTGTCTGTCTGTGCCCCACTTGCAGTTCCAGAGGCTTAATGTGTGGCTTCTCACTATGCTCCTGTCCCTACCCTCCACTATGCCCCTCCCCCCTGCAAAACAACAACAACTCTGCTGGCCCAAAAACCCAAGGAAGGTCTGCCGGAGCTTTACCTCAAAACTGCTCAGCAAATCCTGATGGAACCTCAAGAGGTTCCAGTGGGAAAGCCACAGGCCTTGGGGATGGGCAGACAGACCTGGTTTAGGTCCCAGCTCTTCCATCCACTACCAGTTAACAATATCTATCCACCTCAATTTTATCCTGTTTTATTGGGACACAATAGCTACCTCGGAAAATTTTAGACAATCAATGAAGAAGATTTGATATATGTGATTTATAGTATATTAAGTATATATATATATTTATATATGCTATATATAAGATTACATATAAAACTTATACTTTAAATAAATATGTGAAAAAATATATATATATACACACACACACACACACACACATATATATATACTAGTGAGCCGGTGCACGAAATTTGTGCACATTGAAAGGGGATTAATTAGAGGAAATAATTTAATATTGCTATTTGCCCTTTTCTCTATAATAGAAGTGTCAGAGATGAAAGAAAATTAGTAAAATGTATATGAAAACCTTCCTCCTGTCAGAGTCTGGGGCACACCACGGGATCCAGAGTCAAGTCCCCGCCCACCCACATGCACCTTAAAAACGCGTGAGACCCAGACCAGGCCAGCCCCCCTCCCCCATTGGGCTAGATCCAGACCCAGCCAGTCCCACCCTTGTCAAGCCCTGCCGGGCAGGGGGTGTAGCCTCAGGTCCCCTGGCCCGGTGCCAGGACTGGGGGCGTGCCTTGAGGTCCTCTGTCAAGCCCCGCGAGGTGGGGGACACGGCCTGAGATCCCGTCAAGCCCCGCTGGGTACAGGGCATGGCCTGAGGTCCCCCATCAAGCCCCGCCAGGCATGGGGGCGCCGCTTCAGGTCCCCCGGCCCAGCACCGGGAAGGGGGCGCAGCCTCAGGTCCCCTGTCAAACCCCGCTAGTCGGGGGCGCGGCCTGAGTTCCCTCAACCCAGCACTGGGGTTCACCTTGAGGTCCCCCGTCAAGCCTTGCTGGGTGGGAGGCACGGCCTGAGGTCCTCTGTTAAGCCCAGCCAGGCAGGGGGGCGCAGCCTCAGGTCCCCTGGCCTGGTGCTGGGCGGGGGGAGCAGCCTGAGGTCCCCTAGCCCAGCGCCAGGACAAGAAGCGCACCTTGAGGTCCCCTGTCAAGCCCTGCTGGGTGGGGGGCGTGGCCTCAGGTCCCCCGGCCTGGCACTGGGGTGGGGGGTGCGGCCTGAGGTCCCCTAGCCTGACACCAGGGGGGGGGGCACAGCCTGAGGTCCCCTGTCAAGCCCCACGGGGGTGGGGGAGGGCGTAGCCTCAGGTCCCTGCTGATTGCTCGTTAAGGCTCCTTATGGGAACTTGGCCTCAGCAGTGGGTGCAGCCATCTTTGTGATGGAGTGATGGTTAATTAGCATATTCCCTCTTTAATAGATAGGATATTCCCTCTTTAATAGACAGGAAATATTATATATATAATCTTTCACCTGATACAGCTAACTGTGCTTGTTTTACATGAGGCCAAGAGGCAGACAATTCACCAAGAAAATCAATAGCCATTAGGATCTACTGGGCCACTCAGGTTTGCATGTGATTCCAGGGCCAGAAAGAAGGTACAGGATAAGGGGACCAGAGACAAAGTGTGAGTCCTGAGAACCTGGGTAGGGGTAGGGGAAGGCTATGTGCAGAAGGTGGCCTCGCATGGGTGGTGGAGAGAGTGGGGCCTGCAGATGAGGGGAGCACGAGAAACTCAGAATAGGGTGGCCAGTGGTGTGTTCCTCCTGCTAGCCTTCCTTCAGAGCACTGCCCCACCAGTGATGAAGGCCAAGGCCTGGGTGCATACCAGGACATGACATTTACTGACAACTTGCTCTTGGCCAAATGATTGATCCTCTCTGAGCCCCAGTATCCTTATCTGAAAACTGTTAATTGTATGTGTGCAAAGGTCTAATAGGTAGAGGCAATGGATCCCAACACACAGCATGCACCCCGATGTCATAATCGCTATTTCACTGATCTTGTTGTTGACAGGCCTGTATTGAAGACTTACCCAGCAGAGGGGCCAGGGTCACCCAGAGCCCAGGCTACAACATACAGGAGCAGTAAACGGGAAAGGCTGGGCCAGGGAATGTGCTGATCCTTAGCCTATCCAGGCTGGAGCATGTAATCCACACTGCTATAACTAGACACTGCAGCTGCCTTGGACCACCCCCACCAAGTTCCCCTGGAAATCATGGCCTACCTGAAAGCATCAGGTGAAGACAGGTGGGACATGTTCTTTGTCCAGCTCTCCTGCACCTCTCCTTCCAGGTGCTAGTGAGAAAAGCCAAATTTTCAGGCGCTGGTGCCCTCGTGAGACGTACCAGCTCTGGGATTCTGGAATATATTCTTTTTCTGTCTCAATTTCCCTTTCTGTTAAATGGAGGTAACAATAGTACCTACCCCCCAGGATTGCAGTAGGGCTGAGGAGTCTCAGGGCATCCTCAGAGCAGTGCCTGTACACATACTCAGCGTCATCACTAATTCCTTTCCATTTGCTGAGCATTTGTTGAGCATTCACTGTTCCCCAGCAGCATACAAGGGGCAGAGAAGTGTAAGTCCTGATCATGTCGCCAGAGCTTCACTTAAAGGCTATGAGACTAGCTCACAGGAAGCAATCACAATCATCATAAACCAGTTAGCATCATGTGGCCCTACTGTGAGCCACGTTCACTTTCCTCAGGAACCCTGCCAGTAAGTGGAATATTTATGGCTGCAGTGGGAACAGTGACTTGCTTGAGGCAGCCCATTCCAGAAGTATCTGCTGTGCACAGTGACTTTCTTCCAAGGAGTGTAGTAGGAAAAGGGGTAAAAAGAGTACTTACCCCAGGTGGAGAAACCTGACAACAAAATCTTTAGTGGGTGATCAAGTTCAATATAAACACGTGTCATTTTCACATCACTGCAAGAGTACATACTACCAACATAATTGTCATTGTTGGTCTTCCTCTCAAAAACCATAACGCCAGTCTAATCATGAGAAAAGCATCAGATAAATTCTAATAGGATGGTATCCTGCAAGATACCTGAGCAGTCTTCCTCAAAATTGTCAAGGTCACCCTGAACAGTCTGGCTCAGGGATTATAGCGTCAGCCCGCACACTGAAGGGTCGCAGGTTTGATTCCCAGTACCTGGGTTGCAAGTTCAATCCCTGGCCTGTCGGGGTGCGTGTGGGAGGCAACCAACTGATGAGTGTCTCTCACATCGATGCTTCTCTCCCCCTCCCTCCCTCTCTCTAAACTATAAAAAATAAAATCACCAAGATCATCAAAAACAAGTAGAGTCTGAGAAAAACTGTCACAGCCAAGAGGAGCCCGAGGAGAAATAACTACCTGTGATTTGGGATCCTGGAACAGAAAGGATATTAGGTAAAAACTAAGAAAATCTGGGGAGAGAACCAAGATGGTGGCGTAGGTAAACGCCTGTACTCACAGCCTCTCACAATTACATCAAAATTACAACTAAAATACAGAATAACCATCATTCAGACCCTCCTGAAAGCTGGCTGAGTGGAAGTCCTACAACTAAAGAAGAAAAGAAGAAAGCACATTGAGACTGGTAGGAGGGGCAGAGGCGCAGAATGGTCTGGTCCGACACCCACCTGTGCCTTTTTTTTTTTAATCAGGAGGGAAATTTTCTCTGCGGAGGCCACCTGTGAAGAGCAAGGGGTCCCAAACCCACACCAGATCCCCAGCCCAGGATTCCAGAGCTGGGTAAAGAAGTCCCCATAACTACAGGCTGTAAAAACCAGCAGGGGTAGTGGCTGAGTGACACGGATGGAGGCTCCTAGAGACCCAGGAGTTCCTTTTAAAGGACCAGTACACAAACTTACTCTGACTTAATCCCTCTGAGCTCCAGCACTGGGCGACTTTGGGGGACCCAGACACATACAGGGAGAAACTGGACTGTCTAGCATCAGAGACAGGAACTCAGTGGCGCTTTCTCCCAGACGGGAGGTGCTCCCAGGGATCACTGTTCCTGTATTGGGACCCCCCCCACCCCCCGTCACATGGCTGACTGGCAGCCATATCCAAGTCTCCTCAGCCTGGCACACACTGTTTGCTCTGCCCTGGTGATTTCTTGAGATCCTGCCCCATCCAATTTGCAGCCCCACCCAAACTGTTTGCAGCAGCTTTTCCATATGAATGGCCTGTCCTGGCTCAGGCTTCAGACTTTGCTAAAATCTCTCAAACAAGCTGCAGCTGGTGACAGCATGCCCAAACCTATCAATAAAAGGCCCAAGACCTGGCACTTGCACCAGCCTGCCTTGCTTCACAGCTGGGCCTTGCCTGAGAACCTCTAAGCCCAATACAAATAATAGCCATCTCTGTAGCTCCTGCCTGGTGGCCCCGGGCAGGGGCTGACTTTGCACCTCCCTGGAGGCCCAGAGCCAGTGCACTCAGTGGACAACTTCAGACCACAGCAGATTACAACTCTACACATCCACAAGTGACTCACTCCAGGGGCAGATTCAGTGAGCACCAAAGCCCCACTGAAGCAAGTCCTGCTCCATAGTGGTGTCTCCTACATAGTAGCTCTTCTGCTGTAGTCACAGCTGGCCCTCACAGCCAATTGGCCTAGAGGTCAATTCCTCCCAGTGAGGCCAACAGCAATCAAGTCTCAACTATAACAAGTCTGTGCTCACAGCCCACACAGCGGGGAACCTAGAGGGCCCGGCTCAGGTAACTGGAGAGTCTGAGCCACTGGGCCCTATAGGACATCTACTATACAAGGCCACTCTACCAATTCCAGGACACATAGCAGCTCTACCTAATACATAGAAACAAACACAGGGAAGCAGCCAAAATGCAGAGACAAAGAAACATGTCACAAATGAAAGAAATGGAAGCAAGCAAACTATTGGATACAGAGTTCAAAACCATAATTATAAATAAAAACAAACAAATAAACAAAAACAACAACAACCATGGTTATAAGTGACAGGTTTGCGACGCAGGAAACAAGACACAGAGTCCAGGCCATGGAAAGGGGGGAGGTTTTAATCTTGTGCTCCCGGGCAAAACTCACTGGGTCCGAGAGTGGGCCAGGGAAGTTCGAGCCAAAACGGGGGCTTAGGTACTTCCTTTATACAGCTGTTTAGTGAGGGGAGGGTGGAGGGCATGAGAGGTGTGGAATTCCTGCTTCGGGCAGGGGTCTGGGAAGGCTGGCAAGGGTCTGGGAAGGCGCCAGTTATCTTTGTCACCATCTACCTTGTGGATGCTTGCATGGCTGTGGTCTTTCCCCCCTGCCTCGACCTAACATCCCAGCCTTTTTGGTGATAGGGGGCCTGGCTACTTCCTGCTGACCAGGGGCGAAGAGGGTAGGGGATGTTAAAGGCCAGGGTCAGGCAGAGGCGAATTGAGGGTGAGGGGCAGCCGAGTGTAGGGATGGAGCAGGAGCTGGTTTACAGTCACCTGAGACATTTATTTGAGGAGGCAGGGAGCTAGGGAAAAAAAGACACAGATGAGAATTAGGGGCCCTATCAGGGGTAGGGTCCAGGTAGCTCTAAAGAGAGTTGTTCTGGGAGTGTCTTGCACGTAATTCTTCACTCAGCGTAGTCAGGGTCTGCACGTTCTGTTCCACCACTCCGGACTCGTTGATGTAGCAGTAGCAGCATTCTTCTTGAAGGAACATGCAGGTTCCTCCTCTTTCCGCAGTAAGAAGGTCTAGGGCCCTTCGGTTCTGCAGGGCTATTTGGGCTACCGATGTTACTTGCCGCTGCAGGGAGGCTAAGGAGGCAGTAGTAGACTCCAGGGCTATCTGGAGTTTGTCATTGAAATCCTGAGCAGAGATTATGCTGTTCCCGAGCGCCCTCTTGAGTCTGGAGAGGTGGTGCCACGATGGATCTCCCAGTAGTTTGGCCGCAGTGGGGGTTGTGAGGATTACTGTGTGCAGTCCCGTCCACCTGTCAGCCTGTTCCCGGAGCAGCTGCCTGCCAGTCCTGCCCTGGGAGGTGTCCCCTCATTTGATGGGTAGGAAAGTTGGGGCGCATTCCTCCCTGGGGTGAGCAGGAGGAGCAGGCACTTGTGACTGCCTCTCGCAATGTGGGCGAGGTGAAGAGGGATGAAGGTGTCTCCAGGGTCCGCTCGAGTGTTACTATCGCATAGGAGGCTTTCTTATGTCCCTGGGGGTCTAGACAAGAGCTTCCATCCACA